>NC_134092.1:125946365-126575556 GCF_000715075.1 Nicotiana tabacum
AAAGTTGATAAAATGCGAATTAGTGCATTAGAACTCACTTAAGTTGACTTCGGTCAATATTTTGAGCAAATAGACACAGATCAGTATTTTGACAGTTCTGGCAGGTCCGTATCGTAATTTAGGACTTGGGCGTATGCCCGGAATTTAATTTGGAGGTCCCTAGCTTGAGTTATCGCTATTTATTGAAAAATTAGAAGTTTGAAAGCTTAAAGATTTCAAAGTTTGACCACAAATTGACTTTTATTGATATCAGGCTCGGATTTTGATTCCGAAAGTTGGAATAACTCCATTATGTCGTTTGGGACATATATGCAAAAATTTAGGTCATTCTGGACTGTTTTGACGTGTTTCGACACGAGTTTTAGAATTTAAGTTTTCATAAATTCATTAAGTTCGAATCGAGGTGCGAATTGTAGTTTGGACATTATTCCGTGATTTGAGCCCCAGTTGGTCCGTATGATGTTTTAGGACTTGTTGGTATATTTAGTAGAGGTCCCGAGGGCCTCGGGTGAGTTTCAGATGGTTTACGGATCAAATATTTGGACTTAGAACAAAGCTGGAAGTTGCTGCATAGTGATGCAATCGCACATGCGGAACTCTGCTCCCAGATACGAGCTCTCAGAAGCGAGATTGGCAAGCGCAGATGCGGACAGTAGGCTGGCGAGGCAGTGGTCGCAGGTGCGAGAGAATTTCTGCACCTGCGAGACCGCATATGCGGACAAGGCATCGCAGAAGTGTAAGGTCCGCGAAGATAGCGCATAAGCGGAAGAAAGACTGCAGAAGTGGTTGCGCAGAAGCAGTTAAAATTACGCAAATGCGAAAACACTGGTAGTGTTAAAACGAGGGGTTCCGAGGTTCTTTCTCATTTTTGGACTTCAAACACACGGTTTAGGGAAGTTTTTCAGAGGGATTTCACGGGAATTCTTGAGGTAAGTCACTTATGATCATTGTTAGTCAATAATATTGAATTATCATTAGTAATTCGACTAGATTACATGTTTTTGAGGTGAAATTCGAGTGCATAGTGTAGTATGAGTACAACCGACCTCATGTACTCCGTAAGTGTCGAGCCTAACCTTGACGAAGTAGTAGCCTTGTTCAACTGCCGATAATCTATACACATCCGCATTGAATCATCTTTCTTCTTTACAAATAACACCGGTGCACCCTAGGGCGAGACGCTAGGTCTAATGTGTCCCTGCTCAAGCAAGTCTTGTAACTGCTCCTTCAAATCCTTTAGCTTCGGCGGGGCCATATGGTATGGTGGAATAGAAATGGGTTGGGTGCCCGGAGCCAAATCAATACAGAAATCAATATCTCTATCGGGTGGTATTCCCGGCAAATCTGTAGGAAATACATATGGAAACTCACGGACAAATGGGACCGAATCCATAGAAGGAACATCCACATTGACGGTTCGGTTGTTATAGTCTTCCACACTTTATTTCAGTAATTGACATCCATTTAATTTGATTTGTTTAAAAATGGTTAAGATCATTCTAACGTCGGCTTGCCTAGCAAGTGAAATGTTAGGCGCATCACGGTCCCGATGGTGAAAATTTCGGGTCGTGACATACTGTATATATAAATATTTCAGAAGAAAAGGAGAAGTATACCGTTGGTGTTTTAGTTCTTGTTTTGGAAAGTGAGATATTATAATAATATAACACCCAAAAGATCTGTTAAGTTGTCACGACCCAAAAATCCTAACCTGCCGTGATGGCGCCTATCTCAATACTAGGCAAGTCGACAACCTCAATAAACCACAATTTCATTTAAGTTTGAAAACATAATATTTGAATTTCATAGAAAATCTCACAAATCACTGACAAAAAATACATTTCCAAAACCCGGTGTCACTGAGTACATGAGCATCTAAATGATAACAAAGTCTGACTGCTAAAAACACTGTCTGAAATATAGAACAGTACAAAAACTAAAAGGAAAAAGAGTCAAGGTCTACGGACGCCAAGCAACTACCTCGATAATCTCCAACAAATAAACTCCGAGAACTAGCAACTGCCATGTCCAGAAGTACCCGAATTTGCACACGAGGTGCAGGGTGTAGTATGAGTACAATCAACTCAGCAAGTAACGATACTAAATAAAGAACTGAAAGTAGTGACGAGCTTCACAACTGAGTCCAATTACAGTAATTTCCAACATAATAAGGTAGGCATGCTTTCAAGTTCAACATTAAAGGCCAAAATAGTAATTTCATGTCAAGTTCAACTGAATCATAAGATAATATCTCTCAGAAATTTCCAAAAAAAATGATATATGACAGCTAAATTGCAACAGTAATGAAATCAAATGCATCCTCTCAGGACCACAATCACTCAGCCATTCCATTCACTCAGCACTCAGCACTCGCACTCAGTAGGTATCTGCTCTCACTGGGGGTGTGTACAGACTCCGGAGGGGCTCCTATAGCCCAAGCGCTATAATCCGCACGGACAACTCACGTGCTATAGTATCAATATCTGGATCTGCACGGACAACTCATGTGCTATAGTATAATATCTGGATCCGCACGGACAACTCATGTGCTGCACGGAACAACTCACGTACTATAGTATCAATATCTGGATCCGCACGGACAACTCAAGTGCTGCACGGACAACTCACGTGCTATAGTATAATATATGGATCCGCACGGATAACTCACGTGTTGCACGAACAACTCACGTGCTATAATATAATATCTCATAATCCGGATCCCGGCTCACTCAATCACAAATCTCTCCAGTCTCTCGGGCTCTGAATAATCATGAAATCATCTCAAACAATAGTGATATGATGCATGAATGATGAACAATAGAGACTGAGATAAAATAAACAAGTAAACTATGACTGAGTACAAACAACAATTAAACAGATAGTTCAACATGTACACGGCCTCTGTGGGTCCCTACAGTGCTAACATATAATCTAAACATGATTTGTGGTTCAATTTCTCTACAACATGGAGAATGTACAGATAACAACAGATTATTCAACTACACAGTTCCTTGGAATTTGACCAAGTCACAATTCCTACGGTGCACGCCCACACGCCCGTCACCTAGCATGTGCGTTACCTCAAAATCGATCACATAACATATAATCTGGAGTTAAATACCGTCAGGATAAAATTTAGAACTGTTACTTACCTCAAACTGGGTAATTCTATATTCTGCTAAGCCTTTGCCTCGCGAATCGGCCTCCGAACGCCTCAAATCTAACCACAGTTAATTCAATTCAGCCAATACTAATTATAGGCATTAATTCCATATGAAAAAACTAATTTTTCATCAAAATTCAAAATTTAACTCAAAAATCCACCGTGGGGCCCATGTCTAGGAATCCGACGAAACTCACAAAATCTGACAACCCATTCAATTATGAGTCCAACCATACCAATTTTATCAAATTTCGATAACAACTCGACCTCCAAATCTAAAATTTTCGTTCTTGAAAAGTTTTGCAAAAATCTTGATTTCTTCCATTTAAATCCAAAATAAATGATGAATATCACCATGGATTTGTGAAATATAATCCCTTTTGGATATAGGACACTTACCCAAGTTGAAGTCGTGAAGAAATCCTCAAAATCGCCCAAGAACCGTGCTCCAAAAATCCAAAACGAAATGAAGGAAATGACCATTTTTGGTCCTTAAGTTTCTGCCCATCCGTCACTAAAATTTCATTTTCCGTCACTAAAAGTCCACACCAGAACTTGCTTGTACCAACAGTTATATTTTTCACTAAAAAGTCTCTAACTCCATCATACGAACTCGGACTTCGACGACTCTTGTTCCTATGAGTCACAAATAATAATACGAACCTAGTCGTTCAATTGAAACTCAATTTGGAGCTCATTTGCTGAATGCGATACCAATTTCGCTCGTTAAACAATTAACTCATGTTTCGTGCTAAAAACCCAATCGCGACTTGATGAAATTAGTCCAAACTTTCCAGATCACTCCTATAATTCATTATCGAAATCGCGGAAGTCTCAAAATCAAATTTCGATCTTTAGAACTTAAAACACCAAACTCTTCCAAAACTCATCCGAGACCATGGGACCCCAACCAAGTATACTAACAAGTCCCATAATATGACACAAACTTAGTCGATGCGCCAAATTATATTGAATAACACTAAAACACGAATCGCACCCCAATTCAAGCCTATTCAAAACTAACAAATTCCAAATTCTACATTCGATGCCGAAACCTATCAAGTCAAGTCCGATTGAGCCCAAATTTTGCACACAAGTCATAAATAACATAACAAAGCTATTCAAATTTTCAGAATCAGATTCTGACCCCGATATCAAAAAGTCAACTTCCCGGTCAAACTTCCAACATAAATTTTTATTTTAGCCATTTCAAGCCTAATTTAACTACGGACTTCCAAATAATTTTTCGGACGCACATCTAAGTCCAAAATCACCATACGGAGCTGTTGGAATCATCAAAATTTTATTCCGGGGTCGTTTACTCACAAGTCAATCATCCGGTCAACCTTTTCAACTTAAGTTTTCATCTTTGAGACTAAGTCTCTCAATTCATTCTGAAACCTCACAGGACCGGAACCAATTACCCCAGCAAGTCACATAACTATTGTAAAGCAAACATTGAGCAGTAAATAGGGGAACAGGGATGCAATACTCAAAACGACCGGCCGGGTCGTTACATTCTCCCCCACTTAAACATACGTTCATCCTCGAAACATGCCAAGAGTTGTTTCCAAGCCATCACATCACTATTCCATCTTACCACACACGTACCCGGGGGTGATACCACGCCACTTTTTTCGATATAGGCCTAACAACACAACATAATTGAAGATCATTACTTTAACCTTAGTCTGTAAAACTTAGAACCCAATTTCCAACATCTAGAATTTCTTACAAGACCCGAGTCTCACATCTACACACTATATAACTTTGAACAAATTGTATCAAGCCATGACCATAACCCCACATATAATCACATAACATACTACACAACTCGTATACTCGCAGCACCATTTCGGATCACAGTAACTACTTAAAATCAACCAGGTACTAGAATTAAACCTTATATCAAACAAAACCTTGTTCCCAAAACTTCCGTACACTGCTGATAATGAAAGAAACATGCGGAATCTCATAACTACTTATCATATCAACTAGTCTTGGAGCTCTCTCGCCCCAACCAGAACCATAATCACTTTCTAAGTCTACTTTCGATATCATCCTCCTAAATGTACCATTATCAAACCCGATAGTACCCATTCTAGGTCTGATGACCTTATATTATCAAACACAACTATTGCACATACACACCACACCAATATATCTCAAAGAAGAGAACCATTTTGCAAGTTCAGCTAGCACCATCACAACCTAATATTTACAACCAACTCCTCAAATTTTGTGAAGAGGATAATAATAGGCGCATGTACACAATTCTTCAAATATGCTGCTCAAGTAATTTTTATCGTAGAGGAAGGAAAGCAATGAAATCAGATAAATTATCAAAGAAATAAAATTCCCACACACTGCATGGACAACTCACGTGCGACACGGACAACTCATGTGTCAATAATATAAATCGCCTAGAATGGTCACATGCCTCCAATCCCAGCATATCATACAGGAATAATTAAACAAGTACTCATGTATATGATAATGAAATAAGATTCTCATGCTCCTGGACAGGTATAAATAACACGCCATAGTGTAGGCATGTGCAAAGTCTTCTATCACAACTCAAATTGGCAAGTTAACGCAAATTAGTAACTACCAAGTTTTCTCAGGGAATTAGCCTCTTTATAACCTCAAGTATAGCCTAGATAGTTCTCCACAAATGTACGAATACGAGAAACGTTATAACTTTATGCTTAACAGTCAACTCTAGGCATATCATAGCCTAAGCATTCTTCCGAGTATGAATACTTGCCATGATGCCCGCACATGGGCTCAAACCTCACATATATGCACACTCATAGCGCGTAACTATCACAAATAATTAACGCAACTAGTGCCTTCACTGAGTCAAAATAAAATACTCACCTCACACAGGTCACAACCCTGAAACAATATGCTTCTGAGAACTCCCAGTCTCCAAATTCATAGGACACATGAATCATTATAACTGATCCCAATTCTAGAATTCGAATGACTAACACATCTTTCATGCACGATCATCCCACGAGGAATACTTCCATAATTCTTCTGTGCCACATAGAAATAATTTGAATATCATCAGTCTATCAACCATGTGAGTACTGCAATACCGATGAACATCCAAAAGTCAAAACACAATGTGCCTTTTGAAATGCGCACCCTTATCAGGGATTACCGAGCAGTTACAACATTCCTCTAAATATCTGAAACTGACCATTTTGTCTAAAATTCGTAACCTTCTCTTCAAGATTGAACTGCCACCTTGTACATATAAATCTTAATCCCACATAACACACCTCAACTATTATACCATCATGTGACAAGCACTAAAATCCCATTATCAACTCTGAGTCACCAGCAAATTACATACCCGGTTAGTTAGAAACCTTCCATTTGCTTCCTTCAAGGAGGAAATCATAATACACAACACATTCCCCATACCGGTAGAAAATATCCGGCTCAAACCATGGTAGAAACCATCGAGAACTCTTCGAAATCCATTTGCACATAACCAATCTATCAGAACTGCATTCCTCTAACTCGACCAAGCCATGCAGGTCACCAAACCCAATAATATTGCCACCAAAACATCTGTCAAAATCGCACCACATCATAATTACCAAAAGAACCAAGCATACCATTACCATACCGATCCAACTTGTTACCCATTTGTCCTATTTTCTCCGAGTTTCTTCTGAATTACCTTCAAGTTGACATTTCTCCTTGTCAAAACACTACTATCCTTACCCACATTTCACTACAAGACATCCTAACATAAAACCTTATCGCTCTAAGGCCCATAAGCCATTGTATTCTTCTTAAGTACCACAAAAGTACCACAACCGAGACCCCAACACTGAAAAGACCTTATGTGGACTTAAAATTATTCCTTTTTACCTTTCTTGCACTGAAATGTAGAATCCATAGTCATACAAAATTACCACAAGTCTCGGCACCATCCAGTGTAAATAACCGATTCTGGCAATATACAAATTTCGAATTTTTTTTTTTCAATTGACATATATACATTTTGAATCCATTAGAACCCTTTCGAAAGTTTGGGCATGGACTGGTTGTCGCCCTATCACACTATCCTTGATTATCACGCCAAGACGGTGATGTTGGCTATGCCAGGTCTACCGCGACTAGAGTGAAGAGGTACCTTAGATCATATTCCTAGCAGGGTTGTCTCATTTATTAAGGCTCAACGAATGATTTAGAATGGGTGTGATGCGTATCTGGCCTATGTGAGGGATGTTAGTGTTGATACTCTTATCGTCGAGTCAGTTCCGATAGTGAGGGACTATTCAGATGTATTCCCGGTGGATCTTTCGGGTATGCCACCCGATAGGGATATTGACTTTGGAATTGATTTGTTACCGGGAACTCATCCCATTTCTATTCTACCTTATCGTATGGCCCTAGTAGAGTTGAAAGAATTAAAGGAACAGTTGCAAGAGTTGCTCGATAAGGGCTTCATTCAGCCCAGTATGTCGCCTTGGGGTGCTCCTGTCTTGTTTGTAAAGAAGAAGGATGGGTCTATGCGAATGTGTATTGATTATCGCCATTTGAACAAGGTTACAGTGAAGAACATGTATCCATTGCCACGTATTGATGACCTATTTGACTAGCTTTAGGGTGCCAGAGTGTTCTCTAAGATCGACTTGCGTTCAGGCTATCATCAGTTGAAGATTCGGGAGCCAGATATCCCAAAGATTGCTTTCAGGACTCAGTATGGTCATTATGACTTCCTTGTGATATCTTTGGGGCTGACCAACGCCCCAGCAGCATTCATGCACTTGATGAACAATGTGTTTCAGCCTTATCTTGACTCTTTCGTCATTATGTTTATTGACGACATTTTATGATTTTTAAAGTGTGAATTCTGGCTAGATTCTGTGGTATTTTTGGGTCATGTAGTATCGTGTGAGGGGATCAAGGTAGACCCGGATAAGATTGAAACAGTGTAGAGTTGGCCCAGACCATACTCAGCAACGGAGATCCGGAGTTTTCTTGGCTTGGCGGGGTATTACCATCGATTTGTAGAGGGTTTCTCGTTTATTGCAACACCTATGACCAGATTGACCCAAAAGGGTGCTCCGTTCAGGTGGACCGGGGAGTGTGAGGATAGCTTTCAAAAGCTCAAGACTGCTTTGACTACAGCCCTAGTGTTGGTTTTACCTACTGGTTCGGGGTCCTATACGGTATATTATGAAGCATCGCGCATTGGTCTCTGCGCGGTGTTTATACAGGATGGTAGGGTGATTGCCTACGCGTCTAGACAACTGAAGGTACATGAGAATAACTATCATGTCCACGACCTCGAGTTAGCAGCTATTGTTCATGCCTTGAAGATCTGACGGCACTATTTGTATGGTGTCCCTTGTGAGGTTTTCACCGATCACCAGAGTCAACAACATTTATTTAAACAGAAGGATCTTAACTTGCGGCAGCGGAGATGGTTGGATCTGCTTAAGGATTATGACATCACCATCCTCTATCATCCCAAGAAGGCCAATGTGGTGGCGGATGCCTTGAGTCGCAAGGCGGAGAGTTTGGGCAGTTTAGCATATCTACTAGTATCAGAGAGGCCTTTAGCTTTGGATGTTCTGGCCTTGGCCAACCAGTTCTCAAATTGGATGTTTCTGAGCCGAGCCGAGTTTTGGCTTGTGTGGTTTCTCGGCCTTCTCTTTTTGATCGTATCAGAGAGCGTCGGTATGATGACCCCCATCTGCTTGTCCTTAAGGACACGGTTCAGCACGGTGATGCAAAAGAAGTCACTATTGGAGATGACGGTGTATTACGGACGCAGGGTAGGCTATGTGTGCCTAATGTAGATGGTTTGCGTGAGTTGATTCTTTAAGAGGCTCACAATTCGCGGTACTCCATTCATCCATGTGCAACGAAGATGTATCAGGACCTGAGGTAGCACTATTGGTGGAGGCGGATAAAGAAATACATAGTGGAATATGTAGCTCGGTGCATAAATTGTCAACAGGTGAAGTATGAGCATCAGCGACCGGGTGGATTACTTCATAATTTAGAAATTCCAAAGTGGAAATGGGAGCGGATCACTCAGAGGAATTTCGATGCAATTTGGGTGATTATGGATAGATTGACCAAGTCAGCTCATTTCATTCCTCTAGTTACTACTTACTCTTCGAAGCAGCTGGCTCAAGTTTACATTTGCGAGATTGTCAGACTTCATGGCGTACCGGTATTTATCATCTCCTACCGGGGTACGCAGTTTACATCGCGGTTCTAAAGAGCTGTACAGCGTGAGTTGGGTACTCAGGTGGAGTTGAGTACAACATTTCACCCTCAGATGGACGGATAGTCCGAGCGCACTATTTAGATATTTAAGGATATGCTCCGTGCGTGTGTGATGGATTTTGGGGGTGCTTGGGATCAGTTCTTACCACTCGCGGAGTTTTCCAACAACAAGAGTTATCAGGATAGTATTCAGATGGCCCTGTATGAGGCTTTGTATGGTAGACGGTGCTGGTCTCCAGTAGGTTAGTTAGAGATGGGCAAGGCTAGGCTATTGGGTATATACTTGGTTCGGGATGCCTTGGAAAAGGTTAAATCGATTCGGGATCAACTTCAGGTAGCCCAGTCCAGGTAGAAGTGGTATACAGATCGGAAGGTTCGCAACGTTACATTCATGGTTTGGAAGCAGGTCTTTCTTCGGGTATCAACCATGAAAGGTGTTATGAGGTTCGGAAAGAAAGGCAAGTTGAGCCCTAGGTATATCTGGCCTATTGAGATTCTTGAGAGGGTTTGAGAGGTGGCTTACAGACTTGCATTGCCACCTAATCTCTCTGCAGTTCATCCATTATTCCATGTTTCCATGCTTCGGAGGTATCACGGCAATCCGTCCCATGTGTTAGACTTTAGCTCAGTCCAGTTGGACACAGATCTATCTTATATTGAGGAGTCAGTGGCCATTTTTGACAGGCAGGTTCAGAAGTTGAGGTCAAAGAACATCACGTCAGTAAAGGTGCAGTGGAGGGGTCATCCGGTCGAGAAGGTGACTTGGGAGACCGAGCATGATATGCGCAGCCGTTATCCTCATCTTTTCACCACTTCAGGTATGTCTCTATACTCGTTTGAGGACGAATATTTGTTTTAAGAGGGTGAGGATGTAACGACTCGGCCTGTCATTTTGAGAGTATTATCCTTGAACCCCTATTTATTGGTCCCTCTATTTCTTTTTGTGGTTACATAACTTGCCGGGAGGATTTGTTTTTGGTTTCAGAGTGAAATGGGACACATAGTCCCTAAAAATGGAAGTTTGAGTCATTGGAATTTACCATAGTTTGAACTATGTGAAAATGACCTCGGAATGGAGTTTCGACAGTTCCAATAGATCCATAGGGTGATTTTGGTCTTAGTAGCGTGTTCGGATGTATAATTGGAGGTCTGTAGGTCATTGTAGCGTCAATTGGCGAAAGTTGGAAAAATTGGAGACGTTTGACTAGGAGTTGACTTTTTTATATCAGGGTCGGTTTTCAATTCCGGAAGTTGGAGTCGGTCCGTAATGTCAATTATGACTTGTGTGCAAAATTTGAGGTTAATCGGACTTGATTTGATAGGTTTTGGCATCGGATATAGATGTTTGAAGGTTTAAAGTTCATTAGGCTTGAATCGATGTGCAATTTGTATTTTTAGCATTGTTTGATATGATTTATAGGCTCGACTAAGTTCGTATGATGTCTTAGGACTGGTTGGTATATTTGGTCGAGGTCCCGGGGGCCTCTGGTGAGTTTCGGATGGTTAACGGAACGAAATCGGACTTAGAACAAAGCTGGGATTTTCTGCCTTCTAGTGCAATCGCACCTGCGAAACTATTCTCGCAGGTTCGCTGCCGCAGGTGCGGCTGGCAAGGCGCAGAAAAGGATTTGGGCTTTGGCCTGGGGCTGTGTCGCAGATGCGTGAAGGATTCCACATCTGCGAGCACGCAGGTGCGAGCGAGGCTCCGCAGATGCGGAGTGATGGAAGGGCAACCAGTGTCACAGAAGCGAAGAAGCGACCGCAAAAGCGGGTCCGTAGAAGCGGACCTCTATGCCCGCAGAAGCGAAGGAAGCTGGAGAAGCGATGAAGTACCTCGCATCTGCGAGACCGCAGATGCGGCCAATTGGGTCGCAGGTGCGAAACCCCTAGGCAGAGTACAAAAACAGAAGGGTCCGGCATTTTTGTCATTTTGGACCTTTCAAACACGGGTTGAGGCGATGTCTGAGCGAGAATTTACGGGAACACTTGAGGTAAGTCACTTGTGATCATTGTTAGTCAATAATATTGAATTATCATTGAGTATTTCGACAAAAATACGTGTTTTAGGTGAAATTCGAGGATTTGAGCCTAGGGATTTGAAAATAAGATTTAAGGATTTTAGGGTCGAGTTGATGTCAGATTTTTGTAAAATTGGTATGGTTGGACTCGTGGTCGAATGACTGTTCGTAATTTGTGACTTTTACCCAATTCTGAGACGTGGGTCTGGGTCGACCTTTTAGGGCATTTTTCAATTCTTTGCTAAAGTCGTAGTTGTTGATACCCAATTTTGCCCTCATATTTTTTAAATAGTATATGTACTTTCAAAATATCGTTTGCATCATTACTTAATTTACAAAGAGTTATACAAGTATTTTCTATAATATTTCATAATTTGTAGAGCTTTAAAATCAATTTTTCATGCATTTAAATTACCTGAATATGTATTAATTACCCCTTAAATTATTTTGTGATGATTTAGCCATCCAAATCTATTATTTGAAACCATATATATGCTTCAAAATATTTTCATATAATTATATTGGCTATTCACACAATTTTGCAATAATAGCCTATATGCTATGCATAATTAAACTTTTTACATTTTTCGTGCGAAATAGCATTTTTATATTTTTATAATGTTAAGTTATCGTTTTTGAAGCATCTTACTACTTAAATAATATTTTATTATTTGTTAATTACTTTTTATAATTTTATTTTAATGAATTTCATGTGTTTTAAATTATAGCCCAATATAGGGCTAATTTTCGAACCAATTAAAGTCCAAAACACCTGGCCCATTCCGTTTAACCCTTCAGAAGCCCAAACCAAACCACCTCATCATCTAACCCGGTTGCGACCCGCCTCGCTTCCCCTTTAATCCTGGACGTTAATCTTAAATGATCAAGGGCCCACAACAACCTTTGCCCTTTCTTTATAACCCTCGCCCTAAACCCTAGAGACAAATTGCTCATTCTGCTCCCCCTTGAATCTCTCGAACCTTCCCCTCTTCTTTGAAACCCTAATAGACGCCTCCCTTAACTCTCTCTGATTCCTACCCCAAAATGGAATCAATCCATGATTCACTTACCTTATATGTTCTGTCATCTGGTTACTTGCACGATTTTGGCATCACCTAGTGCTTGCCTATTTTTGAAAAATACCAGGCCTTGGGTTATGAACAACCATCCTCAATCTTCGAGACTTAGACGGTATTTCGTCTATATACACTCACCACCGGGTTGTATGGGTCCGATTTACCAAAATCCTTGGCCAATCTTTGATTTCCGTCGAACTAGGATTTGAAATTTCAATTTCTTTTTCTTTACTAGTTCTATTATCGACTGCATGTGATTTCCTTTCCTTATTTTGTGTGTGATTAATTATTTTCCATGTTTACTCGCTTGATTCCACCACTATATAAACCCCTTCCCTAATCCCCTTTAAGGGACGGGAATCACTGTTATTCTTTCATACTCTCAATCACTCGATACTATTCTGAATCTATTGCTCTTGGCCGGCTGAAAGCCAAGGCCATCGAAATCTTCTCTATTAACCTCCCTAGTGCGAGCACTGCTCGGGGCTCACTGAAGCTCCTGTGAACTCTGACGCATTAGGATTTGGGATTTTTGTTTTGTTGTTCTATTGCTGTCATTACTGAGATTCTGGGTACTCATCCTTTTTGTTCGTTTATCTTCGCAGCTGGTCAGCATTCTTGACTCTCATAGCCTTCATCGTTATTCCTTTACTTGCTTATGTGTGTACTTTGTATGCCAATGCTGGTTGAACTTTTAGACAAACATGCCTTAAGTTTCTCTGTTATTTATGAACTTGCAGTATTATATTATTGTGTGCTTTTCTATAAATCTACTATCTCAATGATGTCATGTAAGTTACATGACCTCTAGTATCGAACATGAATGGTTTCAACATGCGTAGTAGACTTTCACTCTGTATATTTGATTCGAATAGTTTCTGGCCCTCTTAAGTTTTACCTTACTGACCATGTTCATACTAGCCTGAATGTCATGTCCTGTGCTTACACTTATGTCTTAATGTGATGTTTTGTGCTTGTTATAAGTTCATATTTGTGCCTTAATGTCATGTTTGCTCAGTTTCTACTTTAATGAATCTTTTCATCATGAACCCTTTAAGAATAATCTATTATTTCCTGCAATTGATTCCTGATTCTCCTATGTTATAGCACTATTTCACTATATAACCAAACTTGTTTATCTGCAATTCATAACTCTAATAGTTATGTTCTTTGATCTTTCAATCATGTACTCTTAGCATTGCTTCTAGGATAAATGTCAATGTGTAGTTTTCTCTCATGTGGGATCGACTGATATGAATCCTAATGTTTGCTTGTCCTGTTGATCTATAATTGACATGTTCTTTTACCTACCATGAGTTCTTTAGAGTCTTTGTGCTATAGTAATGCCCATCATGTTAGGTCTCATGTTCAACTAAGTGATACGCTGCCAACTATTCTTAACCATGTCCATTAGCTTGTTGCTATGGTGTTGATGACCATACTCTCATCAGGCTCTCATGTTAAAACATTCATGTGAAAACTGCCTCTCACTTGTTCATGTCTATGAATTTTCTAGATTCTCATGTTAATTGTCTGAAATCCTTTGGGCTAATTCTAGACTATGCTTCGTTTTAAAATTCTATTTGAAGTAGTTTGTTAGCTTATGATGTTCAATCCTGTCACTTTAAAACCTAGCATGAGCCCATTTTATGTATGTCTTCTCTATTTTCCAAAGTTTCATGTGATCCTGCTTATATGTTTTGGTGAGAACTGTTTGTTACTAACAGCTTTCAGAATTAAGTGTGAAAAAGTGTTTAATGAATTCCCTGAGTAGTTGTCACTTGCATGGTTGAGTCTGGCATTAGTAGGTAAGTCATGCATCTTGGGCCTAGTATTGGGCCATACATGTTGTTGGATCTATGTGCTGAATTCAGGCATCTTCTATTGTTCTGCTAAGCCTAGGGCTTGGGCCTGTTGGTCATGTGAAGAGTGAATATTGTTGATGGCCCAGCTAGTGTTGGGTTGTTTTGTTTGGGTCTATTTCTAGACATGTAGTTATTCTTTATGCAATGTTTGTAGGTGTATTCATTATCTGGTTCTGTAATAATTTGTAAACTAAACAATTAGGAAATTAGTAAAAAGGGGAAATGGGTATGCTTTATTCTTGCATAAAGGGCAGAGAACATGTCTATATGGTCTATGTGCTCTATTTGTTGTTTTATTTAGCATTTTTTATTTTTGCACACTGATAGACATCATGCCTATAGGAGTCACGCACACACTTCACTTAACTTGTCAAAATATGTTAGTTCCAGTATTTGCCATACTTGTTCCCGTGTCTACTATTCAACACTCTTAGATAACATGTCTATAGGGTGCAGCAATGCAATATTTTTACTTACCTAGATACCATGCCTATAGGACATTGACATCTGCCTAAGAAGCATGTTTATAAAATCAGCACTAGTAATCTAGTAATTCATATCGCTTCACTGCCTCATTGCGTAAACAATTAGAAATCATTCCTATAGGGCTTGCGATGCTTTAACTGGCCTATACGCTACAGTATTGTCTGGATAATATTAATCAAACTCACATAGGAACCATGCTTATAGGATTTAACAACCCAAAATATGTTTTAATTCTGAAATCGTCTACTGCATAACCAGAAATCTGCCCGCGTGCATTTGTTGTTATGTGTGGAGTCTAACTTGGGCGTTTAATTATCTTTACGTGAAGTCCTATCTGTTTTGAATGTCGCTTAGTTTTATCATTTCTTGAGCAACCTAAGTAAAGGCTAGAACCACCCAAATAGTAGGTCCAAAGCCTCCTGGACCATAGGCATGGGACAGGTAGCGCACGCGTAGAGTACGACTTAGCACTGAATTGGAACGCTTTTAAGTAAATAACTTCAACATAGTAATCGGGTAGCAGGAGATGACAGTTTATGCCCGCTGAATAATTTGAGCAACCCCTACCTAAAGGGAGTTGTTGTAACACCCCGGAAAAACTTCGAAGTGTTTTAAGACTATTAAGAAGATTGGCAGGTACAAATTATATTAATTCGGGTATGAACAAGACTAATAATATGAATGATATCAATTTATCATGATAATATATGTATGATGTGCATTAAGAATAGTTTATGGTCTAAGAAGAGCCCCAAGGCTAAGTCAAATTAAAAATTATACGATGGGGTAAAGTTTCAAGTAAGTTCGCACAAGACCTAAATTCAAACGAGCATAACTCTCAAGATATGAAGAGTTATATGGTGTATAACATATAAAAAGAAAGGTATATGTTACTAGTTCCTAATTCTTTAAACCTTTTGTCATTTGGATATTCCTACAGGAGGTTATGACCGTTTTACTAAAGGGTGTTAGAATAGCACGCGAGTCTTGCGTAGCTTTCGCAGCATAGCAGCGTAGCCTACGCACCATTGCGTAGGCAAATCCAGAAGCTTCAAACTGAAGGGGGATAGAATCCTACCTTGCGTAGCCTTTGTGCGTAGCCTACGCAGCTTCAAGGGGCATTTTAAAGGGGCTGAAACAAAGGGTTTAGAGAGAGAAAAAATTAGTTCTTTAACTTGGAATTGATTTCTAGAGAGAAAGAGAAGCTCTTCCACTATGGATACACTTCAAGGTAAGTTTGTTTTGGCACAAGGATGATTATATAACATCATTTAGTGATAAAGCTAATATTATTATGGATCAAATACATAGTAAATGGGTTGAATCTTCAAGAACACCAAAAAGAGAAAAAGTGAGATTCTTCCACCAAAAGGTAATCCTTTCACTTGAGCTTCATATATATGTCATATTGGAGTATGGGTAGCATGTATATGAGTTTTGATTGAAGTTATAATGGGATATTTCATAAACCCTAAGGGTGAGTCTTGAGAATGCTATTTTTGGGTAAAGATGGATGATTGGGAGCATGATTCTTGTGTGTAAGAGTATTATTTATACATACACGTATAAATAAAGTTTTTGGAAAGATTATGGAGTTCAAATGGGTAAAGATTGAGTTGAAAATGGTAGAAATCTTCAAAGATTTTAATTGAATATTTGAGGGTCGAGTTGATGTCGTAATTTGGTGAAATTTATATGGTTGGACTCGTGGTTGGATGGGCGTTCATAGTTTGTAATTTTTGTCGGGTTCCGAGACGTGGGCCCCACGTGCGATTTTTGAGTGCAATTTCAAATTTTGTTGGAAAATTAGTATTTTCATATGAAATTAATTCATATAATTTGAATTGATTGAATCGAATTAATTATGACTAGATTCGAGTCGATCGGAGTCGGAAAATCGAGGGAAAGGCATAATACTTGATTGATTGAGCGAGATTCGAGGTAGGTGACTTGTCTAACCTTGTGGGAGGGAAATTTTCCTTAGGATTGGTACTGATATGAAAATGTTGATGTGTTGAAAGTCATGTACATGAGGTGACAAGTGTGTACACGGGCTAAATGTGGAAGATTATGTATTTAAATTGTGTAGAGCACTGTTGCATATTAATTAAATTATTTTATTCGGTTATATTCATCATCATTGATCTATTTTTATATTTTAAATTTGCCTAATATTTTTTCCTGCTAATTGCTTTACCTATTTAATTGAAATTGTGTTTCTTACATTCTGTGCTCAATATTTGAAAATTTAATTTCTTAATTGAATTATTATTAATATGAAGTATTTGACATTTCAAATTTGGTATTGAGGCAACATGCTAAAAACAAATTGTGAAATATTATTTTTGCTGAGTTATTCATTCCTGAATATTTTGTGAGATTTTTATACTCATTGTGATTGAGTCGTGAGCTCCTTATTCTGGAAAATATTGGTTTGTTACATTATTTGAGCACTTGAAGTGCAAATTGTGATATATTGTGATATTGATACGCATGCGGTGGTATAAGGTCTGGGTATTGAAACGCATGCGGTAAGATAAGGGTGGCTTGATACGCTTGGCTAGTAGGGGAACTACTATAAGCCATGCGGTGTGATAAGGGTGGCTAAAACGCGGGATACTATTTCGAAAAAAATATTTTCTTTAAGATTAAATGTGAAAGCTCTCGCTGTGATATAACCAAAATGATATATTGTGAATTTATTTATGATCTGGGACTACGAAGTGGTACCTCGGGGGTGCCCTTGTTGATATTTCTTTAAGGCTGCATTTTGCCTTTGATTATTGTTGTGATTTTCTTAAAGTTGAAAATTTCTGTTTTCTTTCCGCGAGGTATTAATTGCTTTTATTCTATGTAATTTAATGGTGACATAATACTTACTCGATTCATTTCCATTGTCATTTATTGTTATTATATTATTAAATATTTCACCAAGTCTTTTATTATTTTCAGTAGGGCCTGACCTGACCTCGTCACTACTATACCGAGGATAGGCTTGGCACTTACTGGGTACCGCTGTGGTGTACTCATAATACACTTCTGCACATCTTTTTGTGCAGGTCCAGGTACTTCCTATCAGACCAGGTATCAGTGAACTAGCTGTACGGGGAGACGTCAAGGTATATCTACCAGCGTCCGCAAACCTCGGAGTCCCCTTCTATCCTTATTATGTTGTTTTCCTTATTCTCTTTAGACTCTGATGTATAGAGACACTTAGAATAAATTCTTCGAAGCGTGTGACTTATTTCTACCGGGTTTTGGGAGTTGTAACTATTTGAATCGCGGGTTGATTTATTTTATATGTTGAGATTTGAGTTTCATTTTTGTATTTCACATAATTGATAGGCTTACCTAGGACCCTCCCCCCCCCCTCCCCCCCTTCCTTCATATACTTGCAATTTACATTTAGTCATTTAACATAGACCAATGCATTTGTAATCATTTAGGATTTGTACCAATTCCTAATGTGTTATGATAAGACTCTTCGACTTTTATACCTCACTTTGTTTATTTGATCACCTAGCCTAATCACGTAATCCACATAGTTTAAAGTTCGGTCGGGACCCATAGTTGTGGACCTCGAAGAGTGCCTAACACCTTGTCTTTGAGGTAATTTGAGCCCTTACCTGATCTTTGGTGATACAGACTAGTTAAAACAGAGTTATTTGCAAATAGGTGCGCTAACGCACCTTAAAACCCGTTAGGTGGCAACTCTTCTCTTTTAATACCTCATTTAAAAAATTTGTCACACGTCGAGGCCCGCTTTCGTGAGGAAATAGGGCGCGACAGCATGGAGACTCTGCTGGGGATTACGCTTAGGCTCTTACCATAATGAACTTGACTTATGTGGATTACTCTCTTTTTCTTCATTTGTTCTAAAACTGCTGCTACATGCATATCCCTTCCCTTCTTCACCTTTATTTGCTTGAATTTGCTATGACATGCATATCCCTTCCCATATTCGCCTTTATCTATTTAAATCTGCTATGACATGCACATATCTTCCCCATTCACCTTTATAACCACCCTTTATCTCTTTTCATCCTGTCTAAAACTGCTATATCATGTCTTTCCCATCCCTACCTCTTGCTTTATTACATTCCCGCATATATTTTTATGAACTAAACTGACTTCTTCCTTTTGTCTTTCTTCTCTATTCTTTCCATGTTTACTTTTGCCATCCTATTTACTGCTTTCGATCATGCAAATATTTGGCAACGTGTTATTATCTCTGCATAAAGCATGCTCCACCTCATACTCCAGTCATGCCAATTATCAACATAGCGGCGCTTGATGAGTGTCTGCACTCATCCAAATATTACCCTTTTTAAATTGCAAAGGCTTATTTGCAGTAGACTAGTCGATCAGCGGTACAATCGACGGTCCCATGCCTTTCCCTCTCAAGTTGTCCACTTGAGAGTACCAGTCTAGACCATTCTAGAAACCCTACTCCAACTTGATATGTACATGCATCATGCTAAACCTAGTATGGGCTGGAGCATTATCAACGTAACAACCCGCTAAGATAAACCTTGTCCAAAGTCCGTCGGGATTTCCACAATCCCAATGGACAATATCATATTATCTGAATTACTTGGAGAAAATACGCCAACGTGTTGATCATTATTGCATAAGTGGTCAAATCTAGAGGGGGAAAGGGCTAACCTTTGTTGGCTTGCAAAAAATGAAGCATGAAGTCCCCAGGTTCGGACTGGTGGAAAGACTTTGCACCTTGCATCAAGAATCATGTGAAAAGAGTATTGGGTTACCTGCCATCCTTGCTAAACATTCGACCAAATAGGGCACTGATTTAGGCCGCTACCATGTTTTGGGACGAGAAAAGAGTCGTTTTTCGATTAGTCAATATAGAAATGACTCATCTCCTAGAAGAAATAAGAGGCTTCGCTAAGTTGCCATGGGATAGTCCAGGATTATTGGTACCAGAGAATCGCACTCCTCACGGGTTTCTAAAGATGTTGGGTTTTAAGAAAAATGACGAGCTGCTCTATTTAAATAAGTTATACATCCCTTTTGAATTTTTTTATGAGCGTTACGGGCATAGCAAGTCATATCGTCTTCATCATGAGGAACTTTCCATTAATTCCTTAGGTTGGATGCACTGCCGGGTTTATATGTTTATCGTCTTCTTCTTGGGGTTGTTGATATTTCCAATGAAAGGGGGAAGGATTCATACTCGCTTAGCCATGGTCGCCAGGACTTTGATGGAGGGAATCGAAGGACAAACTTATACTATCGTCCCTATGATCTTAGCCGAGATGTACCGCGCTCTAGATCGGTGCAAGCAAGGATTTGGACACTTTGAGGGTTGTTATCTGTAACTATAAGTCTGGTTGCTGGAACACTTTCAGAGATGATAATATCGTCAAGAGCTTCTGCGACGGCCGTTGAATGATTACATAGCTTACCATCACCCAAAAAAAATGACGTTTATCCCAGACAGGTTTGCACAACCGGGAAATGCTATAAGTTGGGTGCGTTTTTTCAGCAATCTGACGGATGAGCAGGTACATTGGATGTTCAAGTGGTTTTCTAGCAGTGAGTTCATCATCGGGTCAAGAGGGACTGCTCATATGGTACTAATCGGGTTGCGAGGCATCTATCCTTATGCTCCCATAAGGATAATGAGGCAAGCGGGGAGAAAACAAGTCATACCTCAGGTTTCCAACATGGTCCGGTACAAGGCAGATTTCAAAGGAGAAGTCATTCCATTCAAGTTCAAGGCACAACATATGTGGAACCAAAAGGTCATTGTGGAAAAAGAAACCATTAAGCCAGACAGGTACCACACCGGACATATGTACTACTATCTATCATGGTTGGAGGATGACGTAGCGGGAGACGTCCAACCGAGAGTCAATTTGAAGGATAGGTTCATAGATGAAGTAGCTGAAGCACAGGTTAAGTATAGAAGGCTACGCAAAAGGGTGTCGAGTCTGAAGATAAACATCCGGAATATCACAAAGTGAACATGGAAGCGATAAAGGAATGGAAGGATATTGCCACTAAGTCAACAGAAAGATTGGAATACTTGGAACAAGGATTGATGGAGCTCGAGGGAAAGATGAGAAAGAGACTCTCATATTGTCAAGGAACGGATGGCAGTGAAGGAGGACATCTAGCAAAATCCTACTTACTGTTGGATATGCGCGATCTGGGAAACCTGATTGATGGGGTCAAAAGAGCTAAGCACAGAGACTAGGAAATGATGTTCTTTACAGCTTTCTAGCTTAACTTTAGATTTCGATTGTAATAAGGCTAAATACCATTAATAATTTTATTATTGTCGATTTAGTAAAGGTTTGACTCATTTTGGCATTAATGAAATGACGCAAATGTTGGCATCAATTTTCTCCAAGTCTACGTGTCGCTTAGGCCTACCTCGGGCACAATGAGGTCACCAAATTAGGATGCGAATTATTGCATGACTTTGTAAAACATGTTTTAATATCGCAAACACTCTTTTAATATTCCTTACTAACTCGGTTACCTTTTCCTATTTCTTTTCTTTTTATTATTCCCATTCCCAAAGGTTGGTTCGTGTATACTGGCATCATCAACATATCACACTAGATCCAGAGATCCTCCACCTCCTCCTCCACCAAGAGATCCTAAAGGCAAAAGCAAAGGGAAAGGGAAAATGCATGAATTGAGTGGTATCAGGAAATACAATGCTACCATAGCGGAAAACGTTGAAACTTCAGATGGCCGAAGTACTCCGGCACAGAATGAATTGATCTTACGTCTAGAACAGAAAATCCTAGAACTACAAGGCGAGCTTGAGCAGGTCCGAAATTTGGCAAACCTCTCCCTCACTCTCAATGTCCCCGAAATTAACCAGCAAAACATGACAACCTAGAACCAAACACCTCCGCAAAACAAAAAACCACCACTAAATCCTCCTGCACCACACCAGTATCCCGCACCTCCCCAGAGCCTTAACCTGCCACCAGTACCAACTCCTAAATAACACCATCATCATCCAAATCAATACCCACAAACCACTACTTATCAGAATGCGCCACAACCTACTCCCGATCCCCAAAACTCAACCAATGACTACCCTTATACCTTAGTTCCAGGAATCCATCAAACAAATCCGATATATGTGGAAACTTTACCTCATACCCCGCAGCAAACCCTATACATACCTGAATCAACTGAGAAGGACCTACTCATTAAGAACATGGCGGAGAAACTCAAGAAGCTCACTGGTAGAGTTCAGAGTGTCGAGGGTGGTAAAGGTGTTGAAGGTCTAAACTATGAGGACATATGTATTCATCCGGATGTGGAATTGTCGGAGGATTACAAACCTCCCAAGTTTAAAATGTTCGATGGAACTGGTGATCCGAAAGTGCATCTGAGAACATATTGTGACAAGCTTGTAGGAGTAGGCAAGAATGAATAGATACGCATAAAACTATTCATGCAGAGCCTCACAGGAGACGCCTTGTCTTGGTATATCAGTCAAAATCCAAAGAAGTGGGTTAGTTGGGTGAGTATGGCGTCACACTTCATTGATAGATTCAGGTTCAACACAGAAAATGCGCCAAATGTTTTCTACATTCAAAACCTCAAGAAGAAGCCGACAGAAACCTTCCGTGAGTATGCTACTCATTGGAGATTAGAAGCCACAAAAGTAAGGCCAGCACTTGAAGAAGAACAAACGAACAAGTTCTTTATCAGGGCTTAAGACCCGCAGTATTACGAAAGGTTAATGGTTATTGAAAATCACAAATTTTCCGATATCATCAAGCTAGGAAAAAGAATATAAGAAGGAAATAAGAATGGGATGGTGACAAATTTCGAGGCACTGCAGGCCGCGAACAAAGCCTTGCAATCAAGAGGCATTTCGAAGAAGAAATAAATAGGTGTCGTGATAGTGGCCCAGGGTCCTAATTCTCATCTCACATACCAAACACCTCCACCCACATACCAACCTTCACCCCCCAGATACCAACAACCTGCTACCACCTACCATGCCTATAATACTCAATCTGCATATTACCATTCACCACCACCCGCCCACCAAAACTACCAGAAGCCACGACCAAATTTTGACCGCAGACCACCAAGACAATACACCCCAATTATTGAACCCATAGACCAATTGTATGAGAGACTAAAGGTCGTTGGTTATGTTACTCCCATCCCTGCTGTTGTTATGGAGAATTCCTCCCAGTAGATCAATACCAACAAAACATGTGCCTATCATTCAGGCATGAAGGGTCATACCATCGATGAATGCCGCATACTAAAAGACAAGATTCAGACACTGATCGATACTAAGGTCATACAGGCAAAGGAGGCTGCACCAAATATCCGTAATAATCCTCTCCTGGATCACAGAGGTGAGGGAGTAAATGTGATAGAGACTGACGAAGAATGGGATCAGGAGGGGTCTATCGGACTCATTCGAGAGGAAGAGGATCCTAAAACATCTCGAGTCACCCTCACACCAGTTGTGGTACAAACCCAGGTGCCATTTGAAGTTGAGGTATCTACACCCTTCACTGTGATGGTAGCTCCCACGCCATCCTACAAGTCTGATACCATCCCATAGGACTATATTGTAGAATCAAGGAGAAAGGGAAAAGCAAAAATGGAGGAAACATGTGCAGCACAAGGTATGACTAGAACTGGCAGAGTTTATACACCTGATAACCTGGGGGAACAAGCAAGAAGGCTGCATCTAAGCCGCATGTTGTCGAGACTAGCACTGATGATCTTTGGAGAAAGGTACAAGCGAGAGAGTACTCTATTGTTGACCACTTGAACAAAACCCCCGCTCAGATATCCATCTTCTCGCTGCAAAACTCGGACGCACACAGGAATGCTTTAATGAAGGTGTTAAGTGAAGCTTATGTACCCACCAAATCACTTTTCATGAAGATGAACTACCACCAGAAGGGCTGAGTCACAACAGACCATTACACATCATGGTGCAATTTGAGGATAAGTTCATCGCCAAGGTCCTGATAAGTGGAGGTTCAAGGCTCAACATATGCCCATTGACTACCCTGAAGAGACTGGGTAAAGGCATGCACGAGATACGGATGGGAAGTATGAATGTGAAGGCGTTTGATAGATCTCTGAGAGCCACCATTAGAGAAATCAACCTCAGTCTATAGATGGGCCCGACTTGATTTGATGTCGAGTTCCAAGTGCTAGACATATCTGTTACCTACAATCTATTGTTGGGACGACCCTGGATACATAAAGGAAGTAACCCCATCTACACCAATCAAACTGTGCCGGTCATCGAAAACAGAAAAAAGCTGGGTGGAGAAACATACCATCGCATTGAACGAGTTAACAATATAAAAAGTATACTGCTATGGACGGGGTACGAACCCGGCAAGGGCCTCGGCAAAAATCTTCAAGGGATCACTAAACCCGTACAACCACAGCGTCATGGCATGACTTTTGGACTCATATATGAATACACGTGGCAGGAATACCAGGATTGGTCACCACCATGGCATGCTCCTTATTATCCACTGGAACAACCGGTACCATCTCTACACTAGACATTCCATCAAGCTGACATGATGTAAGGTTCTAAGGAAGATGAAGATTTAGCTGGCATGAGGAAGCTGTTTCTAGATGAAGAAGATATGTACTGCAGTGCAGTAGTTGAGGAGGAGGAGGAGGAGGAGAATGAAGACCCTACCATTCAAACCATGGAGAAAGGAGTTATTCTCAAAAACTAGACCGCTACACCATCCTGGGCCCGTCGAGTTCCTGTGTAGCCTGGCAAAATATGCATGAATTACTTTTTTTTTAAAATAGTTTTGAGCATTTGAGACATTTTTCAGTATTTTGTTTTGAAATAATTGCTCGAGCCATCGAGCTGCACTTGTTGACATTTTTAAGATTTTATTAATGCGTTACCGATTTTTGTATTTATTATTATTTTTACATTTTTCTTTTCATCATTATTATTACCTATCCCGATGAACCTGCGACTGTGATATGTAATGAGACAACGCAACATAAGGACAGTGATTTAGAGGATCTGAAAGATGATATAATACCTAAGGAAATTGTCAGAGAAGTAGAAAACTTTGAAAATAAACCAAAGTCTAATTTGAAGGAAACTGAGACCATTAACTTAGGGGATTCCGAAACGGTCAAGGAAATACATATAAGCATTTATCTATCACCGTCAGAGAAGGAAGAGTACATCAGATTCCTAAAAGTGTATGAAGATATATTTGCATGATCCTACGACGATATGACTGGTTTAAGCACATCCATAGTGGCCCACAAGCTACCCACTAATCTCATATGTCCACCGGTAAAATAAAAGCACAGAAAGTTCAAGCCAGATATGAGTTTGAAGATAAAATAAGAGGTCACCAAGTAAATCAAAGCCAAGGTTCTGCAAGTGGTCAAATATCTAACTTGGTTGGCCAACATTGTGTCGGTTTCGAAGAAAGATGGGAAAGTTAGAGTATGTGTCGATTACCGATATCTGAACAGAGCAAGTCCCAAAGATGATTTCCTGTTGCCCAACATACACATACTAATTGATAATTGTGCCAAGCATCAGCTCCAATCCTTTGTGGCTTGCTTCGCAAGATACCATCAGATTTGGATGGATGAAGAGGATGCCGAAAAGACAACCTTCATCATACCATGAGGGATATACTGTTACAAAATGATGCCATTTGGTCTGAAGAACGTTGGAGCCGCCTACATGAGAGCCATGACAACCATCTTCCACGACATGATACACAAGGAAATAGAGGTGTACGTGGATGACGTTATCATCAAATCTAAAAGGAGTTTGGATCAGATAGCATATTTGAAGAAATTTTTCGACCGACTTCGAAAATACAATTTGAAGTTGAACCCTGCAAAATGTGCCTTCGGAGTCCTTGCTGGAAAGTTGTTAGGATTCATCGTCAGTCGCCGAGGGATTGAATTAGACCCATCAAAAGTCAAAACTATCCAAGACTTGCCACCTTCGAAGAATAAGAAAGATGTGATGAGTTTTTTAGGGCGCCTCAATTACATCAGCCGCTTCATAGCACAATCAACAGTGATATGTGAGCCAATCTTCAGAATGCTGAGGAAAGATGTTGCAACAAGCTGGACTGAAGAATGCCAGAAAGCCTTCGACAAAATCAAAAAGTATTTATCTAAATCGCCCGTTCTGGTCCCACAAGAACCAGGAAGACCTCTGCTGCTTTATTTGTCCGTATTAGATGGGGATTTTGGTTGTGTTTTGGGACAACATGATGAAACTAGAAGAAAGAAGCAGGCGATATATTATCTAAGCAAGAAATTCATGCCTTATGAAGCCCGGTACTCTTTGCTGGAATGCACCTACTGTTCTTTGACATGGATAGCTCATAAGTTGAGGCATTATTTCTATGCATACACTACATATCTCATATCAAGGATGGATCCGCTAAAATACACCTTTCAGAAACTCATGCCTATGGGTAAGTTAGCAAAATGGCAAATATTGTTGAGTGATTTCGATATCGTCTATGTGACTCAAAAGGCAGTCAAGGGGAAATCATTGGCGGATCATCTACAGAAAATCCCGTAGACAGAGAATACGAACCATTGAAAACGCATTTTCTCGACGAGGAAGTGTCATTTGTAGGAGAAGATATCACTGAGGCATATGATGGTTGGAGGATGTTCTTCGACGGAGCAGTAAACTTCAAAGGAGTATGTATCAGAGTTGTCTTAGTATCAGAAACCGGCCAACACTATCTGGTATCCGCAAAACTTAGATTTTCATGCACCAATAATATGGCAGAGTATGAGGCATGCATCTTGGGACTCAAGTTGGCCATTGACATGAACTTTCAGGAGTTACTGGTAATCTGAGATTCAAATCTTTTGGTATACCAGGTTCTAGGGGAATGGGCTACGAAGAACACTAAAATATTGCCGTATTTGCACTGTGTACAAGAGCTGATCAAGAGGTTCACAAAGATAGAATTCAAATATGTTCTGAGGATCCAGAATGAGTTTGCAGATGCGTTAGCCACTTTGTCTTCCATGATACAACACCAAGACAAGAATTTCATTGATCCTATCCCAATAGGAATTCATAAGCAGCCAGCTTATTGTGCTCATGTTGAAGAAGAGATTGACGGAAATCCGTGGTTCCACGATATCAAGAAGTACCTAGAAAAGGGAGAATACCCAGAGACTGCTACCCATACCCAGAAGCGCGCGCTTTGAAGATTAGCCAACCATTTCTTTCAAAGCGGAGGAATTTTGTATAGAAGGACTCCTGACCTGGGATTACTACAATGTGTCGATGCCAAGGAGGCAACCAGATTTCTCGAGGAAATACATTCTGAAACCTTCGGACCACACATCAATGGTTTTATCTTAGCCAAGAAGATACTTAGAGCAGGGTATTTCTGGATGACTATGGAAACAGATGGCATCAAATATGTTCAGAAGTGTCATCAATGTCAGATACATGCTGACATGATACGAGTACCACCCAATAAACTCAATGCAACAAGTTCACCCAGGACTTTCTCCGCTTAGGGTACGGATGTCATCGGCCCGATAGAACCCGCTGCTTCAAACGGGCACAGGTTCATTCTGGTGGTCATAGACTACTTCACAAAATGGGTTGAAGCTGTATCTTATAAAGTTGTAACAAAGAAGGTTGTAGCGGATTTTGTTCGGGACCGCATTGTTTGTCGATTTAGAGTACCATAGTCAATCATTACTGACAATGAAGCCAATCTCAACAGCAATTTGATGAAAGCCATGTGTGAAACATTCAAGATCAAGCATAGGAACTCCATAGCATACAGGACATAAATGAACGAAGCCGTAGAAGCTGTCAACAAGAACATCAAGAAGATATTTAGTAAAATGGTGGGCAATTACAAACAATGGCACGAGAAGCTGCCATTTGCTTTACTTGGATATCGTACCACAGTTCGCACATCAACTAGGGCAACTCCCTACCTACTGGTTTATGGTACTGAAGACGTTATTCCAGCCAAAGTGGAAATTCCTTCTTTAAGAATCATACAAGAAGCTGAGCTCAGCGATGTGGAATGGGTACGAAGACAGTATGAACAACTAGCTCTCATTGATAGGAAAAGAATGAATGTGGTATGTCACGATCAACTCTTCCAGAGTAGAATGGCAAGATATTTCAACAAAAAGGTCAGGTCAAAGCAATTCACATCGGGGCAATTGGTGCTAAAGCGAATCTTCCCGCACCAAGATGAAACCAAGGGGAAGTTCGCACGCAACTGGCAGGGCCCTTACATGGTTCACCGGGTGTTGACAGGAGGAGCACTTATACTTGAAGAAATGGACAGAGAAATTTGGTTGAAACCTATCAATTCAGACGTAGTCAAGAGATACTATGTTTAAGATTGTTTGCATTTTCTCTATATGATTTAAATTGAACTACGCCTGACCTGATTCCCGTTTAAGAGGGGATACGTAGGTAGCCCTATGGGTTCGGTCACATTTCAATAAAAATTTCATTTCCCCCGCAATTGAAAACTGGGGCAGAATCAGAAATTGGGGCAAGATCTCGAGTTCATCCGATTTCATTAAGTTTGGAACAACCGAGGAATGTGTTGCCAGAAGTATGCATTTAAACTGGGGCAGAATTTTGAGAAGGATCCTCAAAATCCCGAGTCAAGGAGGTTGCAATATCTCAAAAGCATGTCATAATCATCAATTTAACAAATCATCTTCTCTCATGCATTATCACATATTTCAAACAACTATATTTTTATAAGCAATTCATCACAAATGCATATTTTTCGAAAATTTTATAGCAGCCAGACGTTACCCAGGGTGACTCAAGCAAGACCTCAAGACAGGAGTAAAGGCGAAGCAATGAGTCAAGAGAACGAATCAACCCCCCCTCCCCCTCCCCCACCCTCCAGCAAAACTCACAATTTTTCTTTCGATGCAGGTACAATGAACACAACAGGAATATTCGCAAATACATACATACAGCAAAATCACTATCTTAATAACGACAAAGTTGCCAAACGCAAACACATCAAGCTACGAATTACTTTACTATCTCGTAGCTATTCATTGCTCTTCTTGCATGAGATTAAGAACTATCTCCATTCTGTGCATAAGGCTAAGCATTGCCTTTCTTCGCCTGAGACCAAACACTGTCTCCATTCCTTGCATGAGGCTAAGCATTACCTCCATTATTGCATAAGGCTAAGCATTGCCTTTCCTTTCCAGAGACTAAGCATTGTCTCCACTCCTTGCATGAGGCTAAGCATTGCCTCCACTTGCTAGAGACTAAGCATTGTCTCCACTCCTAGCATGAAGCTAAGCATTGCATTTCCTTGCCAGAGACTAAGCATTGTCTCCTTTCCTCGTATGAGGCTAAGCATTGCCTCCATTATTGCATAAATATAAGCATTGCCTTTCCTTGCCAAAGACTAAGCATTGTCTCCTTTCCTCGTATGAGGCTAAGCATCGCCTCCATTATTGCATAAGGCTAAGCATTGCCTATCCTTGCCAGAGATTGAGCACTGTCTCCTTTCCTTGCATGAGACTAAGCATTGTCTCCACTCTTTGCATAAGGCTAAACACTGCCCTCATCTTGCATAAGGCTAAAACACTGGCTTCTTTTGAGACTAAGCACTGTCTCCATTCCTTGCATGAGGCTAAATATTGCCTTCATTATTGCATTAGGCTAAATATTGTATCTTTTTGCATGAGAGTAAACACTGTCTCCGCTACACTGCATAAGGTTAAGCATTATCTCCCATCTTCGTATAGGGCTAAGCATTGCTCTTATCTCATGCAAGACTAAGCCTTGTCTTGTCTCGTCCTTGGATATGACTAAGCATCACATGTTTCCTCTATCAAACGATCGACATCGCCATATATTTGCATTTCATGGGCTGAAACATCGCCACATTGTCTGAAGGCGTCATAGTCCGAAGGCATCATCCTCATTGCCTGAAGACACCATTCCATGGCCTGAGGATCTCTCGATGCCGCACATCATTATTCAAAGGCGTCATAGTCCAGAGGCACCATCCTCATGGTCCGAGGACACCATTTCATAGCCTGCAAATCCCTTATCACACGCGTCATGCCCCAGGACGTCATGGTCTAAGGACATCATCCTCATCATCCAAAGACAACCTTCATGGTCCGAAGGGAATTTGCATCATATTTAAATTTTTGCAATAACCCATATATATTTGCATGCACCGTGTTTTGAGTGTTGCATGTAACTTGGGATAATCGTTCTGCAAACAGGAGCAATCTTCGCTCCGATTTCCGATCACAACGTTCACATCCTTTGACTACCTCAAACGTAACCGACTACTAGTAATCGACTACCTTTTTACTCTATGACCGTTCAAATATTTGCCTTGTGATATGCCCGTAATGACCAAATTCACATTCATGACTCCACCTAAAATTATTTGTTGCCTACGATACTATCCTACCCAAAAGAACCTTTTCGAAACATACAACCACTCTTGTAACAACTCCATAGGTTTCGTTCACTGTTGGATCCAAAACTATACACAGCTTGATTTTCGTAACACCAGGGATATGTAGGCAACTCAAGAACCAGGGTTCAGCCCCTATTTTCCAAAACACATCACTCCTCACTCACTTCGGACAAAATTGGTCATCATTTTCTTTATCCGACAACTCTTTCATCATTCCCGGGTAAAGAAGGACACTTGTTGATACTCAATTTTGCCCTCATATTTTTCAAATAGTATATATACTTTCAAAATATCGTTTGCATCATTACTTAATTTACAAAGAGTTATACAAGTATTTTCTATAATGTTTCATAATTGGTAGAGCTTTAAAATCAATTTTTCTTGCATTTAAATTACCTGAATATGTATTAATTACCCCTTAAATTATTTTATGATGATTTAACCATCCAAATCTATTATTTACATCCACATATATGCTTCACAATATTTTTATATAATTATATTGGCTATTCACATAATTTTGCAATAATAGCCTATATGTTATGCATAATTATATTTTTTACATTATTCGTGCCAAATAGCATTTTTATATTTTTATAATGTTAAGTTATCATTTTTGTAGAATCTTACTACTTAAATAATATTTTATTATTTTCAATTAATTTTTATAATTTTATTTTAATGAATTTCGTGTGTTTTAAATTATAGCCCAATATAGGGCTAATTTTCGAACCAATTAAAGTCCAAAACACCTAGCACATTCCGTTTAACCTTTCAGAAGCCCAAACCAAACCACCTCATCATCTAACCCGGTCGCGACCCTTCTCACGACCCGCCCCGCTTCCCCTTTAATCCTGGCCGTTAATCTTAAATGATCAACGGCCCACAACAACCTTTGCTCTTTCCTTATAACCCTCGCCCTAAACCCTAGAGACAAATTTCTCATTCTGCTCCCCCTTGAATCTCTCAAACCTTCCCCTCTTCTCTGAAACCCTAATAGCCGCCTCCCTTAACTTTCTCCGATTCCTACCCCAAAATGGAATCAATCGATGATTCACTTACCTTATATGTTCTGTCATCTGGTTACTTGCACGATTTTGGCATCGCCTAGTGCTTGCCTATTTTTGTTAAATACCAGGCCTTGGGTTATGAACAGCCGTCCTCAATCTTCAAGACTTAGACAGTATTTCGTCTATATACACTCACCACCGGGTTGTATGGGTCTGATTTACCAAAATTCTTGGTCAATCTTTGATTTTCGTCGAACTACGATTTGAAATTTATATTTGTTTTTCTTTACTGGTTCTATTATCGACTGCATGTGATTTCCTTTCCTTATTTTGTGTGTGATTAAATATTTTCCATGTTTACTCGCTTGATTCCACCACTATACAAGCCCCTCCCCTAATCCCCTTTAAGGGATGGGAATCACTGTTATTCTTTCATACTCTCATTCACTCGATACTATTCTAAATCTATTGCTCTTGGCCGGCTAAAAGCCAAGGCCATCGGAATCTTCTCTATTAACCTCTCTATTAAGTTACATGACTCTAGTATCGAACATGAATGGTTTCAACATGCGTAGTAGACTTTCACTCTGCATATTTGATTCAAATAGTTTCTGGCCCTCTTAAGTTTTACCTTACTGACCATGTTCATACTAGCCTGAATGTCATGTCCTGTGCTTACACTTATGTCTTAATGTGATGTTTTGTGCTTGTTATAAGTTCATACTTGTGCCTTAATGTCATGTTTGCTCAGATTCTACTTTAATGAATCTCTTCCTCTTGAACCCTTTAAGAATAATCTATTATTTTCTGCAAACTGATTCCTGATTCTCCTATGTTATAGAACTATTTCACTGTATAACCAAACTTGTTTATCTGCAATTCGTAACTCTAGTAGTTATGTTTTTTGATCTATCAATCATGTACTCTTAGCATTGCTTCTAGGATAAATGTCAATGTGTAGTTTTCTCTCATATGGGATCGGCTGATATGAATCCTAATATTTGCTTGTCCCGTTGATCTATAATTGACATGTTCTTTTACCTACCATGAGTTCTTTAGAGTCTTTGTGCTATAGTAATGCCCATCATGTTAGGTCTCGTGTTCAACTAAGTGATATGCTGCCAACTATTCTTAACCATGTCCATTAGCCTGTTGCTATGTTGTTGATGACCATACTCTCATCAGGCTCTCATGTTAAAACCTTCATGTGAAAACTACCTCTCACTTGTTCATGTCTATGAATTTTCTAGATTCTCAAGTTAATTTTCTGAAATCCTTTGGGCTAATTCTAGACTATGCTTCATTTTAAAATTATATTTGAAGTAGTTTGTTAGCTTATGATGTTCAATCCTGTCACTTTAAAACCTAGCATGAGCCCATTTTATGTATGTCTTCTCTATTTTCCAAAGTTTCATGTGATCCTGCTTATATGTTTTGGTTAGAACTGTTTGTTACTTACAGCTTTCAGAATTAAGTGTGAAAAAGTGTTTAATGAATTCCCTGAGTAGTTGTCACTTGCATGGTTAAGTCTTGCATCAGTAGGTAAGTCATGCATCTTGGGCCTAGTATTGGGCCATACATGTTGTTGGATCTATGTGCTGAATTCAGGCATCTTCTATTGTTCTGCTAAGCCTAGGGCTTGGGCCTGTTGGTCATGTGAAGAGTGAGGATTGTTGAAGGCCCAGCTAGTGTTGGGTTGTTTTGTTTGGGTTTATTTCTAGACTTGTAGTTATTCTTTATGTAATGTTTGTAGGTGTATTCATTATCTGGTTCTGTAATAATTTGTAAACTAAACAATTAGGGAATTAGTAAAAAAGGGAAATGGGTATGATTTATTCTTGCATAAAGGGTAGAGAACATATCTATATGGTCTATGTGCTCTATTTGTTGTTTTATTTAGCATGTTTTATTTTTGCAAACTCATAGACATCATGCCTATAAGAGTCACGTACACACTTCACTTAACTTGTCAAAATATATTAGTTCTAGTATTTGTCATACTTGTTCCCATGTCTACTATTCAACACTCTTAGATAACATGTCTATATGGCGCAGCAATGCAATATTTTTACTTACCTAGATACCATGCCTATAGGACATTAACGTCTGCCTAAGAAGCATATTTATAAAATTAGCACTAGTAATCTGGTAATTCATATCGCTTCACTGCCTCATCGCGTAAACAATTAGAAATCATGCCTATAGGACTTGCGATACTTTAACTGGCCTATACGCTGCAGTATTGTCTGGATAATATTAATCAAACTCACATAGGAATCATGCTTATAGGAGTTAACAACCCAAAATATGTTTTAATTCTGAAATCGTCTACTGCATAACCAGAAATCTGCCTGCGTGCATTTGTTGTTATGTGTGGAGGCTAAACTTGGACGTTTAATTGTCTTTACGTGAAGTCCTATCTGTTTTGAATGCCGCTTAGTTTTATAATTTCTTGAGCAACCTAAGTAAAGTCTAGAACCACCCAAATAGTAGGTCCAAAGCCTCCTGGACCATAGGCATGGGACAGGTAGCGCATGCGTAGGGTACGACTTAGAACTGAGTTAGAACGCTTTTAAGTAAACAACTTCAACATAGTAATCGGGTAGCAAGAGATGATAGTTTATGCCCGCTGAATAATATGAGCAACCCCTACCTAAAGGGAGTTGCAAAGTATTATTCATGTTGCACGGGGTGATCCTTTAGGCTAAAACACTTAGGAACCCCCCCCTTTCCTTCAAATACTTGGCATTTATATTTAGTCATTTAACATAGACCAATGCATTTGTAATCATTTAGGATTTGTACCAATTCCCAATGTGTTATGATAAAACTCTTCGACTTCTATACCTCCCTTTGTTTATTTGACCATCTAGCCTAATCACGTAATCCACATAGTTTAAAGTTCGGCCGGGACCCACAGTTGTGGACCTCGAAGAGTGCCTAACATCTTATCTTTGAGGTAATTTGATCCCTTACTCAATCTTTAGTGACACAAACTAGTTAAAACCGAGTTGTTTGTAAATAAGTGCCCTAACGGTAAAAATCATTATGTGGTGGCTCTTCTCTTTTAATATCTCATTTAAAAGAGTTGTCACACGTCAAGGCCCTCTTTCGGGAGAAAACAGGGCGCGACAGTAGTTTCATTATTTAAATTAATTTCTTGTAGTTGTATTTATATTATGTAATTATTTTTGGCTAGATTTGGGCCGTTCGGAGTCGAAAAATCGAGGGAAAGGCATTCTTATTGACTGATTGAGCTTAGTTTGAGGTAATTGGCTTGTCTAACCTTGTGTGGGGAAAATCTACTTAGGATTTGGTACTGTTGTAACAATTTGTGATATGTGAGCGTCGTGTACGCGAGGTGACGAGTGCATATACGGGCTAAATATGGAAATTACGGTTCTTGCTGAGTAGTCTTCTTTTAAATTCCTTAACTGAGTTTCCTTAGCATGTGTAGTTGTTATATTTAGCCTAGTATCGCATGTCTACGTGTCTTAACCTTTACTTGAAATTTTTGTGCAACATGCTTAGTTGAATTACTTGCTTCCGTGATCTTGTATTCAGTCTTTAATTGTATGATTCCTTGCTGTAAATCTGTTGTTCCATAGATTATGATTTGTGTATTTACTTTTGGGATTATGAGACGGTACCTCGGGAGATCCCCATGTTTCATATTTACCTTTGGTACTACGAGGCGGTACCTCGGGAGATCCCCTTGTTGTGTATTTACATTTGGGACTACGAGGCGGTACCTCGGGAGATTGCCCTATTGTTCACCTTTATTCGTTGTGTGTTACCTTTCTGTAACTTCTCATTGTTTAAATTCCCCGTCATTTCATTATATTGTTATATCTTCTGCCTTGCTTCCTTTTATTCCAGTAGGGCCCTGACCTGAACTCGTGACTACTCTACTGAGGTTAGGCTTGGCACTTACTAGGTACCGTTGCGGTGTACTCATACTACACTTCTGCACATCTTTTTGTGCAGATCCAGGTTCTTCCTACCAAACCAGATACCAGTGAGTTGGACCGTACGTGGAGACTTCAAGGTATATCTGCCAGCGTACGCAGACCTCAGAGTCCTCCCTCTATCCTTATTGTGTTGTTTTTCTTATTCTCTTTAGACTCTGATGTACAGAGACACTTAGTATTTTCTCTTAGAAGCTTGTGACTTATTTCTACCGAATTTTGGGAGTTGAAATTGTTTAAATCGCAGTTCTTGTTTATATTTTATATATTGAGATTTGAGTTCAGTTTTATATTCAGTTATTCCGTAAATTGACAGGCTTACCTAGTCTTAGAGACTAGGTGCCATCACGACATCCTACGGAGGGAAATTGGAGTCAAGACTAGGTGCCATCACGACATCCTACGGAGGAAAATTGGAGTCGTGACATTAACTACATATTTTGCTATTGATTATCCCACGAATATGAACATAGAAATTAAAAAAAATACACGAAGGGCATATCAAAAAATCCAGATTTGAAAATTAAAAAAAAGTAGACGCAAACGTGATATATGCTGTAGTTTATCACACAGAAACATATCTGAGGATACATATGTTTGGTGCACAAATTCTTCAACCGAGTTTTGGTATTGATTATCCCATGAATACACACATGCAAATTAAAAGACAGTTACCAAAACAAATTATAAGACAATAACAGATTTTTAATACCTTTTCATTTTATAGAACATATTTTATCGAAAAAGTAGCGTCTAAATTGTAACGATCTGGTTTTTCCAAAATATTGCATTCTTGAAATTGCAGAAACCGTATGTTTTCTTGAACTTTTTATAGCAGTTAGAAGATTTGAGTTTAAGAACACTATCAATGGGAGAAATAGAAGTTGGGCGGCAGTTTGGTTTGGGAAAGTGGGTTTAAAATATGTAATTTTTTTATTTTTAAACAATAATTTAAAACAAATTTCTTTTTTTTAAAGTTAAAGAGTACGTATGATTTAAAATTAGTTAATGTTTTATAATAATTTAAAACAATTTTCTTTGTTTAAAATTAAAGAGTACGTATGTTTTAAAATTAGTTAATGTTTTATAATTAAAGAAATATGGAATTTGAAGTAGCTCTTTTCGCTAGAATGTTTTTATGGTCTTCATGGTTCAAAAATAGATGATCATTTTTTGAAGGGGTTTTTATTTCCAAATAATTTTGAATCAGTTAATTGTGTTAAAATGTATGTTTTACAATAAGTTAATAATTTTTAGAAATAAATAAATCTGAAATTTTGAATTAAATAAAGCTCTTTATAAAAAGTTCGGTCTTCATGGTTCAAACTTAAAGAGTAAAAACGTATTTTTAAAATGTGCAATTTTTCATTTTTAATTTTTTAATAATATTGTAAATCTGATTTATTTTTTTAAAGTTAAAGATTAAAAAATATATATTTAAAATTAGTTAACTTTTTAAAAGTAAATTAACCTGAAATTTGTTAAGGAGTTTTTAGTTTTTAAAAAACAATTATAGTTCTTATTGTTTTGGAGGATTGTCCTAAAGTGCCGAGTGGCATGTTGTTATGATGCCACTTGGCGTAATGATAATGCATTTTCTTCTCCTTTTAATTATAGATAGATAATTTAAAACAAATATTTTTTTTTTTAAGTTAAAGAGTACGTATGTTTTAAAATTAGCTAATGTTTTATAATAATTTAAAATAATTTTCTTTTTTTAAAGTTAAAGAGTATGTATGTTTTAAAATTAGTTAATGTTTTATAATTAAAGAAATATGAAATTTGAAGTAATAAAGCTCTTTTCGTTAGGATTGTTTTTACGGTCTTCATGGTTCAAAAATAGATGATCGTTTTTTGAAAGGGTTTTTATTTTCAAATAATTTCGAATCAGTTAATTTTATTAAAATGTATGTTTTAAAATCAGTTAATTTTTTTTAGAAATAAATAAATCTGAAATTTTGAATTAAATAAAGCTCTTTATAAAATGTTCGGTCTTCATTGTTCAAAGTTAAAGAGTAAAAAATGTATTTTTAAAATGTGCAATTTTTAATTTTTTAATAATATTGTAAATCAGATTTATTTTTTTAAAGTTAAATATTAAAAAATATATATTTAAAATTAGTTAATTTTTTAAAAATAAATCAACCTGAAATTTGTGAAGGAGTTTTTAGTTTTTTTAAAAAGAATTACAGTTCCTATTGTTTTGGAGGATTGTTCTAAAGTGCCAAGTGGCATATTGTAATGATGCCACTTGGCATAATGATAACGCCTTTTCTTCTCCTTTTAATTATAGATTATAGATTGATAATTTAAAACAAATTTTTATTTTTAAAGTTAAAGAGTACGGATGTTTTAAAATTAGTTAATGTTTTATAATAATTTAAAAAAAATTCTTTTTTAAAAGTTAAAGAGTACGTATGTTTTAAAATTAGTTAATCTTTTATAATTAAAGAAATATGAAATTTGAAGTAAAAAGCTCTTTTCGTTAGAATTGTTTTTACGGTCTCCATGGTTCAAAAATAGATGATCGTTTTTTGAAGGGGTTTTATTTCCAAATAATTTTGAATCAGTTAATTTTGTTAAAATGTATGTTTTCAAATCAGTGAATTGTTTTTAGAAATAAATAAATCTGAAATTTTTAATTAAATAAAGCTTTTTAAAAAAAGTTCGGTCTTCATAGTTCAAAGTTAAAGAGTAAAAAACGTATTTTTAAAATGTGCAATTTTTAATTTTTTAATAAAATTGTAAATCAGATTTATTTTTTTAAAGTTAAAGATTAAAAAATATATATTTAAAGTTAGTTAATGTTTTAAAAATAAAGAAACCTGAAATTTGTCAATGAGTTTTTAGTTTTTAAAAAACAAAATTATAGTTCCTATTATTTTGGAGGATTGTCCTAAAGTGCCAAGTGGCATATTGTGATGATGCCACTTAGCGTAATGATAATGCCTTTTCTTCTCCTTTTAATTATAGATAGATTTGAAGTAATAAAGCTCTTTTCGTTAGAATATTTTTTACGGTCTTCATGGTTCAAAAATAGATGATCGTTTTTTGAAGGGGTTTTTATTTTCAAATAATTTTGAATCAGTTAATTTTGTTAAAATGTATGTTTTAAAATCTGTTAATTTTTTTTTAGAAATAAATAAATCTGAAATTTTGAATTAAATAAAGCTCTTTAAAAAAAGTTTGTACTTCATGGTTCAAAGTTAAAGAGTAAAAAATATATTTTTAAAATGTGTAATTTTTAATTTTTAATTTTTTAATAATATTGTAAATCAGATTTATTTTTTTAAAGTTAAAGATTAACAAATGTATATTTGAAATTAGTTAATTTTCTAAAAATAAAAGAAACCTGAAATTTGTGAAGGAGTTTTTAGTTTTTTAAAAAAAAATTATAGTTCCTATTTTTTTTTTTGGAGGATTGTCCTAAAGTACCAAGTGGCATATTGTGATGATGCCACTTGGCATAATGGTAATGCATTTTCTTCTCCTTTTAATTATAGACTAGTATACGTACCCGCACGATGCGCGGATCGATTAAAAAAAAAGCGAAAAGAGATATATGTATATTGCAGATTAAATTTAGCGATCGCAATCAAAATAATTAAAATAAAAAATAAGTAGATGAATTTCATCATATTGTCTCTATATTATTATTGGCAAGGACTACCAATCCGAAATGACTTGTTAAAAATGGGCCTAACCGTGAAATATTTGGTCTTGTTTTTTATGTAAAACATTTGTTCCTCATTATGAGTTAAAAACTTAGCAGCAGAAGAAGAATGTAAAAGTTTAATTTCTTCGTGAAAAATCAGCTAACTCATTTAGCTTTGTTAATATATCCAACAGCTTGCTACTTCCTTTTAATAAGCTACATAACAACAAAAAGAAAATTAAAGAGAGACCAACTATATACTCCTACTAAACCATAAGGACTTAGAGTATGTTCTACATTAGTTGATCAAATAAATCGACCAACTTATTTGAATTATCATCAATAGAGTTTTTAAATACCTCAAATATCATGGGTTAAATTAGATAAGAACTACTTCATTATAGTTGCTCTATTGAAGGCAATAGTCTGGTCATAATCTTGTAACCACAAAAGCTGCTAGTGGCATATGGAGCCTCTCCGATATTAAAGAATAGATATGATTTAACGGAGAAGACGAATCTCCAGTAAATCATCCAATATGTGCAAGAAATAATAGTAGTACTTTCCAATCCTTTCTTCATCAAGGATATTAACTAACGCCGAAAGAATAGTACTTATTTGCAATAAATACTCTGTAATTTGTAAAAGCAAAAAACGTGATTAAATAACATAATATAAGATTGCAATTTGCAATTCAGTCTAGAACATAAGATTTACACCACCTTCGTATATTTGAATTTTGAAATACTAAAAACTTGAAGCAAATGAACTGCTTTAATCGAATTCAACACTAACTGCTACAACCGCAATATCTTAAATCAGAAATGTATAATTACAACCTGAATGATCAAATTCATATCTTAATAAAGCAATTCTTCTTGCGGGAGAAAACGAAAAATCAAAAGGAAAAAGTAAACATAAACTATGAGGAAGTTATATTCTTAAATCTTATTAGCCTTATGCTCTGTTTCACCTTCGTATATTTGAATTTTGAAATACTAAAAACTTGAAGCAAATAAACTGCTTTAATCGAATTCAACACTAACTGCTACAACCGCAATATCTTAAATCAGAAATGTATAATTACAGCCTGTATGATCAAATTCATATCTTAATAAAGCAATTCTTCTTGCGGGAGAAAACGAAAAATCAAAAGGAAAAAGTAAACATAAACTATGAGGAAGTTATATTCTTAAATCTTATTAGCCTTATGCTCTGTTTCACCTTCGTATATTTGAATTTTGAAATACTAAAAATTTAAAGCAAATAAACTGCTTTAATCGAATTCAACACTAACTGCTACAACCGCAATATCTTAAATCAGAAATGTATAATTACAGCCTGTATGATCAAACTCATACCTTAATAAAGCAATTCTTCTTGCGGGAGAAAACGAAAAATCAAAAGGAAAAAGTAAACATAAACTATGAGGAAGTTATATTCTTAAATCTTATTAGCCTTATGCTCTGTTTCAACTACCATTCGCTACCAATTATTTATTTCCTCTCTTAGAAGATCAAGCCTTGGTGCGGTGGGGGAAGGGTGGGAATGAAAGCATTATGGACAATGAAAAAACATACTCATGAAAATATCATTTTCTAACAATATGACATTTGCTTGATATTTTGTAAAACAATTAAAAGCTCACTTCTATAAATACTTCGTGTATAATAGAACACATAGATGAAGTTGTGCATGATAATTATAGTGCCAAGTGGCATATTGTAATGATGCCACTTGGCATAATGATAATTCCTTTTCTTCTCCTTTTAATTATAGATAGATTATGTATTTTACTAATATTGGTAAACGAAAATGAGTTTTTCTTTCTAGCAATCTAGAAAAAAGAAAGAAGGATTAGCCTAAATAGGTGTTCACCCAACCGCTTAAACTAAAAATAGTCGTCGAATGCATAATATAATTTATGTATTTTATATATATATATATCGTATTTAATCAATGTATAATCTATATATATTGGCTAAAAAAATAAATAATGAATTCGGCTGACTATTTGCGTAAAGATATTAAAAACTTTGGGATGGGCCGCAGAAATCTAATTTTCAATTGGGCTGCAGAAACATTAAGTCTGAATGATAAAGAAGAATTAACTCAAATAGCCGCCTACCCTATCACTTAAACTAAGAGATTTTTACCTTCTTATACTATATATGAAACTTTATTACCCTCCCTGATTAAGTTTTAACTTAATTACATGGGCATATATAATTTACCAATTATATACAATTAGTACTAATAAGTATCCCTTTATATTATTATGAATTGAATAGGAATTTATTTATTTCCCATCACCGCTCTCTCTCTTTATCTCTCTCTCTCTCTCTCTCTCTCTCTCTCTCTCTCTCTCTCTCTCTCTCTCTCTATCTCTCTCTCTCTATCTCTCCGTCTCTGTTCTTTCCCCAATTTTCTTCGTTCTTTTTTCTCTGCTTTTTATCCTCTCTTTTTTCCAGGGAATTCATCAAGGAATTTCAACATTAAGTTTTTAACTAAGCAATTTCCTTTCATGTTGCACAATTGGTATTCGAATTGAAATTGTCAATCAATAAATTTTGAAGGTATTTGGTTCTCCACCATTGACAGTCATTAAAAAGTTTCAAAGCTTTGAATTTGAATTTGAGTTTTCAAAAACTATTGTTTGTTTGGATTGGGTATTGTTGCAAATAATTGAAAATCTTCTTTGGAATTTATATCTCAATTTTGAGGGTGTTTAGTGAAGATTAGACTTGATTTTGGCTAAATTTCAGATTGAAACTCGAAGAAGAAAAACACATGACATACAATATACTTACGAAATTGTATTAAAGTTGTATGTAAATTGTATTTAAGTTGTATTTTATTGTAACTATATATTATTTTTTTTTGCATGTTGTATAAAAATTGAAAAATACTTGTATAATGTATGAATCGTTGTATGAAATTTGTATTTAAGTTATAAATATTATCTTTTTACATAAAGTTGTTGAAATGTATAAAAATTTTATTAAAAGAGGAAGTTTTGATTAGAATTTCATAGAGGAAGAAGAACATACCACTTACAAAATATATACAAATCATATACAAAATACATACAAAAGACATATTGTATAAAATTTGTATGAAAATCGTATTTAGTTGGGTAGAAATAATGTATGAAAGTTGTAGATAAGTTGCATACTATATAATTAGTTGTATAATTATTTTTTCAGTTTATATATTATAATAGATGTATCAAATTTGTACGAAATTTTATTTTTAGTTTTTAGGTGGCAGGGAATAAGAAAGAGAAGAGAGAAAAAAGAAAAAATGGATTGTATATGAAGAAATGTGGCAGAAAATAAGGAAAGGGTCTGGATTAGCTCCCGTAGTTGAAGCTATAATTATCAATAGGGTTCTAGATTAAGGTCATGTGTCCATCCAGAATTTAAAATGTCATGATTGTTTGCTCCATTTTCTTTATTTTCTTGCTCACGGTTTAACAGAGAACATAACAAATATGAGTTAGATGCTTGATTTGTTCGTTGAATTATCTTTTTAGCTTTTTCATTGATTTTCGTTTTCTCCTCAATAACTTTATTTAACTACTTGATTTTCAAAAACAAAAAAATTAACTTAATTCGATAAAAGTTCATAGTTCTGTATTCACTTCAGTGCCATACTCATACATCTAATATGTTTTCCGTTTCTGTAACTCCTTCTAGGTTGAACACAAAAGCATTTTAAAGATGGAGATATAGAATCCTTTTGAAGAATTTTAAGAATTGGAGGGAGATGAAAATATATTGATTTTGACCATGATTTGCATATGGGTTTCTTTTAGATTTGAGGAATTTTGTTAAGTTAGAAACTGAGCATTGGCAGGTGAGTTATAATGGAGATTTCGTGACCAAGGAAGTGAAGAAATTGGAGGAAACAATCATGGCCTTCTAAATAGAATCCTATTGATAATTACTGGAGCATAAACTACTGGAGCTAATCTAGACCCATAAGGAAAGAGCAGAAGAGAGAAAAAAAAAGAAAAAATGATGTAACTAAATTTTCTAATTTAAGGCACTAATAATGGATTGTATATAAATTGTAAAAGAAACATAGTTAGGTCGGGTAATATACAAATCTAGAATAATTTTGATAAATAAGTTTCAAATATTGTATAGGAACGAAAAAATTCCTTAAACTAAAATAGCCGGTGAATGTATAATATATGCATAATTTATATATTATATGTGTATACTTGTGTATAATCAGTGTATATGGCTAAAAAATAAATAATTAATATGGCCGGCTATTTATGTAAAAATTCCAATGATAAAAGGTCCGGCCGATTTCGTGTTCTCTAGGGAAGAGAATCAAGAGTGGATCTTTACATATATAGCCGGTAAAATTCACTATTTACTTTTATAGCCGATATACATAGAATATGCATTGATTATACACAATTATATATCATATTGTACTTGAATATTAAATATATTGTATATTAACATATGTTTTTAATTTAAGCGGTTGAGTAGGCGGTTATTTAAGTTAATTCTTCAACTAAAAGAGTTCCAACGTCCAAACACGTTACGAAATCCTCAACTGTAACCTTGTAAAATAAAATTATAACCACTAAACTATAATTACAAACCTCGAAATTTCCAACTGAATCGCAAATTATAACCTTAGTCTTTTCTCTTTCTTAACTGATTTGTTTTTTCTCTTGACAAGTCTACACTCTATTGCAATAAGCAATGAGGGCAAGTAATAAAACTTTCCATAGGGCCGTCTCAACAAGATTAGGGGCCTAAAGTCAAATTTTAGAAAGAGGCCCTAAGTAAGAATATCAACGACAAACTTGCAATGAAAAAGTATAAAATAAAGATAGAATAATAAAACCAACTCAAGAATTTAATAAGTTGATATACAACAATAACATACCTAGTGAAAATCCACAAAGTGGGGTCTGGGGAGGTAGAGTGTACGCAGATCTTACGACTACCTTGGGAGGTAGAAAAGTTGTTTTCGAAAGACCCTCGGTTCAAGAGAAAGCATGGCCAAAAAAAGGCCAAAAAAGGACAGTCAATTCAATGCAGCATGCAAATGAAAGTAACGAAAGAGAATAAGTCATGATAAAATAGTCTAAAAAGTAGAAGTAGCTATAACAGATAAATAAGATAATCGAAATATAAGAAACAATAGATAGTATCAGAAATCAAAAGGCAAGAAACTATCGAGTAAGATAAGTTGCTATAACGATAATGAAAAGTGTTGCATTACTTCAATATAATAATTGCTTGTTGTAATGCTTTGAAGTAACAACTTGTAAGCCCCTATAAGCTACCAGTTGAGAAACTTTTCAATATTGAGAATAAGAATAGTAAAAAAGAGAATGAAAAAGGTAAATATATAAATAATAATATGGGAGCGCATTAGTTGTTAGGATATAAATAAGGAAAAACAAATAGCCACCTTACCATGTAAGGGAACAATTCATAAAAATTATTCCATTCTCTAATTATTACAACGACTCTTACATTAAAGTTATTGTACTTTCGCTCCAAAAATTCTTTTTAAATTTAAATGTACACACATTTTTTTTTTATAATACATACTATATAATACATTTTTAAGGAAAAAACGGGCCCCCGAAAAAGTAGGGGCCCAAGCGATTGCTTTACCGGCCTTATAGTCGAGCTACCCATGACTTTCCATCAAGTCACAATGCTTGTTAGTAATTTCAGTAGTTATTTGATGTGTAATACTCCCTCTATTTCAATTTATGTGAACATATTTCCTTTTGAGTCCGTGCCAAAAAGAATGACATCTTTCCTTATTTGGAAACAATTTACCTTTATGCAATGATTTATAGCCACACAAAATATATGTGAATCATTTTACACCACAAGTTCAAAAATCTTCTCTTTTTTTCTTAAATTTCGTACCCAGTAAAATGAGTTCACATAAATTGAAACGGAGGGAATAATATATTTGAATACAATAAACGCCATGCCCCAAACCATTAAAAAGAAAATTTTCTAACCCAAATGAAACTTTCCTTAATAAGGACCTGGCTAGATTACACACAAATGAAGTCAGTTACATTGTCTCCAACTCTCCATTTTAATTTTCAAGCTGACATTTATTGATTATTTTATGCTCATTTTGATTCCAAACAAACTCTTGTTTTTTCTTTCTTTATATTCAGTTCCTAAACAAACTCAAATATCCTCTAAAAGATTTTTATATTTTTTTTTTCAACTTCAAGGATTATATTTAAATACAAAAAATGGTTATGAAGTCAAATAGGTAAAAACTTACCTGAATCGGGTGTTCACACCAAGCCAATAAATGAATGACACTTGTCACCTTATTTAACTATAACTATTGGTCTTTAATCATAACTAACTCTCATTTATTTTGCACGTAATCTTAAATAATAATATTAGAATAATACTACTTACTTAATATTCTAACTATTTCCATTAAGATCTTAACGATAAGTTAAATAAATCGAAAAGAATGAACAGTCTCGGGAGAAAGCAAATGAAGTATCAAACAGTAGAGCACCTCCTTCTTTCTTCATACATTAAAGAAAACACGTTTTATTGAGGTGAGAGCATTGCTACTGCATTAATCAAATAATTTTCTGAATGTATTATAATAATCACAATCTTTATTGGATTTTCAAAGGCTTGTAAAATCTAGTAATTTTTCACAATTTTTAGTTGTTTCTCGACTCTCTTCCTCCATATAAAACTTTCAGAATTAGTCTTCTGATCTTTAATGGAGAAATAAAAATACGAAGAGACAAAATTCAGAATGCTAGAAAATGATAACAATGGTTATTCTGATTCTCCACCTATTTAAATTTTTTGTTTATTAAAATTAAAATATTTAATAGACTTAGAACTCTTAATAAACTTTTGTTTATTTCTCATGGTTAACTTAACTAGACTTGATGTAAACACCCGGTGCGGGTAAATTTTTACCACCAAATACCTACTTAGTAATATGCCGTACACATAACGATGAGAATATTGTCATTAATGCATATGAATCTAATTGGTTTACAAATTCTTTCCCTTATTTAATGTTTATTGGAATTAGTTTTGAGTTTCAACTTTCGAAGAAAACTTCAAACTTCCCTAGTAAAAGCCTTCATTTTCGTGTATACTACAAATCTACTACTTTAAATATATAAATACAATGATAAATTTAGGTGTTAGCAGCTGGTTTTACTTGGTTTCACTATCATATCCAGCTTTCAAAGTCCCTTTCTCAAACCATCACAACGATATAATATAATAGTAAAGACAACAAAGTCAAATCATACATCTCTTAATCAAATTCAATTACAATGTAAATAGCACTCAATTTTTTTCCGAAATTCGTTCAAATTTTTCTTCAATCTTTAACTATATAGATAATGGATTTTTTGTTTTATGACCTGATACCAGGTATCATCAAGTTGTAGGTGATTACATTTACCATCGTAATTATTTTGACACGTGAAATCTACGTTAAAAGTCGTTCTGAATTTTAGAACGACTTTAAGTGTTAATAATTAGGTTCTAAAATTTAATATTTATCTATATCTAATAATTTTCTTAATATAAATACATTGTTGACCAAAATTATTGTGTTCGACCGAACCTGTAGCTGACTTCTAGCTTCGCCCCTGCTACCACAAGTATAACAAATAAAAGTAAGATATTTTGTATATATATATATATATATATATATATATATATATATATATATATGATAGAGGGATAAATTTGGAACCTTCCTAGATATGGACCCCCCCCCCCCACACACCTTTTTTTTTTTTTTGGTTAGTCAACTTTCTTTTCTTCCGGACCAAAAAAAAAACTTTTTTTTCTTTCCTGTTAATTAAGATAATAAATGTTTTTCAATGCGTTGGTTCTTTTTTTGTCCTCTATATATAATGTATGAATAGTAGGCTTATATTCAAACTTTGAGTAGAAGAAAGAACATGAGAGGGAAACCAAGGCTACTGGTTAATCTCTCAACCATTTGACTTTGATCACCAATTAAGCTCAGGTAAATTTTCAATTTAATTAGCTTGCAAAATTTCCAATTTTAGTCTCTTTAATCAAAATTCTCTTTTCCCACTCATTTATGATTCATTTATTAATCTATAAGTTTAGGTAAACTCAATAGCTTTTACTTAGACTATAGTATGTATTAAGAAATTTAATAAATATTAATATATTTTTACCTGTGAACTCACGTATTGTTGAGATCGTTGTAAGAATTCATTTATCTCTGTTTTCACCAAAACTCTAAATTCATCAGTTCTCCATGCAGAAAAATTCATAAATTCTCCACACATACTATAAAAAAAAATGAATTAGCGACGATTTTTTTTTTAATTAAACAGAAAAATACATCGTTAATTAGCTATTCAACAATGGATTAGTGACAGTTTATTAAGAAATTTTGTTAGCTACCCGAGATTTAGCAACAGATTAGCCGACCAGCTAATTCCAGTTTTTCTCTCGTAGATACAATGCACTCAGCAAATCATTGGGGAGGATCATTAGAAATCGCGAACACCGGCGATTCAACGGCGGAGGAATATGACCGGAGTCGGAATTTGGATTGGGACAGAGCATCAGTAAATCATCATCAAAAACAACAACAGTATAATAACTACGATCAATATTCTCATCGGCATAATTTAGATGAAACGCAACAGAGTTGGTTATTAGGTCCGCCGGAGAAGAAGAAGAAGAAATACGTCGATTTAGGATGTATTGTTTGCAGCAGAAAAGCATTCAAATATACTATTTATGGAATTATTATCGCTTTTCTCGTTATCGCTCTGCCTACGATTATCGCCAAGTCTTTGCCTAAGCATAAAACTCGGCCTTCTCCTCCTGATAATTACACTATTGCCCTTCACAAGGCTCTCCTCTTCTTCAACGCTCAAAAATGTACGTTTTCTACTTCCCTTAGCTTCCCCTATTTGATTTTATGTTTTCATTTTTTTGCTAATGAGAATGAAATTTTTTAATGAAATTCGATTTTTCTCACATAGAGTAATCCTTTTGTTGCTACTGAGAATAAAATACTCAAATTCACTTCCTTACTTTACGAATATCTTAATTTTATTGCGGTTATTCATAGCTTTGTTGTTAACAAATATTTTATTTTAGTCTTTTATTTTAACAAAGCTGAAAATGCTTTTAATTTCATGAGCTTATCGGAAATAACCTCTCTATCCTATAAAAATAGGGTTAAGGTTTGTATACACTTTAATCTTCTCAGACCTCACTTGTAGGATCACACTAAGTATATTGTTATTGTTGTTGTTGTTGTCACCTTAGTGGAGCTTTGGTATAGATTGTGTTGTGTCAAAATATTTAAAGAAAAGGTCCAAAATTACCTATATATTTTGAGTATGATTTTATATCATTATCCGTTATACTTTGATTAGGTCCGCGCTGGAGCTTAGTTAGCTTAAAATTACACTACTTTGATCCGTTATATATAATTTATTGGCTTAAAAATAGTATATAATCTGCTATAACTAGTTAAAATATACCGATAATATTAAAAAAGTATATTAGTTCAGTTTATAATTGAAATGGACAGAGTATTAGTTTTCTGCTTTCCCTTCCATTTTCTTTTTCCTTTTCCTTAGGTGATATTTGGAAGGGATAGATTTGAAAAGGGGTATATAGCAAAGAGGGGAAAGAACAAAGTTAGTTGATTGGGAAAGTACTAACTTTAGGCTAGAAATATTGCTCCAAGTTCGAAGCATGCCGTTTGTTATTGGAATTGCACTAAATTATAGCAAGGATCACGACTTTTGGTAGGCATGGAAATGGACTTGGTAAAACTTACGTTAGAAAATACATAGTTTTCTACTTTGGACATACTCGCAATAATTATTACTTTATGATGCTTGTTAACGTGAAAATTAGTCATAGGTGAAAGAGACACGTTACGAGTTTTCAAATTAGACTACGTGCAAAGTGTTTTTTTCTTCTTGTGACATGGTGTAATTGGTTAGACTAAATTGTTAAATTAACATGAGGTATCAAAATATTATGTATTATGAAATTATTTTAATCTAATACTCCCTCCATTTCAAATTATCTGTCGTGTTTTCTAAAATTAAATGTCTCAAATTATTTGTTGCTTTATACGTACAAGATAAAATTAATTATTTTTTCCATTTTACCCTTGATAGTAGTAATTGTTCTTGAAGACTGCTCCTTAATTATGGAGTAAATATTCAATAAAGAAAGATTATATCATAAGACACAAATAAGGGTAAAATAGTCAAAAACTCATTGTAATTAATATTTTTTTAAGAGGTATGTAAAAGAAAAACACAATAGCTAATTTGAGACGGAGAGAATATTGTTAATTAATCATGATGTTCATTGTTTTGTTTTTACAATTAAATTTTTATTGTTTTTTAGATGTATATTTATATTTCGTACTAAACAGGAGAAAAGTAGACACGGTAAGTTGGAACATCCTAAGCACTTGAACAACAAACTAAAAAAGTGGGTCCAGAGAAATCTAAGTTTGGTAGGGACATTTTTAATAGTACGATTTTCATTGGCTAGCAAATTTTCATTAATTAATTATTAACCAAAGTCTTATTTCCCATGTATGACTCGGCCTTAATATGTCGTCACTGCTGATCCTCAAAGTCCAATCATAAATATTATTTTCCTTTATTTCCATCAATATTCGAAATAACGAACAATTTGAAGAAGGTGTAAGGAGGATATGAACAATTTAAGATAAATTAAATCGATTCTAAAGAATATTATACTAACATTTTGATTTCATACCTAATACCTTGAGGCGTTTTTCAGTATCCATTTGATCTAATGAATTATCCAACTAATTAATTATCAGTTAGAGGGGAGCCATAACTTTGATCCTTTGAATTCGTCAATTATAGTTTATTCTGCTTTGACTTTGGGAGTTAGACGAACTAATTTTCCTATATAACAGCAATCTTATTTCTTAATTAAATAGGCAGGTCAAATCGTTTTTTTTTATGAAAAAAAAAATAAAAATCGTTTCCAACGTGCAAGCTTATCACACTGATTTCCTTCTTACACTTTCGTCTTCAAATCAATGTTTTCCGTCGAAGTTGATTGGATATAAGTTTATTTGGATTCAACTTATATAAAATTTATTTGGGTTAATGTATACAATTGAGAGTATAAAAAGAATTTACTCTATCAGTGTATTTTAACATAGTGCAGCATATTTCATGTCTTATTTCTAGGTTAATGATTCCACTTATTAGGAACGATTACCAATAGTTATTTTCCTTGGCTTTGTAATTTATCTACACAATTTTAATCTTCAAATCTCTTATTACCAGCAGTGTTATCAAGGTAAAAAGCGCAAAAGAGCTCTAAGATCCGTTGGCTTTAAGCTCAAAGTGCTAATAAAGTGCGGGCTTCAGTGAAAAGAGGCGCAAAAGGAGTAAAAAATACAAATATGTATGGCAAGTCTAAGACTAATAATTATAAACATGAATAACAAATATATGAATAAAGAAATTGAAAAATTATGATAAAGTTTTATATCAATTGGCTAGTGTTGTCTTTTTAGGATTACGCTTATTAGCATGGAAAAGTATGTCTAGCAAGCGAGGTGAAGCGCACAACGCACGAGTGAAAAGAAACAACATGATCATAGAGGATTAAAATGCGGTTTAAGATTGGTGTGACAGCCTTTGTCGGTTTAGGTTTGATTAAAAAGAGTCTCTCCTATATATATCTTCACTAAAAGAGAGAATAATTTTTGTTTCACTTCTTTTTTGATAGGCCTGTTACTCTTTTTCCTCTAACTTTATCTCTTCGTGCAATATATCGATTACCTATAAAAAAACTTCTGAATTTCATGCTCTGCCTGTATTTGTTGAAACAGTGCATGTATATTATGTATTGATTTAAGTTATATACATATACAACATCAAACGTTTTACACTGTCAGTATGTATAGTTTTAGCCGTGATAGCTGGTTAATTACTATTTTTATTATGTTACCAATTAATGGTTATCAAAAATTACACCTTTAATTAACTTATAAATAACATAGTGGAGCTTGGCGCAGCGTAAGTGTTGTCGCTGAGTAACAGTCCATCCCACTAGTGATATTGTCCGCTTTGGACCTAGGCTCGCATGGTTTTAAAACGCGTTACTAGGGTCTAAGGCATGTTTACTTATATACCCAACATTTCTCCCGTGTTTTATCGATGTAGGATTCGCCTGGGGTTTCACACACTCTGTGACCACGAGGCCACGGTCTCAAGCCGTGGAAACAGCCTCTTGCAGAAATAAAACGTAAGACTGCGTACAATAGAGCCAATGTTGTCTGGCCCTTCCCGATCCCACGCATAGCGAGAGCTAGTGCATCGGGCTGCCTTTTCACCTTATAAATAGATGAACATCATGAACTGACTGCGTATATATTTTTTATAGCATCAGTGCATGGAACTTACACTCATTACGTATTAATCTGAGAATTTGTTGGTCTTTGCATATTGCAGCTGGAAAATTGCCAAAAAACAATGAGATTCCATGGAGAGGAGACTCAGGTTTACAAGATGGATCAAAACTCACAGACGTTAAAGGAGGGTTGATTGGAGGGTATTATGATGCTGGAGATAACACAAAATTTCACTTTCCAATGTCATTTGCAATGACAATGTTGAGTTGGAGTGTCATTGAATATGAACACAAGTACAGAGCCATTGATGAGTATGATCATATCAGAGATCTCATCAAATGGGGCACTGATTACTTGCTTCGTACTTTCAACTCCACTGCCACTAAAATTGACAAAATTTATAGCCAGGTAACTAAAAGTTTCGATTTTTAAGTGTTGTGATTACATTTTATATGCATGGAGTTGGTATGATGGTGGTCATATTCCGGAAAATGGTTTTTTTCTTTGAAAATGTTTTCCGATGTTTAGTTGGACAGTGAAAAATATTTTTCCGCAAAAAACAAAAACTTTTATCAAGGGTTGTTAATAATATTAGCAAATTAAATAGTGGTTCTTGATGAAATTTTTAGAATTAAAGCAATAATATGAGGTTAAGAGTTGAGAAAATTGTGAAGAAAAATGACTCTGGAGTTCCCCTCAAAAGGTGAGGGAAGTCATTTACCCATTTGGGTGTGGAGAAAGGGAAAGGCATAATATATAAACAAACCTTCAAACTTGGCTTCAGCTGGCAAGTATGCCCTCCAACTTTAGGTGTGCACAAGTAGGCAACTCAACTTGTATAAAGTTGAACACGTAAACAGAAATGTTGACATGGCACATAAATTTTGGAGGTGTCTAGATGATTATTTTGTAAGTCTAGATGATCATTTTGTAAGTTGGAGTATTCAACTGACAGTGTAGCTGCCTACTTGTGCATACCCAAAGTTGGAGGGCACACTTGACAGCTGAGGCCTATTTACGTAAAATGTTCTTGCTACCACATACAAAAAAAGTGTGTTAAGTTTTCTATTCAGTTAGATTCTATAGAGGTAATTGTAGCAGTATTCATGAAGTCAAAAGATCATGTTATATTGAGTGGAATGACACACAGGAAAATCAACTGAAGTGAAGTTTTAAGCTGAATGTACGACTTGCTATTACTGTTGGAACTTCATACTTAATTATGGTTCCAATGTTCCCTGATCAGGTTGGTGGTTCTCTAAACAATTCAAGAACACCAGATGATCACTACTGCTGGCAAAGGCCAGAAGACATGAACTATGAACGCCCTGTTCAAACAGCTAATTCGGGGCCTGATCTTGCCGGTGAAATGGCAGCAGCATTGGCTGCAGCCTCCATAGTATTCCGCGACAACACACAGTATTCAAGAAAGCTCGTTAAAGGAGCAGAGACCCTGTTTGCTTTCGCCCGTGACTTTGGCAAACGGACTTCATATTGCCGCGGAAATCCATACATTGAACCTTTCTACAACTCCACAAACTACTTCGACGAGTTCATGTGGGGATCAGCTTGGCTATATTATGCTACTGGCAATAAAACTTATATATCGTTGGCGACTAATCCTGGATTGTCTAAGAATTCCAAGGCTTTTTTCATGATCCCGGATTTAAGCGTGTTGAGTTGGGATAACAAATTGCCTGCAGCTATGCTGCTGTTAACTAGGATGAGGATATTCTTGAATCCAGGTTACCCTTATGAGGAAATGTTGAGCAGTTATCACAATGTCACTAGTCTTACGATGTGTTCCTACCTACAGAGGTACCAAGTCTTCAACTTCACTAAAGGTAATATGCCTTAATTATCATCCTCTTCCAAGAACATGTCATATATATTCCTAGTTAAGGACAAATTGCTACATTAGGTAGAAGTTCAGCAAAAATTATAAACTGGTCCGAGATAGGCTTGTTCAATTGTTCTACGAAGTGCTCTGACTCCTGATATCCAGAGGCAGATCTAGAATTTAAACTTGATAGGTTCAACCTTAAATGTTCTCAGCACTAAACACATTGTAACTTTTGCTTAGGTGGACTGATCCAGTTGAATCATGGCCGTGGACAACCGCTACAGTATGTGGCAAATGCAGCGTTTTTGGCATCACTCTTTGTTGATTACATGAATGCCTCTGGTGTTCCAGGATGGAACTGTGGCCCTCGCTATATCTCCTTGGATATTCTTCGCCGTTTTGCCACTTCCCAGGTTTGCACATCACTCGCCCTCTCAATATTTGATCAGATTCAATAGAGTGCAAACAGTTAGAAATCTACAACAAAAGCATTCATCACATGCAAAGTGGATCCAGGATTTAAATTTTGTGGATTCAACTCTTAGAATTCTTGGAACTAAATTCAATGTAATTTTGACATTACGGTATCGAAATACTGGGTTGAGTTGAATGTACAACACGAGCTCCATCCGCCGCTGCTTACATGGTCCATTAAAACTGCCAATGTTTTAACTTTTCAGCCACTAAAACTACCATCATGCAGAGGCGGATCTAGGATTTCTAAAATATGGGTGCACCACAAAAAAAGTAGAAAAAAAGTATTAAGTGCGAATTGATCCACTTATAATATTAGACTAACTCTAAAAAATACATACATAAAATACATAGTTTGACGGTGAGACCATGAGTTCACGTACCCATGATTGGGGCTATAAACCCGCCCATGCCATCATGTACTAACATTTTGTCATTTTTGCTTTCATAAAACAGATGAATTATATTTTAGGTGACAATCCCTTGAAGATGAGCTATGTAGTAGGGTATGGAAACAAATTCCCAAGGCATGTACATCATAGGGGTGCATCAATACCCTCTGGTAAAACAAAGTACTCATGCACTGGAGGTTGGAAATGGAGAGATACCAAAAATCCGAATCCTCACAATATTACAGGAGCTATGGTAGGAGGACCTGATAAGTTTGATAAGTTCAAAGACGCGCGCAAAAATTTCAGCTATACAGAGCCAACACTAGCAGGAAATGCAGGACTAGTTGCTGCACTGGTTTCTTTAACTAGCAGTGGTGGCTATGGTGTTGACAAAAATGCCATTTTCTCAGCTGTTCCACCCTTATATCCAATGAGTCCACCCCCACCTCCACCATGGAAACCATAATGTGCAAATTTTGCCTTGAAAACCTGCAGCAGCTTAAATTTTGCCTATTATTTGGCTGGCTATATCCATGTACAAAATTTCGAGATTAAAGAGTTGTTGTAACTCTGTTTATCTTATGACTCCGCGGCTTAATAAAATTCTTGCATTAATTTCTTTTTATAATTTGTTTAAAGTCTGCGCATGGCATCATTGAAGTTACATTGAACTTAAAACGCCTTGAAGAAGAAGCATGTAATAGCATTTCTTGTGAGACAACAATTGAATGCCAGTGAATTCATAGTAGATAAGGCTGATATTTCTTCCATATTCCTTGAAAGAATTACAACAGAGAGAGTTTTACAAATTGATATCGACAATTTCTAATGCATAACGGTATATATGATTCTAACTTATTCTATATGTATTGATAAATGAATGAGAGGAAAAAGAACACTTCAGGTACTATTGCTGATAACAAGAACCTGGTTCTTCTGGTGCAGCTCGCCCGCCTCCAGTTAATGGACCAGAAGCAACTCCTCTTTGATTCAATAGGCATCTAAAATGAGCCAACCTGCGAGTAACTTGACTTGGATTCTTGGCAAGTTTGTCATAAGCAGTCCATAGCCTCTCTTTTGTGCAGCAAGTTAGCCAGCGAAAAAAAAGAAGAAGAAACATGTTACAACGAGAATGACGATTGGATTTAACATGTCAACTCAGAGGCTATCCTCTTCTGGAGCCATGTGTGTTAACGTGTCATAGATAATAGTCTAATACACATGAAACAATGGCTACTGTCACAAAAGTAGCAAGAAGAAGGAATAGTGAAAAAAGCAAGTTCATATTAAAAGTCAGCACAAAATATCTGATGTGTGTGCTACCTAACAATGTTTGAAGTATGTCATTGTTTCATATGTGGCCATGAATGTTGTAGCACATTAGGAGAAGGACAAGAGAGAATACACAGAAGTGGCTCCTCTGAGAAGTCCAACAGCATTTGAAAGATGAAAAATACTTCTGATAAGACTAAAAGGAACTTTTATGTTCTTTATAAAACAAAAATAAAAAAAATAAAATAATTGGAGCATCGATGAGATTCAAATTAGTATATAGATGATTTGTTGCTCTTTGTAGATGATGTTATACTCGGGACCTTTTCATATCAAAGATAATTACTTTGTAAAACTAATAAAAAGGTAGAATCTAGATTTCAGGAAGACAAATTCAATAAACGAGAGAAAAGACTACCTGCCGCTGCTGCTGCACGAGGCCATATGGTTGTTTCGATGTTTGATCCATCAATATGCTCACCCCACATACATACCTCACCCCCAATAACCAGCCGTTGTTGCTCGGGATTTGTAATATTAGTTAGTGGCTCATTTGAATAGAAATCCTGCCATGTGGTATCTATATGGTCCAAATACCACTTGTCCTGGTTACTTACAATGCACCGCAATCCAGCTGCAGTTACTTGCTGAGCAACACCGCCCCCGAGCCTGCCAGATATAATACAAGCACAAAATTAGTCCACCAATTCTTTGTTTTTTATTTTCTATATGGTAAAACGTATCCTCCCAAAGCCCCCCAGCCCAGGAGCCCAACATTGCATTTTCCCACTTTGCTTCTTGGGTGACTCGAACCCCAACCTTATGATTGGAGGTGGAGGGGACCTTCACCAATAGACTATCCTTCTCTTGTCTATAAGAGATTATGAATTTCACAAAACTATAAGTGAAAAATAATTTAGTCATCTGTGGAAGAACACCTGAGTTAATCTTCATACTCATCACGGAGAAGAATGAAGGAGATGGAAAAGACAACAGATATATGAACTAATATGGATCTTCCAGCTTATACCACACGACAAGAGGACGTACCAGTTGTGAACTATAGTTTTTGGGCTCAACTTATTTCCAAAGTTATTGAACGTCTCTTCCCTGCAAATTTGAAGATGAAAGTTAAACCAGTTACTGTTAGAATTCTGAAATCTCATAACAAAAGGTCTTCCTACCAGTTTATAATTTGATATCCATGAGATAAAGCTATCTTCTGTGCTCGCAAGACGAAATACTCATAAGCAGTGGTTCCATTCAACCGGTGTTGCTTCAACCTGTCAAATAGAACATTTGTATAAGATAATTAGCTGTAACACTTCGCTTGTTACTTCCTTTTTGTTACCATTACCTTTCCTTGGCACTTTCAATCTGCAAGGACAAGGCCTTTCTAGAGCATTCTACAATTTACTGCATGCTATCAATGCTCATTTGCTTCTCAATTCAAGAACTACCCCTTTACAGTCCTTGTAAATGTAAGCACGTTACGGCTTTGTCAGATTTTTTCGAGGCTTCTATTTTGTCCCACAAATGAGCATTAATCGGACAGTTAGAAGTTTGCGTTATTTCTACTTTACATTTGATATTCAGCCACATAACCGGGTCTGATATGCATCTTGCAGTGATGTTCCGGGAAACTGATTGGTAAGTACTTCCAATTACAGAAAGGTTTTGTAGATTAAGTAATCGATATGATTAAGAGAGTTGCAACACTTAACAAGCCACGCAAATGAAAAATGACTTGGTCTGAATTGTAGCTTATAAGAGTTAATATAACGACATAACCATCGCCAATGTTTTCGTCCACAGGAATAACAACTAAAATACAAAAGAAATAATCGAATAAGTGTTCTGTAATGCTCAGTAATGCATGTTGCTTTACTGAATAAAAAAAATATCTAGTAAAAGGAATAAAAAGCTTCAAAGGATAATTGATTAACTTGGAAAATTTGTCGAAGATATGCAATACTGACAGTACAACAACAACAAAGACCCAGTGAATTTCCATAAGTGGGTTCTGCAGAGGCGCAGACCTTACCCCTATCTTGACGGTAGAATATCGAAAATAAAATCACAAAAAATATTTACCACTTTCTTATACGAGGAGTTAACGTCCAGCAACCTGCAGGAAACATCCAATTGCATGTTTCAGTTAATTACCTTCAACTTGCTGAAAGTTAAGATCAGTAAACAGTACAAGCAAAAAGGATTAGTACCCGAGTAAGAGAGATTGAAGACTAAAGTCAATGCCTGATACAAATACATGTGCTTGGGTAATATTTAGGTCTAAAGAAACAACTACTTATAGGAAACTGGAGTCTGAAAATTGATAAAGGCGCCTACATACGTATTATTACTTTAATCACTTATGCATCTTACACCTCAAACATGTGCAGCTACCGAATTTGGACTAGTAAATTTTTGTTTTCTCATTAATATCCTTTAAAAATTAAATGTTCAATGACTTAGACAATAAAAAATTTTGCAAACAAAGATCAAACTTCCTGTGAGTGTCGGTTGAACACTAGAATCCTGTTTTTTAATTGGTATCCGTTCAAAATAAATTGTTGAATGACTTAGACAGTGAAGTTTTTGCAATGCGAGATTCAAAGTTTTTGTGAGCGTTTGTCAAACACTACTTCATTCTTCTGTCATGTTAATAATATTTCATCAAACAAAGATGATAGACCATGTCACAAAGAAATATGGATACAATCAAGTCAGATCAGTGATCTGAACATGTTAACTTACTCGTATCCACTTCATCACCTCCTAGATGAACAAATCTGTACTTGAATATCTTGCTAAAATCTGAAACACAGAAAGTTTCCATATAATCATGAATCTATTACTATTTTGACTCATAGAGGTCATGAAGTTATTTTCCGTGAGCATTACCAGAGAGAATTCCGTCTATTACTTTGAAAGTGAAATCATTGCTTATGTCAAGTGGCTGTTGACAATCTTTTGACGGCCATAATGAAGGATAACCAGTACCCCTGAAATTGAACAATTGCTGGATCGATTAGATTGCAAGGGAAAAAAATTCTTGTTGAAATTTGATTCAAACAACTAATATCCAAATAGAATGTCATCACCCCATACCAAGATTGAGCATGTCCTGGAACGTCTAGTTCAGCTAATACATTGATTCCACGTCTACCTGCATATCTGCAACTCTTAAACATTAAACGTTATTTGCACATGAAAAGCCAAGGATAGAAGAATGAAGAAGCATGAAAGAAATAACTTGCCTCACAATCTCAGCAGCATCAGCCACAGTATACCGCTCTGAACTTGAGTAAGCACCATTCCATAGTTTCGGATATGAGGGTATCTCAAATGGGAATGATTGTGTATCTACAATGTGCCAGTGCAGCACATTCTGCACATAGCAAATTGTGGGGATCAGAGTCTTAGTAATCAATAAGAAGTATTATATATGCATTTCGTTTCCCGACGTGCTGACACCATCAAATTGTTAACGTAATAAGGACTTGAATAACCGACAAGAATAAGATGTCACCTAAGTCCGCTGTCTAAGAACCTCCTGTGGTCCGGCACAAAGTTAAGCGAGATACCTTATTCAAATTACTGATTTTGACATTGTATCCATATTATTGACTTTTCTTTATTTTTAGCAAGTTTTACTGGGTGACTTTCCAAACAAGATTTAGGATAAGCACCAGCCACTGCTTAAGGCATAAAAAATGCATTCCTGAAGTAAAAAAAGAGTGTTTTCTGGGGGAAAAATAGATAGCAATTCACAGTATATCCAAATCAACTAAATTGGCATGCAAACAAAAGGTTTAAATACTTCACATTGTCCAACAGTTATAGTATCAATCTCGCCTCGCTAATACGTGAGGCTCTATCATCTACTCAGCGCTGCTTGAAAAACTTAAAAAGGAAAATTTTCAGAAAGTTATAATAATGAGACAAGTATAAGAAGGTTTTCTTCCATCCCCTTTTCCTGAGGAAGCAGGGTTGCACAGACTTTGCAAGTTTCCCAAGGCGAGGATGCAAAGAACTCCACATAAAAAAATAAAAAATAAAAATAGATGTTTTGGGACAGAAAGATTTAGGGAGACATAAAGTAAAAAATTATTAAGAGGTCCATAAAAGTAGTACATGATATTTAGCCGGAAAAAAGTTACTATACCAGTTTTGCATAAGCCATAGAATCAATAACCTTCAATATCACAGGCAACGGCAGATAGTGACGGGAAGTGTCTGTAAGACGATGAAGGATATCAGCAAATCTTAATTTCAGAAGAGAACTTGACAGAATATGACATGGTAAATTTCCTACTTGGATAGTTTTCGTTGTGCTAAACTAGAAAAGAAAGATGAAATAAGTAAAAGCAACGGTCCCTAAAATTATTAGAGAAGTTTCTCACCAATTAAAAGCCCTCGATAAGAGAATCTTGGTCGATCAACTATGGTCCACGGAACTTGATGAACTTCAATTGTTCTGGTTGTAAAGTTAAAATGGCATACTTGACTAAATGTCTGTTTACGATGCCAAAACAAACATTAGAGCATCTAACTAAAGCAAAATATAATTGACTAACTACTAACAGCTGTTCAGCTTGAGCGGAAGCATCAAACCTGCAAACCATGCAAAGCCCCATAAACTGTTTTTGCCTGCATTAAATAGTGACTATCAGAAAGTTAAAATCTTTCAGTGTGATAAGCATAAAAGAATCTCTCGCCATCCAATCATATAAGCACAGATGCGAGCAAACAAATTGCATGTACGGTTGTTTTCAAACACTCCGTACAACTTCAAGAAGAATAAAAGTCAAAGAAGAAGAAAAAATAGAACCGCGTGAAAACAGATGCAAGTAGAGAGAGTTTATACAGTCATATTTTAAGCATATCATGCAACTTCAGAAAGACATAGTAATACAGAAAAATAAATATATTAGCAGTAGCTGCCTCTGCGTTGTTCTCAAATGAAAATTTAATGAAATTCACCACCTATTGCTGAAATATTCTTCCCCTTGTACCAATCAAAATTTGTTTGGTTAGTGAGTTAATTTCTAATTCAATAAGTAAACACAAAAATTGTAAAGGAACAGGATGAGCTACCTCGCACTATAATACGAGGTAGCTAAGCTAACAAAGTCTAGCTTTGAAAATGTTTCTGTGATAAAAGATAATTATTGGCTATAACCTAACCCATTGATTTTGGCAAAAAATCACTTTAAGGTCTATCATAGAGTACAACAACAATAACAATAACAAACCCAGTGTAATCTCACAAGTGGGGTATGGGGAGGGTAGTGTGTACGCAAACCAGAGGCGGATGTAGTATATTATGTACGGGTTCAACTGAACCCATAACTTTCGACGCGGAGTAAAAATTTGTATGTAAAAATTTATTAAAATTGCAAAAATAGTAGATCTGAACCCATAACTTTAAAAATATAATGGATTCAATGTTAAAAATTTTAAAATTGAACCCATAGGAATTAAATCCTGGATCCGCCTCTGACGCAAACCCTACCCCTATCTTATGAAGATAGAGAGGTTGTTTCCAGTAAACCTTCGGCTAAGGTCTATCATAGAGTAGAGATAACAATACTGCAGTAGTGCTACAGGGATATGCATTTGATTGCACAAAATATCTTGTAAAAGAGATGCATCATAGTATCAACAGAGGAAAGCTGATAACATATACCGTCAAATGTGCATAGGCTGGGTTTCCATGTGCTGGTATGGTCAAGTTGTAGGACTCATCAACACCATATTGTAGCTGCATCGCACAAGGTTTTATCAGTTGGTTTAGAAAATGCCATTCAAGGAAAGATGTGTAAAGATTGAATTGAGCAGAATGAAAGCACCTGAAATATTTAAATCGTGCAGTAATTCATTTGACTGAGACAGTTTATTAGAATTCGAAGTCTTAATGTGAAATTTACCAAATACTTTCTGTAGTTCACTACAATAATAAATTAAAAACAGTCATCATATGTTATCCTCTGCAAAACTATTAATCCACAAGCCAGTCGAAATGTGCAACAAAAATAGCGCTCCATAGAAACTTTATTTATTGGAGGATTATTTTAGTGGAAAGTAAGAGTTCATAACTTTTTTTGGTGAAACGACTGACATCTCAGAAGTGATGTGCATAACTATCCCATCATTTTCTTCTTCTTCCTTTTTTTTTGTGTGTGGCGGGGGGGATTGAAAAATTGACTCAAATGGCAGAGTGACAAAGCTCTTCCCACATACTACTTATTTTCCTTTGACAAAGCCCATAATTCATTGAGTTGCAGAACCAATTACCAGCTAAACGACCGTATAACAATAAAGTAAGTGACCAAGCTCAAAGCAAAGAACAAAAAGCTATGTGATCATTTTCTGAGCTCAACCGGGAGATTACCTCATCACTTGGAGAAAGGACAACCACATGAATTCCCTTTAGCACTGAAGAGGGGCCGACATAAGAGAAGTTGGCATCAACGACATGAGCTACCTTAACGACATCAAGTAACCTTGAAAAACCTTCCTTGAGAATTCCAGAGGCATCGGTGTACTTGCTGCCTTCAGTCTTGAGCACAAAATCATTACTAAGTTGAAGTGTCCTATGTCCATAGCTAACTGATAGTGGCATCGGCCATATCTTCAAATTCTTAATGTTAGCAGCTGCTGATATTACGAGAATCTGAACCACAACTGCAAATAATATGCTCCGCAATCCTAACTTCCCCATCACTATACTCTAGCAACAGAAATCGAATGAACAAAATCAGACATTCAACTATACGAAAATCTACAGAAACTGATAATATTAGCTACAAGGAAATGGGAAGCCATTTGAACCTGAGGCGCTTAGCTTAAAAGATAAACAAAAATTCGCATACTTTTAGTAGCAGTTAACATGAATTAAAGGTCATAGCATCGTATAAATAAACTAATAAAATGCAAGAAGAAAAAACAATCAATGAATTAAAGCAGACCAACACCACTCCCACCCCATATATATTGACATCTATCGGCGAAATGCAATTATCAGCCCTTGTCTCACCCCATATGAAGAAAAAAAGGTGTTAAATTGGTAAACAATCAATAAAATCTGCAGCACTAATTAGAAAGTGAAGCAAAAGAAGAAACTCATTCTTTCAAATCAAAGAAAAGAACAATCTTACACTTTCCCTTCCCATATAATAAAAACCAAGCTGAAATAACCTATTCTTTAAAAGCAAAGAAAAGAACCAACTTTATACTTCTTCTACTAATATACTTACAGATACTAAAACCAAACTGCATAAAATCTATCTATCATGGAAATGCAATTATCAGCCACTGTCCCACCCCAAATGGTAAAAAAAAAAAAAAAAAAAAAGGGTGCGAATTGGTAACAAAATCATCGAAAACAGCAGCATTAATAAAAAAAAAAAAGTGAAGCAACAAAAAAGAAAGAACTCCATTCTTTCAAATAAAACAAAAAGAACAATCTTTACACTTCCCCTTGGTTTGGAGGGTGGTCATCCATATGGATGACCTGGGATCGAATACCCCTCAATGCCTTCTGGATTGAGCCTGTCGCACAGGGCTTGCCTAGTGCGGTTTATATCCCTATGTAGTTTACAGGCTATTACACAGGGGGAGGTTTAGCCATTGCGCATAAAGTGCTCACCCGAAGGGCAGAGGCTGTGGCAGAGGTTGTAGCGGCTGCGAAATCCAGTGTAATCCCATAAGTGCTCTGTGGAGGGTAGGGTGTACGCAGACCTTACCTTACCCGGTGAAGGTAGAGAAACTGTTTCCGATACACCCGTAGCTCAAGAATACAATTCCTCCTCACATTTAGTTAAAATGAAGCTTAAAATAAGTAACCAATTCTTTCAAGGCAAATAAAAGAACCAATCTTTTTACTTCTACTAACATGCTTACAGATTCTAAAACCAAACAGCAAAAAAAACTATCAGAGAAATGCAATTATAAGCCCCCTGTCCCACCCCAAATGAAAAAAAAATGTTGAATTGGTAAACAAATCATTTTTTTAAAAAAAACAGCAGCAATAATTACAAAATGAAGCCAAAAAAAATCCAATTCTTTCAAATCAAATAAAAGAACAATCTTTACACTTCCCTTTCACATATAGTAGTAAAAACCAAGGTGAAAAGAAGTAATTCATTCTTTCAAATCAAATAAAAGAACAATCTTTACAAGCTTAAATAACCCCTTCTATTAAAGCAAAGAAAAGAACAATCTTTGAACCTATCAAACATACTTACAGATACTAAAATCAAACTGTATATCAAAAAAAAAAAAAATGAAATGTTGATCTTTACATAAGAAAAGAACAATCTTTATACTTATCTAACATACTTACATATACTAAAACCAAACTGTATATCAAGAAATATGAAATGTGGATACTCACAGAGCTTCAACATAAAAAAACTAGGAATCCCAAGGGAGCAAAATCCTGGATTATGAATCAAATACAATCCAAGAACTAATGATGAAATATATAATTTTATTAAAGAATCAAAAGGGATAAGAAAAAGGTGACATTTATTAGTTGAACAACTCAAAAGAGCAAGTGGGAAACAGATAGAGAAGGCAATTAGTATTACCTAAGTAATCATATTCACATTCATTTCTAATCTTTCAATATGGGTTTTAAGTAATCTTGAAAATATTTTTAATATTATTATTATTTTATTATTAAACATGAAATTATACCCATTGTCTTGTCAGAAAAAGACATTGGTCCCCTTGTAATTCTCTGTTCTGCACAAGCCTTTTCTCTGTCTTTTTCTACATAAATATTTTAAATTCAATAATCTATAATTGTTGTGAAAGATAAAATAGTGAAAAACAATTATCCCGCCATTATGATTTAACGTCTGTTCACGTGCTGGTTTATGATACAAGTATTGCCTTAATGAGTTAACCCCTTTTTGGAGAAAAGAATAAGGAAAGAAACGTGCCTCGCACGTGATAATCATAATATTGGAAGATTCTTTTAATTTGTGTAGGATTTTAGATTCCATTTCACACCCAAAAAAAAAAAAAAAGCTTTTTAAAATAAAAAACGTTTTTCAATAAAAAAAATTAAAAATGTGTTTGTCGTGAAATTTTGCAAGTTTTTGAAATTTTTTCAAAAATGAGTTTTTCAAATATCACTTTTCAATATTTTTTCAAATAAAATGCATGTCTAAACATAATTTCAAATTTCAAATATTATTTTTCAACTTAACTCAAAATATTACTTTTTTCAATAATTACAATTTTTATGTCCAAACGCCTAATTAGATAACTTTTTTTTATAATAATTTGTGTAAGATTTTCATAATATATTGGAATTTAATTTTAAAATATATGAGGTATATTTGTGACATTATATTTGTGTAAAATTTCTATAATGGGTGTGACAAGAGTGGGTTGCTCTAGTGGTGAGCACCTTTGCCGAGGGTCTATCGAAAACAGTCTCTCTACCTCTATCGAAAACAGTCTCTCTATCCCAGGGTAAAAATACATGAGGGCATATAGAATAATTAGTCTAATTAACCATTTAATCTATGTTGACGTTGTTCTTTAATTAAGTCATGCAAACTTTCAGCTTGTTTGGATGATTGTTAACATGAATGAATTTACTTAGGGATATCAAAACAAGCTCCAATTTTATAAAATATATACTAAGATTTTTATTTTTTTGCATTACAAAATAAATGAATTGAATTGATTTAGAGAAAGCTCCTTTGACCAATTGTAAGAAGAAATTATTTTGAGGAGTGGTTGTAAATTGGACATATTATGTTACAATTAATTGTTTACTGAATTCATATTTCACCAAACAAACATTAGCTCCAGGCTCTAGCAAAGATTAAACAGATTTGATTATGACCAATATTTTTTAGTTAATTTATTTTAACTACATACCAGGAATATTAGTGTTAGTCTTGTATTCTTTTATTGCTAGAGTTTTGTTGCTACATTTTTTTTTTTGCTTCGTTTTCATATTATTTTGTTGTTGTTATTGCTTGTTGCTACTGTTTTGTTTTCATTTTTTCTTGAGCTGGAGTCTATCGGAAATAGCTTCTCTACCTTCTAGGTAGGGGTAAAGTCTGTATACACACTATCCTCTCCAAACCCCACTTATGAAATTATACTAGGTTTATTGTTGTTGTTTTATTTTAACCTCATCCAAAAGTTGACGCCTAATTGTAGATTTGGTAGTTCATAAACCAAAAAAAGGTTTTTGTGGTCAAAGTAAATAATAGAATAATTCGGGTTTGTAATAATCAATTTTGTTTCACTTTTCTTAATATAAATAAATAATAAATAATGGAAACAATATATCGAGAGAATAAAGAAAAAGAAATCTTATTGATAAACACAGCTTCATTCCAAGAAGAGAGAACATGATTCTTCAAATATCAGAGAATAAAATATTAAGTGATTGACAGTACAGTTTCGCGAATTGCTTGATAAACGTACAAAATATGGTAAGAGGAGTTTATATAAGGTACAATATGTAACTGTTTTGCCTTACTTAATTCTCGCATGTTACTAACATTTATTACATTGGTTGCATGTTATTTGGATAAATTGTAACGGATATGGTAATAATAGTCAATCGCGTACAATCATGGATTATGCCGATTTCTTTCTATATTCATGGCTATTAATGAGCCTTCCTTCTTAGCGTCTTTAATTATCCATCCCGCGCCTATTTTTTCTTTTCCAACTCTCAGGTACGGTATCTTTATAAGCGATCCCGTGGGTGTTTTACTCATGTTTTTCCTAACCTTCATTCTTCTTTATCCCTTTGACTCTTATGCCACCTGTCAACATACCATTAGTCCACATGGCGAATCTATTTTTCCACAAATACAGTAATTTTTTACACACTTTGCTTATTTGACTCTGATTATTACCGATTATATTTTTTTGGGGTACTCGGTTAATTCGATTTGCTATGGAAAATCCACTTTACAAGATAAAACGCTCCCTATTAAAAATAATTTTATTTTCGGGGCTCAAATCACAAAAGTTTGGTTAAAGATGAATATTCACTTACTGTTTCAATACAACCTTTTAATAGTAGTACTAACTATTAAATGCACAATGTCTGCAAGTAGAGCTACTCTCTAGCAAATTTTGTTTTTTCCCCTATGGTTTAGATATAATTATCAACATATATATTTCGACTTTTACCAGATTACTATTGTGGCAAATGCAAGAAAATCCTCCTACTTTTTCACTATATTATAAATATACATAATATCGAGATATGAAAACACTATATAGTTGAAATCTATTAGGCATATTGAACCAATGTAACACTTTCCCCAACTCCTCTATCCACGACGTTGACGTTGTGAGATAACACCTTGTTTGGATGATTGTTACTTGTGATATTGTATGGTATTATTATTATAAATATAATATATATTTTAATTATTATTTATATTTTATTGTATCGTATCATTAAATCCGTCACTACGTAATAACAAAAAGTGACATTTTATGTAACGATGGGTGTGGTGGCATCGTTACTTTATTTTTTTTCTCCCTTCTTGCCTTCCTTATAATTAAATAATCATATTTTATCTTTTACGTATCCTATTTTTTATCTAATAATTCTACTTCATATTCTATTTTTAGTAATGCTGCCAATTTATTCTTTATATTATTGGTGCGTGATATCATGAAACGACGGCAAACGATACAATCTATCCAAACGTTATATTCATCAAACAATACAATACAATGCAGTACAACCAAGGCGCACACACCCTAGTGTGAGCGGTGTCGGTAGGATGTACTGTAACGACTCGACCGATCATTTTAAGTGTATTAGCCCCGATCCCCTATTTACTAATTTCCATGTATCTGTTCCTACTTATGTGACTTGTCGGGAGGTTTTGTTTTTTGTTTCGAAGTATTTTGGGACACTTAGTCCATAAAACGGAAGCTTAAATCTTAAGATTTTGACCGTAGTCGAAATTATGTGAAGACAACTCCGGAATGGAGTTCCGTCAGTTTCGTTAGCTCTGTTGGGTGATTTTAGGCTTAGGAGCGTGTCCGGACTGTGAATTTGAGGTCCGTAACTAATTTAGGCTTGAAATGGCGAAAGTCAAATTTTTGGAAAGTTTGACCGGGGGTTGACTTTTTGATATCGGGGTCGGATTAAAATTTCAGAACTTGGAGTAGGTTCGTGGGGTCATTTATGACTTGTGTGCAAAATTTGGGGTCAATCGGACGTGATTTGATAGGTTTTGATGCCGTTTGTAGAATTTAGAAATTTTAAAGTTCATTAGGCTTGAATCCGTGTGTAATTCGTGTTTTGGGTGTTGTTCGAAGTGATTAGAAGATTTGACTAAGTTCGTAGCGGGTTATAAGACTTGTTGGTATATTTGGTTGAGGTCCCGGAGACCTCGAGTCGATTTCGGGTGGTTAACAGATCAAAATTTGATGTTGAAGGATAGCTGAAGTGTTGTTCTTACTGGTGTAATCGCACTTACGAGTGGGGAACCGCAGGTGCGGACACGCAGAAGAAAAGAGGAGGCCGCAGATATGGGCAAGGCCAAGAAGGGCAGGGGGCACAGGTGCGAGAAAGGATGCACATCTGCGATTCCGCAAATGCGATCATTGGCCGCAAATGCGAAAATAGAAAAGTTTGGCATTTCCGCAGAAGCGGACGAAGGGCCGCAGGAGCGAATCCACAGGTACGAGACCTGGAGCGCAGGTGCGAGCCCAGTGTTTTTAGTGGATTCCGCAGGTGCGGATGTTTTTGCGCAGGAGTGGTTCCGCAGGTGCGAAAAGCCTGGGCAGAAGGTATAAAAGCAAGGGTTCGCAATTTTTGTCTTGTTTCAATATTTTGGACTCGAACTTAGGCGATTTTGGAAAAAGATTTTCGAGGTAATTATTGAGGTAAACTTCTTGTACTCATTTTTAATCATAAAATTTGTTTCCCCACTGATTTCCCCACGCATTAGTGAGATTTTGAAGTAAAATTTGGGGGTTTAGGGCTTGAAAATTGGAGATGAGTTTTGGGGATTTGAATGGCCATTTGATGTCGAATTTTGGTAAATTTGGTATGGTTAGACTCATGAGTGAATGATCTTTCGGGTGTTGTGACTTTTGTTGGATTTCAAGACGTGAGCCCAGAGGCCGGTTTGACCCGATTTCGGATTTTTGGCTATGATTTAGTACTTTTTTTGTGAAATTGATTCCTTTAGCCTATATTGATTGTATTATATTATTTGTGGCTAGATTCGGGACGTTTGGATACTGATTTGAGAGGCAAAGGCATTTCGACGTAAGGATTTGCCCGGTTTGAGGTAAGTAACGCTTTAAAACTTGGTTCTAAGGGTTCGAAACCTCGAATTATGTGTTATGTGATTGGTACTAAGGTGACGCACATGCCAAGTGACGGGCGTGCGGGCGTGCACCGTGGGAATTATGGCATGATTGATTCCATAGCACTGTATAGTGACTTTATCTGGTTGATATCCGTATTTTCATCATGTGATAAAGTAATTGAGCTGTCAATCATGCTAGATATCATGTTTAGACTTTATGCTGGTACTGTTGGGACCCCTAGTGGTCGTTTCTTACTGTCATCTCACTAATTTAATTGATATTACGTACTCAGTCATGTTCATGAATTTCATATCAGATCTCAGTATTAGTTGTTATTTATTGATACATCATATCAATGTTTCGGGCTAGTTTCCATGATATTGTGAGCCCGTGAGTGAGACTGGAGAGATTGATGATTGAGTGAGGCTGAGAGCCTGCTTATGAGTGACAATTATGGGATCGGGCTGCACGTCGCAACGGTTATACTAATTTAATGATAGCGCTTGGGCTGTAGGAACCCCTCCGGAGTCTGTACACTCCCCAGTGAGAGCGGTTGATATTACTGATGGATGGATCTTCCCTAGACATGGATCTTGTCCGAAGTACTTGATACCTAGAGATGGATCTTCTTCACAGGGCTGGATTGGCCTTCCTTGGTACTGGGTGACTTATAGTCAGTAATGTATATGTTCCAGGATGGATCTTCCCCGGGTCGTATGGTCCATATACAGTACCGAATGGTTGAGCATTCGAGAGTGTGAGCATATGAGGCTGACAACATGGTGCATCACATACAACATGTGCATTGGCATGTAGAGATAACTTACTTATATTCTTTACATTGTTCGGATTTGCTTCACTTTACTGTTTTGAGTTGCCTATTTAATTTGAAAGCATGCCTACGTTTCTGTTAAGTTATTTCTATTTTATCTATACCGGTTGAGTTCGTCACTACCTTTCAGTCCAAAGTTTGAACTTGTTACTTACTCAATTGGATGTACTCACGTTACTCCCTGTACCTCGTGTGCAGATCCAGACATTTTTGGTCACGGCGGCGGTTACTGATTGCGGCTTCAGAGTTTAGAGACTACCAAGGTAGTTGCACGGCGTTCGCAGGCCTTGACTCTCCTTCTTTATCACTAGTTTATTTTTCAGTTTATTTCTCTAGACAAAGTAGTGGACTGTATTCTGATTTAGATGCTCATGTACTATGTGACACCCCGGTTTGGGATGGATTGTATCGTATTTTGGATATTTTTGTTTTCAAAAGGATTTTCTAAATTATTAAATTGCTTTCGTCTTTATGTTCAAAGATTTTTCTGTGTTGAGATGTTGAGTTATGGCTTGCCTAGTTCCACGATAGGCGTCATCACAACGGTTAGATTTTGGGTCGTGATATGTACAAATGAAACCGATAAACCGCACCAACCCGATAATTTGAGTCAAACCGAGAAAAAATCCCGACTATGGTTTGGTATTGGAAAAAAAAAACCCGACGATATTTGGTTTGGTTTAGTTTTAACTAAAAAAAGTCAAACCGAAACTAAACCAACCCGACATTATATGTATAGAAGTTTTAAATATATTTAATACATAAAAATATTTATTGTAGTGTAGCTTATAAATATTTCTTAAGCTTTTTCATAGTTTTATCTTTTAACGTATTATTTCAAGCTTGGACTTATAATTTTTGGATGCTTCAATAAGTTTTATAGTCCATAAATGTTAGTAACTCAAATAAATCCTAAACCAAAATCAAATCAATACTAATGCTATAAAAGACATTCAATACAATTATATTATGAATGAAAATAGTATTGGATGTCTATTTTTTTAGTTTTTTTATGGTTTAGATAAAATGCATAACTTATTTTTCTTTTAGTGTTTAGTCATGTAAATAATAGTACTTATTAGTCGTACTTATTTTAGTAACTTATTAGTAATTTTAAATTATGTTTGTTTTCATTATGGCTTATTAATAATATTTATTTTATACGATTTTATTATCTTTATTGTTGAATATTTTAGTACAATGCCATGAATAATTTTAAATTTAATAACCCAATACAATTGGTTTGGTTTGATAATTAAAAAATCCGAACAACCCGACCTATGTACACCCCTAGGTGTCGGATCTGAAAATTTTATCAAATGTGCATTTTTATTAAATATATTATATTGGAAATAAGTTAAGTGTTCAAAGAATGACCGCTTACAAAGAAGTGTTCCTTGGTCCTTTGGTTAGGCAATTGAATTTTGAGTGGGATGTTACGTGTTCGATTCTTAGCAGTTGTATATTTGTGTTTTTAGAGCTCAAAGCCTTCTAATATTATGAGTTGAATTCGTGAAATTATTTTAATTAATATTTTAATTTGTAATTCAACTCTAGTTTCAATGGGCACATATTTTCCTAAAGATCTAAGCTTTCAAAATTAAGTTTAACATTTCAAAGTTCATCTAACTTGGAAGAAAGGATCAAAGCGGTGAAACCATGTCTATACTGTGAATGAATTATTTTAAGTTCATTGAAACTTATTTAATTTTGGTGGTTGTGTGATGCGTTATCTAAAAATATATATTTAGCACTATAATGAAGTTTTATGAAAACATTTAGAAAAGTTATAGTGGTGTAGTTATATTGTGTTTTATTATTATAATTTGAATCTTTGTTTTTTAATATGGAGTTATTATTATATTTGTTCAGTTGTTCACTTCTTTAAACATCGACACCGCTTGCAAAATTTTTTGCGTACGCCCCTGAGTACAACACAATACGATACATTATGAAACGACATGTAACAACCATCCGGACAAGTTGTTAATAAGACTGGGTAGCAAAAACAATCATATTCACTATGCATGTTGGCTTCTATAGCAATGAGAGGTGGGATAGGAAAAAAACTTATTTGCATTCGATATTTATGTTAATTTAATTTATCTTTCTATAAATTGTTATTCGAAATTATGGTTAACTGAAAATTCATTACTCAAATGATAACTTAGCTATTCAAAATTATATAGTAAACTCATTGTTTTTCTAGAGAATAAGGAAGACACTATTACTTGTTATAAATAGGGGTGGACGTTCGGGTAGTTCAGATTAGATATGAGAATTTTGGTTTGGATTTTCGATTTTCGGATTGAAGAAATGACAATCCAAATCCAATCCAAATAAGTTTGGATTAGATCGGATTTTTAAGTTCGGTTTCGGATTAATTGGTTTGGATAATATGGATTTTCGGTTTTGAGCGTATATGTTGAGATATTTCTACTTTTTACAAAAATAAATATCCAAATGAAGTAGTCATGTTAAATTGCCTGAAAAGTTTCTCATTCTTGCCGTAATCATCTAAATAAAGTATTCAAGTAATGAAATTATTATTTAAAAAATAAAACGGAGACACTAATACGGCTGATAAGAAGTAACAATAGTAAAATCATGTCCAAATAGAAAGTATTCTGACAGTAACTTAGTAATTAATATTGAATATATGAGATAATATCTAATGGGTAGGGTATTAAACTTATTACTATTGCCATATGGATAATGGATTAAATATAAAGTATAAAAATTTCGTATTTTCGGATATCCAATAATCCAAAAATACCAAATCCAATATCCAATCCGAAATTCAAAATTTTTTAAAAAATTAAATCCAAAATCCAATTCGTAATCCGAAAATCCAAACCAAAAATCCAAAATGAATCTCAGATTAGCCCAAATTATGCCCATCCCTAGTTATAAAATAAGGAGGAGCACGAAGTTTTTGTAAATTGAAAATCAAGCTGTTGCGGGTTGGATTTTATTTTTACTTTTGGTATTACCTAAGTTCTTGTGGCCTGATATAAAGTGCCACATCAACTTTTGGTAGCCGAAAGTTGGAAAATTCTGCCAAGTGATTTTTGGTGTGATATGGGTATAAAAAAATTACTTTTGCAAACAAAGAAAAAATGATTTTACTACATAATATTCAACTTTCGAGTGATCACTAAGCAACGAACTCAGTTAACTGATACATAATCTCAGCTCGTCTTTATCACCAATTGTTATAAATTAATATATAGGGAGGCATGTTGGAATTTTTGGATTAAAATGGTGTGAGGTGAAACGAAGGAAAAATGAAAATTTGAATTTCTCTCCTTTACGGAGGGAATTTATCTATATTTGTGGAGGAAAAGATGTTTGTTGCGTTTATATACAAATGCATTTTTTCTATCTCTTAAAGAGTTGGGAAGATGGCAAACCTCTCGTTATCGTCGCTCGGCTTCGGCATTAACTTCATTTTAATTTCCTATTTTACTTTGCGGAAATAGTTGTTCTTGTAATAGCCATTTTCGCGAAAGGTCACCTGAGTGGTTGCAAGTTGGCTATAAATAGTTGGCCTTCCCTTCGTATTTTTCTTACGAAAATTCTGAAAGAATTTTTTCAAAGTGTGATTTAATACTGATCTTTCAGTTCGTTAGTCATTGGGGTTTGAAGTATCGCTACACCAGTGAGATTGTCCATTCTATCATGGGAGAAATAATTCTAAACCTCGGGTATTAAGTTCCTTAAGAAAACACTATGAATTCAGTGGGCTCAGATATAATTCTGCTTCTTCTTTATTTCTATGTTATTTGTTTAAGTTTTCAGAATTAGCTAACATGACAGCCCGATGCACAAAGCATCTCGTGTATACGCAAGTGCAGATAAAGACCGTACATCAAGGGGTGTAGACAACCTATCCAAATGAAAGCATTATTGGCTACTTCTACGGCTTGAACACGTGAGCTATAAATTAATATAGTTTCATATAAATATTGAATGTGAATAAAATTTTTGTTTACTCGTAAAACGGTACAGTTGAATTTATACGTGATTTCTAGACAAGCGAATTAATTTGATCCTGAAATAATAGACGAATTATATAAAAGTATAATACTTAGCCTTAAGATGGAGACGAAATTGCATAAATAATAGATCAGGGAGCAGGGCTTCCGGACACAACAACAATGAAATCAAGAAGCAAGAAGATAAAATTATATTTAGCTTTGAATAGAGTGTAGTGTATGTTTGCTAGAAAATTCGTGTCCTTTACAATGATAATAGAGCTCACTATTTATAGTTGCACCTAGGAAACAATATCCTAGGATCAAACCCTTCTTTAATGTCAATTATGAGGGCCATTGAGGAATGTGTAACGGCGGGCAGTGAATGCCATATTTCTTGTAACGGGCAATATACTTAATGTTGTAGAATATTCTTCATTAAATGCTACCGGGTGCAAGCATTTATTTCATCTTTATGAGTATCGTTCTCTCCGGTAACAGACGGGATAGTTGCCTTCGGTTTCAGCTATCTTCTATCTTTGGCTCCACGTGTCACTTCCTCATGCGATCATTTAATATAACGTATTTTACCCTATACAGATAGTCCCCCCGGTGGCATACATTTGTGTCACCGGGAAGTTGGTAGAAACATTTTTTTTTGGCTGAAAATTTACTGACCCCTCTGAAAAGTTTCTGACGGTTGATTAGACGCACGTCTCTCCGCATTTAATACCCCGAACATACGTCATTCCATGATTTAGCATAACTTTTACTGGTTATCGATGTAATTATGGCCACGACTTTAGCCGCCTATACCTTTACTTATACGCATCAACTTCCTTTATTTACACTTCATAACACTCAAAATTTTCTAAGACTCTCTTTGCTTAACTCATACTTCGACTTTAATCTTTCTTTAGCTTCCTTATTTGAGAGAAAAAACCATCTTTCTGATAAAAAATGACCTCTTCTTCAAGAAAACCTAGTTCTTCAAAGAACAAAGGCAAAGCTGACGATGCTGCTCCCCCTACGGTGAGTACCATCGTCCCAAAGAACCTGCTTACCACCAAAGATTTTGAAGAGAAGTACTCTTCTGCTCACCCTCGTACATGGGTTGTTAGCATATACCCTTCTTCTACCCGTCTTTCCAGTATCCCTACTGTGAAGGAAGACTGTCATTGTCAGGATTTGGATATTATCGCTCCCGACCTGGCGGAGCGGATAACTTTATATAAGAAGGGTTTTATATATTTTTACACGTATCCCTTCACTTTGGGAGCGTTTTCTTTGAGCAGAGAGATTGACTCCGTTAGTGTGGAGTTTTGCCTCCGCTATCAGGTGTGCTTAGCATAGGCGAGCCCTTCCGTATGGAGGACAATTACTTGTCTTCGGTGCCTGTGCCAGGAGGCGGGAGAAGAGCTATCCTTAGCTCGAGTGATGAACCTCTATTTCCCCAAAATCTTCCGTGGGAGAATGATTAATTTCAGCAAGTGTGGCCACCATGCACTGCTATCCAGCATGGATGATGACAATGATCGTGGGTGGATGAAACAATTTGTTTCAGTCACCACTAGTGACATCATCCCGTCCTCGGCTCCGTCTTTCTCGGAATTATGGAACCGCACTCGTAAGTCTATCGTTTGTTTCTTCTTCTATTAAAGATCATTCCTCATTATTTTTTACCCTTCTTCCTTTACCTGTTTCAGCGACTCGATGTGTTCCCCCTAGGGTTGAGGTCTTGGACCAATGGGTTCAGGAAAATTTAGACGTTACTACGCCCGAAACCCACATGTGGAAAGAGTTGTCTGTTAAATACAGGTGGAAATCCAAAAATCATGGCAAGTCGAACTCATCTTGTTTTCACCTTTTCTCATAAGGAAATTGTTTGACTCTTCTCTCCTATTGAATACAGGTCTACCCTAAGGCTCAATTGTCATCCTCGAGGAGGATATTTTGGCTAATCCAGCTGCTTCTGGTGCGAGTGCTTGTTCTCGGAGTCCCCGGCCGGAGAACAAGCAACCAAAAAGAAGGCGTTCCTCCGCGGCCGGGGGAAAGAATAAGAGGCAAAGAACGCCGCCCCTGAGTCATCTCCAGAAGTTGTGGTGGTGAGCCCTCCGCCCGGACCGGCCATAGATACCGTGATGATTGACGATAATGGAGAATCCAGCAAGGATGGGGATTCTCTACATAGAAGACGACGACCTTCCTCAACTCAACAGACTGCTCAATCTGTTGAGTTAGTTACATCAACCGAGGACGAAGCCTCGACGCTCTTAGGGGGAGTTTGAGATGGTGGAAAATACCAACTCCTATTTCTAGATCCCAGTCGCTGAGCCAGTATTGTGAGGCTGAGTACCGGGTTCCTGCCATCTTCGATCGACGAGCAACCAACACACAACACTGCACTTGCCGCAACCACTTCTCATCCTTCAATGCCATCAGCTTCGTTTTCTTCTTTACTGACTCTTCCACCAGCAACTGCTACATCATCTACACCGCCCGCATCTGTCCAAGAAGAGGATGTTCCTCTCCCCTAGTCCCCAATTCATGGGAATTTGGGGCAAAATTATGCTGCCCCCTCAGAAGATCTGCAAATGAGGAAGAGTGTTACTCTTTCGATCTCGACACTCGACGATGCCTCGACGCTCTTGGGGGGAGTTTGAGATGGTGGAAAATACCAACTCCTGTTTCTAGATCCCAGTCACTGCGCCCGGTATTGTGAGGCTGAGTACTAGGTCCTTGCCGTCTTCGGTCGACGAGCAACCAACACACAGCACTGCGCTTGCCGCAACCACTTCTCATCCTTCAATGCCATCAGCTTTATAAGGAAGTTCACACACAACCTAGCATTAAGGGTGTTACGACGATATACGAGAGGCACTGACTCTTCCACCAATAACTGCTACATCATCTACACCACCCGCATCTGTCCAAGAAGAGGGTGTTCCTCTCCCCTAGTCCCCAGTTCATGGGAATTTGGGGCAAAATTACGCTGCCCCCTCAGAAGATATGCAAATGAGGAAGAGCGTTACTCTCTCGATCTCTACCGGGTGCAATCTGTTGCCCCGGTCGGTGGAACTTACTAACTATCTGAAGCTTTTGGCTTCAGAAAAAGATTGGGAAAAGATACAAGCTCTCTCGGGAGAGTGCTTGTTGAACAAGGCTATGCACAACGCCGCATCGGTATACTCTTCACTTCCTTTGTCATCTCTTCTATCTTTGATTTAGTAGTATTTTGAGTTTGCCTTTTTTGTTTCGCAGGCCAATTTCCTTGCTTCCGAGGGCCTCCAAAGATTGCTTCGGGATAAGGAGGAACTTACCTCCGAGCGGGATCAACTTTTGGCCGAACAGGACCAAACTGATGCTCGCCTCTCAAAACTGGAAGCCAAAGCTACTGAGGCTGTTATGTTGGAGGCTTGTTTGCAGCAAAGCGAGCAAGAGGTAGAGACCCTTAGCCAAGAGATCGCCCTGCTGAGGGTTCAATTTAAAGAGGCTATGGCTAAATGGGCTGAAGTCCATAGTGTCGTTCTTGGTGCATCCGATCGCGAGGTTGCCTCCGCTGAAAGATTAAATAATTTGGAGGCAGCCTTGAACTCCAAAACTGAAGATCTTGATGCTACCAGGGTGAAATATGCCCAATTGGAGAAGAAGTTTAAGAGGACAATTGAGCATAACAGACTTTTCAACTCTATTGTCCACGATCTAGATATTAGCCTCTGGTCCGTTAGATCCACACGGAAAAACCTTTCTGCCGATGTTGACCAACTTAAAGAAGAACTAGTGCCGAGCGGCTTCCCTCGTTATTGAAAAAACAAATATTATGTACATCATGAGGAGAAAAATCTTTGAAGAGGCTAAAGCGGGTGTCATCGACTTTGATGCCGAAATCGCTAAAGCCCGTGATCTGGAGTCAACTGCTAAAAGGGGTCTTACGGCCAGGCCTAATGCTTCTAGTACTTCTCGTTCCGGTTTCGAATCCTTGGGAACTGAAGAGGAACCAGAAGGCGAAGATGTTGAAGGCCAAAATAATGAAGGTCAAGATATCGAGCCAGCGTCGGATCTACCCACTTCTCCTGGGGTGCGAATGCTTCTCTTCCTCTGAGTTTTGGAGATGCAGCAGCTTAGCTTTTTATTTCTTTTCTCAACTTTTGTACTTGTGCCATTTTGGCACATTTACTGTAAATAAAAATACCTTTTGCTCAAGTATTGCATGAGTCTTTCTATGTTCTTTTGTTTGAACATATATGCAAGTTTAATCTTTGCATCCTTTCTTGTTTAAGTGTTTTGCGCAGGTTTTGCTGTTTGCTTCTGATTATGCAAGGCTTTGGGTGTATTTTCTCCTGGAAGCATTTGGATTTCGGGCACAAGTTCTTCCGAATCAACCCTCTATCGTGAGGGTTTCAAAGGTAACAGGATATGGTGTGCTATTTGATTCAAGTGGCAATGTGATACAGTGGGTAAATATTTCCACTTAATTACACAATCAACAGTTATGGTTTAATAGATAATCCCTCACTCACAACCTTTTATCTTTGTGCAGTCTGGAACTACTGACGGAGTAGTACACAATCCTTCTACACTCATAAGTTCTGCCCCTACCAACATTGAACTTAGGTTCAAACCCCCTGGACTAAAGTGGAAAGGTCGAGCTGCAGTTACACAAAGGCAGCTGCAAGAACAGAGTTACAGAAGAGCAAACTCTGCTACAACCACTCAAGCCACACCAAAGACACAATCCACACCAAGCAACCAAGCCACAACATACATTAGTTGAAGTGATCAACTGATATTTTGAAGACTTAATAATGGATGTTTTTGTTAACTATATATGGTAGACAATATTTTGTAAAGCTACTTCATTATGTATGTTTTTGTTGAGTGCCTATCGTGGACAATATTTTGTAAAGAAACTTCCTTATTTTGGATGTTTATTAACTGCCTATAACATGCCATGATATTAGTAGTTCTTGTACTTGTTGCTGTAATGGAACCTTTGTCAATATATTCCATGAACAAAATTTTACATCAACACAAAATATGTAGCCTAAACCCAGGAAATAAGAAAGTACGCTATCAATCCTAAACGCATAACATAAGAGCTAACATTAGAATAACTACAATCGCAACTATAATAGCAGCAACTCTGAACTTTGATATTCCTTGTCTTCTCTAACAATGGCATCGATCACTCTTCTTAATAAGACCCGCAAGAAGAGTCTTGTTGTGTTCTTCCTCAATCGCAGGATCAACCCATCGAAAAAAGCCACAACCTTCATCAATCTCATATCTTCAGCAGCTTAGGAACCTTCTTCCAGATTTGGTGTGTGTTCGTGATATTTTAAGATCTGCAGTAAGTCCACAATAACACAAAGGTTCCTTCTTCGATTCTAAAGGAGAAGACGTGACATTAGCTTATTTCTTTCCAGAGAAGAAGAAAAAAATCGACTTACAAAAGAAAAGGATATGGCACAAATTGATGGGCAATGAAGAATCCCAACAAATCTGTTTTATTTTTCACTGTTGAAGCTAACACGAGAATGAAGGCATCGGATTTGGATAGAAATCAGCTTCTATAATATTCAACAATGGAGAATAAAGTAGAAAGAAGAAGATGACTGTTAAATAGGCTACATTATTACCGTTAGGGCTTTTTCAACTGCCATCACGCCCCTTACAGGCATGTGAATCACGCACTAAAGCCAAATATGACACATAGGACCAGCCTCGTATCATAAGCATTTATTATACACGGTTTGAAGGAGTGTAGCTGTTCAATTGACAAATTGTTAAGTTTGAGAACCGGCATGACAAAGTGGCTCAAGTATAAGTGCCATTTAGGCTATTCTGCCAAAAAAAATAATATATATATATATATATATATATATATATATATATATATATATAGCAATTTTTTGTCCCTTAGATTCTTCATAGTACGAATGATTTGCAAATTTCACGTGTTAACAAATCTTGAATATTTTTCTATTGTTATAAGCACCTAATTAATATATCCACTAAGTTAGTTAAAAATATGACGATGAATCTTCTTAAATAAATTCATTTTTTATTTTCGTTTTACAAAAAGTTATTTCAATCAATAATAGAAAATGCACCCCGATTCTTAAGAGGTTGCTATCAATGAAATTTTGGCTCTATTAACTTGGCATTATTTCTCATTGGCACATGGACTACACATAATAATTTGATTGTATTGTATGGTCTCGTTTTTATAGATTGTAGAATTTAGTTAAATAATGAAAAGGTAATGGATATGTCATAGGGGCGAACCAATAATTTACATTAAATGACAAAAAGAGAAAGAAACCAAAAAAAGAAATGGATAGGGAAGCCAACATGCATAGTGGATGCATGCATGGAGCGCTCCTGATTTTATTCTAGAAAACACTGTATCGGGTAAAATACGTTATATTAAATGATCGCATGAGAAAGTAACACGTGGAGTCAAAGAGAGAAGATAGTTGAAATCGAAGGCAACGATCCCGTCTGTTACCGGAGAGAACGATACTAATAAAGATGAAATAAATGCTTGCCATCCGGTAGCATTTAATGAATAATATTCTACAATATTAAGTATACTGTCGTTACAAGAAATATAGCATTCACTGCCCACCGTTACATATTCTTCAATGACCCTCATAATTGACATTAAAGAAGGGCTTGATCCTAGGACTTTGTTCCCTAGGTGCAGCTATAAATAGTGAGCTCTATTATCATTGTAAATGACACAAATTTTCTGGCAAACATACACTACACTCTATTCAAAACTAAATATAATTTTATCTTCTTGCTTCTTGATTTCATTGCTATTGTGTCCAGAAACCCTGCTCCCGGAACTATTATTTATGCTATTTCGTCTCCTTCTTCAGACTAAGTATTATACTTTATATATTTTGTCTATTATTTCATGATCAAATTAATTCGCTTGTCTAGAAACCACGTATAAATTCAAACGTACCGTTTTACGGGTAAACAGTTTGGCGCCCACCGTGGAGCCTAGACAGTTGTGTAATTTTAGTTGGTCCTTGCCTCTTTTACTAACATGTTTGATTATTTGTTATTAGCAAAAAATTATAGAAAATGACAGATAATGGTGTTAACAACATACACAACCTTGAGGCCCAAGGAAACCAGCCTCAGCATGAGGATTCAATCAGTGATACTTGTAGTGAAGGAAATGAAGCTACCCCGGTCCACGGCAGGAGGTACCCGCGACATGTTCAGGAGACGACTCCTGATGACGCTGAAGATGATCACGTCGTTGAAGCGGTAAGGGTCCTGCAGGAGCAACAAGAGGTCATTCTAGTCCATCTCACACGGTAGGATAAGGTTATGACAAAGCTAAAACAAGTGTTATCGGGTGCTTCCAATAACGTGAACGGAAGAGGTCCAGTTCCTCCCGGTACTCCCATAAATCAAACAACGCAGAGGGTCAACAACAACACCCCGAGGGGCGAGGTTGGCTTTGATGGGGCTGGGGAGAGTGGATACAGTTACAACAACGAGAGCGATCCCTTCAAAAATGAACTCACATAGTTTATGAGGGAAGTAAATGCCCGCATGGATCAAATCCAAGGTGCACCAGCAGTGCTGAAAGGACCGGAATCAAAGAAGTACACTCAATTGCCGTACAAACCAAGCATGTCACCAGAATTGACCCCGAAGCAGTTTAAAATACCCGACATGCCGAAGTATGATGGGACTTCAGACCCTCAGGAGCATATCACCACCTATACGACAACAGTGAAGGGGAACGATTTAGCTCCCCACAAGATCAAATCAGTTTTGCTGAAATCATTCGGAGCAACTCTCATGAGGAGAGACTTGACGTGGTATTCGCTATTGCCCGAGCATTTCATAGATTCCTTCGATATGCTCGCGGATTCTTTCATTAAGGCCCTTGCCGGGGCTAGAAAGGTGCAGGCCCGGAAGGCCGACATATTCAGAATTGTACAAGGAGAGTCCGAGTTACTGCGGAAATTTGTAACCCTGTCCTAGAAGGAAAGGATGTTGCTCCTGGCCATTCCGGATGAGTGGCTGGCTCAAGCATTCATCAAGGGGTTGAATTCGAGAAGTTTTGATGCTTTCCGAAAGTTGAAAGAAATCTTGCTCGAGTTCCAAGAAACCACTTGGGCGGATGTTCACAGCCGGTACGAGTCAAATATAAGGATTGAGGATGATCAGCTCGGCTTCCCGGCGTCGGTTAAAGGTAGGGAAAAGAATAAAGAGAAATCAAACGACGATTTCGACACGGATAGAAGGTCCTATTGGAGCCGAAGTTTGCCCTATGAATGGGCCGAAGGACATGGCAGAGGCTTCCGGTCGGCGAACAGGTTTGTTACCGATATAAGAATTGATTGCGGCCAGAATAACAGGTCATTACAGGACAAAGAAACATCAGGTTCTCGAGATACTTCCTACCCTAGACTTTCATAATACAACTTCAATGTTAGTATAGTAGAGTTGGTATCGGCTATGAGGAACATTAAAGAAGTACGGTTCCCGAATCCAATGAGGTTCGAACCCATCCAGAGGGATCCTAATTTGTGGTGCGAATACCACGGGACGAACAGTCACCGGACTGGGGACTGCCAACATTTGCGCGAAGCGGGCGGTGCCGATACTGCTAAAAAATGGCCACCTCAGGGAATTCTTAAGTGACCAGGTCAAGAATAATTACGGTCGTAACCGTGATAACACGGAGCCCTCAAAAGCAAGAGAAGATCCCCCGCGCCCGACGATCAACATAATTTTCGGGGTGAACGAGTTTAACGGGGTTACCTTCTTGGTAGCAAAAAAGATGAAGGTGTCAGTAACCCACATCAATAGACTCCGGGAAGTCACGGAAGACGACATCACTTTCACAGAGGAAAACGCAGATGCATTGTTGCTACCACACAATGACGCATTGGCAATTTCTTTAAATGTATTAGATTTTTAAATCAAACGTATTCTAGTGGATCCTGTGAGTTCGGCCAATATTATATAATGGAGGGTATTAGAACAAGCCAAACTTACCATAAACATCATTCCGACCATAAAACTCCTCGCCGGGTTCAACCTAGCAAGCGTGACAACCCAAGGAGAGATCCTGCTGCCCACAAATACTGAGGGGGTGATGAAGATGACCCTTTTCGAGGTAGTGGATGGTGATATGGGCTACAACATTATCCTGGGAAGACCATGGTTATACGAGATGAAGGCTGTACCATCGATGTATCACCTGATACTTTTCGATGTATCAGGTGCCAAGATATTTTTAGGTACTAGAAGAGAAGGACACAACAAAGTCTACAACGGAAAAGCTTGAGCAAGTCGCATTGTCCGAAAAGTTATTGGAGAGGAAATTCCACTTGGGAATAGGACTGCACCCCGAGCTCAGGTATGGGTTTATTAAATTTATTAAATTTAACGTCGATTGTTTTGCGTGGTCTCATGCGGATATGATAGGTATCCCGACGGAAGTGGCCGTACACAAGCTAAGCTGGATCCTAGCATCCCTCGGGTAATACAAAACGTCCTATTGCCGAGGCCAGAGATAAATTCATCAAAAAAGAGGTAACTCACCTACTTGATGTCGGTTCAATCCGAGACGTAAAGTATTCGGACTGGCTAACTAACGTAGTAGTAGTTCCTAAGAAGAAAAATAAATTTTGCATGTGTGTAGACTATAAGGACTTGAATTAGACATGCCCAAAGGACTCGTTTCCATTACCAAACATTGATCAAATGATTGATGCAATGGACAAGCATGAGTTAATGAGTTTCCTCGATGCTTACTCCAGGTACAACCAAATTAAGATGAACCCAAAGGATTAGGAAAAAACTTCGTTCATAACGAATTTCGGCACATACTGCTATAATATGATGCCCTTCGGGCTAAAGAACGTCGGAGTCACTTATCAACAGCTCGTACATAAGATGTTTGAAAAACATATAGGAAAAACCATGGAGGTTTATATAGACGATATGCTTGTTAAGTTTTTGAACATAGGTGATCATCTTAACCACTTGCAAGAAACCAATCATTTTTTATTACTCCTCATGATCCTTCATTTTATCATATTTCGTAAGTCCTTCAGTACTAGGATTTAGAGTTCCTTGATTTTCATCTAAATTAGAGCCCAATTGTAACGATCCGACTTGTCGATTTGAGTTATTACTCTTCTTTCTACTATTTGAAGTCTTGAATAGCTTCATATGATGTATTATGATTTGTGTGCAAAATTTGAGGTCAATCGGACTTGATTTGCTATGTTTCGGCATCGAACCTAGGATATTTCGACATCGGTTCTTCAAGAATACGTGGTATCACATTAACCAAATGAGCTCCAAATTCATTTTTGATTGAAGCATTATATCCGTATTGAAATTTTGGAGCCAAAGCAAAATGAATCGTCGAATTCGGACATCGTATGAGAGAGTTATGCCCTTTTCCGTGTCGGGAATGATTTTCCGTCGCCGTCAGCGCCCAGGGTAGCATGGTGTGCTAGCCCTGGCACTGGGATGTTTAAAGGTACTGGAAATAGTGCCATAGGCAGTGTCCCACACCACCTGTGGCGCCCGAAACAGCTGAGACCCTATAAACGGGGATTTTGTGCCATATTTGACAAAAATAGAGTTGGGGAGCTCGGTTTGGGCTTTTGGGCGATTTTTACGAGTAAACATTGGGGTAAGTATTCCTTATCCTATATTAATTATATTTCATGATTCCATACTCATTTACATCATGAATCCGTAAATTTATGGGAGAAAAATTAGATTTTTTGTAAAATCTTCCAAAAATGTAAAATGAAGATTTGAAAGTCAATCCGATATTAGAATTTGATAAAATTAGTATGGGTGGACTCGTAATTGAATGCGTTATTGGATTTTGTGAGTTTAATTGTATTCTGAGATGTGGGCCCTACGGGCAATTTTTGAGTTAAATTTAGAATTTTGCTGGAAAATTAGTATTTTCATATGGAATTAATTCCTACGATTCGTGTTGAGTATATTGAATTGTTTGTGACTAGATTGGAAGCTTTCGGACACGAATTCGTGAGGCAAAGGTTTATTGGAATCTTGAAATTGGTTGCGAAACAAGGTAAGTATCTTGCCTGATCTTGAGTGGGGGAATTACCCTTTAGGCATCGAGTCTTATGTGCCATTTGTGAAATGTGAAAAGTCGTGTACGCAAGGTGACGAGTACGTTCTCGGGCTTATATGTGCAAAATTGATTGGGTTAAAGTCTTAGGCATGTTTTGTAATAAATTGGATAATTATTGGCATTTATTAAATCATCTATTTACCATGCCTCAATTCGCATTTGTTGAATTTATTTTTATATGACAATTTGATGTGGTTATTGCTTGTATATTTATGTGAATTCCGTGAGTTGGGTGATTTGATATTTTCTGGAAATAATTATATTATGGATTTTTCATATGCAAATAATTAATGAAATAAGTTTAAACTGAGGCGTTATATAATTATCAAGAATTTGGATTAATGAAGGCGTTGCCCTATACTGAGTATTTTCCATCTCTGTTGTTGTTTTTAGGTTTTATACATGTTATGTGGAGCCTTGGGCTATTTATTGTGAAATTAATTAATTTTGTTATATCTTTGGAATTGGTTGTGGCCATTGGAAAAATTGTGATATGAATTGATTTTGTTATGTTGCCGGGATAATATTTCGTATAAATTATTGTGTTATTTGAGTTATTATTTTGAGGATATAAGGGTGGCATTTCACTGTTGATATTATATGGGTATAAGGGTGGCATTTCACTGTTGTTATGTGTGTTGGGATATTGTCTGGGCGGAGCGATAAGGGTGGCTATAGGAGAGATAAGGGTGGCTATAAGAGCGATAAGGATGGCTATTGATATTGTCAGGGCGGAGGGATAAGGGAGGCTATTATAGGAGTGATAAGGGTGGCTATAGGAGAGATAAGGGCGGCTATTGTCAGGGATGATATGTGATGATGTGGGGGTGATAAGGGTGGCTATAGGAGAGATAAGGATGGCTATTATCAGGGATGATATGTGATGATGTGGGGTTATTACGTTGGTAATTTTCATGTGATGATGTGGGGTTATTGCGTTGGTAATTTTCATGTGATGTTGTGATTTTCCTTGTGTTCATTTTTATACCTTGTGCAGTTTGACTTGTTGTTGGTAAATTGATAATAGTCTGATCTATGTTGAAATTGGGAGCCTGTGGTTATTGCCAGGTGGATTATGAAATGAAATGTGGGCACGAGGTGCTGTGAATAAATAATGATGATATTGGCACGTGAACTGTCCATGCAGTTGTGATATGAAATATGGGAACAAGGTGCCGTGAGTAAATAATGATGATATTGGCATGTGAACAGTCCGTACAGTTGTGATATGAAATGTGGGTACGAGGTGCCGTGGGTAAATAATGATGATATTGGCACATGAATTGTCCGTGTAGTTGTGATATGAAATGTGGGCACGAGGTGCCGTGGTCGAATGAATGATGATATTTGGCACGTGAGTTGTCCGTGTGGTTGTGATAGAGAAATTGGCACGAGGTGCCGTGGAAATATAAAAGTAGGCTGAGACCCGTATTTTATGATTTTGAAATGCTGTGTCACATGGTGACTTTTATTCGAAAGAGATTTAGTTGAAAGAATTTTATTTGAAAAATATTTATTTGAAGGAATTATATTTGAAAGAGATTGAAAGAGATTTATTTGAAAGTATTATATCCTGAAGATTATATGCTGAAAATTTCTATTTGAAAAATATATAGGCGAAAGATTTATATTGGAAGGACTTGATTAATTGGTTGTTCTTGTATTTATTATTTGTTGCACAATATTTATGGTGTTCTTGTCGCCCTGCTGTATATATCACTGGTTGATTATTGTTGCCATCATTGTTATTTATTTTCTATTATTTTTGTATACAATATTGCACAGGTTATTAGATTGGTGAGTGTCTCGACTGTATATCATCACTACTCCACTGAGATTAGTCTTGATACTTACTGGGTACCGACCGTGGTGTACTCATACTACACTTCTGCACATGTTTGTGCAGAGCCAGGTATTGGAGCTATCGGACTCGGATAGAGTTAAAGTGTGATCACAAGGATTCAAGGTAGATCTGCTTGGTCGTCGTAGCCCCTTGAAGTCTTTCCATTTTATTGTACTGTTAATTATTAATCAAACAGTATTGTGTATTCGATCCTTGAGATCATTTCATGTATTCAGTTAGAGTTCGTGACTCAGTATTACCAGTCTTGGGAGGTTGTTATATTTGTTTCCGCTTTTGGTTTCAAAAAAAATTGGCTCGAAATGTAATTGTAATCAGCTTACCTAGTCTTAGAGACTAAGTGCCATCACGACGCCTGTGGTGGGATTTTTGGGTCGTGACAGAAGACATACCGGACCATCTATCAAACGTAAAAGAAGTTCAAAGACTCACAGGGAGATTGACCGCTTTGAGCAGGTTCATTTCCCAGTCTTCAGAGAAATGCCACTGTTTCTTTGCGCTGCTCAAAAAGAAGAACAACTTCGAATGGACCCCAGAATGTCAGCAGGCTTTGAGGGATTTGAAAAGGTACTTGCCAAGTCCTACGACTCCGTTACTATCGAAGCTGGAGGGTGGCAAAAAATTGTTAATCTACCTAGCAGTCTTAGAGGTAGCGGTAAGCGCCGTTTTAGTCTGTGAGGATGAAGGTATGCAATCTCCTATTTATTATGTTAGTAGAATTTTAATCGGACCAGAAACTCGCTACCTGTATTTGGAGAAGCTAACCTTAGCTCTTGTAGTCGCCGCTCAGAAGCTAAGGCCTTGTTTCCAATGTCACCGATAGCTGTGGTGACCACCTTTCCCCTGCGGAATATCCTTCATAAACTCGAACTCTCGGGTAGGTTGGCCAAATGGGCCGTCGAAATGAGTGAATTTGACATAGAATATAAACCTAAGACTGCTATTAAGTCACAAGTTTTGTCCGACTTTGTGGCCTATTTTAGTCTGGGGGTTTGATGCCTCTGGCAACCAAATAAGCAGTGATGGTGACAGAATTGACATCAGGAGTTTGGACCCTATTTACGGACGAAGCTTCCAACATAAAAGGGTCCAGGCTTGGCATAGTATTAACCACGCCTTCGGGAGATACCCTAAAATAGGCCATAAGAATAGTCCTTTTGACTAAAAATGAAGCGGAGTATGAAGCTTTGATTGCAGGACTCGAATTGGCCCGGGGACTAGATTTCGAGGTCATAGAAATCAAATATGACTCGCAGCTAGTGGTAAATCAGGTCTACGGGATCTTCGAAGACAAAGAGGAGCGCATGCAACAATACGTAGTGAAGGTTCAGGCTCTGCTTGCTCGATTCCGGGAGTGGTCAATTACGCATATCCTTGGAGGAATGAAATCATTGATTATCTCGAGCATGGTAAGTTTCCTGAAGACCCAAGGCATCCCGGGTGTTGCGCGCTAAAGCAGCACTATATAGCTTCAAAGGAGGCAATTATACAGGAAATCTTTCCAAGGCCCTCTGGCCCGATGCTTGGGAGCCTCCGAAGCTAACTATGCTATGCAAGAAGTCCACGATGGGATATGTGGAAATCATTCGGGTGCAGATTCCTTGGTACTAAAGTTGTTAAGGGCAGGATACTACTGGCTCCGAATGGAACAAGACGCCAAAGCTTTCATACAGAAATGCGATAAGTGTCAACGCTACGCGCCATTGGTGCATCAACTAGCAGAACCATTGCACTCAGTTTTGTCACCATGGCCGTTCATGAAGTGGGGAATGTATATCGTCGGGCCACTTCCGTCGTCCCCTGGTAAGGTAAGATTTCTTTTGATTTTAACTGACTATATTTCTAAGTGGGTAAAAGCAGATCCTTATCAAAAGATCGGCGAAAGTGAAGTGGTGAATTTCTTGTGAGAGAATATAATTTGCAGATTTGAAATACCAAAAGAGACAGCCTGCGATAATGGGCCACAATTTATAGGCGCAAAGGTCACAAATTTCCTTGAAGATTTGAAAATCAAAAGTATCACATCTTCGCCCTATCATCCGAGCGCAAATGGTTAAGCGGAATCAACGAACAAATGATTATACAAAATCTCAAAAAGAGATTGGAAGCAGCTAAAGGTAAATGGCCCAAGGAACTGCTTGGAGTACTATGTGTGTACTGAACAATGGACAAATCGAGCATAGGAGAGACTCCTTTCTCCCGTGTATACAGAGCAGAAGCCTTGATCCCGGTGGAAGTAGAGGAGCCTACCTTGAGATACTTCCAGGCAAATGAAGAAGCAAACAAAGAAGCAATACTAGTCAATTTGAAGCTGCTCGATGAGCGCAGGTACTTGGCGCATATAAGGATGGCATCTCAAAAGTAGAGAATAGAAAGACATTATAATAGAAGAGCCAACTTCCGTTATTTCAAAGTGATAGATTTGGTTTTAAATAAAGTAACTCAAAACACCCGGGAACTCAATGCAGGGAAGCTAGGTTCAATATGGGAAGGCCCCTACCGGGTTTCAGCTGACACCGGGAAAGGTTCATACGGGTTGGAGAATCAAGATGGAGAAAAGTTGCCAAGCAATTGGAATGTGGCACACTTCAAAAGATACTATTGCTGATGAACACCACATGTACTGAAAGTATGTGTTGTACTCTTGTTCTCTTCATCCATTTTTTGTCCCAATCGAGTTTTTCTGGCAAGTTTTTTAACTAGGCAGCAACGGAAATCATACTACGAAGAAGGTTTCAGCAGCAACAATAAGACCTTTTAGTAACAAGGCACACACACGAAGAACTATTCCAGAGTGGTTAGATAATCTTTTGCTCGGTAGCAAGGTTCCACCGGGAAGTTAAGTTTGCTACCTAACAAAGGTTACCCGACCGTTCAGAAGTACAAGTCACTAGGGGATTGTTAGATAGTCTTTGGATTGATAACATAAATTCCTAAGGGGAAGAGAAGTTTGTTACCAAACTGAAGATTATCTAGCAATTCATTAGTGGAATCCTCCAAGGTGCAAATGTTCCAGTGTTCAAATTCACATTCTTTGCATTCGAACACTAAGGGGATGATATGAGGATACGGCAACAATGACTGCCATGTCGACCGGAATACGAAAACCAAAAACATAGTTATATCATTAGGACCGGTGACTGTGCGGCCAGCCCCGTAGAAACAAGTTGTACAAGTTAGCCACAAGAAATGACAATTTCTTTTTAGCATAACGAATGCTTATGTACTTTTTGAAAATGGAAGGAATAAAGTAAAGTCCTTTTATTTCTATCTTGTTTCTTGTCTGAACGATGAATTGATTTTGTCATTTGAAAGTTAAACAAGTACTTCAAATGCTAGTATCGTAATGAACAGGAGACGTCCTCTTCAAGAGCACCGAAAACATAAGAGGGCCCTCTCTTATAAAAACCATCATGATAAAGGGTTGATTTCGGAAGAACTTGTGCCCGAAATCCAAATGGTTTCGGGGGAAAATACACCCTAGTTTCATCTCCAATTGAACTAGTTCCAGCACTTCCCCCTTGATTTCTCTGCATACAAATAACAAAGCAAATATTAGTAATTGAATTCATCTGATAATGAGCACAAAGAACATTAATACTTACTGTTGATGGACATTCTTTCTTGTTATGTCCAAGAGTCTTGCACAAAAAATATCTCATTTGTCTCCCTATCCTTGTACCCTTCCCAAACTTCTTTTTTGGTTCATCAGCAGCTTTTCTCCTTTCTTTCTTTGGCCTTCCTAGCATTGCAGTTATAACAGGTGGCTCAATAGCTGGCAGTGTGCTTTTTGGCCACAAATTCATACTAGTTAAAGGTTGAATGAATCTGTTATATGCCTTAAGGTAGGTATCATTTCCCTATACCAATGGCCAACATATGGCTCAACCTTATAGTTCTTATAATGTATTGATGTAATTGCATGTGCACATGGAATTTCTTTGAGTTACCATGATCTACAAGTACAAGAACACCTCCTAAAGTCAACAATATGTTTATATGGCCCATCCTGGATCTCATACCCTGTTTCACCATCAAATTTGACTTCACATTTTGCTGCCCTTTGAGCATTATCTCCAAGCATTTTCATATCCATGGGTGATATATCACCTACCCATTTTCTAGAAAACTCTCTCATGCTATTCATTCTCTCCATACACTTGATTCTAATTTCTTCTAACATAGTAATGATAGATTTGTGCCTAGCTGTCAATATCCAACTATTGAATATCTCACACATGTTGTTCTCCATTACATCACACTTGCTATGTTCTTTGAAGTATGTCCTATACCATGTCTTCTTGTTGTATTTCAGTAAGTCTTGAACAATATCTCCACCCAGCTGGTCCATTTCATCCACCTTCTTGCTAAAGTAAACTTCAAATGTAGCTCTTGCACACTGCCAGAATTTTTTCCTTCTTTCCTCGCCAGGCCAAGTTTGCTTCCAATTAGCCCAGATATGTCTAGCACACCACCTCATCTCAGAATTTGGCAATAACTAAGTTATTGCTAGATAAAAACTCTACAATCAACAATATTATATTGTTATAACTTAAATATAAATGAAAACAATTACATTTTAAAGACAAAGTGTTAGAAACCATACCTTCTGCATATCAGACATAATTGCCAACCCTTCTCCTTCAGTTTCTGTCAAGTTCAGATCATGCTCGAGACATCTGATAAACTAAGACCATGTATCCTTTGATTCCTTTTCAACTACTGCCCAAGCCACATGGTACATTTAATTATTTTCATCCTTAAAAATGCAGGAAAGCAGTTCACCTTTACATATTCCCTTTAGGAATGCACCATCAAAGCCAATTATATTTCTGCACCCTTCTAACCATCCAGTTTTTAATTCTTCAAGACAAATATAAATGCCCATAAACACCTCCTTGCTAGGTTCTGCATTCGTAGATGTCCTTATCACTGCAGTAGTGCCATGATTAGTAGACTTTAGCATTTCAACATAATCATGAAGCCTAGCAAATTCTTTCTTGTAATCACCCATATTTCTCCTTCATAACTATCATTTTTGCTCTTCTGCATGAAGTTTAACTCACATACAGACCATATGCTTTCCTAACTAAGGCTTGAATTTGATGAAGCTTAATTTGAGGCTCACTGATTATTCTGTCTTTGAAATATTTTACAATCCATGGTAGGTTACACATCTTGTTCCTTGTCTTCTTCTAGCATTTGTGGACAGGGTAGTATGTAATCACCCTAAAATTCCTAGTGCTACCTTCTATGCTGCCAAGAATATGCCATGTACGACCTTTCTTTGTGCAGTTTGCCCTAACCCTTTCCCTCTTATTAGGTTTCAACTTAAGGTTCACACTTTTTTGAATAGAATAGGTCTGCAATGCCTCCCTAACCTGTACAACATTCTCAAATATCATATACAATTCAAATAATATTTTTTTTGCAACTTGTGTCAAAATAGAACTTCTTACTTGGATTCCTAACTGGTACATCCCTTACTTCATTAGGTCCAACAAGTTCTTTTTCATCATTACTACACTTACTACCTGGATCTGAGCTATCAAAATACTGGTCATCCCCTCCTAGTTTCCCTTCATATTTTTTCCTTTTGTTCTTATGCATATCTTCAAAACCAGAATCTATACCAACTGGACCAGATGGTATCTCATCTACATTTACTTGGGCATCCTTATTTTTGTTGATTTTAGACTATCTAATTTCAGGTGAGTCATCTTCCAAATCACTACACTCTTCAATGTTCTCATCAATATCAAACAGTGAGTCAGACTCTTCAAAATCATCAAAGTCTTCATCAAAATCAGATTCTGATGTTTGAAGGTGATAGGATGAGAAGTTATTACCTTCACCTTCATCTGATTTTTCTATTTCTCCATTTAAATCTACCCCCTTACCCTTATCTTTGTCATTTTCAGTCCTATTTATATCATTATTGGGAGGTGACACATCAGCCCTAGCATTTAACCCACTGTCATGCCCAAGTATTTGTAGAGTGGGGTCCAGTTCAGTTATGTCCTCAATAAGAATAGGATTACTAATTTTATGGACAATACAAACATCAACAAAGTCACCACCTTTCAATGTATTAAGAAACTTTAACACATCAGTATCTGTTTTTAAAATGTAATAATTCCTAGCAAACTTGTGAAACAACATAATATGCAGCTCATCAATATCAACTGTAGCTAATTGAGGACAAGTTAGTCCATTTGCACACCTTAGCTCAGGGTCCGATACAAAATTACCGTTGTGGTAGATTTGTAGGTTAACTAGGCTTGAAGCCATTTTCTTCTCATACCTATAAAGTAACAAAAAAAAAACAGTGTTATCAATGATTATTTGTTATCAAAAGTTGCACCTTTACACAACTCCATAAACAAACCAACAAAAAGACCGATTTTTTAAGTAAAAAAGCTTTTAAGATTCCTTTTTCGTCCCCACAATACCGTATAATATTCATAAATACTCTGGTGCACCACTGACAAAAACGAGACCCAACAAACTTCACAAAAAAATGCATAAATATAAGATGAAATTCTGATTTGACAAAAAAAATCCATAAACTAAACGAAATAACCCAACATGCCATTACATGCAAGAAACTACATTAAAAAGGGGTTTCACTTCAAAATGTAACGAAACATAGCAAAAGCCCCATATATTGAGGAAAATGAAACAACAATTACTGTCTAACCTAGCCTTCCTCTAAAAATCATAAACAGAGCAAAGGCCCCATATATTGAGGGAAATGAAGATCAATAAAGACAAAAGATGAAGAACAGATGAAGAAACTTACCCCACAAACTTTGATAACAACTGCGATGATGAAAATCCCAGCAACGATGACGGAGAAGAGAGGAGAGACAGAAGTGGTTCGATACTTTCTAAGCCCTAAACTAAGAGGGTAAGTGTAAAATGATGGAAAAATTTGTGTTTGGGTGGGTGGGGTAGGGGGTGGGGGGGTTAATAATCATTTCCCGTTTTATTTTCCTATATGGCCATAATAAATGACCTGGAACCTACGTGGTTTAATTTTCTTGACGTGGCATCCTACGTGTAGGAGATTATATTACACATACTGGTATCCTCCTGTCATAAGCGTTTATTATACACGGTTTGAAGGAGTGTAAGTGTTCAATTGGTAAATTGTTAAGTTTGGGGACCGACATGACAAAATGGCACAAGTATAGGTGACATTTAGGCCATTCTGCCTTCTTCTTTAACAAAAACAAAAGCATGCAGTCCGGGTCAGAGCTAGCGTGCAGGATTCGGGTTCGGGCGAGCTCAGTAGTTTTGATCTAAATCTTGTATTTGGTTTAAGAAATTTACTAAATATTATAAATTATCTATTTAGAACCCAGTAACTTAAACGGACTATTATCCGGAACCCATAAACTTCAAATCCTGACTCCGCTACGCACGCAGTCATTTTTCTAATTTCTTTTTATATAGTACTAAATATACCAAGAATGATTTAGTATTTATTACTTTGAATTTTTCAAATTTATAACTTATAAGAACAAAGAGGGCCGTACTCTCCACTTTTCTTTCATTATTTCACATGCTCTCAACGGTAACATTGGCAAACCCTCTCTTCTCTCACGTGAATATCAAATTTGGGTTACTGTTCCGGCCATGGCCTCCTCCATTCAATGGACCCAATCGTCCCCCCTGATCCCCCGCCTTTAAACCCCACCCAGATTCCAACAACATCTCTTATCCCAAATCAAAAATTCTTTAGACCCCAACCCACAAATATTAGTAGAATTTCTTTTTCTAATCAAAATTCTCCAAACCCCTGGACCCATATTACTGCTAATAAAGCTGCTAGCTCTCAAAGCAATGGCGACAATTCTTACATATGTGCCATAGGAATCAAAACCCCAAAACCAAGGAGCAGAATCCGACTCCCTCCCAGATCTTACGAGCTAATTAACAGCAAACCAATGGTAAGTTTTACTAAGGAGAAAAATGATATCTTGGCTCAGTCATGAAAATGGACTATAGTCGGTAAGTTTTCTAAGATACGTCCCTCAATCGACATTATTAGGAAGGAATTCGCGAAAGTATTTTCTGGGAAAGGTTGCATAACCATTGGAGCTTATGACATGAAACATGTATTTATTGATTTTGATAACTTAGATGATCACAATGCAGTAGCTACTAGAAGTTTTGTAAATTTGGGTGGTGATTTTGTGATGAGTCTTGAGAAGTGGATCACAAAATTTAAACCGGAACCTAATACCACCAGAGTTCCGGTATGGATCACACTTCCTGATCTCCCATGGCATTTCTATGAGTGGGACGCAATATGTCGTATAGTTGATCCTATAGGTTTTTCTTTGGTTTTGGACAAGGCAACAACCACCAAAACAAGACCCACTACTGCAAAGATTAGAATTGAAATTGACCTTGCAAAGCCAATTTTAAATGAGGTTATTATCGAGATCAGGAGCCTTGAGGGCAATATAGAAGAATTTATTCAGAAAGTTGAATACGAATCACTACCTGTATTTTGCAATCATTGTATGAGTCAAGGACATTCAAATAAAATGTGTAGAATTTTACATCCAGATTTGAGAGTTCAAAATAACAGCGAGGTTAATGAGCAAACCAAAAGAAATGATACTAATCAAAATGAAAATGTGAGAGCAGTTAGGAGAAATGAGCATAGAAGAGAACAGGGCAGGCCTCAGAATGCTGGACAGACCAATGGCAATTCTAACGCTGCTGTAAAATCCACGGGTAACAGACCAGCTAACAACAACAGTGTTACTAATATTGACAAAGGAGCTGAAGATGGTTGGCATATTGTTAATAAAAGAAATAATAGAAACGATGCTAACAACAATCATGCTTCTATGACAACTCAAAGGGGAATGATACTAACACCGCTACCATGATCAATGATGGACAAAGTACTGTGATTGTCACCCACAACAACAGTGAAGGTGAAGTGAATATGGAAGTGATCCCAGCTACTACTTCTTTGATCCCTCAAGCTCAGGCCAAACACACAATAAGGGACAAATACAACAGTAACAAAGACAATAAGAAGAAGTCAAAATTACTTACTATCAACAAGGCTGGTAAAAAGACATATCAGGGAAAGGAGGCTGAGTACCCAGAGATTGAGTTGAGCAGTGATTTTGTCGATAATGAAAATGACATCATGAATACTTCACTAGTGAATATAAAGCTAGAGGAAATAAAGAAGACGAAAAAGAGAGGGAGAAAGTTTAAAGAAAAAATGATCATACCAGGTGATGTTGTTCTAACAAGTGACATAGATCAGGAAAATTATAGCTTGGTGTATAGACCACTCTTTGGCCTTGACCCCAAACTTGGTGAGAAATATGCTAGATGGAAGGATAGAGAAATGGGGCTTGAATATCAACTGCTAGATGAACCACCAAGAATCATTGATCCAGGAGAAAATAGACAGATGGCCTTGGGTGGGGAAGCAAATGCTATCAGTGATCCCCAAGACCATGATATGATTATGGAAATACCATCTGAAGATAAGAAAAACTCTTTATCCAATGATGATCATATGACAAGGAGGTATCAAAGTGTCAAATGCAATCCTGTGATTACCTCCCAAGTCCGCCAAAAAATTATTCAATTCAACAATCTCTCTCCAAAAGGACTTGGTGATCAACTAGGTGAGATCAATTGGGCTCCTAACAGTAGGAATTCAGAAGAAATTTCAAAGGCTCATGGGTAACAAAACTCAAATATTTCAAATGATTAGTTGTTTATCATGGAACATTAGGGGCATAGGGTCCCAAGGTGTTGCGGAAAGGCTCAAAATCATTAAAAACCAGTACAACCTTCCTTTTTATTTTCTTGCAGGAACCCATGGTGAGAGCAAGAAAGATTGAAAAGTATAAAAGAATGATTGGATACCAAGAGTGTTTTCACAATTGTTCCAACAAGATATTGGTCTTTTGGTCTGCTGATTACAAGATCAATGTCCTGGATGATAAAGAACAACAAGTTTTACTCCAAATTTCTCAAATTCATGGGAATATTTCATTTCATATTACCATTATGTATGCCAAGTGCGATGAAAACCAAAGAACTATTCTATGGTATGAACTCAGAAGCACGTCCAATAACATTAACGGCCCTTGGGGAGTGGTTGGTGATTTCAATGTAGCTATTAGCTCATAGGAGAAGCTGGGTGGCTTAGCCTATAGAATTCAAGAAAGAATTGATTCCTCTCCTGTCTGAATGATTGCAATTTACAATATGGTGGATTTCATGGAACTGTTTTCACTTGGAGTGACAATAGAGACCCTCCCAACACAATTTGGAAGAAATTAGATAGATTTTAATGTTGAAAGGTTTGATCTTTTTGGGTAGACTAAAGTTACACATCTCTCTAGGATATACTCTGATCATGACCTGTTGCTGATGGAATATGAGAATTCTGATTCTACTCATACTAAATATTTCAAATGTTTGAATATATGGGTAGACCATGATGAATACTTGAATGTTATCCAACAATCGTGGGTTGAAGAGGTTCATGGGAATCCCCTTTATATCCTCCACTAGAAGACTAAAAGAGTATGCAGTGCTCTGAGCAGATGGTCAAAGATTACTTTTGGTGATATTTATGAAGAACCAAAGAAGTTGGAAAATCTTATTAAGAAACTTGAAGAGGAATCTATTACCAACAATACTCAAGATATCAGGACCAAGTTGGCTAGAACTAAAGCTGAATTCACCAGTTTCTTGATTCTTCAGGAGAAAGTTCTAAGGCACAAAGCTAGGGTCAAATGGTTAGATGAAGGGGATGCCAACACATCTTACTTCCATGGAATCATTAAGAATAGAAGAAGAAAGCTTTCCATCCTCAAAATAAAAAATAAGGAAGGAGAATGGATAGAAGGCACCAATGATGTAGCAAGTGCAGTTGTCCAGTTCTTTAAAAAGATGTTTCAAGCTGATATTGTTGTAGAAGACTCTCAGATTCTAAATGTAATGAAGAAGGTGGTTACTGAAGCTGATAATGCTAATCTGATAGCTATGCCTTCCCTCCGGGAGGTTAAAGATTGTGTATTCTCGATTGATCCTGACAGTGCATCGGGCTCTAATGGCTTGAGTGCTAAATTCTATCAAAGTGCATGGGAAGTAATTTCTTATGTTATACATAAGGCAGTGGGTGCATTATTTAATGGTGCCACTCTACCTAGGTTTTTCTCCCACACTTACCTGATAATGCTTTCTAAAGTGGACTCTCCACAAAGTTTCTCAGACATCAGACCAATCAGTCTTTATAATGTATCTAGTAAGATCATTGCAAAGATCATAAATGCTAGACACGACCTCATTTTGCCCAGGATCATTTCTCTTAATCAAAGTGATTTTATCAAAGAAAGGTTGATAAATGAGAATATCTTACTGACCCAAGAGATTGTTAATAATATTTTCAAGCCTAAAAAAGGTCTAAATCTTGTCATTAAGCTTGACATGGCTAAAGCTTATGACAGAGTGTCCTGACCTTTCTTATGTTTCATGCTCAGACAACTTGGTTTTGCTGAAGTGTGGATAGATATGATCTACAGATTCATATCCAACAACTGGTACTCTCTTATTGTCAATGGTAGCAGACATAGATTCTTCAAGTCTGAAAGAGGACTCAAACAAGGAGATACTCTTTCACCCTCACTTTTTGTTCTCTGTGCGAAGCTGCATTCCCTAATACTCAATGAACTCCATAACAACAACAGATTCAGAGGGTATTATATAGTTCGCAATGGACCACAGATTTCTCATCTTTCATTTGCTGATGACATAATTATTTTTTGTAGTGGCATTAAGCAAACTCTGAAATTGGTGCTAGCGACTTAGGACACCATAACAAATATTCCAAGTGGCGACTTTAATCAAATAAATAATCTCATTTCGAATAATGTCACTTAAATTGAAAAAACTCCTTATCCTTCGGGAAAAAGAAGGTGTGACAACTTTGACTACGGCACTAGTTCTAGTGTTTCCTTCTGGTTCGGGGATGTATACTGTGTATTGTGATGCTTCATGCATTGATTTGGGTTGTGTATTAATGTAGGATGGGCGAGTTATTGCATATGCTTCACGTCAGCTAAAGCCCCAAGAGAAGAATTACTCTGTACATGATTTGGAATTGGCCGCGATTATTCATGCTCTTAATATCTGGAGGAATTATCATTATGGGGTGTTCCATGAGGTTTACACCAATCATCGTAGCTTGCAACATTTGTTCAAGCAGAGGGATATCAATTTAAGGCAGTGCTGGTGGCTTGAGTTACTGAAGGATTATGATATTACCATCCATTATCATTCGGGCAAGGCGAATGTAGTTGCAGAAGCCTTGAGTAGAAAGGCAGAGAGTATGGGCAGTTTGGCCTTCATTTCAGCAGAGGAGAGGCCACTAGCCTTGGACATTTAGTTCTTAGCTAACAGACTTGTGAGGCTGGATATTTCAGAGCCCAGTCAGGTTCTTGCATGTGTCGTTTTCAGTCTTCACTATTTGAGCAGATCAATGCCAAGCAGTGGCGGAAATTCAGATTCACCCAATCCCTTTGGGCTTAATTCATGAAAGCAAAGTACTGTAATGGCACAAACTGGATGAAAGTAAATTCATATAGTTGGAAGCTATGTGTTTAATCAAAAATAAAATGGAGCAAAACATACTTTGAAAAATTGGAAAAGGCAACATCAGCTTCTGGTTTACAATTAGATGGACAAGGGTCCTCTTTATGAAACTCAATCTGATAATCCCATATTGAGTAATATAAAGATTAATGAAGTACTCAAGGATGGCCAATGGGATTGGTCAGTTCTTCGGTACCAACCCCCTGACCACATAAAAACTTACCTATCTTCTTTGTCTTCCTTGAAGGTTCTCATCAACCAACAAAAGGAGGATTCAGCAATCTGGACTAGCAATAACAATGGCAAATTAACTATATCAAGTGCATGGAATCTGTTAAGGCAAAGAAAGAGAGTTTCTAGCTATGGCGCTAACATTTGGCAGATATGTGTTCCTTTCATAATGTCCTTTATGACATAGAGGGCTGTTCACAACAAGGTTTCCACCAATGAGAGAATTTCTAGCCTTGGGATTATCGTCGACTCTAGGTGCAGTTGTTGCACTAGTTTCAGTGACATCCGGGGACCTGAAACTACAGATCATTTATTCTATAGTGGTCAATATGCACAACAAGTGTGGAATTTCTTTATTGCCAGATTGGGTATTGAGTATAGAAACAGTAATCTGAGGACTCTCATACTCAATTGCTGGAAACAGAAGGGGAAAAATCCCATGGCTAACTACATGCACAAAAGCATGCCTCCTATCATCATTTGGGAGCTATGGAGGTCTAGGTGCAGCTGTAGATTTGATATGGAAAAACCATCTTTTCACAGATCCAAAGAGATGATTACTTTCAACATCACTCAGCTTATCAAATCTCATTTCAAGAAGATCAACTTTGGAGACAATTAGGAAGATTTATGTAACATGTATGAAGTCCATGTGGTGATGAATTGCTTTATTATGGTGAAATGGCTAAAACCACCACCTCTCATTATGAAGCTGAATAGTGATGGATCTTGTCTAGATGGCAACTGCAGAGGAGGAGGTATAGTGAGAGGGAGTGATAGATGTATCATAATGGCATATTTATTGCCATTGGGACCGGGCACCAGTAACACTGCAGAAGCTAGTGCATTGCTCTATGGCCTTAAATGGTGCATCAACTATGGCTTTAACTCAATTATACGAGAAACTGACTCACTCATCCTTCAAAACTCAGTGACTGGACAATGGGATATACCTTGGAGAATCAGTGATATAGTAGAAGAGATAAAGTTGTTGGTAAATACTCATGATATTAAAACTCGACACTGTTATAGAGAAGCAAATCGTGTTGCGAACAAATTGGCATCCCTTAGCCACAATCTGATGGATCTTTGGATATATAACACTTTTGATAGCCTACATGGGTAGGTTAGAGGCTTGATAAATACCGATAGACTGCAACTTCCTTCATTTTGAGTCAAGAAGAAAAAAGCAAGCACCCTCACATATGAATCACCTTGAATTTACAGCTTTATAGCCACTATGTAACGATTTTTTGGTGTTAACTTTTTAGCTTTCTAAATTTGGTTTCCAAGTTCAACTCTTGTAGTAAAAGGCCAGGCAAAGCCCCCCTTTTACAAAGATTATTCTCAAGTGATTATAAAATCATGACTCAGTTTGAAGAAAAAAAAAACTACGTTCGATTTTGATTTAATCTGATGGATTTTATATTCAGGGGAAGTAGCCAGTAAAGCTGTTATTTAGGGATTAGCAAGTACTTATTTTTTCCTAAAAATTTAAATTAAAAATCTTAATTTCAGGACAATTCAGGACATTTATGTCTCAAGAAATTGAACTTAAAAATTTAGAACATATTGACCAATTCCTAAATAACAATCCTTTAAAGTGGCTACAGGGTGTCATTTCTACTTTATATTCGGCATTAACTAGTACTGTCAAACCTCTTTATAACAGTTGCGTTTATTCTGATATTTTTTGGATGCTATAATGAAGTGCTGTTACAGATGAAATATATTATAACATAATATAAAAGACCGATTCCAAAAAAATTTGACTTTTATAGTGAATGATTGTTATATAAGGATGCTATTATAGAGAGATCTGAGTATATTACTAGCTAATAAATACAATGCCTGCGAGTAGCTAGTGCTATCTAGTAAATTTTGTTCCTTTTCCTATACTGCATATATAATTATCAGCAAATAGATTTTTGACTATTTCCCATTATAGTTCAGGTAAATGAAAGAAAACCTCCAAGTTTGAATTCACATCATTAATTCGGCAAGGGCCAAATATACCCCTCTACTTTCGAAAATGGTCTAAGAATACCCCTCGTTAAACTATTGGGTTATCTATACCCCTGCAGTCATACTTTGGGTTCAAATATACCCCTCATTTAAACGGAGGGACACGTGTCATCGTCCTGTTGGTCAATTCTAAATATCTCCTAATTAATTAAAAAGACCCATTACCCTTACCCGAAAAATATATTTTCTTTTTGTAAAAATTGGAAAAAACTGAAATTATTTTTACTAAAAACTGAAAAAAACAAAAATATTTTTTTTTCCAGTTTTTACAAAAAAGAATGCTTTAGAAAAAACTGAAAAATATTTTTGTAAAAACTGAAAAAAAAGAAGTTGAAAATTAATTTTCTAAAGCAATATTTTTTGTAAAAACTGGAAAAACTAAATTTATTTTTTACTAAAAACTGAAAAAATAAAAATATATTTTTTTTCAGTTTTTACAAAATAACTGCTTTAAAAAAAGCTGAAAAATATTTTCTAAAATAATATTTTTGTAAAAACTAAAAAAAAACTAATAAGTAATTTTCTAAACCAATGTTTTTGTAAAATCTGAAAAAACAAATATTTTTTTTTTTTCAGTTTTTAGTTAAAAATATTTCAGTTTTTAGTTGCTTTAGAAAATTACTTTTAATTTTTATTTTTTCAGTTTTTACAAAAATATTATTTTAGAAAATATTTTTCAGTTTTTTTAAAGCAGTGTTTTGGTAAAAACTGAAAAAAAAAATATTTTCGTTTTTATCAGTTTTTAGTAAAAATAATTTCAATTTTTTCTAGTTTTTACAAAAAAAAAATAAAAAAATTTCGGGTATGGGTAATGGGTTTTTTTTTAATTAATTAACAGATATTTAGAATTGACCAACATAACGATGACCCGTGTCTTTCCATTTATAGGGCGCATATATAATTATCAGCATATAGATTTTAGACTATTTCCCACTACAGTTCTGGTAAATGAAAGAAAACCTCAAATTGTGAATTCACATCATTAATTCATTATACATAATACAATATATCGAGAAATGAAATCACTATAGTTGAAACTTGAAAGCTTCGGCAATTGTAGATTCCTTTTCCCAAATAGATTTTGACATAATTTCTGCATACCCTTTTTCCTAAAGTGGCACGAGAATTTAGAGTGAAGTTCAAGTAAAGTTACTCTACTTTTAGGATGACATTGAATACTTTAAAGCTCAAAACTATAATAATAACCTTGACGCATCAAATTTAGTACTTAAGCAAAAGTCTTATTGATCTTCAAGATAAGTCAAGAATTAACCTAAAGAGCTCTCGCTCAACCGTTTAAACTAAAAATAATTGGGGATATATAATATATGTATAATTCATATTTAGTATATCTATAATCATATATAATTAGTATATATTCATATATACCAGCTAAAAAAAGTAAACAATGAATACAGATAGATATTTATGAAAATACCATTTGGATTCGCGCAGCGTAAGGCCGGAAAATTTACGCGATACAGCAAATATATACACTGTTTTTACCATTCGTCGCTATACTTTTCAAAAAATTATCATTTATAACTATATTTGAATTTTATAGCAAATCCACCTATATAATAGTAAGACAAAAGATTAATTGACACATGTTGTATTTATTGTGTGTCTAAATACAAGTGATACAAACTGATAACAACTGAAAAATAACTATCAATGGTAATTAAGGTCTAAATTGTAGTGCTTTATGAAAGTTCCTTTTTTTTATTCCTCATGCTTGCCACTCTTCTCCGTCTCCTCTCCTTCCCTCTAATGAGAGGCATTTGTCTCATTGTCTCCATTATTGTTCTTCAAATTGATGATTATGAAGTAGTCAACCCACACATACAGATTTTCTTTTTATAAAATATTTCTCTCTTAAATCTCACTCTCCCTTAAAAAAAATTCCAATTATTTTTTTCTAAATCTTCAGACTTCTGTTAAATACTTAAATTATTTCCCCAATTTTTATATTATCTGGATGTATTAAGATTTAGATGTCCAGCTACGACTATAGAAAAGTACTTTTAAAATAGTTTGTTGATCAAGAGGAAGAATATAATCGAATTAAATATTCTAAAATTTATTTCTAAAATTCATTCTCACTTATAGTTTTTCTCAATCATCATTTGATATGTAATAGGACTCACATGTGGACCCATGATTTGAAAATAGGAGGAACATCATTGTTGAATAAAAATTTAAACAAATGCTCGAGTGGGAATCAAAATTCAAGCAGTGTACTATAAGCCAAGTTGTGCCCCCAAATCGACCAATGTAAATGCCTAAGTTTTAAGTCTTAGGGTGCCAATTAAAATGTATACTTATTATTTAAGAAATATACTCATATATACATATAAATATTTTTCTGAAATTATTAGGGGCCGGTGATGCCCTACCCTAAGGATAGGTCCGCCTCATAGGTGGAAGATGAAGGTAGGTACAAATTATATTATTCTTCCTTTCAATCAAAGTTTTAATAACACAAGATAAAAGATGTGATTGTACTTAGTTTTGACAAGACAAAGCAATTTTAATAACGTGCTAATGATAGAATTTTGAAAATTTTCGACCGAATAAGTCTTGGAGAAAACATAAATTTTCAATGATTTTTCGATAATTACAAATCATAGTGTGTACTGTGTACGGGTAAAATCGGGGGTAATGTCTACCCCGATTCCTCGATGAGAGAACGAAGGGGGAGCACGGATCCGTGAGATTATAATCGGGGCCAACGACCCTTCACATCGAGACAACATATCCGAGGTCGGACATGGTAAAGCGACACACCTCAGATCGAGTATAACTCCCAGACCTCGAGAGACGCGATGGATGGTTATGTATGACAGATATGGGGCCGTAATACTCGCCCTCAACCGGATATTACAGCCGCGAATCTCGTTTAGTAACGATTATGGATCAATAATTACCGGAAAAAGAAGATATTTAACTTTCTTTAGACATATTCTAGAACTGAAACTCTCCTACTATATAAAGGGGAAGTTTTTCTTTAGTCTGGGACATTGTAACATGCGATCAAGGCAATAAAACTTTACTTTTGTTCTATAGCTACTGCAAAAGGCATTACTCATGTAACGACCCTACCGGTCGTTTTGAGTATTACAGCCCCGTTTATCCATTTACTGTTCAATTTATGATTTACAGTTATTTTATGACTTACCGGATTAGTTGGTTCGGGTCCGGAAGGATTACAGAGTGAATTGAGATACTTAGTCTCATAAGTTGGAAAAGTTAACCAGATGTTGATTATGTGTAAACGATTCCAGATTTGAATTCTGATGGTTCCGTTATCTCCGTTGGGCGATTTTGGACTTAGGAGCGTGCCCGTATTATAATTTAGATGTCTGTAGTGGAATTAGGCTAGAAATGGCGAAAATTACATTTTTGGAAAGTTTGACCGGGGAGTTGACTTTTTGATATCGGGGTCGGAATCCGATTCTGAAAATTTGAATAGCTTCGTTATGTAATTTATGACTTGTGTGCAAAACTTGAGGTCAATCGGACTTAATTTGGTAGGTTTCGGCATCGATTGTAGAGTTGTAATTTTCTTTAGTTTTAATAGCCTTGGATTGGATTGCGATTTGTGTTTTTGATGTTATTTGATGTGATTTGAGGTCCCGACTAAGTTCGTATCATGTTTTAGGGCTTGTTGGTATATTTGAACGGAATCCCGAGTGGCTTGAATGAGTTCCGGGGTCAATTTTGAGCTAGTCCAGGCATTTCGGCACTCTGACGATGTTATGGGAGAGTTGAAGTGCGGAGGGTACATTTTAGAGTGCAGAAGTGCGGCCGCAAACTCCCAAAGTGCTGTAGCAGTCAGAATTGTGCGGACTGCACTTGAAGATGTGCGGACCACAGTTGAAATTGTGCGGCCCGCAGAATTCTTCTCGCGGCCGCAGAAAAGTGATGTCGCAAATTCGATTGTTCGACTTCGGAAGCTTATATTTTTAATCTATAAGGAATATGAAGATGATTCAAAAACAAAAGTTGTAGCCCTTTGAATCTAGTTTCTAGAAAGGTATACCATTAATCATTTGGACATTTGTGGATAAAGTTATGATCAATTTACTGAAGCCTGGTAGTGCAAAGGCTGCTGAAGTGCGGCGCACAATTTGGAGTGCGACCGTAGATCCTGGAATGTGCGGACCGCACAAAAAATTATGCGGTCAGCACAACGAGGGATCAGATTTTTGTACTTTATAAATGAGGGTTAGAGTATTATTTCATATTTGAACTTTGGGAGCTCGGTTTGTGGCGATTTATCGTGGAATTTTCAAGAAATTCATCGGTATAAGTGATTCTAACTCGGATTTGGTTAACATATATGAATATACCATTATTTTCATCATTTAATCAGTATTTTGAGATGAAAATTTGGGAAAAATTGTAGAAATTTCATAAAACGATTTTTTGGGATTTGAATACCGATTTGGAGTCGGATTTGAGTGAAATTAGTATGGTTGAACTCATAATTGAATGGGTTGTCAGATTTTATGAGTTTTGTCGGATTTCGAGACGTGGGCCCCACTGTCGATTTTTCGAGCGGAGTTGGAAATTTTCGTAAATTGTTAATTTGTAAGTATTAGAGTAAATTGTGATTTATTTGCACGTTATTTGAATAGATACAGATCGTTTGGCTTGAATTGAGGAGGCATGAAGGTGTATGGAGATTGATACGCGCGTAATAGAATTTTCGGAGTATTGTTTATCTTGCTCGGCATTGGATTCGACTTGTTCGAGGTAAGTAACACTTCTAATCTTGGAGTTGAGGGTATGGACCCTGATTATACATGTTATGTATTTGGTGTTAAGGTGACGCGCATGCTAGGTGACGAGCATGTGAGCGTGCACCGTGTGAACTGTGACTTCGTTAATTCTGTGGTACTGTGTAATTACCTGAACTTATCTGAAATCATGAAAATCTATACGTACTAGAGCTATTGAGTTGTGATCCATGTTAGAAACTATTTCTAGGCTACATGCTTATACTGTTGGGACCCATTGAGGTCGTTACTGTTGTTGAGTTGTTTGCTTACATTGCAATTTCATATTCAGTCATATTCATTCATTACATATCATATCTCTGTCTCTGTTGTTATTCATTGATACATCATATCATCATTTTCGGACTAGTTTCATGACATTATGAGCCCGTGAGAGAGAGACTGGAGAGATTGATGACTGAGTGAGGCCGAAGGCCTGACTGTGAGGATATTTTTGGGATCGGGCTGTACGCCACAACAGGCCATATTGGCTTTATTTATATTATTATTATTATATGGATCAGGGCTTCCCGCCTGCAGCTGGCCTTATAGGCTTTATTATTATGGGATCGGACTGCACGCCGCAGTAGGCCATATCGGCTTTATATAGCGCTTGGGCTGAAGGAAACCCTCCGGAGTTTGCACATACCCCCAGTGAGCGTGGTTGATTATATTGAAGGATGTATCTTCCCTGGACATGGATCTTGTCCGAAGCATTTATATTGAGGGATGGATCTTTCATGGACATGGATCTTGTCCGAAGCATTTATATTGAGGGATGGATCTTCCCCTGGGTTGGATTGGCCTTGTATATTACTGAGTGACTGGATGTCAGTTATTATCTATATATATTGGGATGGATCTTCCCTGGGCTGGATTGGCCATATACAGTACTAAGTGATTGAATACTCTAAGAGTGAGAGTACATGAGTTCATCTCTGAGATATATAGCATTGACATACACACATGACATACATGCATAGAGATGTATTTTCCTCATGCTGTACGGTATCAAGTCATTCATGACTTCTCACCCAAGTTTCCAAGTAGTTTTTGGCAACTTGGGTAAACGACTTGGGATTTTCACTGATACACTTGAAATGCAGAACTATTTTCAGAAATCATGATTTAGCTGAGCATTTATTTTTTGAGTTACTTCTTTTATTACTTGCTTTATGTTGATATGAAGTGTTGTTGGTTATTGGAAAGAAAATGAAACATCTTATTTATTGTTGAAAGGATTTTTGGGAGAATTATTGTTTTCAAACTTACTCATATTTTTGGCAACTTGGGTAAACGACTAGGGATTTTTACTGATACCCTTGAAATGCAGAACTATTTTCAGAAATCATGATTTAGCTGAACATTTATTTTTTTGAGTTACTTCTTTTATTACTTGCTTTATGTTGATATGAACTGTTGTTGGCTATTTGGAAAGAAAATGAAACATCTTATTTAATGTTGAAAGGATTTTTGGGAGAATTACTGTTTTCAAACTTACTCATATTTTTGGCAACTTGGGTAAACGACTTGGGATTTTTACTGATACACTTGAAATGCAGAACTATTTTCAGAAATCATGATTTAGCTGAGCATTTATTTTTTGAGTTACTTCTTTTATTACTTGCTTTATGTTGATATGAACTGTTGTTGGTTATTGGAGTTGGACTCTGACCTTGGTACAATCTCGTCACTACTTTCAACCTAAGGTTAGGATTTTTATTTATTGAGTACATGGGGTCGGTTGTACTCATACTACATTTCTGCACCTCATGTGCAGATGTTGGCTGATGATGTTGTTGTGTTCGATGGGAGCTGGATTTGAAGATGTACCTGCGTTCCGGTTGTAGCTGCCTCTTATTCATGGTAGCCTTGGATTCATAATACTCTGTTTATATATATTTCAAACAGATAATGTATTTTTATTTTACACTAGCTTTGTAAATTCTAATCTTAGAAGCTCATAATTTGTACTACCAGTCCTTGGGGAATGTATAAGATTCAGATATTTCTTTAGTTATTTGCTTTATTAATTGTTATTTGAATTAGTTAGTGGTTAGTTGGCTTACCTAGCGGGTTGGGTTATGTGTCATCAAGACTAGTCGGATTTTGGGTCGTGACAACTCACTTGTTATGTTCTTTATTCGTGACTGGGCTTGAACCGAGGGTCCAATCAAGGACGAGCTTTCTATTTAATCTAAGATCAGTCCTGGTCTTAACATTGCGAGTGGTTTGATTGTTTATTTCCTCTTTAATTCATTTATCTATTATTCTTAATTATTCGTGTTGAAATAAACCACGTATCGTTCAAACCACGTACAAATTTAATTGTTACCAATTTTTGGGGGGTAAATGGTTTGGCGCCCACCGTCGGCCCCTAGTAGTAGCTGCCACAGGGGACTCCGGCTGCAGATGTTGTGCGTGTTCTCGCCATCTGCAAGAGAACAAGAATACAATGGTTCAATCATCAAAAATAGAATGAAATCGCACGATAGAGAGAAAAAGAAGTGAAGTTTTTCCTAAACTCCATAACCTTTGGAAGATAAGTACAAACGTCTTTGTACCGATCATCCAGACTCTATTAAGCTTGATCATGACTTGTGAGACCTAGGCAACCTAGTGTTCTGATACCAACTTGTCACGACCCGAAATTCCCACCCTCGGGACCGTGATGGCGCCTAATATTTCACTTGCTAGGCACGCCAATGTTAGAAGTAGTTATTAACCATTTTAATAATTCAAATCAAATGAAAACCAATAGGCTAATTAAACTGAAATAAAGTAGATAAATTTGATAAACGACGATATCCAAATACAAATCCCAGAACTAGTGTCACGGATACACGGGCATCTAGAGTACTACAAATAATCGTCTGAATGAAAGCTTAACTGTTTAAATCGAAATAGACAACTAGAGTAATGTAGAAGGGGACTTCAGGTTTGCGAATGGTGTCTAGCTGTACCTCAAGTCTCCGTCAAGCATCGGATCCGAGCAATCTACTAACCACCGCTAGGGCTGACTCCAAAATCTGCACAAAAAGTGCAGAGTGCAGTATGAGTACAACCGATCCCATGTACTCTGTAAGTGCCGAGCCTAACCTCGACAAAGTAGTGACGAGGCTAAGACGAGTCACTTACAATAACCTGTACGCAGTGATAATAATAATAACAGAGAAGGAAAACAGGAAATGAAGGTAAAACAGCTAATTTATGAAAATGAGCTCAGTCCTCGCAACCAGAGAATCCAGAATATCATACCTCAAAATATCATGAAAAAGGCTGAAAACTAACACAATAACACAATGAGTACAACATACACAATTCGTTGCGGCGCGCAACCCAATCCCACCATACAAAAACACAATCCTCCCTTATTCCACGATAATATCATTTATCAATATCAAGAATCATATATAAAATCTGCTGCGACGCGCAACCCGATCCCACCATGTCATCATAGTCAATGTCATAATCCTCCGTTATTTCACCATATAATAATTTATCAATAACAAGTATTATGTTCACAACCATTGAGGCGCGCAACTCGATCCCACCATATCATTATAATCAATATTAAAATCCTCCCTTATTCCACCATATTACAACGGTTGCGGCGTGCAACCCGATCCATAAATAATTTCAATAAATGTAATCAAACCAGTAACTCAATTTACAAGAATCTCTACAATTAAAGGATATGAAAAGCAAAGCAACAAAGGAACCATGTACTAATCAAAGGAATGCTACAAATAATATAAAAACAACAAGACAAGTAAAGTTCGTGACAATTAAGGTATGCAAATAAGACAATTAAGGCAAGTAGAAATTAATCACGGAGTCATGGAAGGGACGAACAATTCAATGCAAGAATAATTAATGAAAAGTAACAAATTACGGCATAGAAAGAAACTAAGGCATGTAACAGTTTAAGGCATGGAATAAGGTAATGCATGAAATACGAGGAAAGACATGGAAGCAATCATTTTAACAGTGCATATACACTCGTCACCCCGCATATACGCCGTTACACACGTAATTCACATAACACATAGTTCAAGGGTTCCTAGTTCTCTCAAATCAAGGTTAGACCCAACACTTACCTCGCTCCGCAATCAGATCAAAGCTCGATCGGGGCCTTTTCTCTAAAATTCACCTCCAAACTAATCAAATCTAACCAAAATTGACTTAATATCATCAAACAATGCTAGTGAAATAAATTACAATAGATAAAACTAAGATCTTTACTCCTTTCCCAAAAAGTCAATAAAAGTTAACCCGGGGCTCGTCCGGTCAAAATTCGGGTCCAATGGTAGATTCCGACTACTCATGACCCCACGAGTTCATATATGTGATTAGTTTCAACATTCGAGTCCAAATCGACTCTCAAAATTCAATTTTTTATTTTTCAAAAACTTGACAAAGTTTCATAAATTTTCACCTTGATTCACATGATTTTGATGTTAAAATCTAAGATAAAGTGATGGAATATGATTAGAAATGGATTAGAATCATTCACCCAAAGTTTGTATATGAAATTCCCTCTTCAAAATCGCCTCCTACCGAGCCTAGGGTTCCAAAATATGAAAAACATGAGGCTAAAATCCCATCTCTCTGCTTTTGTCCAGGCGCAGATGTCGCAAATGCGACCCGGGGTTTGCAAATGCGAAGAAGTTATCACAAATGTGAACTCCCCACATCTCTGCTGTCATCGTAATTGCGATGACTAGATCGCAAATGCAAACACTGGAACTTCGCAAAAGCGATCAAATGGTCGCAATTACGATCTCTGCTGTTCCTAGGCTCCCTTCGCAATTGCGAACAAAATGATCGCAAATGCAACCCCCCACCTCGCAATTGCGAGGTCTGCAGACCACACCATCAAGAGAGGGTCATCAGTTATTCTCCAAGGTCAAAAATCGGTCCGTAGCCTATCCAAAACTCACCCGAGTCCCTCGGGCTCCAAACCAAACACGCATATAAGAGTAATAACATCATACAAACTTGCTCGCGTAATCAAAAAATCAAAATAACACCTAGAACTATGAATTAGACATCAAAATGAATGAAATTTTCAAAGAAATCTAAGAACATGCAAATTTACAAACGAACGTCCGAATCACGTCAAATCAACTCCGTTTTGCACTAAATTTTACAGTCAAGTCATAAATAATGAAATAAATCTATTTCAAGTTCCGAAATTGAAATCCGAACTCGATAACAACAAAGTCAACCTACGATCAAAATTGAAAATTCGTTAAGGTTTCAGATTACTAGTTTTCAACAAATCACGTTAAATCAAGTTAGGGACTTTCGAATTCGATTCCGTGCATACGCCCAAGTCCCAAATTATGACACGGACCCATCAGGACCATCAGAACACTGATCCGGGTTTGTTTACACAAAATATTGACCGTAGTCAAGTCAAATCATTTTAAGGTTAAAATTTACATTTGCTTAAATTCTCCACATAAAAACATTCTGTAACACGACACAGACAACGCACGTAAATCGAGAAATACTAAACGGAGCTAGCCGGGGTCTCAAAACAATGAAATGAAGGCTAAAATTCAAAGTGACCTATCGGGTCATCACAGAGTCGGGCGAGTGAAAGATTGAGGCTAATGACAAGAAGGTGGAAACATACAACTCCAGGGTCGATCAGATCCCGGGAGCACCCCCGATATTGAAGGGACCGGATTCCAAAATATTTATCCAGAAGCCTTTTCCTTCAAGCGTGGCACCAATGCCAATACCAAAGAGGATTCTTATGCCTGATATCCCCAAATATAATGGGACCACATATCCAAATAAGTATGTACGTGCGCAATCAAAGGGAATGATTTGGAAGACGAGAGATCGGGTCGGTGTTGCTGAAAATGTTTGGGGGAACTTTTTTCAATGGAGCAATGATATGGTATCACAACCTGCCCCCAAATTCCATTGACTTGTTCACTATGCTTGCAAATACTTTTGTAAAGGCCCATGCCAGGGCCATCAAGGTCGAGACCAGAAAGTCAGATATTTTCAAGGTCAAACAAAAGGATAACGAGATGCTCAGGGAGTTTGTGTCAAGATTCCAGATAGAACAGATGGACCTACCACCGGCTGCAGATGATTGGGCCGTTCAGGAATTCACTCAGGGGCTCAACCGCCGAAGTTCCTTGGCCTCTCAACAGATAAAACAAATTTTGGTGGAGTACCCGGCGGTAACCTGGGCCAACATCCACAATAGGTACCAGTCAAAGATTAGGGTCGAGGACGACCAACTCGGGGGCTCTTCTGGATCTGTTTACCCCATCAGGACCGATGATAGATCTAAGAGAGACATTTATCAAGAGCTAAGATCGGTCCGAGATCGATATCAACCGTACATCGTGGATCGAAGGGGTAATGAATCTGGACGTCACCCAGCAAGGACTGCGAAGAGAAGCAATCAAGGGACTAGTGGCTGGGGCTTGATGAGCAAGAACGGGTTCAACATGTCACTCTAAAATAGGGAGGCACCAAGATTATCATAGTATAACTTCAACGTAGAAGCTGCAAGCATCGTGTCAGCCATAGGGAGCATCAAAGAAACCAAGTAGCCCCGAATGTTGCAATCCGACCTAGCCCAGAGAGATCCTAACTTGATGTGTAAGTATCACAGAACTCACGGTCATAGGACCGAAGATTGCCGACAGCTAAGAGAAGAAGTTGCCTGACTGTTCAACAATGGGCACCTCCGAGAATTCCTAGGTAAACGAGCCAAAAACCATTTCAAAAATAGGGACGCCAACAAACATGCTGAACAAGAGGAGCCTCGACACGTGATTAACATGATCATTGGGGGAATCGATGTCCCCCAAGGGCCAATGATAAAATGCATTAAAGTGTCTATTACGAGGGGAAACGCACCTGAATTTATGTTTCGGAGGGAGTCATTTCGTTCAGTGACGAAGATGCCGAGGGTATCGTACAGCCTCACAACGATGCACTGGTAATATCCGTACTTATCAATACATCTCGAGTTAAACATGTGTTGATTGATCCAGGTAGCTCAGCCAACATCATCAGATCAAGGGTCATAGAGAAACTGGGTTACAAGATCAAATAGTATAGATGATAGCTAGAAATACGCGTTTTTGGCTACTTTGCACCTATTATTTGAGCTAAATTATGGACAATTTATACTCATTACGCTTTTTATGTTATGTAGGCCATGAATTTTGAGCTAAGACACGTTTTTGGAGCTAAAATGAATAGAAAGAGAACTTTGAAGTCTGAGTAGAAGTTCGAGAGTTAAATCGTGATTGAATTCGAAGGTCGAGAACCAAGTGCGCATGTACAAAATAGAAAAACAAAATGCTAAGGCCAAAAATAGGACATCATGGCATGAATGCCACCATGGGGAACAAGGTGACAACATGTAAGGCACCATAATGTATTAAGAAATATTCCTTGAAAAAAAGAGAACGAGGGGACATGCTGTTTAGGCATCTAAGATAGTGGACAAGGCTTCTGAAATTTACCAAAGCCACGTCGTGCGGCGCGACGTGCCCGAAGGCATGTTAATGCAAAGGTTTGGCCTAATTAATTCTATTTCGTCCCAGAGAGGGTATTTTAGTCCAGGCCTGTCCGTATTCGGTAATACACTGTAAGCACAATTTTTGAAGGGGATTCGACCTAGGAGAGTTTTAGAGAGCTACCATGGTTTGAAGACACAAGATTTCATCAATTCTCTTACCAACAATCAGTGCAATACGGGAGTTTGTATCGTAAATTTGCTTTGATGTTTTTTATGTTCTTAAACTTATTTGTGATGACTGTCTTCATATCTATGGAGAAGTTTTTCTCCAAAGTTTGACGGATATGGTATTTTGATTGATATTTGTGGATTTAACTCTAGTTTAATTGTGTGATTATGTTTATGGAGCTTTGAATTATTTGCGAATTTATTCATCGGTTTATTTAATCGAAAGAGGAATATTTTGGTGATTATCTTTGCATTATTTGGCTTGGTTTAATTTAATGATTCTTCTAAATAATCGAGATAACTTTTTGAATCATTGATTAAACCAAGTTAGGAAAATATTCGAGAGACGTTTTCCTAAAGACTAGTCCATTAACCTGTTCTTGCATATCTTCACAATGCTTTATATTAGTTTATTTTGTAGAGTTCAGATTTAATTGAGAGAGGAATCTTAACTGTCACGACCCAATTTTTCCTCCGTTGGCTATCGTGGTGGCACCTAGTCTTAGGAACTAGGTAAGCCTAACATTTACTGAATAATATCAATAATTAAATAACATCTAACAATTTTTGAAATAGAAATCTCTATAAAATTTACAATTCCCAAATCCGGTAGTACAAGTCATAAGCTCTAAAGAGTTTGTTACAATTTTATAAATACAATTGTTTGAAATAAAGTAAACAGTGTGAATACAAATCAGAAGGTGACTCCGAAGCCCGCGAACGCAGAAGAAGGTTTACCTTGAGTCTCCAACAGTCCGCATAGCTAACTAATGATTAACTGACTTCAAAGTACCTTGATCTGCACAAAAATGTGCAGAAGTGTAGTATGAGTACACCACGACGGTACCCAGCAAGTATCAAGACTAACCTCAGTGGAGTAGTTACGAGGAACAATCAAGACATCTACTGGACTAAATAACCTGAACAAGTGTAGGTATAGGAGTAACAGAGTATGATATCTTCATAAAGACTATGCAAAGCGGTAAATAATACGGTAATTGCAATAAGGAAGTAAAACAACAACTATCAGCGGAACACCATAATAATGACATAGAAGAATGAACGGAAACACAACCTAAGTCCGATAATCACAGATAAAGAAAGGACAAGTAACAACTCAACAATACGAAAGCTTTCACACCGGGTTTTAGTCAATAAACTCCACGAGGTACCGAACCTCATACTATTCACAACTCACGGGTTCCAATACCTGAACCCTAACACTTGGCATCCTGTGCCCTCATTACACTTTATAACCGCACTGACGACTCACGTACCAAATAGAGCCATTCTCACATAGAAGGCAAGTAAGCAAGGGTATACATCTATACTTAACAATATCAAGAAGACCTCTTATCCGATAAGAGTGCTTAACTACGTGTATGCTTGTGCAAGTGTGCTAACATAGTTCATACTAGCTAGTGAGCATAAGGAAAAAGAACGGACAACACATAGAATGTTTTCTCACAACTTTCACAAGATAAAGCTCACAAAGTAAGTGTACCACTACACAAATATCAACAACAAGAATGCCTCCAGGCCATCATAAATCATCACAAATCAATCAATGACATATCCCACCTTGTCTCGCCACGTATGCAATATTAAAATAAATGCCCGCCTTGTCTCGCCACACGTGCATGATAATGTTCCCACCTTTTCTCGCCACATGCGCAACCCACATATATATATCCCGCCTTGTCATGCCGCATGTGCAAATATCAATAGTAACAATAGCATGGCAGAAACCTCATGCAACCCAATAACACTCGCACGACAGAAACCTCGTACACCACAATAACAACAACCGCACGGAAGAAACCTCATGTATCACAATAACAACAACCGCACGGTAGAAACCTCGTGCGTCACAACAACAAGTATAACAACAATAATGACAATAATACAATGTACGACAAGTAAATCTACTCAAGAACCTTCGATCGAAAGAAATAGCCATAATAAAGAATACTAGGCATGATAAGAACAGCTAAACAGGGAAGAAAATAATATGTAACAATGATCCCACAATATACGGTTCAACAACAAGAACTAACACGAGTCAAAAAAATTCTAAATAAGGGCAAGTACACTAAGGCATAGGATATCTAAGCTTCTTAAAAGTTCGGACAATTATGGAGGAGATACAACCAATACAATTAAAAGTGGGCTGTGAGAAAATCACCGTAACCTCAATTAAGGGTGAACATTTACAAAAAGGGACAACTACAACTTCAAATAAAGATACGCAGTTAGGAAAAAGATAACACGGCAATGGAAGATATAACAATTTCAATTAAGGCACATATGAATCAAGTAAACAGAAAGAGTGGATCATGAAGCAATTGATTCTAATTAAGCAGGTAAAGGTGAAACTAGTAATTAAGGAACGTAATCATAACAAGTGCAACTGCATATTCAATGTATACAAGGACCTAGGAACCCTAAAAGGCCAATTTCAACAAATAAGTCTGAGCACGTACTCGTCGCCTCGTGTACAAGGACTACAATCAACATAGAAGACTCAAATCCTAAGGGGTAGTTCCCCCCACAAGATTAGGCAAGATACTTACCTCAAAGAAGACAGACCGATATTCAAGAATGAACTTCTCGGTGAAATGGCCTCCGGACGGCTCAAATCTAATCAAAATAACTTCAAAGCACAAATAAAACTCATAAGAAGCTATTCCGGATCATAAAGTTTCAATCTTTATCAAAATCTAAAAATCGACCCAAAAGTCGACTCCCGGGCCCGCATCTCGGAACCCGACATATTTTATAAAACCCGAACACCCATTCCGATATGCGTTCAACCATACTACAATTATCAAATTCCGATACCAATTCGTCCCTCGAATCATGATTTTTCATTTTGAAAGTTTTCTTCAAAAATCCCCATTTTCCTCAACTATAAATACAAATTAAATGATAAAAATAAAGATAAAATCATGGAATATAATAAATTCAAGGCGAAGAACAATTACCGAATCGATTTGTTTGAAAAACCCACAAGGAAGCTCCCAAAACCGAGCTCTCAAAGCCCCAAAGTGAAATGAGATCAAACCCTCAAAATTTCTTTTTTTTCCGCGCAGTGGTCTCGCACCTGCGGACTTCCAGTCGCACGTGCGATGCCGCACCTGCGGAAATTCCATTGCAGGTGCGGAAATGACTTAAGTCCTCTAGTCCGCTTCTGCGAGCACAAGGCCGCACCTGCGAGTGCGCGCCTGTGGATTCTTGTCCGCATCTGCGACGCCCGCCCAGGACGACATACTGCTCCTGCGACCACCACTCCGCATCTGCGGATGCGCAGATGCGGCTCCCTTCTCACACCTGCGCTCACATACCTTCTTGACCAAAAGCACACTTGTGTCCTTCACTTAGCACGTGTGATCACACACCTGCAGTCTCCCCGCAGGTGCGAAACACCAGAAACCAGCAAAGCTTCAACAATTGCATAAGTCCAATATTTCCTCCGCTAAGCACCCGAACACACCCGAGGCCCCCGGGACCTCAACAAATCACACCAAAAAGTTCTATAACCTAACACAGACTCGCTCGAAGTCTCAAATCACATTAAATAATGTTGAAACTACGAATCGCACCATGAATCGAACTTATGAACTTCCAAACTTGCAACTTCGAAAACTTGTGCCGAAACCAATCAAACCAACCCGGAATGACGTCAAATTATTTAGGCAAGTCCCAAATGACATAACAGAACTGTTTCAACTCTTGGAATTGCATTCTGACACCGATATCAAAAAGTCCACTTCCGGTCAAAATCTTTGAAAATTCGACTTTCGCCATTTCAAGCCTAAATCAGCTACAAACCTCAAATTCACCGTCGGGATACGCTCCTAAGTCCAAAATCACCCAACGGAGCTGACAGAATCGCCTGAACTCCATTCCGGAGTTGTCTTCACACAGTTCCAACTACGGTCAAAATCCTAAGACTTATGCTTCCGTTTTAGGGACTAAGTGTTCCAAATCACTCTGAATCATCTGGTAACTGAATTCAACCATGCACGCAAGTCAATACACATAATACAAAGTTGCTCAGGGCCTTATGCCGCCGAACAGTACTTAAATTCTCAAAATGATCGGTCGGGTCGTTACATTAACCTTACGTTTAAGCTGATCATCGAGTGAATTCGTGAGAATCATTAGAACATTAGAAGTGAATTTGAATGGAGTTAGATCCATAATAACTATCTTACACCTATCCTGTTGTGACCCTTATTTCTCATATTGTTTACATCCCATTTTAGTTTAGCTCTCATTCTCCTTGGTCAAGTTTAACTTGTTGTAATATTAATTTAATAGTTATTGTAGTTAGTCATTACCACAAATCAAGTTATGATCATCCTAAATAGCGTTAAACTATAAGTTATTTGAATATTATTTAAATTCAATCCCTGTAAAGACGATAATTTTACGATACTATCTTTGGCTAGCGAGCATTAATTCTGTGTTGTTGTTTGCGCTCGTCAAGTACTAGCAGTCCGAGTATTGAATGGATTCAACATGGCGTGTGAGACCACGAAAGGGGAGATAACTTTACCGGTAAACACTGCCCTGACAATACAAGAAACAAAGTTTTATGTGATCGAAGGGGATATGAAGTACAACGCTCTATTCGGGAAGGCCATGGGTCCACAACATGAGGGCGGTACCTTCGACCTTGCACCAGGCGCTAAAATTTCCCACACCAAGGGGAGTCAAAATGGTCTATAGAGAATTGCCAGCCGCAAAGGAAATGTTTGATGTCGATGAAGTGATCCCGGTGCCCGTGGTTTCAACATCGAGGAGCACATAACCAACCAAAAAAGAAGAGATTAAATAGCAATCACTGATACCGGGCTCAACCGATCGGAGAGACATAAAGAATAAGGGGCTGACGATGAGGACGATTACAACGTTCCGAGATCATTCATAGCTCCCGATGACACCGCTGCCACTAAATCAATGGTTGAAGAGCTGGAGCAAGTCGTATTGATCGAGCATCTACCGAATCAAAAGGTATACCTGGGCATGGGGTTAACCCTCGAGCTCAGAATAAAACTTATTGATTTTCTTAAAGCTAACATAGATTATTTCACTTGGTCCCACCTTGACATGCTAGGGATCCCACCAGAGGTAACCACTCATAAGCTAAGTTTGGACCCGAAGTTCCATCCAGTTAAATAGAAGAGGAGACCAAAGTCCTAGATCAAACATGCTTTCATCAAGGATGAGGTATCCAAACTTCTAAAAATAGGATCCATCTGGGAAGTTAAATACCCGGATTGGTTAACTAACGTAGTGATAGTACCTAAAAAAGGAAATAAGCTAAGGATGGGTGTGGATTATGAAGACCTAAACAAAGCATGTCTAAAGGATTCTTTCCCTTTTTCTAACATCGATCGAATGATCGACGTGACAGCTAGGCATGAGATACTCAGTTTTCTCGACGCCTACGCCGGATACAACCAAATTCAGATGGACCAGGATGACCAAGAAAAGACTTCTTTCATAACAAAATTCGACACCTACTGCTATAATGTAATGATGCTTGGGTTAAAGATCGCCGGTGCCACCTACCAATGCCTAGTAAATCGGATGTTCGAAGGACACATAGGGAAATCAATAGAAGTTTATATTGACGATATGTTGGTCAAGTCCCTGCGAACATAGGACCATTTGAAATATTTACAGGAAACCGTGACATCCTAAGGAAATACAAAATGAAGCTAAACCCAGAGAAATGCGTATTTGGGGTTGGTTCGGGCAAATTCCTCGGGTTCATGGTAACTAATCGGGGGATAGAGATTAACCCCGACAAAAAAAGCCATAGAGGACATCATCGTAGTGGACAAGGTCAAGGTGGTTCAAAGACTGACCGGGCATATAGCCGCATTGGGCCGGTTTATCTCGAGGTTCTCGGACAAGAACCATCGATTCTTCTCATTATTGAAAAAGAAGAATAATTTTTCCTGGACTCTGGAATGCCAACAAGCTTTGGAAGAACTCAAACGATACCTGTCGAGCCCCCTCTCCTGCACACTCCGAAAGCAGACGAATGACTATACCTTTACTTGGTAGTTTCCGCGGTGGCGGTAAGTGGTGTCTTAGTCCATGAGGAAGAAGGTACGCAATTCCCTATTTACTATATTAGTATAACCCTAAGCGATGCCGAATCAAGGTATCCTTACCTATAAAAGTTAGCGCTCTCCTTACTAAGCGCTTCCAGGAAGCTAAAATCATACTTTCAATGCAACCCTATATGTGTCGTTACTTCTTGCCTATTGAGGAATATCATGCATAAGTCTGGGCTCTTAGGACGGTTAGCCAAATGGGTCGTGGAGATTAGCAGGTACGATATCGAGTATCGACCCCGAACTTCCATAAAATCTCAGATTTTGGCAGACTTCGTGGCCGACTTTACGCTGGCCTTAATACCCAAAGTCGAAAAAGAATTACTAGTCACATCGGGGGCTAATTCGTTAATCTGGACCCTATTCACGGACGGTGACTCCAACGTGAAGGGCTTCGAGCTCGGTATCGTGTTAAAACTACCTGTAGGAAGCGTAATTAGGTAGTCTTTCACAACTATAAAGTTGACTAACAATGAAGCCGAGTATGAGGCCATGATTGCAAGTCTAGAACTGGCTAAGACCCCCAGGGCCGAAGTGATCGAAGCCAAATGCAACTCCTTCCTTGTCGTAAATCAAGTCAACGAAACGTTCAAAGAAAAAGTAGAATGGATGCGGAGGTACTTGGACAAATTGCAGATGACCCTGCACCAATTCAAGGAATGGACTTTGCAACATGTACCCCGAGATCAAAATAGTGAGGCCGATGCACTGGCCAACTTGGAATCATCTGTCGACTCCGATGAATTCAGTTCGGGCAGTGGTACAACTGATGAATTCGGTGGTAGAAGAAGTTCATGCAGAAGTAAACTCCACGAGTTTGACCTGGGATTGGAGAAACAAATACATAGACTACTTGAAGACAGGAAAATTGCCTTCTGATCCCAAGGAATCGAGAGCCATGCGCAACAAGGGTTCCAGATTTGGCTTAGTCGAAGGAGCATTGTCTAGGAGATCCTTCTTCGGCCCACTGGCCAGATGCTTAGGGCCAGGAAAGAAGAGGTCACTTGTGAAAACCATTCGGGGGCACAATCCTTAGTTCGGAAGCTAATCAGATCCGGCTACTACTGGAATAAAATGGAGAAGGATGCGAAAGACTTCGTGCGAAAAATGCGACGAGTGCCAAATACACCCCCCCGATGATTCATTAACCAGGAGAGATGCTCCACCCGGTCCTGTCACTATGGCCGTTTATGAAGTGGGGACCAGACATTGTCGGTCCCCTGCCATGGGCACCTGGTAAAGTTTAATTCATACTATTCATGAGTGATTATTTTTCCAAGTGGGTCGAGGCTTAGACGTTCGAGAAGGTCCGACAGAAAGAAGTCATCGACTTCATCTGGGATCACATAATATGTCGATTTTGGATACCAGCCAAGATCATTTGCGACAACGAAAAACAATTTATCTGTAGCAAGGTAAGTAAGTTTCTCGAAGATCACAAGATTAAGAAGATATTATCAACGCCTTACCACCCTAGTGGGAACATGCAAGCAAAATCGACGAACAAAACTATACTCCAAAACCTAAAAAAGAGGTTGACCGGTTCGAAAGGAAAGTTGAAGAAAATCTTGCCCAAAGTCCTATGGGCATACCGTACAACTTCGAAGTCGAGTACCGGGGCGACCCTGTTCTCTCTGATCTATGGAGCGAAAGCCTTAATACCAGTCGAGGTAGGGGAACCAAGCCTCAGGTTCCAGTATGCAACCAAAGAGTCAAACGACGAGGCCATGACCACGAGCCTGGAATTATAGGACAAAAGGCGGGAGGCCGCCCTGGTCCGTTGGCCGCCCAGAAGTAACGAATAGGGAGATACTACAACCGAAGAGCCAACCTACGATATTTTCAAGTCGGGGGCCAGGTATTGAGAAAGGTAACACTACACAGCAGGAGACCAAATGAAGAGAAACTGGACCCAAATTGGGAAGGACCGTATTGAGTCATCGGAATAACCGACAAAGGCTCGTATAAACTCGAATCGGGAAACAATGTACAACTACCAAATAACTGGAACGTGGCACACTTAAAGCGGTACTACTGCTAAGGTATGATCTTAATTCCTTTTTAATTTAGTTACATTATGGACTAACATATACAGGTACTCGGCCAGGGGAGAATGTGTCTATTAGGTTTGAAAGCAGGTGGTGCACTCTTTTTTCCTTGAATTGGTTTTGTCCGAAAGCGGGTTTTTTGGCAAGGTTTTTAACGAGGCAATAGTAAAACGTGCTACCTTAGTTTTGAAGACCGGCCTTAAACCAAAATTGATGATCGTTTGCACCAAATCAATAGTATCCAAGCCTGACCAAGTTTGGCATCAAATACTAGGGCCCATTACCCCTAGGTTAGGATTCTTAGAAAGGGAAAACTTTTATAGGTCAAAGCCAAGGCTTGGTGATTAGGATTCATTTGTAAGGGTCAAACGGTCATACGAACCGTACCCATGTAGCCCATTCTAGCCACGACACAAGGCTTATGTGCCTCGGATCATGTACCCTATATATTAAACAATGAAAGAAATCTAGCTTCCCTTATTCTTTTATCACTACACATTTCGCTTCTTCGATCCTAGATCCTAAGCCTACGGGCAACCCCTACTTGGGGACGGTCGTCCGATAAAAAATTGGGACGGCTCGGGCTACCGAATCCCGGAGGCACCAAACCTATTAGGAAGTGCCCGAATATGAAAGGCTACGACCACCCTAAAAATGGCCTGGAGACTTCCGAAGTCCGTACTCAGAAAGTAAGGCCCTTACATATAATCAAAACCTATTAAAAGGAGACCCCCACCAAAAACATCGTCGTATATAAGACACTTAAGCATCTTAAAGGCCTTCAATTTTATCGAAATCTCAAAGCCACGAGTAATCCAAAGTTGCCATCGAAACTGGGCCCATTTAGGCCTCTGAAGAACGGATACTCTAGATTACGTTTGATTCTATGTTAAGGCATTAAGAATAATACACAATTGCAAAAAGATGTTGAAAAGTAAAAACATGGTATTGCTAAAGGTAAAATTTTATATATTTCAAAAATAAAATATTTACAAAGGCACAGTAAAACGGCCTCAAAACAAGCAAGAATGAAAATGTACAAGGGAAACCCAAAAAAGAACTAAGGCACTTATGCCTAATCTTCACTGGGGCCCGACTACGTACCGGAACCAACAGAACCGTTGGAACCTTCAGAACCGTTGGAGCTTTCGGGACCTTCAGGCTCATAACGTTTCTTTGCCTCGGCGTCGAGCCTCTTGGCTTCTTCGATCTCGGCCGACAGGTGAAAGCCTAGGGCATGGATCGCCTCGAGGGCCTCTCTCCGGGATAACTGCTTTACGTACTCGATCTTCATCTTTAAGTGGGTCTCGGCTATCTCACATCAGCATTATACTAGGCCATCATTTCCTCGACGTCAGAGAAATCAATAGAAGTTGCCTCCAATTTGGACCTCAACGCAGTATATTCTCCGCCGAGGGCATTCCGTTCCGTGAAGGCTGAGTTTAGTTGTGCCCGAAGTTCATCATTTAGCCGAGATCAATTTTGGTCCTTGTCCTTCGCAACCCGTAGTTGGTCCTTGACCGATGCTAGCTCCTCTTTTGTAGCCTCTTTCTTCGAAGGCAGCAGGTCCAACCTGCCTTTCAACGCCTCAGTCGTGGCCTTGATCTTATCCATCTCAGCCCGAAGGTGGTCGATCAAGTGTACCTTCTCTTGGACTTGCGAGGTTGCGTTGTTAGTCATCACTAGTAGCTTCTCATTTTTAGCCTCAAAGATCCTTACCTTCTTGACTAGATCGGCGTGCTCCCGTTTCACGGACGAGGCCTCATTCTGAGCCTTCTCCAGTTTGGCTCGGAGAACTGGGAGGTCCATGAAGGCCTTATATTTTTCCTTAAAGCTTTATACATATCCTTCTTCTGTATTTGCTCTTTGAGCTCAAACTCGAGCTGGCTGATTTCCAAGCGAGACCAAAAGAAGCTTTCGTGATGAAGCACTGAAGCCTGAAAAAACAACGAAGTCATGAGAGCATGACTAAAACTAACCAAAATTCGCAAAGGGATCAAATAGTAGACGTCTTACCCGGTTCAGTGCCTGTTGCTCTTCACTGAAGAGGCTTGATGTGCCAACTTCATTCATCTTCGCCTAGTGCTCCTCGGTCACAAGGCAACGAAGGTAGGTAGCCATACCCACAATCGACAGAGCCCGGGCATCCGGTGGGATAGTAAGAACGACCGTTCTCTTACGGTCGGGATCCAAGCTTGGTGCAGGGAACTGCCTCACCAGCTTCGGGCTCGAGCTTGGCTTGCCCGCTCCCAATGGCATGTCCATTTTTGGGACCTCCCGGTGACCAAGTCCGGAGTAGTCCTCCAATATGCCCATGTCCATGCCGTCAAAGAACATGTTGAGGGCATCGTCGGGGCCTGGTGCCGTCTCGTTTGATTTTTCTTTTTCAGCTTGAGCATCTTCGGACATGGAATCTGTGTGGGATGGTGTCCACATGATGTAAATGACTCTAGCTACCTCTTTCGGGGCAGGACTTGCTTCTCGGGAGGCTATGGCCTCCAACTCTCCTTCTGGCTCCCGAGTTAGGGGGATCGACCTCTTGGCTACCTTTTCCGGTTGCCACCTGCTCTCCCTCGTCGATGGTCAACTCATGAGCAATAAGCTCAAGGTCGTCATACTCGGGGTAATCCCTAAGCCGGTAGAGGGAATCAGAGTGCGGTTCCCTGGACTTGGTGCTCCTTTTGTTGCTTTTCCGGATCCGGACAACCACCCTTTTCTTCTTCACCCCAGCATTCAGGAGCGCGATGACTTCCTCTTCTTCTTTTTCTCCTTCTTTGCGGCAGTCTCGGGTTGTCCTGGAGTGGAGGGTTTGGTAAGAGAGGACGGGTCCTCATCCTCATCCAACGGCCTGAGCTTGGTGGTCTTGGTCAAACCAGTGAAAAGGAAGAAGACTTAGCAAAATATAAGTCAAGTGTGTGAGTAATCACTCGGGAGAGAGTCTCGCCATGGGAACGAGCCTCCCACTTGCCCTTCGAGAGCTTACGCCATGCGCGCTCGAAGTAAGACATCTGTTTACAAATCCCCTCGATCCACTCCTTGAAGTAGGGGACTGCATTAGGAACCCGGGCAACCACTTCACAAAGATAAATGTAGACAATTAAGAAAATAATGAAAGGGAGTGCCAAATACTCAAGAAGGAAAATACTTACGAGATGCGTTCCACTTTTCGGGGAATGGTAGAAATTCGGAGGGAATGAGGTCTTCGGTTTTCACCCGAACGAACCTCCCCTGTCAACCTCGATCTCGGTCCTCGTCAATGCTCGATAATGGAGCTTTATTTGCTCGACGAACAAGCTTGATCAACCCCTTTGGAAGATTCAGTGACTGTAGAGATGAAGCAGATGGTCGAGGGTGAACAGAGGTGCTTCGGTGTTGTTTACGAAGTGACAAAAAAGAAATATGATCCTTCAAAATGACGGGTGAATCTGCCCAAGACATACCTCGTACCTTTTGCAAAAGTCTAGGACTACGGGGTCCACCAGGGCGAGCGTGAAGGAGTAAGTGTAAACACTTAGATACCCCTCCACATGAGTGGTGATATCTTCGCTAGGCCCGAGGATGACCACCTTCTTTCCTTCCAAGTTACAGTCTACTCGAACTGTGGGGAGTGTCTCCTCAGTGACAGAGCATATGTACCTCCATGCTCCCTTACCTCGATCCTGTTGATTGGAGGCCTTTTCGACATTGAAGTCGATCTTGATAGTGTATCCCCCGGGAATGAAGCTCTTCAAGGGAGGCTCGTGGGCCACCTCGGGATGGCCACCTCGACATCTGTGGTCGGATTGAAAGATGAAGGGGCGTTTTGCTAAGGCATGAATTTTTGAGTTTTTGCCATCGGATTCTAGGAATATGAAGGTTTGAAGAAAATATATGAAGATTTGAAGAGGTGATGAAGATATGAAGGTCTGGGTTGAATATTTAAAAAGAAAGTATGAAGATTTGAAGATCTAAGGAGCAATGTATGAAGATTTGAAGAATTTAAAGGTAAGTAGAGAATTCAGGGATAAATCAAAGAGCTTTAGAATCGGAAAGTGGAAGTAAAAAAGGGGTCGGAGATTTTATAGAGGAAGGACAATCAATGCGTGGTGTTTCACATTTGAGGACAGTCAACCGGCGGTTGACACATGTCCAAAGTCAGAGCGACACAGTTGATGGGACATTTCGCTGACCCGTCAACTCAGTTGAAGCGTACGGAAGAAGGAACCAGGGATTAACTTATCGCCTCCGGTTGCTTCGATAAATCTACCCTCCGGAAAATGAGGGGACTATATGCATACGGGTAAAATTGGGGGCAGAGATTTTCCCAATTTCCCGATTAGGAAACAAAAGTGGAAGCACGGCTCATCGTGATCAAAATCAAGGCCCTGGAACTTCTCATATCGAAACCCGGGAGGAATGAATGACGACTCTGAGACCGGGCACGGTGGGATAACGGACCTAGATCGAGTATGCTTCGGGACCTCGAGAAACAGTCCGATGACTGTTCGTCTCATGGTATTCGCACCACAAATTAGGATCCCTCTGACTGGGATCAGACCTTATCGGCTTCGGGAACCGTGCTTCTTTAATGTTCCTCATAGCCGATACCAACTCTACTACACTAACGTTGAAGTTGTATTCTGAAAATCTAGGGTAGGAAGGATCTCGAGAACCTGACGTTCCCTTGTCCTGTAATAACCTGTTATTCCGACCGAGATCAGTTCTTCTATCGGTAACAAACCTGTCCGCCGACAGGAAGCCTCTGCCGCGTCCTTTGGCCCATTTATAGGGCAAAAATCGGCTCCTATAGGACCGTCTATCCGTGTCGAAATCATCTTTTGATTTCTCTTTATTCTTTTCCCGACCTTTAACCGACGTTCGGAAGCCGAGATGATCATCCTCAATCCTTATCTTTGACTCGTACCAGTTGTGAACATCCACCCAAGTTGTCGCTTGGAACTCGAGCAAGCTTTCGTTCAACTTCCGAGAAGCATCAGAACTTCTCGGATTCAACCCCTTGGTGAATGCTTCAGCCGCCCACTCATCCGGAATGGCCGAGGGCAACATACTTTCCTTCTAGGACCGGGTTATAAATTCCCACAGCAACTCGGACTCTCTTTGTGCAATTCTGAATAAGTCAGCCTTCCAGTCCTGTACCTTTCTTGCCCCAGCATGGGCCTTAATGAAAGAATCCATGAGCATCTCGAAGGAATCTATGGAATGCTCGGGCAACAATGAGTACCACGTCAAGGCTCCCCTCTTGAGTCTCTCTGAATATTTTCAGCAAAACTAATTCGATCTCGTGGGGAGCTAAATAGCTTCCCTTCACCGCTGTCGTATAGGTGTTGGTATGCTCCTGAGGGTCTGAGGTCCCATCATATTTCGGCACGTAGGGTATTTTAAACCACTTCGGGATCAATTCTGGTGTCGCACTTGGTTTGTACAACAATTAAGTGTACTTCTTTGAGTCTGGTCCTTTCAGCACTGGTGGTGCACCTGGGATTTGGTCCATGCGGGCGTTTACTTCCCTCATAAAATATATGAGTTCATTTTTGAAGGGATCTCTCTCGTTGTTGTGACCAGATCCACTCCCCCGGCCCCATCGAAGCCGGCCTTGCCCCTCGGGGTGTTGCTTTCAACCCTCTGCGTTCTTTGATTTGCAGGAGCACCGGGAGGAACTGGACCTCGTCCGTTCATGTTATTGGAAGCACCCGATAATGCTTTCTTCTTATCCTTCCGTGTGAGATGGCCTAGAATGACCTCTTGTTGTTCCTGCAGGATCCTTACAGCTTCAACGGTGTGCTCCTCTTCAGTGCCATTAGGAGTCGTCTCCCGAACATGTCGTGGGTACCGCCTGCTGTGGATCGAGGTGGCTTAGTTCCCCTCACTGCTAGTATCACTGATTGAATCCTCGTGCTGAGGCTGGTTTCCTTCGGCCTCAAGGTTGTGTGTGTTGTTAACACCATTATCTTTCATTTTCTATGATTTTTCTCAAAGAACAAATAATCAAACACGTTAGTAAAAGAGGCAAGGACCAACTTAATTGCACAACTGTCTAGGCCCCATGGTGGGTGCCAAACTATTTACCCGTAAAACGGGATAGTTGAATTTATACGTGGTTTCTAGACAAGCAAATTAATTTGATCCTGAAATAATAGACGAATTATATAAAAGTATAATTCTTAGCCTTAAGATGGAGACGAAATAGCAGAAATAATAGTTCCGGGAGCAGGGCTTCCGGGCACAACAACAATGAAATCAAGAAGCAAGAAGATAAAATTATATTTAACTTTGAATAGAGTGTAGTGTATGTTTTCCAGAAAATTCGTGTCCTTTGCAATGATAATAGAACTCACTATTTATAGTTGCACCTAGGGAACAAAGTCCTAGGATCAAGCTCTTCTTTAATGTCAATTATGAGGGACATTGAAGAATGTGTAATGGCGGGCATTGAATGCCATATTTCTTGTAACGGGCAGTGTACTTAATGTTGTAGAATATTCTTCATTAAATTCTACTGTGTGGCATGCATTTATTTCATCTTTATGAGTATCGTTATCTCCAGTAACACACGGGATCGTTGCCTTCGTGTAACTTTGCAGGTGCAAGCACGCATAAGCGCAATGGACATCGCAGGTGCGCAAGGTCCGCAGAAGCAGACGAAAACTCGCAAAAGCGAGCTCGCAGGTGCGAGCTAGGATGCGCAGAAGCGGAGAGCGCAAATGCGGAAGGAATTTCGCAGGTACAGACTCGCACCTGCGGGTGGGGGATCGCAGAAACGAGAGTTGGCGCAGAAGCGGGAGAAAATCCGTAGAAGCGGTTGCGCAGAAGCGGTTAAAAATCCCACAGAAGCAAAAATCCCTGGAAAGTACAAAAACAGAGGGGTTCCGAGATTTTGCCATTTTTGGGCATTTCAAGCTCGGGCTGGGCGATTTGGAGCAAAATTTTCACAGGAATTCTTGAGGTTAGTCCCTTGTGATCATTTCTACTCCATAATATTGAATTATCATCTAATAATCCGACTAGATTATATGTTTTTGAGGTGTAAATCGGGGATTTGAACTTAGGGATTTGAAAATAAGATTTGAATATTTGGAGGTCGGGTTGAGGTCGAATTTTGGTATAATTGGTATGGTTAGAGTCGTTGTTGAATGGGATTTCGGATTTTGTAACTTTTTTCAGGTTCCGACATATGGGCCCACGATAATTTTTGAGCTAAATTTCGGATTTTGTTGAAAAATTAGTATTTCCTTATGAAATTAATTCCAATAAATTTTATTGACTGAATCGAATTATTTGTGTCTAGATTCGAGGTGTTTGGAGGCCAATGCACGAGGCAAAGTCATAACGGAATAAAGAATTACACGGTTTGAGGTGAGTAACAGTTCTAAATTTGGTCCTGAGGGTATGAAACCCCGGATTATGTGTTATGTGATTGGTTTTGAGGTGACGCACATGCTAGGTGACGGGCGTGTGGGCGTGCACCGTAGGAATTGTGACTTGGTCAAATTCTATGGAATTGTGTAGTTGAATAATCTGTTGATATCCGTACATTCTCTATGTGTTAGAGAAAATTGAGCTGAGAATCGTATTAAAAATCATGCTTAGACATATACCGTTATTACTGGTACCCACTAGAGTCATTTCTGTGGTTGAATTATATGTTCAAATTGTAATTTCACACTCAGTCATGTTCATTCATTTCATATCATATCTCACTCTCTGTTGCTATTTATTGATACATCGTATTATCATTTTTGGGCTGATTTTCATGACATCTTGAGCCCGAGAGACTGGAGAGATTGATGACTGTGTGAGGCCGAGGGCCTAATTATGAGGATATTTATGGGATCGAGTTGCGCACCGCAGCATGTTTCATTGTTATATGCCATGATTGGCTTGATATAGCGCTTAGGCTGAAGGAGCCCATCCAGAGTCTATACAAACCCTAGTGAGTGCAGGTACTTACTGAGTGCGAGTGCCGAGTGCTGAGTGCCAAGTGCTGAGTGATTGTGAGGAATGAGTGAGTGTGAGGAATGAGTGACTGTGAGGAATGAGTGACTGTGAGGAAAGAGTGACTGTAAGGCTGGAGTAAATAGGAGGACTGAGTGGCTGTTACTTTGAAAGGATGCATTGATTTCATTATTGCTGCATTTCAACTGTCATATATCACTATTTTTGAAATTTCGGAAAAACATTATTTTCTGTTTTAGTCAAATTTGATATGAAATTACTGTGGAGTTTTAAATGTTGAACTTGAAAGCATGCCTACCCTTTTATGTTGGAAAGTACTGTATTTGGACTTAGCTGAGAAGCTCGTCACTACTTTCAGTTACTTAATTATTATTATTACTTGCTGAGTTGGTTGTACTCATACTACACCCTACACTTCGTGTGTAGATCCAAGTGATCCCGGACATAGGGGGTGTTGATTTTTTCACACAGTTGATTTTCCGGAGATTCAGAGGTAGCTGCCATGTTTCACAGACCTTGTCTCTCCTTCCCTATCCTCTTGTTTATTGTATTTGTTCTCAGATTATTATAGACCGTGTTTTCCAGACTTGTAATGTATAGATTCTCATGTACTCAGTGACACCGGGTTTTGGGAGTGTTTGTATCGGTATTTGCGAGAATTTTGGATTGTGTTTAAATATTATATTTTCAAACTTAAAGGAAATCGTGGGTTATTGATGGTGTCGGCTTGCCTAGTATTGAGATAGGCGCCATCATGACAGGTTAGAATTTTGGGTCATGACAAGTTGGTATCAGAGCCTAGGTTACATAGATCTCTCGAGTCATGAGCAGGTTTAATAAAGTCTTGCGGATCGGTACAGAGACATCTGTACTTATCTTCGAGAGGCTGCCGAACCCTTAGGAAAATTTTACCTTCTTGCATTCTGTTGTGCGAATTTGTTGATTCCGGAAACTAAATTTCTATTATTCTATCTCTCACAGATAGTGAGGACACATACTATTGGATCGGACGGCCAGCCACCAATGCCACCAGTTAGGGCCGCGAGAGGCCGGGGCCGTGGTAGAGGCAGATATGTAGCTCATACAACAGTTGGAGCAACACCTGTAGCACCACTAGTTGCTCCAGCTCAGGAGCAGATTCCAGATACATCTGAGCCGACAAGACCAGCTCAGGCACCAGCTGTGCCCATTGTGATTCCAGGCCTTCGGGAGACTTTAGCCCAGATATTGACAGTTTGCACTGGCCTTGCTCAGGTGGTTTCAGCTCAGGCCGCACCAGCCAGTTCTCAAGCTGGGGGAGGTACTCATACCCCTGTTGTCCGTACTCCAGAGCAAGTTGTGCAGGGACTTCAGATATCGGGGGCACTATCAGCCCAGCCGACTGCAGCTGTTCAGGCCCAGATAGTCCCCGTTATGACAGATGATGAGCAGAGGAGACTTGAGAGATTTGGGAGGCTTCGACCTCTATCATTTAGCGGTGCTGAGTCAGAGGATGCTCATGGTTTTCTGGATAAGTTCCAGCGAATGCTTCGGACAACTGGTATTCTGGAGACCAGTGGGGTCTCGTTCACTACTTTTCAGTTTTCTGGGGCTTCCTTCAGTTGGTGGGAGGCTTATGAGAGACGCAGGCTAGTCGGTACAGTACCACTTACATGGAAGGAGTTCTCCATTCTCTTTTTGGAGAAGTGTGTGCCGCAGTCTCACAGAGAGGAGCTGCGTAGACAGTTTGAGTAGTTACGTCAGGATGGCATGTCTGTGATGCAGTACGAGATGAGATTTTTTGAGTTAGATCGTCACGCAATTTTGTTGGTTCCCACTGATAGGGAGAGGATTAAGAGGTTCATTGATGGCCTCACATATCATCTACGGTTAGTTATGACTCAGGAGAGAGTATCTGGTGCTACTTTTGATGAGGTAGTTGACATTGCTCGGCATATAGAGATGGTCTGTAGTCAGGAACATGGAGAGAGGGAGGCCAAGAGGCCTCGTGGTCCAGGTGATTTCAGTAATGTTCCTTCAGGGGGTCATTTTTACCGTGGTAGGGGTCATTCTTACATACATGCTTAGACAGGTCATCCAGTTCACCGTGGTGCATCATCCGGCCATGGTTCATATAGTTCTCATCAGGGCCAGTCATCTCTTAGTGCCCTTCCAGCCGAGAGTTTATCCCGTGCCCCTTCTGTTCAGGGTCCATTTGCACCGGGTGCTTCTATCAATTATTCTAGTTCTTGGGGCCCGATTCAGTCCGCACCACCACTAGTACCGGGGAGATGCTTTGAGTGAGGGGAATTTGGGCATATGTGGAGACAGTGTCCTCGTCGCTCGGGAGGTCCAGTGTGATGACCCAAAAGATCATTTTTAAATTTAATAATTATTTATGTGTTCTGAGACCTCAAATAGTACCATTCAACTTTTCTTGACTTGTGTGCACAGTCTGTATAATTTTTTTTCCGAAAAGTATGTGAAAAATTGATTAAAATGTGAAATAGAGCATTAAAACTCAATTGGGTTGACTTTGGTCAACATTTTGAGCAAACGGACCTGGATCGGTGTTTTTACAGTTCTGGTAGGTCTGTATCATGATTTGGGACTTGGGCGTATGCCTGAAATTTAATTTGGAGGTCCCTAGCTCAAGTTATGGCCATTTGACGGAAACTAGAAATCATAAGGCTAAAGGTTTCCAAAGTTTGACCGCGAAGTTGACTTTATTGATATCAGACTTGGATTGAGATTTTGAAAATTTGAATAGTTTCATTATGTCATTTATGACTTGTGTGCCAAATTTGAAGTCATTCCAGATTCATTTAATATATTTTGGCATGAGGTTTGAAAATTGAAAAGTTTGAAACTCATAAGTCAGAATCGAGGTGTGAATTATAATTTCAATGTTGTTTGACGTAATTTGAAACCCTGAGTACGTCTGTATTATATTACGGGACTTGTTGGTATATTTTAACGGGATCCCGAGTGGCTCGGTGAGTTTCGGGGTTAGTTTTGAGCGAGTCCGGGCATTTCGGCACTCTAATATTGTTCTGAAACTTTTGGAAGTGCGGGGGCACATAAAAATATATGTTGTTCAACTGCGGCCGCAGAACCAGGGATGTGTCACCGCATAAAAATATATGCGGTTAGCACAATGAGAGGTCAGATTATGTACTATATAACTGAGAGTTTGGGTATTATTTCACATTTGAACTTTGGGAGCTCGGTTTGTGACGATATTTCATGGGGTTTTCAAGAAATTTATTGAGGTAAGTGTTCCTTATCCTATATTGATTATATTTCATGATTACATACTCATTTACATCATGAATCTTTGAATTTATGGAAGAAAAATCAGATTTTTATAAAATCTTTCAAAAATGTAAAATTAAGATTTGAAGGTCAATCCGATGTCGAAATTCGATAATTTTTGTATCGTTGAACTCATATCGGAACGGGTGTTAGAATTTTGTGAGTTTTTCCTAGTTTCTAGATGTGGGTCTCACTGTTGCCTTTTGAGATGAATTTCAGATTTTAATCCAGAAAATTTGTAATTTCATACGAAATTGATTCCTACGATTTGTATTGAGTATATTGAATTGTTTATGACTAGATTTGAGAATTTAGGACATGAATTCGCGAGGCAAAGGTTTATTGGAATCTTGAATTTGTTTGCAAAGCGAGGTAAGTATCGTGGTTAACCTTGACTTGAGGGAGTAGGATTTATTTGTCTATTTGCTACATGATTTAATATGCGGGTACAACGTATATGTGAGGTGACGAGTACTTATGAATTGTGATTGAGTCAAAGCATGATGGAGGAATTTATTTCAGTTTTAATAATTACTTATTTAATTAAGATATTCCTACTTAAGTTTATTATTGATTATTTGATCATTATTCATGAAATTTTTATTGATTTAATTATTGTTGAATATGGTGAGAAAAAGTGTAAAAGCACGAAGGGTGATGCCGTGCCATTTTTATTATTTATACTATCATTGTCATAATGAGAAAGAGTGTAAAAGCACGAAGGGTGTTGTCGTGTCATTTGTGAGTGTAAAAGCACGAAGGGTGATGCCGTGCCATTTTTAGAGAGTGTAAAAGCACGAAGGGTGATGTCGTGCCAAAAGAGAGTTAAAGCACGAAGGGTGATGCCGTGCCAATTATTATTATTCATTTATCAGTTTATGGGAGGAATAGGAGTAAAAGCACGAAGGGTGGTACCGTGCCATTTTCATATTATCAGTTGTTCATTTTATTATTGAGGAATTAATTGGCTGCTAAGTGATACTTCTCTTGCTGAAATTATTATATCATTCCCCTTCGTATGCTCCTTTCCAAATTTATAAATTGTTATTTATGGTATTATTGTTGCTTCGTATCTGTATATATATTTGTACAGGTGTTTTACGTATGTGTCCTATCATAGCCTCGTCACTACTTCGTCAAGGTTAGGCTCGACACTTACGGAGTACATGGGGTCAGTTGTACTCATACTACACTTTGCACTTCTTGTGCAGATTTTGGAGTTGGTCCCAGCGGCGTACCATAGACGTGCTCGGATTCAGCTACTCAGAGGAGACATGAGGTATAACTGCACAGCGTTTGCAGTTCTGAAGTCTCCTTCTATCTTATCGTAGATGTGTATTATCTTTCAAATAACTTGAGTTTTATTCAGACCTTTATTTGTATTATTCTAGTAGCTCGTGCACTTGTGACACCAGATTCGGGGAGGTATTGTGATGAGTCGGTAGTTATGGTCTTCTGCACTTTATTTCAGTAATTGACTTCTGTTTAATTTAATTTGCTTAAAAATAGTTAAGATTATTTTAACGTTGGCTTACCTAGCAAGTGAAATGTTAGGTGCCATCACGGTCCTGAAGGTGGGAATTTCAAGTCGTGACAGTTGGTATCAGAGCACTAGGTTACATAGGTCTCTCGAGTCACGAGCAAGCTTAGTAGAATTTGAAGGATCGGTACGGAGACATTTGTACTTATCTTCCAGAGGCTACAGAGTTTAGGAATAATTCCGCTTCTTTCATTCCTTATCGTGCGATATTGATTTAGCTTGAAACATATATCTCATATTCCTTTGTATCCACTCGTGTATGACATTGCGCACTCGGTATCAGTTGTGTGTCGACGGTTTTTGATGCCGTAGATGGACTACGAGGGAGCCAGAGATGCTCAAACATTGCCTTAACGTGTGGTTCCAACTGAAGATACATACGTATTGAGAGATCACCCACTGAATCATGTGGGGGTTGCAATGAACCTTGGCATCTGGTTGATTTATACGAGCTGTGAAGGTTAATATTGTGGATCATCAAATGTTGTGACCTATGACTTCGCGCCGAGTGGGGGAGTCCACTATCAATGGATGGATTGCGGGGTCATGTGTTATATTAGTTTTGGCCTGAAATGTATATATGTGATACTGAAAGGTTCCCAAAAATTTACACATGTTTAAGGCATGAGATTTAGTATAGGATAAGGTTGGGACTTGCGGTATGTCCGCCTACTTAATAATCCTATACTTCAGTACCAAAGGAGTTAGAGAAATAACTTTAAATTTACAGAAGGTCTACTCAACGTGAACGTCACAGTTGCGGATTTTGGGGTGCTTCGGAGGAAGTAGAGTGGTTGACGAGATTTTGGACTATGTGGTTCGTGCCAAGATTTGTCTGTATGGAGCTCTACTTTTGAGATTGTTGTGTATAAATAGGGGTAAGGGTTACCCCCAAAGAAGAATCGAAGAGTATGTTAAGAAATAAGGCAGCTCAGCAGTGTTAAGTCAGCATAACAAAAGAAAAAATTGGCCCTTGGAGAGATAATCTCCACCGGTGTTCGTGGCAAGCCTATAAAGAGGGCAGACTAGCCAATGAAACACTCCCCACTTGGCTCAGTTCTCAGAAACGCTTTTGAAAGAGTTTGTTTCACGGACTCTCCATAATGTGTGGTGCATAGGGTTTGAACGATTGCGTCAGGTCATCATGACAGTGTTAGAATATGCCATCAGGTTCAATAAGTTAGCCCGCCATACTCCTACTTTGGTTCCTACAGCCAGAGAGCGAGTCCACAGACTCATTAAAGGACTCAATTATGATTGTAAAATTTTGTACGACTCGGGAGCTACAAGCTGATACTTCATTTCCGCTAGTGGTAGAAATTGCCAAGATATTAGAATGTGTTCGGGGTGAGGAAAAAGGAAACTAAGGAGACCACGAGGTCTCGAGACTCTAGAGGATTCAGTGGATTCTACTATGCAAGTATAAATTATTATGGCGGGGGCTCGGGCAGTCGTCCAACCCAGTCTGCACATTAGATTACTTGGGGTGCTCCAGTAAGTTCTTTTAATGCACCACCTACATGAGTTTCCTACAATGGTTATTCCAGTTATCTGGCACCGACTCAGTATGATCAGTCAAACCCACATAGGGGTTGTTATGAATGCGGTGATACTAGTCACATTATGAGAAAATTTTCCCAGGCTTGGAGAGACATATTTCATCAAAACACTCAGGCTACGTGCCCCATTGCAGTTACTACACCACCTACATGACGAGTTAGGGGTAGAGGGTGTCCTAGAGGTGGAGTCCCAGCCGTTGATTTTTTTTTATGGTATATCCTAGAGATGGAGACTCAGCCGTTGATATATTTGTTTTACGGTATAGCAGAGGTTGCTACATCAAATGGTGTCGTTACAGGTACGACCTCGATTTAATATAAAGGAATAATTTCCCTAACTTGATTCGGTTCTGAGTATCGAGATGAGTCCTCCTATTGTGCTCCACTTATGAGTGAGCTTCGTAATTCTATAATCTACTTATGTGTTTACTCCTTGTTGGGAGATTCAATAGAGATAACTACGCCTATCATTCCGTGTTGGTCACTAATAAGAGCTGCGAGGCTAAAGGTGGCTTTCTGTGACTCATTTCGGTAAGTATTGATGTAATTTCCGGATAATTAATTAGAAATTGTGAATTATATGCCCTACGGTGTGGGGTTCATTATGTGTTGTGATTTTGTTTGACGGAAATTATTTAAAAGGAGAAAATGGAAAGTTTCGATTGGCACAATGTGCATATTACTTGTGATTCAGAACTGAGGATGAGATCCTCGCATTTTCATATAAATTGATATGTTTCTCCCTCGTGAAATTAAATTTGTGCTATAGTACTAATAGGGAGTCATGCCTGTTAGGCTTATTTGAAAATTCTTGTATGAAATTCTCTGTGCATACTTGCCAAATTGTTGTTGTAATTATTGAGTTTTAACATACGAGGTAGGTGCCTGCCCAAGTGACATTAAATGTGACTCGTTAATTCGGGTAAATAATTATGAGGTCTTCATGCCTCGCATCTCGTTATCAGTATTGTGAAGGTTTGAAACGAGATTTTTGTTAACATGAAGTTAATTGATGATTATGTAATTGATTGTGAACAACTATTAAGACCAGATTGACCCAGAAGGGTGCTCCGTTCAGGTGTACCGAAGAGTGGGAGGAGAGCTTTCAAAAGCTCAAGACAACTTTGACTACAACCTCAATATTGGAAATACTTACAAGTTCGGGGTTTTACACGGTGTATTGTGATGCATCTCGTATTAGACTTGGTGCAGTATTAATGCAAGATGGTAGAGTAATTGCTTATGCGTTGCGGCAGTTGAAAGTCCATGAGAAGAATTATCTTGTTCATGACTTAGAATTGGCAGCCATTATTCATGCGCTGAAGATTTGGAGACACTACCTCTACGGCGTGTGATGTGAAGTATTCACAGATCATCGTAGTCTACAATATCTATTCAGACAAAATGATCTTAATTTGAGGCAGAGAAGATGGTTGGAGCTGTTGAAAGACTATGATATCACCATTTTGTATCACCCTGGAAAGGCCAATGTGGTGGCCTATGCTTTAAGTAGAAAGGCTGTGAGTATGGGCAGCCTTGCGTATATTCCAGTTGGTGAGAGGCTGCTAACTGTAGATGTTCAGACTTTGGCCAATCAGTTTGTGAGGTTGGATGTTTCAGAGCCCAGTCGAGTTCTAACTTGTACAGAGCCCAGTCGAGTTCTAACTTGTACAATCACTCGGTCTTCTTTATATGAGCATATTAGAGAGTGACAGTATAATGATCCTGATTTGCTTGTCCTCAAGGACACGGTGAGGCACGGTGGTGCCAAACGGGTTGTTGTGGGAGGAGATGGAGTTCTGTAGATGCAAGGTCATATTTGTGTGCCTAATGTGGATGGGGCTCGTGAATTAATTCTTGAAGAGGCCCACAGTTCTAGGTATTCTATTCATCCAGGTACCGCTAAAATGTATCAAGATTTGCGGCAACATTATTGGTGGAGGAGAATGAAGAATGATATAGTTGCATATGTAGCTCGGTGTCTAAATTGTCAGCAAGTCAAGTACGAGCATCAAAGACCTGGTGGTTTACATAAAAAGTTAGAAATTCCTGAGTGGAAGTGGGAGCGTATCACTATGGATTTTGTTGTTGGGCTCCCACAGACACAGAGAAAATTCAATGCAGTTTGGGTCATTGTGGACAGGTTGACCAAGTCAGCCTATTTCATTCCAGTCGCAGTTACCTATTCTTCAGAGCGGTTAGCTGAAATTTACATTCGTGAGATTGTTCGCCTTCACGGTATGCCCGTGTCTATTATTTCAAATCGAGGTACACAGTTTACCTCACACTTCTGGAAGGCTGTACAACATGAGTTAGGCACGCGGGTTGAGTTGAGTACAACATTTCATCCTCAGATAGACGGACAGTCAGAGTGCACTATTTAAATATTGGAAGATATGCTTCGTGCTTGTGTTATAGACTTTGGAGCTTCTTGGGATCAGTTCTTGCCACTTGCAGAGTTTGCATATAATAACAACTATCAGTTGAGCATTCAGATGGCTCCATATGAGGCATTATACGAAAGGCGATGTCGTTCGCCAGTTGACTGGTTTGAACCGGGAGAGGCTCGGTTGTTGGGTACCGATTTGGTACATGATGCCTTGGATAAGGTCAAAATTATTCAGGATCGACTTCGCACAGCTCAATCTAGGCAAAAGAGTTATGCCGACCGTAAGGTTCGTGATATTGCATTCATGGTTGGAGAAAGAGTATTACTCCAGGTTTCACTTATGAAAGGTGTAATGAGGTTCGGAAAGAAGGGCAAGTTGAGCCCTAGGTATATAGGACCCTTCAAAATTTTTGAAAGAGTGGGCGAAGTAGCCTACAGGCTTGCATTACTACCTAGATTATTAGCAGTTCATCCGGTATTCCATGTGTCTATGCTAGGAAAATATCACGGTGATCCGTCCCATGTGTTAGATTTTAGCTCAGTCCAATTGGACAAAGATTTGACTTATGAGGAGGAGCCGGTAGCTATTCTAGCCCAGCAGGTCTGATAGTTGAGATCTAAGAGTTATCCTTCAGTTCAGGTGCAATGGAGAGGTCAGCCGATTAAGGCAGCTACCTGGGAGTCCGAGTCGGACATACGGAGTAAATATTCACACCTTTTCACCAGCTCATGTACTTTTCTAATTCCGTTCGAGGATGAACGTTTATTTTAGAGGTGGAGAATGTGATGACCCAAAAGATCATCTTTAAATTTAATAATTATTTCTGTGTTCTGAGACCTCAAATAGCACCATTCATCTTTCCTCGACTTGCGTGCGCAGTCCGTATACTTTTTTTTTTCGAAAAGTTTTATGTGAAAAATTGATTGAAATATGAAATAAAGCCTTAAAACTCAATTGGGTTTACTTTGGTCAACAATTTGACAAACGGACCCGGATCGGTGTTTTTACATTGCTGGTAGGTCCGTATCGTGATTTGGGACTTGGGCGTATACCCGGAATTTAATTTGGAGGTCCTTAGCTCAAGTTATGGCCATTTGACGGAAACTAGAAATCTTAAGGCTAAAGGTTTCCAAAGTTTGACCGCGGAGTTGACTTTATTAATATCAAACTCGGATTGAGATTTCAAAATTTTGAATAGCTCCATTATGTCATTTATGACTCATGTGCCAAATTTGAAGTCATTCCGGATTCATTTAATATGTTTCGACATGAGCTTTATGAATTGAAACCCGAGTACGTCCGTATTATGTTACAGGACTTGTTGGTATATTTGAACGGGATCTTGAGTGGCTCGGTGAGTTTCGGGGTGAGTTTTGAGCGAGTCCAGGCATTTCGGCACTCTAATGTTGTTCTAGAACTTTTGGAACTGCGGGGGCACATTTTTGAGTGCTGAGGCAAAGGAAAAAGTGCGGACCGCACAATTTTTGCCCCCCCGGGGGGGGGGGGGGTTTCTATAGGTTCGATGGTCTGACTTTGGAAGCTTATATCTTTTAATCTATAAGGAATTTTGAGATGATTCAAAAATGAAAGTTGTAGCCCTTTGAACCTAGTTTCCAGAAAGATGTACAACTAATCATTTGGATATTTGTAGAGAATGTTATGGTCAAATTACTAAATGCTGGTAGTGCAGTCACCATAGAAGTGTGACCGCACAATTTCAACTGCGGCCGCAGAACTAAGGATGTGCGAACGCACAAAAATATGTGCGGTCAACACAATGAGAGGTCAGATTATGTACTATATAACCGAGAATTTGCATATTATTTCACATTTGGACTTTGGGAGCTCGGTTTGTGATGATGTTTTGTGGGTTTATCAAATAATTCATTGGGGTAAGTGTTCCTTATCCTATATTGATTATATTTCATGATTCCATACTCATTTACATCATGAATCTGTGAATTTATGGAAGAAAAATCAGATTTTTATAAAATCTTCCAAAAATATAAAATTAAGATTTGAAGGTCAATCTGATGTCGGAATTTCATTATTTTTATATGGTTGAACTCGTATGGGAACGGGTGTTCAGATTTCATGAGTTTTTTCTAGATTCGAGATGTGGGTCCCACTGTTGCTTTTTGAGATGAATTTCAGATTTTAATCCGGAAAATTGATAATTTCATATGGAATTGATTCCTACGATTTGTATTGAGTATATTGAATTGCTTATGACTAGAGTTGAGGATTTTGGACACAAATTCGCGAGGCAAAGGTTTATTGAAATCTTGAATTTGTTTGCAAAGCGAGGTAAGTGTCGTGGTTAACCTTTACTTGAGAGAGTAGGATTTATTTGTCTATTTGCTACGAGATTTAATGTGCGGGTACAACGTATATGTGAGGTAACGAGTACTTATGCGTTGTGGTTGAGTCAAAGCATGCCGGAGGAATTTTTTTCAGTTTGAATAATTGCTTTTTTAATTAAGATATTCCTACTTAAGTTTATTATTGATTATTTGATCATTATTCATGAAAATTTTATTGATTTAATTATTGTTGAATATGGTGAGAAAGAGTGTAAAAGCACAAAGGGTGATGCCGTGCCATTTTTATTATTTATACTATCATTGTCATGGTGAAAAAGAGTGTAAAAACACGAAGGGTGTTGCCGTGTCATTTGTGAGTGTAAAAGCACGAAGGGTGATGCCATGCCATTTTGAGAGAGTGTAAAAGCATGAAGGGTGATGCCGTGCCAAAAGAGAGTTAAGGCACAAAGGGTGATGCCGTGCCAATTATTATTCATTTATCAATTTATGGGAGGAATGAGAGTAAAAGCACGAAGGGTGGTGCCGTGCCATTTTCATATTATCAGTTATTTATTTTATTGTTGAGGAATTAATTAGCTGCTAAGTGATACTTCTCCTGCTGAAATTATTATATCATTCCCCTTAATGTGTTCCCTTCCAAATTTATAAATTGTTACTTACGGTATTATTGTTGCTTTGTATTTGTATATGTATATACTTGTACAGGTTGTTTACGTATGTGTCCTGTCATAGCCTCGTCACTACTTCGTTGAGGTTAGGCTCGACACTTACGGAGTACATGGGGTCAGTTGTACTCATACTACACTATGCACTTCTTGTATAGATTTTGGAGTTGGTCCCAGCAGCGTACCATGGACGTGCTCGGATTCAGCTACTCAGAGGAGACTTGAGGTATAACTGTACAACATTCGCAGTTCTGAAGTCCCCTTCTATCTTATCTTAGATGTGCATTATCTTTCAAACAGCTTGAGTTTTATTCAAACCTTTATTTGTATTATTCTAGTAGCTCGTGCACTTGTGACACCAGATTCGGGGAGGTATTGTGATGATTCGGTAGTTATGGTCTTCCACACTTTATTTCTGTAATTGACTTCTGTTTAATCGTGACGTTGGCGATGCCAGGGTTGCTGAAGGTCGAATGGAGAGGTTCTCTAGATCAGGTTACCAGCAGGGTAATTTCTTATTTGAAAGCCCAACGTATGGTTGGGAAGGGGTGTTTGTCATATTTGGATTTTGTGAGAGATGTTGATGTAGATATATTTTCTGCAGACCTGTCGGGTATGCCACCCGACAGGGATATTGATTTCGGTATTGACTTGGTGCCGGGCACTTAGCCATTTCTATTACTCCGTATCTTATGGCACCAGCTGAGTTGAAAGAATCGAAAGAGCAACTTCAAAAACTCCTTGAAAAGGGGTTTATTAGGCTTAGTGTGTCACCTTAGGGTGCACCAGTTTTGTTTGTGAAAAACAAAGATGGTACTATGCGGGTGTGCATTGATTACAGACAACTAAACAAAGTTACAATCAAGAACAAATATCCTTTTCCGCGTATTGATGATTTATTTTACCAACTTCAGGGAGCGAGGGTATTTCCAAAATTGACTTGAGGTCGGGGTATCACCAGTTAAAAATTCGGGATTCGGATATTCTAAAAACGGCATTCAGGACTCGTTATGGCCACTATGAATTCCTAGTGATGTCTTTTGGGCTGACCAACGTCCCAGCAACATTTATGCACTTGATGAATAGCGTATTTCAGCCGCTTCTTAACTCATTTGTCGTGGAATTTATTGATGACATCCTGGTGTACTCACGTAGCCAGAAGGAGCATGCACAACACTTGGGTATTGTATTGCAGAGGCTGAGAGAGGAGAAACTATATGCCAAATTCTCTAAGTGTGAATTCTGGCTTAGTTCGGTGGCATTCTTGGGACACATGGTGTTCAGTGAAGGGATTAAGGTGGATCCTAAGAAAATAGAAGAAGTTCAAAGTTGGCCCAGACCATCTTCAGTTACTGAGATTCGGAGTTTTCTCGGCTTGGCCAGTTATTATTGTCGCTTCGTGGAGGGTTTCTCGTCTATTGCATCGCCTTTGACTAAATTGACCCAGAAAGGTGCTCTGTTTAGGTGGTCGAATGAGTATGAAGAGAGCTTTCAGAAGCTCAAGATAGCTTTGACTACAGCCTCAGTATTGGTGTTGCCTACAGGTTCATGGTCTTATACCGTGTATTATGACGCATCGCGTATTGGTCTCGGCGCAGTGCTAATGCAAGACGGTAGGGTGATTGCCTTTGCGTCCAAACAATTAAAGGTACATGAGAAGAATTATCCGGTCCACGACCTTGAGTTAGTAGCTATTGTTCATGCCTTGAAGATTTGGCGGCATTATTTGTACGGTGTCCATTGTGAGGTTTATACCAATCACCAGAGTCTACAACATCTATTTAAACAAAAGGATCTTAATTCGCGGTAGCGGAAGTGGTTGGAGTTGCTTAAGGATTATGACATCACCATTCTCTATCATCCCGGAAAGGCTAATATGGTGGCCGATGCCTTGAGTCGTAAGGCAGAGAGTTTGGGCAGCTTACCATACTTACCGGTAGCAGAGAGGCCTTTAGCCTTAGATGTCCAGGCCTTGGCTAACCAGTTTGTTAGATTTGATGTTTCGGAGCCAAATTGAGTTTTGGCTTGTGTGGTTTCTCAGTCTTCTCTTTATGACCGTATCAGAGACCGTCAGTATGATGACCCTCATTTGCTTATCCTTAAGGACACAGTTCAACACGGTGATGCCAATAAAGTCATTATTGGGGATGACAGTGTATTACGGATGCATGGCAGGCTATGCGTGCCTAATGTAGGTGGGTTGCGTGAGTTAATTCTCCCGGAAGCTCACAGTTCGGGGTACTCTATTCATCCAGGTGCCGCGGAGATGTATCAAGATTTGAGGCAGCACTATTGGTGGAGGCGAATGAAGAAATATATACTTAGGTTTGTAGCTCGGTGTTTAAATTGTCAACAAGTAAAGTACGAGCATCAGAGACCGGGAGGATTGCTTTAGAGACTTGAAATTCCAGAGTGGAAATGGGAGCGTAATACCATGGATTTCATAGTTGGGCTTCCACAGACCTTGAGGAAGTTTGATGCTGTTTGGGTGATTGTGGATCGATTGACCAAATCCGCGCATTTTATTCCAGTTGGTACTAATTATTCTTCGGAGCGGTTGGATGAGATTTATATCTGCGATATTGTTCTCCTACATGGTGTGCTAGTGTCCATCATTTCAGATCGAGGCACGCAGTTTACATCACTGTTTTGGAGAGCAGTGCAACGATAATTGGGCACACAAGTTTAGTGTGTCATTGATTTTGGGGGTTCTTGGGATCAATTTATGCCACTCGCAGAGTTTACTTATAATAACAGCTACCAATCGAGCATTCAGATGGCTCTGTATGAGGCTTTATATGGGAGGCGGTGTCGGTCGCTGGTGGGTTGGTTTGAGCCGGGTGAGACTAGGCTATTGGGTACTGATTTGGTTCAGGATGCTTTGGAGAAGGTTAAATTGATTCAGGAGCTGCTTCGCATGGCGCAGTCTAGACAGAAGAGTTATGCTGACCGGAAGGTCCGTAATGTTGTTTTCATGGTTGAGGAGAAGGTTCTGCTCAAGATTTCATCCATGAAAGGTATATTGAGGTTCGGAAAGAAGGACAAGTTGAGCCCTTGGTATATTGGGCCTTTTGAGGTACTTAAGAAGATTGGAGAGATGGATTATGAACTTGATTTGCCACTTAGTCTATCAGGTGTTCATCGAGTGTTCTATGTATCCATGCTCCGAAAATATGTCGGGAATCCGTCTCATATTTTGGATTTCAGTACCGTGCAGCTCGACGGTAATTTGACGTATGATGTGGAGACAGTGACCATTTTAGACCGGCAGGTTCGGAAGATGAGGTCAAAGAACATAGCGTCAGTGAAGGTACAGTGGAGAGGCCAGCCAGTCGGAGAGGCTACTTGGGAGATTGAGCGGGAGATGCGGAGCAAATATCCACACTTATTTGAGGCTCCAGGTATAATTCTAAACCCGTTCGAGGACGAACGTTTGTTTAAGCGGGGGAGAAGGTAACGACCCGGCCGGTCATTTTGAGTATAACAACCCCGTTCCCCCAATTACTGCTCAATTTATGCTTTTCAATTGTTTTATGAATTACTGGGTTAGTTGGTTCGGGTCCGAAAGGATTTCGGAGTGAAATGAGACACTTAGTCTCATAATTGAAAACTTAAGTTAGAAAATTTAACCGGATGTTGACTTATGTGTAAACGACCTTGGATTTGAATTCTGATAATTCCAATAGCTCCGTATGGTGATTTTGGACTTAGGAGCGTGTCCGAAAAATTATTTGGAGGTCCGTAGTGGAATTAGGCTTGAAATGGCAAAAGTCAAATTTTTGGAAAGTTTGATCGGGGGTTGACTTTTTGATATCGTGGTCGGAATCCAATTCTGGAAATTTGAATAGGTTCGTTATGTCATTTATGACTTGTGTGCGAAATTTGAGGTCAATCGGACGTGATTTGATAGGTCCCAGCATCGTTTGTAGAAATTGAAAGTTTCAAAGTTCATTAGGCTTGAATCTATGTGTGATTCGTGTTTTTAGTATTGTTTGATGTGATTTGAAGACGTGAGTAAGTTCGTATGAGTTTTTAGGACTTGTTGGTATATTTGGTTGAGGTCCCGAGGGCCTCGGGTGAGTTTCGGGTGGTTAACGGATCAAATTCGGACTTCGAAGAAGAAGCTTAAGTTTCTGCATTTTGGTGCAATCGCACCTGCGGAATTTTGGCTCGCAGGTGCGAGCACGCAGAAGTGCAATAGGCATCGCAGGTGTGCAAGGTCCGCAAAAGCGGACGAAAACTCGCAAAAGCGAGCTCGCAGGTGCGAGCTGGGATGCACAGATGCTGAAGGAATTTCGCAGGTGCGGACTCGCACCTGCGCGTGGGGAATCACAGAAGTGATTGTTGGCGCAGAAGCGGGAGAAAATCTGCAGAAGCGGAAATCCCTGGACAGTACAAAAACAGAGGGGTTCCGAGCTTTTGCCATTTTTGGGAATTTCAAGCTCGGGCTGGGCTATTTTGAGTGAGGTTTTCACGGGAATTCTTGAGGTAAGTCCCTTGTGATAATTTTTACTCCATAATATTGAATTATCATCGAATAATTTTACTAGATTACATGTTTTTGAGGTGTAAATCGGGGATTTGAACTTAGGGATTTGAAAATAAGATTTGAAGATTTTGAGGTCGAGTTGATGTCGGATTTTGGTAAAATTGATATGGTTAGACTCGTGGTTGAATGTGCTTTCGGATTTTGTAACTTTTGTCGGGTTCCGAGATGTGGGTCCCATGGGCGATGTTTTAGCTAATTTTCGAATTTTGTTGGAAAATTAGTATTTCCTTATGGAATTAATTTCAATAAATTTTATTGACTGAATCGAATTATTTGTGGCTAGATTCGAGGCGTTTGGAGGCTAATTCACGAGGCAAAGGCATAGAGGAATAAATAATTACACGATTTGAGGTAAGTAACAGTTCTAAATTTGGTTTTGAGGTGACGCACATGCTAGGCGACGGGCGTGTGGGCGTGCACCATAGGAATTGTGACTTGGTCAAATTCTATGGAACTGTGTAGTTGAATAATCTGTTGATATCCGTACTTTCTCTATGTGTTAGAGAAAATTGAGCGGAGACTCATATTAAAAATCATTCTTAGACATATGCTGTTATTATTGGTACCCGCTGGGGTCATTTTTGTGGTTGAATTATATGTTCAAATTGTAATATCACACTCAATCATGTTCATTCATTTCATATCATATCTCAGTCTCTGTTGCTATTTATTGATACATCATATTATCATTTTTGGGCTGATTTTCATGACATCTTGAGCTCGAGAGACTGGAGAGGTAGATGACTGAGTGAGGTCGAGGGCCTAATTGTGAGGATATTTATGGGATCGATCTGCGCGCTATAGCATATTTCATTGTTATATTCCATGATTGGCTTGATATAACACTTGGGCTGAAGGAGCCCCTCCGGAGTCTGTACACACCCCCAGTGAGCGCAGGTACCTACTGAGTGCGAGTGCAGAGTGACGAGTGCTGAGTGATTGTGAGGAATGAGTGATTGTGAGCAAAGAGTGACTGTAAGGTTGGAGTGAATGAGAGGACTGAGTGGTTGTTACTCTGAAAGGATGCATTGATTTCATTATTGCTGCATTTCAGCTGTCATATATCACTATTTTTGAAATTTCGAAAAAAATATTATTCTCTGTTTCAGTCAAATTTGATATGAAATTACTGTAGAGTTTTAAATGTTGAGCTTGAAAGCATGCCTACCCTTTTATGTTAGAAAGTACTGTATTTGGACTTAGCTGAGAAGCTCGTCACTACTTTCAGTTCCTTAATTATTATTGTTACCTGTTGAGTTGGTTGTACTCATACTACACCCTGCACTTCATGTGTAGATTCAGGTGATTCCGGACACAAGGGGTGTTGATTATTTCACATTATTGATTTTCCGGAGATTTAGAGGTAGCTGCCATGTTTCGCAGACCTTGTCTCTCCTTCCCTATCCTCTTGTTTATTGTATTTGGTCTCAGATCATTATAGACCGTGTTTTCGAGACTTATAATGTATAGATGCTTATGAATTCAGTGACACCGGGTTTTGGGAGTGTTTGTATCGGTATTAGCGAGATTTTTGGATTGTGTTTAAACATTACATTTTCAAACTTAAAGGAAATCGTAGGTTATTGATGGTGTCAGCTTGCCTAGTATTGAGATAGGCGCCCTCACGACAGGTTAGGATTTTAGATCGTAATACTTCGATTTCAGCTATCTTCTATCTTTTGCTCCACGTGTCACTTTTTCATGCGATCATTTAATATAATGTATTTTACCCTATATAGTTTTTCCTACAATAAAATCAGGAGCGCTCCATGCATGCATCCACTATGCATGTTGGCTTCCCTATCCATTTCTTTTGTTGGTTTCTTTCTCTTTTTGTCATTTAATGTAAATTAGTGGTTCATCCCTATGAGCTATCCATTACCTTTTCATCATTTAGCAAAATTCTACAATTTATAATTGATCCAAAGAATGAGACCAAACAATACAACCAAATTATTATGTGTAGTCCATGTGCCAATGAGAAATAATGCCAAGTTAATAGAGCCAAAATTTCATTGATAGCAACCTCTTAAGAATCGGGGTGCATTTTCTATTATTGATTGAAATAACTTTTTGTAAAACGAAAATAAAAAATGAATTTATTTAAGAAGATTCATCGTCATATTTTTAACTAACTTAGTGGATATATTAATTAGGTGCTTATAACAATAGAAAAATATTCAAGATTTGTTAACACGTGAAATTTGTTTTTGAAGCTGCAAATCATTCGTACTATGAAGAATCTAAGGGACAAAAGATTGTAATACTGCATATATATATATATATATATATATATATATATATATATATATATATATATATATATATATATATATATTTTTGGATTTAAGTACGTAGAATTTAAACTCTTAGTTTTTTATTCTCCTCTCTTTTCTACATATTTTGTTAATATGCCTAAAATGATGCATGCCTCTAGCATACCTAGAGCTTTTTATTTTTTTTTAACAACAGCAAAAGCATGCAATCCGGTTTGGAGCTAGCGTGCGAGGTTCGGATTCGGGCGAACCCAGTAGCTTTGATCTAAATCTTGTATTTGTTTTAAAAAAATTATTAAATATGTATAAATTATCAATTTAGAACCCAGTAATTTAAACGGACTATTATCCAGAACCCATAAACTTTAAATTCTGGCTCCGGCTACGCACGCAGTCATTTATCTAATTTCTTTTTATATAGTACTAAATATACCAAGAATGGTTTAGTATTTATTACTTTGAATTTTTCAAATTTATAACTTATAAGAACAAAGAGGGACGTACTCTCCACTTTTCTTTCATTATTTCAAGTTCGTCATTGTTGTGTTATCTATAGCTTTAAGGGTCGTTTGGTTTGAATACGATTTATACCGGGATAAGTTATGTTTGGATAAGTTATGTTGGGATTAGTTATGGTGGTATTAGTTATCCTGGTATTATTCTTTATCCATTGTTTGGTATGTTGTATTAAAAATGACAATCAGGTATAAGTTATCCCGATACTAATTACCCACCCTCTACACAGTATAAGTTATTCCGATACTAATTTTAATCACGGGATAACTTATACCAGATTTGCTAACCAAATAAAGTATTAAGGTGGTATTAAATTTTTATATCAGCACTATACCTTCTTATACCTCATACCAAACGACCCCTTAGTAACTACGGTCGATTTTGATTTAGTCTCATGGATTTATATTCAGGGGAAGTAGCCAGTAAAGCTGTTATTTAGGGATTAGCCAATACTTATTTTATCCTAAAAATTTAAATTAAAAATCTTAATTTCAGGATAATTCAGGATATTTACGTCTTAAGAAATTGAACTTAAAAATTCAGGACATATTGACTAATTCCTAAATAGCAATCATTTAAAGTGGCTGCATGGTGTCATTTCTACTTTATATTCGGCATTAACTAGTTGTCACGACCCAAAATCCCACCTCAGGTGTCATGATGGCACTTAGTCTCTAAGACTAGGTAAGCCGATTTCAATTTCATTTCAAGCCTTTTTTAAAAAAATAGATAATTAGCGGAAATAACTATAACAATCTCCCAAGATTGGTAATACTGAGTCATGAACTCTATCTGAATATTTGTAATGATCTCAAGTATCAAATATATAATACTGTTCGAATAAGAGTTGACAGTACAATAAAATAGAAAGACTCCAAGGGACTGCGACGACCAAACAGCTCTACCTTGAAACCTTACGATCAACACACTAACTCTTCCCGAGTCTGATATCTCCAATACCTGGCTCTGCACAAAAATGTGCAGAAGTGTAGTATGAGTACACCACAGTCAGTATCCAGTAAGTATCAAGACTAACCTTGATGGAGTAGTGATGAGGTACAGTCAAGACACTCACTAATCTAATAACATGTGCAATATAGTATACAAAAATAATAAAAAATAAATGGCAGTGATAGCAACAACAATCAACTAGTGATGTAAACAGCAAGGGAGCAAGAACATCATAATTAGTACTCAAACGAATAAGAAACACAAGTACAACCAATTAAACAAGTCCTTCAAATATAAATCTTTCACATATAATTCTTTCGAATAAATACCTTCCGAATATATTTCTTTCGAATAAATATCCTTTGAATATAAAACTCTTTCAAATAAAAATCTTGCAAATATACTCCTTTCAACTAAATATCTTTTGAATATAAAACTCTTTCAAATAAATATCTTTCGAATATACTTCTTTCAAATAAATATCTTTTGAATATAATTCCTTCGAATAAAAGTCACTTTGTGACACCTCGTTTCATAATCATAAAATACGGGTCTGAGCCCGCTTTTATATTTTCACTGCACCTCGTGCCCATATTTCTGTCAACACCGAACGGACAACTCACGTGCCAATAATAAAAGTTATTATATTTCCCTGGCACCTCGTGCCCATATTTCATATCACATCTTCACGGACAGTTCACATGCCAATAACATAATCCGCCCGGCAATAGCCATAGGCTCACAATTTCAACATGAATCAGACTATTATCAAGTTACCAATAACAAGACAAGTTGCACAAGAGATACAAATAAACACCAGGAAAAATCATAACGTCATATAAAAATCACCAATAAAATAATCGCACATCATCATGTATCATCCCTGACAATAGCCACCCTTATCTCTGCTATAGCCACCCGTATCACTCCATAATAATAGCCACCTTTTTTCCTCCGCCCTGACAATATCAATAGCCACCCTTATCGCTCCTATAGCCACCTATATCGCTCCTATTAATAGCCACCCTTATCACTCCGTTCAAACAATATCCCAACACACATAACCACAGTGAAATGTCACTCTTATACCCACATATTGTCAACAGTGGAATGCCACCCTTATGTCCTCAAAATAATAACTCAAATTACATAACAATTTACACGAAATATTATTACGACAACACAATACATCAATTCATATCACAATTTGCCCGTAGGCCAATACCAATTCTAAAGACACAACAAATTCACTTAAATTCACACCAAGTAGCCCAAGGCCCCACACAATGTACATAAAACCTCAAAATAATAACAGAGATGGAAAAATAATTCAGTATAGGGCAATGCCTTCATTAATCCAAATTTTTGATAATTATATTAACGCCTCAATTTAAACTTATTTAGTTAATTATTTGCAGATGGAGAATCCATTATATAATTATTTTCAGGAAATATCAAATCAACAAACTCACGAAATTCACATAAATATTAATGTGATAATCACACCAAATTATTATATAATAATAAATTCGACAAACAAGGATTGAGGCATGGCAAATAGAGGATTTAAGAAATGCCAACAATTGTCCAATTTACTACACAAAAATGCCTAAGACTTTAACCCAATAAATTTTGCACATATAAGCCCGAGTACGTACTCGTCAACTCGTGTACACAGCTTTTCACATTTTACAAATGGAACATAAGACCCGATGCCTAAGGGATAATTCCCCCACTCAAGGTTAGGCAAGATACTTACCTCAAACCTATCTAAATCAATCAATAAGAAGACCTTTGCCTCGATTTTTCCAACTCCGATCGGCTCGAATTTTGAATGAACAATGAAATTTTAATTTCTGACTGGCTTTCGTTAGACAAGGAACCTCGAACCGGAGTGAATCAAACGGCGACCTCGATGGTAATCTCGAACTCGACTTTGGAGCTGCTATTTTCGTGAGAAAGCTATTTTTTTCCTGCATTTTCGGCTGATTTTGGTGGTTGTTCGGCAGCTTTTTATGATAGTTTTGAGTTGAAGAAAATGGTGTCATTTCAGCAGATTTTGGGATTGAATTTGAGAGGCTATTTTTCGGCTGGTTTTGCTGGGATTTTGGAGTGTAAACAGGGCTGTTTTTGGATGTATTTTCAGGTGTTTTTGGATGGTTTTGAGCCAGGATTTCACGGCTATTTTTTTTGGGACTGATTTTCGTGGTTTTAGGGACTGTTTTAGGTGTCAATTTCAGGTCTGTTTCCTTGGTTTTCTACGGTGGCTAAAGATGGCTTTATTAGAGTTTTGGGGGTTGGTTAACGATGGAGAAGGAGGTGAAGCCTATGGATCTTTCATGGTTAAAAATGGAGGAAACAATATGGTATTTTTGGAAAGCTGTTTGGCTGCGCCGGAACTACTATGAGGAAGAAAATGTAGGCGGCTTTCTCTTTTTCTTAGCTCCTAGGGTCTGTTTTCTACCGATGCCCTGCTCGTTCCCCAAGTCCAATATCATTCCGGATCCAATCCGAATCACACCCGGGGTCCCCGGGACCCCACCCGAATATACCAACAAGTGCTAAAATATCATACGAATTTAGTCGAGCCTTCAATTAACATCAAACAACGCTAAAAACACGAATTGCGCATCGATTCAAGCCTAATGAACTTTAAAACTTTAAACTTTTACATCCGATGCCCAAACCTACCAAATCAAGTTCGATTGACCTCAAAATTTGCGTACAAGTCATAATTGACATTACGAACCTACTTCAACTTTCGGAATCAAAATCCGACCCCGATATCAAAATATTCACTCCCAGTCAAACTTTCCAAAACTCCTCCAATTTTCCAATTTTCGCCATTTGACGCCAAAATCAACTACGGATTTTCAAATAAATATTCGGACACACTCCCAAGTCCAAAATTACCATACGGAGGTATTAAAACCATCAAAATTCCATTCCGGAGTCGTTTACTCAAAAGTCAACTCTCTGGTCAACTCTTTTCTTTTAAGCTTCTTAAATAAGAATTGATATTGCGAAGCTTCTCGAGACCTTAAATTGCTGAACGTGGCATAAATTCTTAAAACGACAAGTCGGGTCGTTACATTCTCTCCCTCTTAAAATATACGTTCATCCTCGAACGTGCCAAGAATTATTTTGAGGATATTAAATTACTGAGTGTATCCTTACACGCATACTCGCGGATGATTCTACATCCCCGCTATTTAACATGGGTCCGACAACACCATCTTAGCTGAGATTATTCTTTTTTACCCTCATTTATAAACTTTAAAGCCAATTTCTTACACTCCAATTAATTTCAAAAGGCCTGATTTTTTATATTAGCACACTGTGTTAGTCTCAACTGGCGGTAGCAATTTTGTACCTACACACACATTATACGTATGCCCATAATCACATCTCTGGTCATAATAATTGTTCATAATTAATTCCAGCATCCTCAATTAATCTTATATTAACCAAAATCTCGTTTCAAATTTTTTACAACACTGACAACAACACGGGAGACATAAAGACCTCATAATTATTTACCCGAATTAACGAGTCACATTTAACGCCACCTGGGCACTCATCTCGTAGGCTAAAACTCAATATTTACAGCACGAATATGGCTAAATTTGCACAGAAAATACATACAAAATTATCAAATAAGCCTAACAGGCATGACTCCCTATTAGTACTATAGTACAAATTTAATTTCACAAGGGAGAATTTAAACACATAAATTTTCATCACAAGGATCTCATCCTTATATAACTTCCACCGCGGCTTATAGTCCGGTTTGAAAATTTCACATCATATTAAAATACGAGGATCTCGTCCTCAGCTCTGTATCACAAGTAATATGCACATCGTGCCAATCGAAATCCTTCTATTTCTTTTTCTTCTTTTAATAAATTTCCGATAAACAATTTCACAACACATAATGAACCCCCATACCGGTAGGGCATATAATTCATAAAATTGTAATCAATTATCCCGAAATTACATCAAAACCCACTGTAGTAAGTAATAGAAAGTTACTTTTGGATTCATAGCCCTCAATAGTGTACAAAACAAAATAATAGACACGACTATCGCAATAAAATCTCCCAACAGGGGTAAACACATAAGTAGGTTGCAGAATTACGAAGCTCACCCATAAGTGGAGCATAATAGGAGGACTCGCATCGATACTCAGAACCGAATCAAACTACGGAAAATATTCCATTATAACAAATCAAGATCGTACCAGTAACAACAACATCTGGTGTATCAGCCTCAGCCAATTCATAGCAATTATACCAACGAGCTGGGCCTCCCCCTCTAGGGCGCCCTCTATCCGCCTGTCCTCTACCCCTAACTGGCTGTGCATGTGGGGTAGTAACTGGAATAGATCCTGTAGCCTGAGTGTTATGATGAAATTCACCTCTCCCAAGTCTGGGACAATGTCTCATGATGTTCCTAGTATCACCACAGTCATAACAACCCCTCTGAGGTCGCAGATGTTCGTACTGAGTCTGTGGCGGATAACTGGAATAACCAATGTAAGAACCACGTGCCGGTGGTGCACTAAAAGTACTAACTGGAGCACTACGAGTATTCTGAAGTGCGTACTAGGCTGACCGACTCTCCGAGCCTCCGCCATGATGAGTCATAGTTGTAAAGTAGAATCCACTGAATTCTCTAGAGTTCCGAGACCTTTTGGCCTCCTAAGGATCCTTTTCCTCACTTAGAACACATTCAAACATTCTGGCAATCTCTACTACTTTCTGAAATGGAATGTCAGTCTGTAACTCCCGAGCCATACATATTTAAAATCATAATCGATCCCTTCAATGAATCTACAAACTCGCTCTCTAACTGTAGGAACCAATATAGGTGCATGACGGGCTAACTCACTAAACTTGATGGTATATTCTGACACCGTTATGGTGCCCTGACGCAACGGTTCAAACTCTGTGTGCCACGCATCCCGGAAAGTCTAGAGAACAAACTCTTTCAAAAAAAAATATCTCCTAAAATTGAGCCCAAGTTGGTGGCATTGCATCGGCTGGTCTACCTTTTTCATAAACTTTCCACCACTGATACGCTGCTCCTGACAGCTGAAATTTAGTAACGGCAACTCCACTCACTTCCACAATACCCATGGTGCGGAGAATACGGTGATACTTTTCTAGAAATCCTTGTGCATCCTCGGTAGCTGTGCCACTAAAAGTAAGTGGACTATACCTCTTAAATCTCTTAAGTCTCTTTTGTTCTTCTTCTGATGCCTCTGGCCTGACCTCATGCTGAACCAGAATAACAATTTGTACCGGTACTATACCCGGAACCTGACCAATGTGAACATGTTTCTCTAGAGTACGGGAAGTAGTAGTCTGAACTCCTCCCCCAATCTGTGAAATATTTGGTTAAACGGAAATCAATCCCACCTGAGTCAATGTACCAAACATGTTTAGGAACTGTGCTAAAGTCTGCTGAAGTTTGGGGGTAACAATAGGTGTCTCTAGTGCATGTCCCCCAACTAGAGCAACTGGTGGCTCCTCAACTACCCCTCTAACCGATGTTCTAGCTGTGACACTTGCCCTTCCTCGGCCTCTACCTCGGCCCTGACCTCTTGTGGCCCTAGCAATATACGCGAGTGTCTGTTCAGCTGATCCGGCAGCACGTGTCCTCACCATTTGTGAGAGAATAGAGATACAAAGGCTCAAATTTCAAATTCAACAAATTTCGCACGACCGTAATGAAGGAAGTGAAAATTTCCTAACATTTCTGTAGCCTATCGAAGATAAGTACAAACGTCTCCATAACGATCCACAAGACTCTACTAGACTCGTTCGTGACTCGTAAAACCTATGAACCTAGAGCTCTAATACCAACTTGTCACGACCCAAAATCCCACCTCAGGTGTCGTGATGGCGCTTAGTTTCTAAGACTAGGTAAGCCGATTTCAATTCATTTCAAGCCATTTTTTAAAATAGATAATCGAAACCCACAGCGGAAATAATTATAACAACCTCCCAAGACTGGTAATACTGAGTCACGAACTCTAACTGAATACATGTAATGATACCAAGGATCAAATATACAATACTGTTCGAATAAGAGTTGACAGTACAATAAAATAGAAAGACTCCAAGGGACTACGACGACCAAGCAGCTCTACCTTGAAGCCTTGCGATCAACACACTAACTCTTCCCGAGTCCGATATCTCCAATACCTGGCTCCACACAAAAATGTGCAGAAGTGTAGTATGAGTACACCACAGTCAGTACCCAGTAAGTATCAAGACTAACATCGATGAAGTAGCGACAAGGTGTAGTCAAGACACTCACTAGTCAAGACACTCACTAGTCTAGTATACAAAAATAATGGAAAATAAATGACAGTGATAGCAACAATAATCAACTAGTGATGTAAACAACAAGGCAGCAAGAACATCATAATTATTACTCAAACGAATAAGAAACACAAGTACAACCAATTAAACAAGTCCTTCAAATATAAATCTTTCACATATAATTCTTTCGAATAAATACCTTCCGAATATATTTCTTTCGAATAAATATCATTTGAATATAAAACTCTTTCGCAACCCGCTAGGTAAGCCAATTACCAACTATCCAATTCCAATGAAATTAATAAGGCAATTAATTAAAAGAAAATATCTAAAACTAATACATTTCCTTAAGAACTGGTAGTACAAATTACGAGCTTCGAAGAATAGAGTTTACAAAGCTGGTATGAAGTAAATACATCATCTGTTTGAAAAGTACATAAACAGAAATTTATGAATATAAGGCTACCATGAACCAGAGGCAACTACAACCGGAACGCAGGTACATCTTCAAATCCAGCTCCTAACGAACACAACAACATCAGCAACCAACATCTGCACGCAAGGTACAAAAGTGTAGAATGAGTACAATCGACCCCATATACTCAATAAGTAACCAACCTAACCTTAGGTTGAAAGTAGTGACGAGCTTGTACCAAGGTCGGGTCCCAACTTCAATAACCAACAATAGTTCATAACAGCTTAAACAAGTAATACCAGAAGTAACTCAACAATCAAATGCTGAGCAAAAACATGATTTCTGAAAATAGTTCTGCCTTTCAAGTACATCAATGAAAACAATAATTTTTCCCAAATTCCTTTCAATAATAAATAAGATGTTTCATTTTTCTTTCCAGATAACCAGTGTAAAACAAATGCATCACTATGCCTATCTGCCAACATGTGTGAGAAATCATGAATGATGTAATATTGTACAACATGAGGAAAAATACATCTCTATGCTTGTATGTCATGTGTGCATGCCAATGCAATGTATCTCAGAGATGAACTCATATGCATACTCTTAGAGTATCAATTCACTCAGTCCTCCCCATCACTCAGTCCTCACAGTCACTCAATCCTCACAGTCACTCAATCCTCGCAGTCACTCAATCTTCCCAATCGCTCGGCACTCGCACTCGGCACTCGCACTCAGTAGGTACCTGCGCTCATTGGGGGTATGGACAGACTCCGGAGGGGCTCCTTCAACCCAAGCGCTATAATCTGCATGAATAACTCATGTGTTGCACGGACAACTCACGTGTTATTATAAAGCCTATAAGGCTTGCTGCAGGCGGGCAACCCCGATCCACATAATTATCCTCACAATCAGGCCCTCGGCCTCACTCAGTCATTAATCTCTCCAGTCTCTCGGGCTCACAATGTCATGAAACTAGCCCAAAATGATGAAATGATTAATCAATAAGTAGCAACGGAGATTGGGAAATGATATGAAATGAATGAACATGACTTAGTATGAAATTTCATTTTAAACAAATAATTCAACAGCAATATGACCTCTTTGGGTCTCAATAATATTGGCACATAGCGTTAGCATGATGTTTAATATGATTTTCAGCTCAATTTCTTTAACACATAAAACTACACAGAGAATGCCAAGATTATTTGTCTACAAAATTTCACGGAACCAATTACATCACAATTTCTATAGTGCACGCCCACACGCCCATCACCTAGCATGTGCATCACCTCCAAACAATTCACATAATGCGTATATTCAGGGTTCATACCCTTAGCTCTAAGATTAGAAGAGTTACTTACCTCGAACAAGACTAAACTCCGAGCAAGATCAAAATGCTCCAGAAATTCCATTATGCGTGTATCAACTCCTGAATGGCTCGAATCTAGCCACAATAAATTTGATTCAGTCCACACAATTTATAGGAATTAATTCCATATCAAAATACTAATACAAGTTTCGACAACCCATCCAATTACAAGTTCAACCATACTAATTTCACTTAATTCCGACTCCAAATCGATGTTCAAAACACGAAAATTCATTTTATGAAATTATAGAAATTTCCTTCAATTTCTCTTGAAGATTCGATAATCTTACACCAAAAATGAAGATTAATTCATGAAATATAATCACAAGGGAGTCAAGAACACTTACCCCAAGTTGTGTGGAAATATTCCTCTCCAAAATCGCCCAAACCGAGCTCCAAAATCCGAAAATGAGTGAAAATATTGAACCCTCGAACTTAAAGGGTTCTGCCCAGGCTTTTCGCACCTGCGGAGCCTGGGCTCGCACCTGCGCACCCGCTTCTGCGGAAAAATGTCGCACATGCACTGTGGCTTGGCCAGCCCAGATCGCTTCTGCGATGCTAGGACCGCATCTGCGGTTGTGCTTTTGCACAAAATTCACCGCACCTGCAAAGACCCCAGTCCCGCATCTGCGCCAACCCCGCTGCACCTGCAGTCAAGACCCTCGCAGGTGCGATCACATCAGAGGCAGCAGTTCCAGCATTTTCCTTAAGTCCGAATTTGATCTGTTAACCATCCGAAACTCACCCGAGGCCCCCGGGACCTCAACCAAATACACCAACAAGTTCTAAAACATCATACGAACTTAGTCAAACCCTCAAATTACCTCAAACAACGCTAAAACCACAAATCATACCCCAATTCAACCCTAATGAACTTTAAAGTTTCAAGTTTCCACAAGCGATGCCTGAACCTATCAAATCAAGTACGATTGACCTCAAATTTTGTACACTAGTCATAAGTGGCATAACAGACCTATTAAAATTTTCAGAATCGGATTTCGACCCCGATATCAAAAAGTCAACCCCCGGTCAAACTTTCCAAAAATTCAACTTTCGCCAACAACAACAACAACAACCCAGTAGAATCCCACTAATGGTGTCTGGGGAGGGTAGTGTGTACGCAGACCTTACCCCTACCCCAAAGGAGTAGAGAGGCTATTTCTGAAAGACCCTCGGCTCAAGAAAACAAAAAGACAAAACGACAAGAGGAGACAACATTAGTATCACCACAACAATCATAGAAAAAATAGGAACACCATGAAATGCAGAAGAAAAATGCAAAGCAAAAACGATAGCTAGTAAATAGGGCATGCACTGAAAAGCGCAAAAATTTGACTTTCGCCATTTCAAACTTAATTCCACTACGGACCTCCAAATAATTTTCTGGACACGCTCTTAAGTCCAAAATCACCATATGGAGCTATTGGAATCATCCGAATTAAATTCCGAGGTCGTTTACACATAAATCAATGTCCGACCAACTTTTTCAACTTAAGTTTTCAATTAAGAGACTAAGTGTCTTATTTCACTCTGAAATCCTTCCGAACCTGAACCTGCAAAATCGGTAAGTCATAAAACAACTGTAAAATATAAATTGAGCAGTAAATGGGGGAACAGGGTTATAATTCTCAAAACTACCGGCTGGGTCGTTACATTCTCCCCTACTTAAACATATGTTCGTCCTCGAACATGCCAAGAGTTGTTCGTAACTTTCAAATATCTATTACACCTTACCACACACATACCCGAGGGTGATCCCACGTCACCCTATTCTATATAGGCCTCACAACACAATACAACTGAAAATCATTAATTTAACTTTAGTCCAAAAACTTTGGAATTCAATTTCCAACATTCAGAATTTCTTTTCAAGACCCGAATCTCACATCTACACACCATTTGAGTCTGAACAACCTGTATCAAGCCATAACCCAAGATATAATCACATAACATGCAACAAAACTCATATGCTCACAGCGCCATTCCCAATCACAGTGACTATTCCAAACTAACTCGGTACTTGTATTAAATCCCATATCAAACAAAATCTCATTCCAAAACCTTTGTACACTGCTGATAATGAAAGAAACATGCAGAAATCTCATGACTCCTTATCGGATCAACAAGTTATGGAGCTCTCTCGCCCCAACCAGAACCATAATCACTTTTTAAGCCGACTTTCAATAGTATCCTCCTGAATATACTGAAATCAAACCTGATAGCACCTATTCTAGGTCCAATGACCTTATATTATTAAACACAACTATCCCACTGACACACCACATCAGCATAACTCAAGCCACAACTGCGCAATCCGTGTACCCAAGTATGGGAGATGTCTCAAGGAAGAGAACCATATTGCAAGTTCAACAAGCACCACCACAACCACAATGTTACAACCAACTCCTCAATTTTCGTGAAGAGGATAACTGTAGGCGCATGTGCACAATTGTAAAGGAAGGAAATTAATGAATTAGATAAATTACCATAGAAATAAAATTCCCACACACGGCACGATAACTCACGTGCCAATAATATGAATCGCACGGCATGGTCATAGGCCTCCAGTCCCAGCATATCATACAGGAGCAATTAAACAAGTACACTTGTATATGATAAAGAAATAAGATTCTCTTGCTCCTGGACTGGTATAAATAACACGTCATAGTGTAAGCACGTGTAATGTCTGCTATCACACTTCAGAATTAGCCTCTTTGTAAACTCAAGTGTAGCCCAGATAGTTCTCAACAAAGGTAAGAACACGAGAAACGTTATAACTTTACGCTTAACATTCAACTCTAGGCATATCATAGCCTAAGCATTATTTCGAGTATAAATACCTGCCCCAATGCCGCAATTGGCTCAAACCTCACATAAATGCATACTTATAGTGCGTAGCTATCACAAATAATTAACGCAACTAGTTCCTCCACTGAGTTAAAATAAAATACTCACCTCAAATAGGACGCAACCCGAAACAATATACTTCTGAGAACTCCCAGTCTCCAAATTCATCGAACACATGAATCACCGTAACTGATCCCAACTCCAGCACTAGAATGACTAACACATCTTCCATTCACGATAATACCATAAGGAATACTTTAATAATTCTTCCGTGCCACATAGCAATAATTTGAATATCAGCAGTCTATCAACCAAGTGAGTACTACAATACCGATGAACATCCGTAAGTCAAAACACAACGCGCCTTCTGAAATGTGCACCCTTCTCAGGAATTACTGAGCAGCTATAACATTCATCGAAATATCAAAAACTGACCATGCTGTCCAATATTCGTTACCATCTCTTCATGACTGAACTGTCACCTTGTACATGTAAATCCTAATCCCGCGCAACACACCACATCTATTATGCCATCATGTGACAAGCACAAGAATCCCATTATCAACTCTGAGTCACCAGCAAATTAAATACCCGGTTAGTTAGAAACCTTCATCTTGCTTCCTTCCAGGAGGAAATCACAATACACAACACGTTTCCCACACCAGTAGAAAATATCCGGTTCAAACCATGGTAGAAACTATCAAGAACACTTTGAAATCCATCTGCACATAACCAAGCTATTAGAACTAAATTCCTCTAACTCGACCAAACCACGTAGGTCACCAAAACCCAAGAATATTGCCACCAAAACATCTATAGAGTCTCACCACATCATAATTACCCCTATAAATACCACAATCGAAACAGCCACTCTGAAAATACCTTATTTGAGTCTAAGGCCGTTTCATTCACCTTCCTGATACCGAAATATCAAATCCATAATGATATACAAAATGCCACAAGTCTCGACACCATCTAACTTAAATCTCCGATTTTAGCCATAAACAAATCCCCCAAAAAAACTCTCAATTTTGACATATTAATCTTGAATCCATTAGAACTTTCTCGAGAGTCACCCCTTTTGTTCAAATCCAAATTACACCGCCCAAATGGGCCAAAAGACATGGGCCCCATTAGCACAACAACACTCAAAGAAGTAACTCTACTTTAATACCACCTATCAAATTCATACTCCATGTGCACTACATCATTCACAAATATCAACTCACTCATCCCATGATTTTCATATACCCATAAAGAGTAATATAACCCGTATCTAGAAATTTTCTTACTCGAGTCATTCTCGAACTCCACCTCTATAAGACATCACTGATTCCCAAGTATACTTCAGGCCAAAACAAAAATTTGACACATACCTATGAATTGATTTGTCCATAGCTGACTCCCCCACTTGGCTCAAAGCCATAAATTTAAACACTCCATAACTCACAATACCCATACTTTATTACTGTCATAATACTTCAGTCGGTCCAACAAAAATTCTTTTCAAGCTCATGCAACACCAACCATAAAATACCTCAATCGTCCGCTAAGTTCACATTCATTCTCTTAACACTCAAGTCAACTTTCTCAACCAGATTGAAATTCATATCCCAACACATACGCCCCGCCGGTAGTAAAGAAACTCTCCATTCACATTATAAGGAACACACTTATGTAGATTACTTCGCAGGGGATAACCCACCTGCTTAGCCTCAAATTGGTATCTTATTATACCCATTCGCAATTACAATTACTATGAAATCACTTAATCTTTTTGAGTCCAAACTCATTAACCAGACATGAGAATTTAATTTATCCCAAAATTTAACAACGTGAAAGATCCTTCAAAACATTCATACTCGAGACTGTACGTCACATCAAAATGAAAATAAAGCACTCAATGGCCTACCTTTACATTTCAAGGAAACACTTCTCGTCACATTCAAATCGTCTTAACACATCTCGCAGTTACATCATAATCATCACAAAGCTATTCCACCGCTTATCGAGCCACAAATTCCACCTGTAGGGACATTACTGGACATATGAGTCCAAATGTACAGGTTACAACTGAGGCTACCAAGCCTAAGCTGCGGTCTAAACCTGGCCTCAAGTCCTCCAGACCAGCCCATTACTAAAACACAGACTACACATCTCAAACATCGTTCATGGAATCACAAGCCAACGATGCATAGCTGATATCGAGAGCTTATGTGCACATACGAATGCGTGGAAGGAATTCAAAGAGTTATGTCTCAAGCTGAATCAATTCCGCACGATAAGGAAAGAAAGATGGGAAGTATATATCCTAAATTCCATGTAGCCTCTCGAAGATAAGTATGGACGTCATCATACCGATCCGCAAGACTCTACTAGACACTTGCTCATGACTTGTAGAGCCTATGAACCTAGAGCTCTGATACCACCTTGTCACGAACCAAAATCCAACTAGTCATGATGGAACCTAACCCAACCTACTAGGTAAGACAATTACCAACTATCCAATTTCAATAAAATTAATAAGGCAATTAATTAAAAGAAAATATCTAAAACCAATACATTTTTCCAAGAATTGGTAGTACAAATCATGAGCTTCTAAGAATAGAGTTTATAAAGCTGGTATGAAGTAAATACATCATCTGTTTGAAAAGTACATAAACAGAGTTTTATGAATCTAAGGCTACCATGAACAAGAGGCAGTTACAACCGGAACGCAGGTACATCTTCAGATCCAGCTCCCAACGAACACAACAACATATGCAGCCAACATCTGCACACAAGGTGCATAAGTGTAGTATGAGTACAACCGACCCTATGTACTCAATAAGTAACAAACCTAACCTTAGGTTGAAAGTAGTGACGAGTTTGCACCAAGGTCGGGTCCCAACTTCAATAACCAGCAATAGTTCATAACAACTTAAACAAGTAATACCAGAAGTAACTCAACAATCAAATGCTCAGCAAAAACATGATTTCTGAAAATAGTTCTGCCTTTCAAGTACATCAATAAAAACCCAAATCGTTTATCGGAGTTGCCAAAAATATGAATAAGTTTGAAAACGATAATTTTTCCCAAAATCCTTTCAAAAATAAATAAGATGTTTCATTTTTCTTTCCAGATAACCAGTGTAAAACCAACATGTGCGAGAAATCATGAATGATGTAATATCGTACAACATGAGAAAAAATACATCTCTATGCTTGTATGTCATGTGTGCATGTCAATGCAATGTATCTCAGAGATGAACTCATATGCACACTTTTAGAGTATCAATTCACTCAGTCCTACCCATCACTCAGTCATCACAGTCACTCAATCCTCCCAATCGCTCGGCACTCACACTCACTAGGTACCTGTGCTCATTGGGGGTGTGTACAGACTCCGTAGGGGCTCCTTCAGCCCAAGCGCTATAATCTGCATGGACAACGCACGTGCTGCACGGACAACTCGCGTTCTATAATAAAGCCAATAAGGCATGCTGCAGGGGGCAACCCCGATCCACATAATTATCCTCACAATCAGGCCCTCGGCCTCACTCAGTCATCAATCTCTAGTCTCTCGGGCTCACAATATCATGAAACTAGCCCAAAATGATGATATGATGAATCAATAAGTAGCAACAGAGGCTGGGAAATGATATGAAATGAATGAACATGACTTAGTATGAAATTTCATTTTAAACAAATAATTCAACAGCAATATGACCTCTTTGGGTCTCAATAACACTGGCACATAGCGTTAGCATGATGTTTAATATGATTCTCAGCTCAATTTCTTTAACACATAAAACTACACAGAGAATGCCAAGATTATTTGACTACAAAATTTCACGGAACCAATTACGTCACAATTTCTATAGAGCACGACCACACGCCCATCACCTAGCATGTGTGTCACCTCCAAACAATTCACATAATACGTATATTCAGGGTTCATACCCTCAGCTCCAAGATTAGAAGAGTTACTTACCTCGAACAAGACGAATCCAATTCCGAGCAAGATCAAAATGCTCCAGAAATTCCATTATGCGCGTATCAACTCCTGAATGGCTTGAATCTAGCCACAATAAATTTGATTCAGTCCACACAATTTATAGGAATTAATTCCATATCAGAATACTAATATTTTTCCAAAAACGTCGAAATTACACTCCAAAATTCACTTGTGGGGCCCACATCTCGTAATCCGATGAAACTCAAAAAATTCGACAACCCATCCAATTACAAGTCCAACCATACTAATTTCACTCAATTCCGACTCCAAATCGATGTTTAAAACTTGAAAATTCATTTTATGAAATTATTGAAAATTCCTTCGATTTCTCTTGAAGATTCGATAATCTTACACCAAAAATGAAGATTAATTCATGAAATATAATCACAAGGGAGTAAAGAACACTTACCCTAAGTTGTGGAGAAATATTCCTATCCAAAATCATCCAAGCCGAGCTCCAAAATCCAAAAATGGTGGAAAATAGCGAAGCCCCGAACTTAAAGGGTTCTGTCTAGCACTTTCGCAGATGCGGTCAAGACGTCGCACCTGCGACCCTCGCTTCTGTGGAAAACAGCTCGCTTCTATGAGAATGGATTGGCCAGCCCAGATCGCTTCTGCGATGCTAGGACCGCATCTGCGGTCGCACTTTTGCGCAAAATTTGCCGCACCTACGAAGACCCCAGGCCAGCCCCAGTCCCGCATCTACGCCAACCCCGCCGCACCTGCGGCATCGCATCTGCGGTCAAGACCCTCGCAGGTGTGATCACATCAGAGGCAACAGTTCCAGCATTTTCCATAAGTGCGAATTTGATCTGTTAACCATCCGAAACTCACCCAAGGCCCCTGGGACCTCAACCGAATACACCAACAAGTCCTAAAACATCATATGAACTTAGTCGAACCCTCAAATTACCTCAAACAAAACTAAAACCACAACCCCAATTCAAGCCTAATGAACTTTGAAATTTCAAGTTTCCACAAACGATGCCGGAACCAATCAAATCAAGTCCAATTGACCTCAAATTTTGCACACAAGTCATAAATGACATAACGGACCTATTGAAATTTTCAGAATCGGATTTCGACCCCGATATAAAAAAGTCAACCCCCAGGTCAAACATTCCAAAAATTCGACGTTCGCCATTTCAAGCCTAATTCCACTACGGACCTCCAAATAATTTTCCAGACACGCTCATATGTCCAAAATCACCATGCGGAGCTATTGGAATCATCAGAATTAAATTTCGAGTTCATTTAGACAATGAGGGAACGGGGTTATAATTCTCAAAACGACCGGCCGGGTCGTTACATATATTTCTTTTGAATAAATATCCTTTGAATATAAAACTCTTTCAAAACAATATTTTGCAAATATACTCCTTTCAAATAAATATCTTTTGAATATAAAACTCTTTCAAATAAATATCTTTCGAATATACTTCTTTCAAATAAATATCTTTTGAATATAATTCCTTCGAATAAAAGTCACTTTGTAACACCTCGTTTCATAATCATTAAATACGGGTCTGAGCCCACTTTCATATTTTCACTGCACCTCGTGCCCATATTTTTGTCAACACCGCACGGAAAACTCACGTGCCAATAATAAAAATTATTATATTTCCCCAGCATCTCGTGCCCACATTTCATATCACATCTGCACGGACAGTTCACGTGCCAATAACATAATTCGCCCGGCAATAGCCATAGGCTCACAATTTCAACATGAATCAGACTATTATCAAGTTACCAACAACAAGACAAGTTGCACAAGAGATACAAATAAACACCAGAAAAAATCACAACGTCATATAAAAATCACCAACAAAATAATCCCACATCATCATGTATCATCCCTGACAATAGCCACCCTTATCTCTCCTATAGCCACCCGTATCACTACTTAATAATAGCCACCCTTATCCCTTCGCCCTGACAATATCAATAGCCACTCTTATCGCTGATATAGCCACCCTTATCGCTCCTCTTAATAGCCACCCTTATCTATCCTCCCAGACAATATCCCAACACACACAACCACAGTTAAATGCCACCCTTATACCCACATAATGTCAACAGTGAAATGCCACCCTTATGTCCTCATAATAATAACTCAAATCACACAACATTTTACACGGAATATTATCCCGACAACACAATTCATCAATTCATATCACAATTTGCCCGTAGGACACAACAAATTCACTTAAATTTACAGCAAGTAGCCCAAGGCTCCACATAATGTACACAAAACCTCAAAAACAACAACAGAGATGGAAAAATAATTCAGTATAGAGCAACACCTTCATTAATCTAAATTCTTGATAATTATATTAACGCCTCAATTTAAACTCATTTAATTAATTATTTGCAGTTGGAGAATCCATAATATAATTATTTCCAGGAAATATCAAATCAACAAACTCATGAAATTCACATAAATATTCATGTGACAGTCACACCAAATTATCATATAAAAACAAATTCGACAAACAAGGATTGAAGCATGGCAAATAGAGGATTTAATAAATGCCAATAATTATCCAATTTACTACACAAAAATGCCTAAGACTTTAACCCAATAAATTTTGCACATATAAGCCCGAGTACGTACTCGTCACCTCGCGTACACGGCTTTTCACATTTCACAAATGGCACATAAGACTCGATGCCTAAGTAGTAATTCCCCCACTCAAGGTTAGGCAAGATACTTACCTCAAGCCTAGCTCAATCAATCAATAAGAAGACCTTTGCCTCGATTTTTCCAACTTCGATCGGCTCGAATCTTAAATGAACAATGGAACTTTAATTTCTAACTGGCTTTCATTGGACAAGGAACCTCGAACCGGAGTGAATCAAACGGCGACCTCGATGGTAATCTCGAACTCGACTTTGGAGCTGCTATTTTCGTGAGAAAAGGGGGCTGTTTTTTTTCCCTGGATTTTCGGCTAATTTTTGAGGTTGTTCGGCAACTTTTAATGGTGGTTTTAAGCTGAAGAAAATTGTGTCATTTCAGCAGGTTTTGGGATTGATTTAAGGGGCTGTTTCAGGTCAGTTTTCATGGGAGATGGTGGCTGGTTTTAAACTGAATTTGAGAGGCTATTTTTCAGCTAGTTTTGCTGGGATTTTAGTGTGGAAACAGGGCAATTTTTGGATGTATTTTCAGGTGTTTTTGGATGGTTTTGAGCCATGATTTCACGGCTATTATTTTTTGGGACTGATTTTCGTGGTTTCAGGGACTATTTTAGGTGCCAATTTCAGGTTTGTTTCCTTGGTTTTCTACGGTGGCTAAAGATGGCTTTAATGGAGTTTTGGGGGTTGGTTAACGATGGAGTTTTGAAAGTTCAGAAATTTTTAGGCTTGAATCCGGGTATAATTGGTGTTTAGATGTTGTCTTGAGTGATTTGAAGGTTCGACTAAGTTTGCATGGGGTTATATGACTTGTTGGTATGTTTTGTTGAGGTCACGGGGGCTTCGGGGGTGTTTCGGATGCCCATCAGAAGGAAATTTGTACTTAGGCATTTCCGGTTTCTTCTGGTGTTCTAGGGTTTCGCACCTGCGGTGGGAGCCCGCAGGTGCGGCCCCGCAGAAGCGAAGATGAGGACATAGATGCGGGCAAGGCTAGGTTGGACTAGAAGCACAGGTGCGAGGTTAGGAGCGCATCTGCGAAACCACAGATGCGGAAGGGGAGGCGCAGATGCGAAAAAAGGCCTAAGTGGGAAGGATCGTAGAAGCGGACCGGACCCGCAGGTGCGCACCCACAGGTGCGAATATGTGACCGCAGATGTGGAATTTAGGAGCTTAAGTGGGATCCGCACCTGCGATGGAATTTTCGCAGGTGCGGCGTCGCAAATGCAATAGGAGGTCCACAGGTGCTGTTTTGCTGGGCAGAACCTATAAATAGAAGACTTCGATATTTTTCACATTTTGGAACTCGGATTTTGAGAATGATTTTGAAGTGTTTGCTGAGGTATATTCCTTGTTCCTATTTATCTTCAATAATGGTGTTTAACCACTGATTTACACCTAGTTGGTGAGTTTTTGAGGTGAGATTTGGGAGATTAGGGCTTGAGAATTTGAGAGTGAATTTTGGGGTTTTGGAGGGGCAAATGATGTCGGATTTTGATAAATTTGGTATGGTTGGACTCATGAGTAAATGGGCTTTCGGATTTTGTGACTTTTGTCGGGTTTCGAAACGTGGTCTCGGGGGGCCGGGAGTTGAGCCTATTTCGGATTTTTGACTTATAATTTCGTATTTTTCTTGTGGAATATATTCTTTTAGCCTACATTAATTATATCGTACTACTTGTGGCTAGATTCGGGGCGTTTGGAGATTGATTCGAGGGGCAAAGGCATTGCGGAGTAGGATTTTGCGCGGTTTGAGGTAAGTAATAGTTTTAAATCCGGTCCTGAGGATATGAAACCCCGAATTTTGATATGATGTGACTATTTAGGAGGGGACGCACATGCTAGGTGACGGGCGTGTAGGCGTGCACCATGGGGGATTGTGATTTGGTCCGTCCCGTGAGACTGTAAAGTCGAATAGACTATTGTTAATTATATCTTCTCTCTGTGTTATAGAGATTTGACTGCAAATCATGTTAGAAATCATGCTTAGGCTATGTGATAGTACGGTTGGGACCTCCAGAGGTCACGCACATGTGAATTATTTGCTAATTGGTTTCTTGTACTTAGTCATAGTTTTACTTACGCATCATATCTCAGTCTCTTCTTAATTCCTGTTGATACACTATGTCATTTTGTTTGGGCTGATCTTTATGATTTATGAGGGCCGTGAGCCTAGAGAGATACATGACTGAGTGAGGTCGAGGGCCTGGTTACGAGGTATAGATACCGTAGCGTGTGAGTTGTCCGTGCGAATCATGATGTTTATACTTAGCACGTGACATGTCCGTGCCGATTCTGATATGATACTGTAGCACGTGAGTTGTCCGTGCGGATCTTGATATGATACGATAGCACGTGAGTGATTTCATACTTGAAGGCTTAGCGGATGGTTAAGAAGGGTTGTCTATCCTATTTAGCTTTTGTGAGGGATGTTAGTGCAGAGGTCCCTACTATTGATTCTGTTCCTGCGGTGTGTGATTTCCCGGATGTGTTTCCTGCAGACCTATCGGGCATGCCGCCTGACAGGGATATTGATTTCGGTATTGATTTGGTGCCCGGCACTCAGGCAATTTCTATTCCACCATACCGTATGGCACCGACTGAGTTGAAGGAGTTGAAGGAGCAACTTCAGGAACTCCTTGATAAAGGGGTTTATTTGACCTAGTGTGTCAACTTGGGGTGCACTAGTTCTATTTGTGAAGAAAAAGGATGGTACTATGAGAATGTGCATTGATTACAGATAGTTGAACAAGGTCACAATCAAGAACAAGTTTTCTATGCCGCGTATTGATGATTTGTTTGACCAGTTTCAGGGAGCGATGGTGTTCTTCAAGATTGATTTGAGGTCAGGGTATCACCAGCTGAAGATTCGGGACTCAGATATTCTTAAGACAGCTTTCAGGACTCGATATGGCCATTATGAGTTCCTTGTGATGTTTTTTGCGCTGACCAACGCCCCAACAACGTTCATGCATTTGATGAACAGTATGTTTCAGCCTTATCTTGACTCGTTTATTATTGTATTCATTGATGACATCCTGGTGTACTCTCGTAGCTAAGAGGAGCATGCCCAGCACCTGAGGATTGTGTTACAGCGATTGAGGGAGGAGAAACTTTATGCAAAGTTCTCCAAGTGTGAGTTTTGGCTCAGTTCAGTAGCGTTCTTGGGGCACGTGGTGTCCAGTGAGGGTATTCAGGTAGACCCGAAGAAGATAGAGGCGGTTCAGAGTTGGCCCAGACCATCCTCAGCCTTGGAGATTCGGAGAGTTTTCTCAGTCTGGCTGGTTATTACCGCCGTTTTGTGGAGGGCTTCTCATCCATTGCATCGCCCTTGACTAAATTGACCCAGAAGGGTTCTCCTTTTAGGTGGTCGGAGGAGTGCGAGGAGAGCTTTCAGAAGCTCAAGACTGCTTTGACCACGGCTCCAGTTCTAGTTCTACCATCAGCTTCTGGTTCTTACACAATGTATTGTGATGCCTCGCGGATCGGCATTGGGTGTGTTCTGATGCAGGAGGGTAGAGTGATTGCTTATTCTTCACGCCAGTTGAAGCCCCATGAGAAGAACTATCCTGTCCATGATCTTGAGTTAGCATCTATTATTCACGCCTTGAAGATTTGGCAGTACTATTTTTACGGAGTCCATTGTGAGATTTACACTAATCATCGGAGTTTGCAACATCTGTTTAAATAGAAGGATCTTAACTTGCTTCAGCGAAAGTGGTTAGAGCTTCTTAAGGACTATAATATCACCATTTTGTACTATCCCGAGAAGGCCAATATGGTGGCCGATGCATTGAGCCACCAGACGGAGAGTTTGGGGAGCTTAGCATATCTTCCAGCAGTAGAGAGGCCACTGGCATTGGATGTTCAGGCCTTAGCTAGCTAGTTTGTTAGATTGGATATTTCTGAGCTGAGTTGAGTATTGGCTTGTGTGGTCACTCGGTCTTCTCTTTATGATCGTATCAGGTAGCGTCAGTATGATGACTCCCATCTGCTCGTCCTTAAGGACACGGTCCAACACGGTGATACTAAGGAGGTCACTATTGGGGATGATGGTGCATTGAGGATGCAGGGCAGGCTTTGTGTGTCCAATGTAGATGGTTTGCGTGAGTTGATTCTCCAAAAGGCTCACAGTTCGTGGTATTCTATTCATCTGGGCGCCGCGAAGATTTATCAGGACTTGAGACAACATTACTGGTAGAGGAGAATAAAGAAGGACATAGTAGAGTATATAGCTCGGTGCCTAAATTGCCAGCAGGTGAAGTATGAGCATCAGCGACCAGGTGGGTTGCTTCAGAAGTTAGAGATTCCGGAGTGGAAATGGGAGCGGATCACTATGGATTTCGTTGTTGGGCTTCCACGTACTCAGCGGAAGTTTGATGCAGTTTGGGTGATTATGGACCGGCTGACCAAGTCAGCTCATTTCATTCCTGTGATGACTACCTATTCTTCCGAGCAGCTGGCTCGAGTGTATATCCGCGAGATTATTAGGCTTCATGTTGTACTGGTATCTATCATTTCTGATCGGGGTACGTAGTTTACAACACGGTTCTGGAGGGTCGTACAACATGCGTTGGGCAATCGAGTGGAGTTGAGCACATCATTTCACCCTCAGACAGACGGACAATCTGAGCGCAGTATTCAGATATTAGAGGATATGCTCTATACGTGTGTGATGGAGTTTGGGGGTTTTGTGGGATCAGTTCTTGCCACTAGTAGAGTTTGCCTACAATAACAGTTATCAGTCGAGAATCTAGATGGCACCGTATATAGCTCTGTATGGTAGGCGGTGTAGGTCTCCAGTGGGTTGGTTCGAGCTGGATGAGGCTAGATTATTGGGTACATGCTTGGTTCAGGATGCTCTGGAGAAGGTTAGGGTGATTCAGGATAGACTACGCACAACCCAGTCCAGACAGAAGAGTTATGCGGATCGGAAGGTTCGCGATGTTGCATTCATGGTTGGAGAGTGGGTCTTGCTTCGGATATCACCCATAAAGTGTGTTATGATGTTCGAAAAGAAGGGCAAGCTGAGCCTGAGGTTTATCGGTCCATTTGAGGTATTGCGACGTATTGGGGAGGTTGCTTATAAGCTTGCCTTTCCTCCCAGTCTAGCAGGAGTTCATCCAGTATTCCATGTTTCTATGCTCCGGAAGTATCACGACGATCCGTCTCACGTATTGGATTTCAGCTTAGTCCAGTTGGACAAGGATTTATCTTATGTTGAGGATCCAGTGGAAATCTTAGATAGGCAGGTTCGAAAGCTGAGGTCGAATAATATTGCTTCTGTGAAGGTTTAGTGGAGGGGTTAGCCGGTCGAGGATGCGACTTGGGAGACCGAGCATGATATGCGCAGCTGTTATCCTCATCTTTTCACCACTTTAGGTATGTCTCTATGCTCGTTCGAGGATGAATGATTATTTTAAGAGGGGGATGATGTAACGACCCGGCCGGTCATTTTGATTATAGTAGCCCCGATCCCCTATTTACTTCTTTCCTCGTATATGTTTCTGCTTATGGGACTTGCCGGGAGGTCTTGTTTTTGGTTTCGGAGTGTTTAGGACACTTAGTCCCTAAAATGGAAGCTTAAGTCTTATGATTTTGACCGTAGTAGGAATTGTATGGAGACGACTCCAGAATGGAGTTCCGTAGGTTCTGTTAGCTCCGTTGGGTGATTTTGGACTTAGGAGTGTGTCCGGACTATAAATTTGAGGTCTGTAGCTAATTTAGGCTTGAAATGGCGGAAGTCGAATTTTTGGAAAGTTTGACCGGGGGAGTTGACGCTTTCATATCGGGGTCGTATTCCGATTCCGGAAGTTGGAGTAGGTCCGTAATGTTGAATATGACTTGTGTGCAAAATTTGAGGTCAATCGGATGTGGTTTGGTAAGTTTCGGCGTCATTTTTGGAATTTGAAAGTTTAAAAGTTCTTTAGGCTTGAATCCGGGTGTAATTGGTGTTTTGATGTTTTGTTGAGTGATTCGAAGGTTTGACTAAGTTTGCATGGGGTTATATGACTTGTTGGTATGTTTGGTTGAGGTCCCGGGGGCCTCAGGGGTGTTTCGGATGCCCATCGGAAGGAAATTTGGACTTAGGCATTACTGGTTTCTTCTGGTGTTCTAGTGTTTCACACCTACAGTAGGAGCCCGCAGGTGCGGCCCCGAAGAAGCGAAGAGGAGGATGCAGATGCGGGCAAGGGTGGGTTGGACTGGAAGCGCAGGTACGAGGTTAGGAGTGCATCTACGAAACCGCAGATGTGGAAAAGGGCCTGAGTGGGAAGGATCACAGAACCCGCAGGTGCGAATATGTGACCGCAGATGCGAAATCTGGGAGATTAAGTGGGATCCGCACCTGCGATGGAATTTCCGCAGGTGCGGCATCACAAATGCGACAGGAGGTCCGCATGTGCAATTTCGCTGGGCAGAACCTATAAATAGAAGACTTCGAGATTTTTCACCATTTTCACATTTTGGAACTCGGATTTTGGAGGATTTTGAAGTGTTTGTGGAGGTAGATTCCTTGTGCCTATTTATCTTCAATAATGGGATTTACCCACTAATTTTATACCTAGTTGGTGAGTTTTTGAGGTGAGATTTAGGATATTAGGGCTTGAGAATTTGAGAGTGAATTTTGGGATTTTGGAGGGGCAAATGATGTCAGATTTTGATAAATTTGGTATGGTTGGACTCGTGAGTGAATGGGCTTTCGGGTTTTGTGACTTTTGTCGGGTTTTGAGATGTGGGTCTGGGGCCGGGTTCAGCCTATTTCGGATTTTTGACTTATAATTTTATGTTTTCCTTGTGGAATTGATTCTTTTAGCCTATATTAATTATATTGTACTGCTTGTAGCTAGATTCGGGGCGTTTGGAGATTGATTCGAGGGGTAAAGGCATTGCGGAGTAGGATTTTGCGCGGTTTGGAGTAAGTAACAGTTTTAAATCTGGTCCTGAGGGTATGAAACCCCGGATTTGGTATGATGTGACTATTTTGGAGGGGACGCACATGCTAGGTGACGGGCGTGTGGGCATGCACCGTGAGGGATTGTGACTTGGTCCGTCCTGTGAGACTGTAAAGTCGAATAGACTATTGTTAATTACATGTTCTCTCTGTGTTATAGAGATTTGACTGCAAATCATGTTAGTAATCATGCTTAGGCTATGTGATAGTACGGTTGGGACCCGTAGACGTCGTGTACCTGTGAATTATTTGCTAATTATTGTCTTGTACTCAGTCATAGTTTTACTTGCGCATCATATCTCAGTCTCTTCTTGATTCTTGTTGATACACTATGTCATTTTGTTTGGGATGATCTTTATGATTTCTGAGGGTCGTGAGACTAGAGAGGTACATGACTACACGTGAGTTGTCCGTGTGAATCATGACGTTTATACTTAGCACTAGAGTTGTCCGTGCAGATTCTGATATGATATTGTAGCACGTGAGATGTCCGTGCGGATCTTGATATGATACGATAACACGTGAGTTGTCCGTGCAGATTATAGTGCTTGGGCTGTAAGAGCCTCTCTGGAGTCTGCACACCCCCAGTAAGCGCAGGTACCTATTGAGTGTGAGTACTGAGGGCTGAGAGCCGAGTGATTGAGCTGTTGTGACAAGTTGAGTGACTGTTTCCCTTGGAGGTTGTTCTTGCTTTTTCATTTATTGATGCACTTAGTTGCTATCTGTCATTGTCGTAAAATTTCTGAAAGATTCTATATCCGGATTTACATGCACTTTAACTGTATAAGAACTTATTTGATTTGAACTGCCGGATTTGAAAGCCTGTCTATTCTTTGCTGGAATTATTGAAAATGAACTGTATTTGTATAACTCGTCACTACCTTCTCAGTTCTTTATTTATTTCTGTTACTTGCTGAGTTGGTTGTACTCATGTCATACCATGCACTTCATGTGAAGATCCACGTGTGTTTGATCACGGAGGTCGTTGAGTTCGTGCGCGATCGAGTACCGGAGACTACGAGGTAGCTGCCGACGTCTGCATACCTTGTCTCTCCTTCTATATTTTCTTTTTCAGTATTGATACTTAGACACTGTTTGTATTAGACTGGATATCTAGATGCTCATGATTCAATGACACCCCGATGTCGGGCTATTTTTCCGTACTTATGTTTTTATTTGGGTTTTACCCCGTGGGGTTTACCCCCGTTTTATGCAAAACTCCAGTTATTTTATATGTCTTAATTCATTTCTGTTAAATTTTGAAAGTGTTTTGGAAAGATAGGCTTGCCTAGTATCACGATAAGCGCCATCATGATGGGTTAGGTTTTGGGTCGTGATACTTTCTCTTTTTCTTAGCTCCTAGTGTATGTTTTCTACCGATGCCCTACTTGTTCCCCCAAGTCCAATATCATTCCGGATCCAATATGAATCACACCCGGGGCCCTGAGGACCCCGCCCGAATATACCAACAAATCCTAAAAATCATACGAACTTAATCGAGCCTTCAATTCACATCAAACAACGCTAAAACACGAATTACGCATCGATTCAAGCCTAATGAACTTTAAAACTTCAAACTTCTATATCTGATGCCGAAACCTATCAAATCAAGTCCGATTGACCTCAAAGTTTGCATACAAGTCATAATTGACATTACAGACCTACTCCAACTTCCGGAATCGGAATCCGACCCCGATATCAAAAAGTCCACTCCCGGTCAAACTTTCCAAATATCCTCCAATTTTTTAATTTTCACCATTTGACGCTAAAATCAACTACGGACTTCCAAATAAATATCCGGACACACTCCTAAGTACAAAATCAACCATACGGAGGTATTGAAACCATCGAAATTCCATTCAGGAGTCGTTTGCTCAAAAGTCAACTCTCCGGTCAACTATTTTCTTTTAAGCTTCTTAAATAAGAATTGTTCTTCCAATTTGATCCTGAATCGTCCGAAAACCAAACTCCACCACACACGCCAGTCATAATACATATTACAAAATTTTTCGAGACCTTAAGTCGCTAAATAGGGCATAAATTCTTAAAACGACAAGTCGGGTCGTTACACTAGTACTGTCAAACCTCTCTATAACAGTTGCGTTTATTCCAATATTTTGTGGATGTTATAATGAAGTGTTGTTGTAGAGAAAATATATTATAACATAATATAAAAGATCGATTCCAAAAGAACTTGGCTTTTATAGTGAATGATTGTTATATATGGATGTTATTATAGAGAGGTCTAAGTGTATTACTAGCTAATAAATACAATGCATGCAAGTAGCTAGTGCAATCTAGTAAATTTTGTTCCTTTTCCTATACTGCATATATAATTATCAGCAAATAGATTTTTGACTATTTCCCATTATAGTTCAGGTAAATGAAAGAGAACCTCCAAGTTTGAATTCACAGGTAATGGGAAAAGGGCCAAATATATCACTCTACTTTCATATATTATTTATATTTAACCCCCGTTATACTTTCGGGTCAAATTTACTCCTACCATTATACTATCGGGCCAAATTTACCCCTACAATCAGCAAACTTTTAAAAATACGCATTGATTTGTTAAGTAATCCAAAATCTCTCAAATTCCTTTTATTTAATTCACTTGTTGTTCTTCTTGGTCCACTATTTTTGAAATAATTAGCATTTACATGCTTTCTGAATTAGAGAAAATAATAAGTGAAAAATATTAAATAATACAACCGAATAAACAAAGGATAGTAAATTGAAAATTCTAAATTATGTAGCTTTTATAAATACTAAAAGTATTTATAACATCCCAATTTTAATGAATTCGTTGCACCAAATGTATGGAGACTTTGCAAGTATTAGTGATTGAAGTTGAAGTTACTCGGAAACTTTACATTGTCTAATTCAACTTTGGTTTAATTAAATTTCTTTACATTGTGCACTCTTAAGTTAGTCGATCGAACTCTATACTAACTAGGCAATGACAAAATATATTTGAATATACATGTACATACATGATGCTCAACTGCATATAATACACAATAAATAGACCCACTAAATTCTACGGTGTGTATATGATTGAAAAATAAATAAAATTCTAAACCAATTTTATTTATTACAAGAAGAGAAATGGGTGTATTGGTAATTAAAAATAAATTATGAATAATTTGTATAGTCTAATAACTTTAGCATTCATATCAATAGTAATTTTTGAAAATAATGGAGCAACAAGAACAACAAGTGATTTAAATAAAAAAAAATTGGAAGATTTTAGATTACTTAATAGATCAAGGAATATTTTTAAAAGTTTATTGATTATACGGATAAATTTGGCCTGATAATATAATGGAGATTAAATATATACAATATATGAAGACCGGAATAGGAGTATAGTTGCCCTTTTCCCTGTATATGAAATCACTATCGTTGAAACTTGAAAGCTTCGGTAATTGTAGATTATTTTCCCAAATAGATTTTGACATAACTTCTGCATACCCCTTTCCCAAAGTGGCACGAGAATTTAGAGTGAAGTTCAAGTAAAGTTACTCTACTTTTAGGATAGACATTGAATACTTTAAAGCTCAAAACTATAATAATAACTTTGACGCATCAAATTTAGTACTTAAGCAAAAGTCTTATTGATCTTCAAGATAAGTCGCAAAGAATTAACCTAAAGAGCCTCTCACTCAACCATTTAAATTAAAAGTAATCAGGGATATCTAATATATGTATAATTCATATTTAGTGTATCTATAATCATGTATAATCAGTGTATATCCATGTATACCAGTTAAAAAAAATAAACAGTGAATACATATAGCTATTTCTGTGAAAATACCATTTGAATTCGCGCAGCGTAAGACCCATTAACGGAAAAACTCTCAAATCAATTATTTTTAGGAAAATTTATGCGATACGGAAAATATATACAATATTTTTACAATTCGTAGCTATATTTTTCAAAATATTATTATTTATAACTATATTTGAATTTTATAGCAAATCCACCTATATAATAGTAAGACAAAAGATTAATTGTCTTGAACTGAAACAAGAAAACAACAAGCTCTCGTAGTTTTGTTGGTTGGAGCACCCGCTTAGTAAGTTTGTCTTGAATTCGACTCTCAACAAGAGCATTATATTTTCTGTATTTTGCCTTGGTCGTGAACGAATACGGCTGATATAGGTTGCATTTCTTAGCGAACGAATAAAATTGTGCTAATGAATACAGTTGATACTGTAACGACCCAACCGGTCGTTTTGACTATTAGAACTCCGTTTCCCTAAATAAAATTTTTCGTATGTGTTTTTAATGATTTATGACTTGCGGGGATGGTTGGTTCGGGATTTGAAAGTGTGTGAGTTGAAATCGGAACACTTGGTTTCTTAAGTTAACCTTAAAAGGTCAAGTTTGACTTCGGTCAACATTTTGAGAAAACGACCTCGGAATCGGGATTTGACGGTTCCAATAGGTTCGTATGATGATTTCGGACTTAGGCGTATGTTCGAATCGAGTTTTGGATAACCCGAGAGCGTTTTGGCGCAAAATATAGAAGTTGAAAGATTTGAAAAACTTATAATTCGATTTGATGCGCGATTCGTAATTTCGGCGTTGTTTGACGTGGTTTGAAGCCTCGACTAAGTTCGTATTGTATTTTGGGACCCTTATCGCTCTTATAGCCACCCTTATCGCTCCGCCCAGACAATATTAATAGCCACTCTTATCGCTCTTATTGCCAGGCGGATTATAAAATAAAATGGGGGCACGATGTGCCGTGAGTAAATAATGAGGATATTTGGCACGTGAATTGTCCGTGCAGTTGTGATATGAAATGAGGGCACGAGATGCCGGGGGAAATATGATAATTTAATTATGGGCACGAAGTGCCGTGAAAATATAAAAATGGGTTGAGACCCGTATTTACGAAAAATATGAAAATGGATTGAGACCCATATTTTTATGATTATGAAATGAGGTGTCACATGGTGACTTTTTAATCGAAAGAATTATATTCAAAATATTTATTTGGAAGGATTTTTATTCAAAAAGAATTATATGAAAAAAAATATATTTGAAAGATACTTATTTGAGGAAATTATATTTGAAAAGATTTATTGAAAGAATTATATTTGAAAATTAATTATTTGAGAAAAACTACATTCGAAAAAGAGTTATTTGGAAGAATTATATGTGAAGGATATTTATTTGAAAAACTTGAATTTATTTGGGCATACATATATTTATTAATTATTGAGTGATATTTATGGTATTCTTGTTGTCTTGTTGCGCATACCATTGGTTGTTTTATCCTGCCCTTATTATTAATTATTTTCTATTATTTTGTATATTATATTGCACAGGTTATTAGACTAGTGAGTGTCTTGACTGTACCTCGTCTCTATTCCATTGAGGTTAGTCTTGATACTTACTGGGTATCGACCGTGGTGTACTCATACTGCACTTCTGTACATTTTTGTGCAGAGCCAGGTATTGGAGATATCAGACTCAAGCAGAGTTAAAGTAGGACCGTAAAGATTCAAGGTAGAGCTGTTTTGCCGTCGCAGTCCCTTGGAATCTTTTCATTTCATTGTACTGTTAAATTTTAATCAAATAGTATTGTATATTCGGTCCTCGTGATCATTCCATGTATTCAGTTAGAGTTCGTGACTCAGTACTACCAGTCTTGGGAGGTTGTATATTCATATTTATTCCGCTGCTAGTTTTGGTTACTTATTTAATTTTTTAAAAAAAGGTCTTCAAAATGTAATAGAAATCGACTTACCTAGTCTTAGATACTAGGTGCTATCACGACGCATGTGGTGGGATTCTGGGTCGTGACAGATACATGTTGTATTTGTTGCGCGAACGGATACAGTTGACACAAGTTATATTTATTGTGTGTCTGAATACAAGTGATACAAACTGATAACAACTGAACAGTAACTATCAATGGTAATTAGACAAACTATAGTTACTTATGGTAATTAGGATCTAAATTGTAGTGCTTTATGAAAGTTCCTTTTTTTTATTCATCATGCTTGCCACTCTTCTCCGTCTCTTCTCTCCTTCCCTCTAATGACAGGGCATTTGTCTCATTGTCACCATTATTGTTCTTTAAATTTATAAAGAACTGATTATGAAGTAGTCAACCCACATATACAGATTTTCTTTTTATAAAATATTTCTCTTAAATCTCACTCTCCCTTTAAAAAATTCAAATTATTTTCTTGTAAATCTTCAGACTTATGTTAGATACTTAAATTATTTTCCCAATCTTTATATTATCTGGATGTATTTAGGTTTAGATGTCCATCTGCGACTATAGAAAAGTACTTTCAAAATAGTTTGTTGATCAAGAGGAAGGATATAATCGATTTAAATATTCTAAAGTTTATTTCTAAAATTCATTCTCACTTATAGTTTTTCTCAATCATCATTTGATATGTAGATAGGACTCACAGGTGGACCCATGATTTGAAAATAACAGGGACATCATTGTTGAATAAAAATTTAAGCAAATACTCGAGTGGGAATCGAAATTCAAGCAGTGTACTATAGTTGTGCCCCCAAATCGACCAATGTAAATGCCTAAGTTTTAATTCTTAGGGTGCCAATTAAAATATATACTTATTATTTAAGAAATATACTCATATATACATATAATTTTTTTCTGAAATTATTAGGGGCCGGTGATGCCCTACCCTTAAGGATAGGTCCGCCTCATAGGTGGAAGATGAAGGAAGGTACAAATTATACTATTCTTCCTTTCAATATAAGTTTTAATAACACAAGATAAAAGATGTGATTGTATTTAGTTTTGACAAGACAAAGCAATTTTAATAACGTACTGTCACAGCCCAAAATTTCCATCTTCGGGATCGTGATGGCGCCTAATATCTCATTTGCTAGGCAAGCCAATGTTAGAATAATATTAGTTATTTTAAAATAATTTTAAATTAATTAATAACAAAGTAACAAATGCGGCGTTGAAGTCATCTCGGCAGTCATAACCAATTATTATTTCAATCAATTTTTGTTGCGGCGTGCAACCCGCTCCAACAATATAATTTTTCAATAAATTTCCATTGTGGCGTGCAAACTGCTCCAACAATATAAACTTAAAATATAATCTGTTACGGCATGCAACCCGATCCCCCAATATATTCCTTTTCATTTCCGTTGCGGCGTGCAACCCGCTCCAACAATATAATTTAATAACTTTTAAATATATATATAAACAATACTCCCATAAATACTACATTCAGTAAGAAATTATTGGGCAACAAGGCACACAACATTTATAAATTATTACGAAAATAAGTAAGGACAAGTAGCAATTAATTATGAAAATCAAGGAGAAAATAGGTAATTTCATGTTTAATATGCTAAATGTCAAGTAGAAATTAAGACACATAAATCAAATAAGTATGTAACAATTATTGCATGAATTCAAGAATTAATATTTAACAAGAAATATGAGAGAAACAATTATTATGGCAATTAATTCATGTCTTAAGAGCAATTTATGATTTTAAAATAATTATGCAGAGAATTAATTTAACGATGTATAGACACTTGTCACCTCGTCTATACGTAGTTCACATGAATTTCATATAACAAATAATTAAAGGGTTTTATTCCCTCAAGTCAAGGTTAACCACGACGCTTACCTCGCTTTGCAACCAAATTCAAGATTCCAATAAACCTTTGCCTCGCGTATTCGTGTCCGAAATCCTCAAGTTTAGTCATAAACAATTCAATATACTCAATACAAATCGTAGGAATTAATTCCATATGAATTTACTAATTTTTCGGATTAAAATCTGAAATTTATCTAAATCCTCAACAGTGTGGCCCACATCTCGAATTTCAAAAAATATTACAAAATCCAAACACCCATTCCGATACGAGTTCAACCATATAAAAATTATCAAATTCTGATGTCAAATGGACTTTCAAATCTTAAACTTTCGTTTTTGGAAAGTTTTACAAAAATTCAAATTTCTTCCAACTAAATCCGAAATAAATGATGAATATAGATATGGATTTATGAAATATAATCACTCTTGGTTATAGAACACTTACCCAATTCAAAGTCGTGAAAAATTCCTTTGGAATCGCTTAAATCTGAGACTCAAAACTCAAAAATGAGTAAAAATTGTTAACTTCCGATTTTATGGGTTCTGTCCAGGCCTTTTCGCATCTGCGGACACTTGACCGCATCTGCGGTTTCCGCTTCTACGGATACTTGACCGCATCTGTGGTTTCCACTTCTGCGAGGCATGGCTCGCTTCTGCGAGCCTGCATCTGCGGTCTAAAATCCGCATGTGCGATTACACCAGAAAACCAAAATTTCAGATTTTCCTTAAGTCCAAATTTTGATCCGTTAACCATCTGGAACCTCCCGTACACAAACTATATATGACTTTCAATCATAAAATATGCTACGAACCTGCTCGCACACTCAAAACACTGAAAAGAGGTCGTCTTGACCTGATATTGACCATGGTCAAACTTCTAAATTTCTTAACTTTACTAGTCTAACTAATTATCCAAAAATACACCCAGGCCCCTTGGGGCCCGTCAAATCATACCAACAAGTCCTTAAACATCATACGAATTTAGTCAAAATTTTAAATCACGTCAAACAACGCTAGAATCACGAATCATACATCAATTCAAGCTTAATGAAACTAAAAAATTTCAACTTCTACATTCAATGCCGAAACCTATCAAATCACGTTCGATTGACCTCAAATTTTGCACACAAGTCATAAATGATATAATAGACCTATTCCAATTTTTAGAATCGAATTTCGACCCCGATATCAAAAAGTCAACTCCCCGGTCAAACTTCCCAAAAATTCAACTTTTGCTATTTCAAACAAAATTTCACTACGGAGTTCCAAATAATTTTTCGGACACGCTCCTAAGTCCAAAATCACCATACAGAGCTGTTGGAATCATCAAAACTCCATTCCGGGATCATTTACACATAAGTCGACATCCAGTCACTATTTTAACTTAAGCTTTAAACCTTAGAACTAAGTATTCTAATTCATTCCAAAACCTCACCGGACCCGAACCAACTAACCCGGTAAGTCATAAAACAACTGTAAAGCATAACTTGAGAAGTAAATAGGGGAACGCAGTTATAATACTCAAAACGACCGGCCGGGTCGTTATATTCTCCCCCACTTAAACATGCGTTCGTCCTCGAATGTGTCAAGAGTTGTTCCTAGCCTTCAAATATCTATTCCACCTTACCACATATATACCTGGGGGTTATCTCATGACACCCTATTTCATATAGGCCTGACAACATGACATAATTGAAGATCATTACTTTAACCTTAATCCGTAAAACATAGAACCCAATTTCCAACATTCAGAATTCTTTTCAAGACCCGAATCTCACACCTACACACTGTATAAGTGTGAACAAGATGTATCAAGCCATCATAATCCCATATATAATTACATAACATACTACACAACTCGCATACTCGCAGCACCATTCCTGATAACAGTAATTACTCAAAGCCAACCTAGTACTAGTATTAAACCCCATATCAAACAAAACCTTGTTCCCAAACCTTTGTACACTGCTGATAATGAAAGAAAAACGTGAAATATCATGACCCCTTATCAAATCAACAAGTCATGGAGCTCTCTTGCCCCAACCAGAACCATGATCACTTTCTAAGCCGACCTTCAATATTATCTTTCCGAATATACCGTAATCAAACCTGATAGTACCCATTCTAGGTCCAATGACCTTATATTATTATACACAACTATTTCACAGACATGCCACACTAAAATAACTCGAGCCACAAACTGCGCAATACGTGTACCCAAAATGGAAACTGTCTCAAAGAAGAGAACTGTTTTCGCAGGTTCAACCAGCACCACCACAACCGCAATGCTATGAGATTATCATGTATAGTAGAAACAAGACACACGAATCTAATAACAGTAACCAGCTCTCCTAGAGCTCACATTAACATTACCCGCACGGATAACTCACGTGCTATAGTATCAATATCTGGACCCGCACGGACAACTCAGGTGCTAATAATATCAGTATATGGATCCGCACAGAGAACTCACGTGCCAATAACATAATCTACCTGGCATGGTCATAGGCCTCTTGTCCAATCATATCATACAGGAGCAATCAAATAAGTACACATGTATATGATAAATGAAATAAGATTCACATGCTCCTGGACTGGTATAAATAACACGCCATAGAGTAGGCATGTTTAAAGTGTGCTATCATAACTCAAATCGGCTAGTTAACACAGAAATAGTAACTACCCAGTTTATTCAGGGAATCAGCTTCTTTTTAACCTCAAGTATATCCCAGATAGTTCTCAACAAAGGTACGAATATGAGAAACGTTATAACTTTATGCTTAACAATCAACGCTAGGCATATCATAGCCCAAGCATTCTTCCTAGTATGAATACTTGCTCCGATGCCGGAACATGAGCTCAAACCTCACATATATGCGCATTCATAGCGCGTAGCTATCATAAATAATTAGTGCAACTAGTGCCTCCACTGAGTTTAAATAAAACACTCGCCTCAAACATGCCGCAACCCTGAAACAATATGCTTCGGAGAACTCTCAGTTTCCAAATTTATAGAATACATGAACCACCGTAACTGATCCCAACTCCAATACTCGAATGACTAAGTCATCTATCATGTACGATCATCCCACGAGGAATACTTTCATAATTCTTCCATGCCACATAGTAAAAATTTGAATATCAGCAGTCTATCAACCAGGTGAGTACCGCAATATGAATGAACATCCGTAAATCAAAACACAATATGCCTTTTGATATGCGCACCCTCCTCAGGGATTACTGAGCAATTATAACGTTCATCTAAATATATAACACTGGCCATTCTGTCCAGAATTCGTGACTTTCCCTTCAAGAATGAACTGCCACCTTGTACATGTAAATCTTAATCCCGCACAACACACCATATCTATCATTCTATCATTTGACATATAATCTCGAATTGTGAGTGTATTGAAGGATGTTTCACGTTGTTAAATTGTGGGACAGATTAAATTTTTATGTCTTGTTAATGAGTTTGGACTCAGAAAGATTAAGTAATTGCGTACTAATTGTGGCTACGAAAGGGTATAACAAGATGCCAATTTGAGGCTAAGCATGTGGGTTATCTCCTGCAGAGTAATCTACGTAGGTGTGTTCTTTATAATGTTGATTGGAGAGTTTCTTTTCTACCAGAGGGTTATATGTGTTGAGATTTAAATTTGAATCTGGTTGAGAAAGTTGACTTGACTGTCACGAGAATGAAGCGAGCTTAGCAGATGAATTGAGGTATTTTATGGTTTGTGTTACCTGAGCTTGTGAAGAATTTTTGTTGAACTGACTGCAGTATTATGGCAATAATAGAGTATGGATATTGTGAGTTATGGAATGTTTTGTTCTATGGCTTTGAACCAAGTGGGGGAGCCTACTATTGATGATTTGATTTCATGATTATGTGTTGTACTAGTTTCGGTTTGAGGCATACATGTGATTTGGTTATGACTTGCAAAGATTGATTTCGAGGATGACTCAAGTACGAAAGTTCCTGAATACATGTTATATTTCACTTTATGAGTATATGAAAATCAGGGGATGATCGAGTTATTATTGTTGGATGTAGTACGCACGAAGTATGAATTTGATTGGTGACGTTAAGGAAGGGTTACTTCTTTAAGTGTGGTCAAGCTAAGGGAGCACGTGTTGTTTGGCCCGTTTGGACGGTGCAATTTATATTTGAGCAGAGTGGAGGACACTATAGAAGGTTCAAATGGGTTCAAGATTTATATATAGCAATCGAGAATTTTTCTGGATTCGTGTATGGATAGAATCTGGGATTTTCATTTGATGGTGTCGGGACTTGCGGTAATTCTGTATTACTATGGATTCTATATTCCAGTATAAGAAAGGTAAAAGAACAATTTTAAATTCACATAAGGTATTTTCAGAGTGAGCGCTTCAGTTGTGGTACTTATGGGGGTGCTTAAGAAGAATACAATGGCTTATGGGCCTTATGGCGGTGTGGTTTTATGTTAGGATGTCTTGTAGTGAAATTTGGGTAAGGATCGTGAAGTTCTGACAGGGAGAAGTGTCAACTTGAGGGTAATTCAGAAGAAACTCGGAGAAAAATAGGACGACTGGGTAGTAGGCTGGACTAGTATGGTATGATCGGTTCCTTGGGTACCTATAAAGTAGTGAGGGTATGAATCCCCGAATTTGGTATGATATAAATTGTTTGGAGGTGACACACACGATAGGTGATGAGCATGTGGACGTGCACAATAGAAATTGTGTCTTGAATAAATCCTGTGCAGTTGTAAAATTAAAGAATCATGTTATTATCCGCGTATCCTCCACGTGTTAGAAAAATTGAGCTGAGGCTCATATTGAAGATCATGTTTAGGCTATGTGCCGATATTTTGGGACCCATAGCGTCGTGTTGATGTTGAATTAATTATTTTAAAATGTATATTTCATACTCAGTCATGCTCATCCATTGTGAGGATATTTATGGGATTGGGGTTGCCCTTCTGTAGCAGGCCATATCATCTCTTATATATATTATTATTATTATGGGATCGGGCTGCATGCCGCAGCAGGCCTTATAGGCTTTATTGCTCTGAATCGGGGCTGCCCGCCCATAATGGCTTTATATATTATTATTCTATGGATCGAGGCTGCCCGCCTGCAGCAGGCCTTATAGGCTTTATTATTATATGGATCGGGGCTGCCCGCCTGCAGCAGGCCATATAGGCTTTATATCATGCTTGGACTGAAGGAGCCCCTCCAGAGTTTGTACACATCTCCAGTGAGCGTAGATGATTATATATTCGGGATGGACTTCACAGGGCATGGACTTGCCTTACTTATTTATATTGTGATGAATTTTCCGTGGACATGGATCTTGTCTGTATCATTTATATTTGGGGATAGATTACCCCAGGGCTGGATTGGCCTTATATGGTATTGAGTGACTGACTGTCAGTCGAGGTGTATATATATACGGGATGGAATATCCCTGGGCTGGATTGGCCATAAACAGTACCAAGTGACTGAATGATTTGTGACCAGTATTACATAAGGTCTTTCCACTAAGATGACATATTCTTCATATCATGCAGTATTGATCTATTTCACTTGTATTGAGGTTAACTGTTGAACTTGAAAGCATGCCAACATTTCTGTACCATTATTTATGCTGGATTGTACCTGCGGAGCTCGTCACTACTTTCATCCTAGAGGTTAGTCTTGTACTTATTGAGTTGGTATCAGAGCACTAGGTTACTTAGGTCTCACGAGTCACGAGCAAGCTTAGTAGAGCCTGAAGGATCGGTACGGAGACGTCTGTACTTATCTTTCAGAGGCTATGAAGTTTTAGGAACAATATCACTTCTTTCTTATCCTGTCATGTGATTTTATTCTATCATCGATGATTGAACCATTCTATTTTTATTCTCTCGCAGATGGTGAGAACACGTAATACATCTACCGATGGACAGGGACCAAAGCCCCCGATGGCCACTATGACCAGGGGTAGGGGTCGAGGCCGAGGTCATGCTAGAGGCCGAGGTAGAGGCAGAGGTAGAGCTCAGTCTAGAGCTCTAGCAGCAACAACTGTTGTAGAACCTTAGGTGGATCTTCAGGAGGAGGTTCCAATTCAGACTGTAGCCGTTGGACCAGTTCAGGTTCTGGAACTCAGTGACACCGGGTTTTGGGGAGTGTTTATATCTATATTTGTGATATTTATTCAAATTTAAAAGATATGGTATTTTATTGAGATTGTCGGCTTGCCTAGTATTGAGATAGGCGCCATCACGATAGGTGAGATTTTGGGTCGTGACACGTACTACTGATAGAATTCTGAAATTTTTCGACCGGATAAGTCTTGGAGAAAACATAAATTTTCAACTATTTTTTGATAATTACAAATCATAGTGTGCACTGTGTACAGGTAAAATCGGGGGTAATGTCTACCCCGATTCCTCAATGAGAGAACTAAGGGGGAGCACAGATCCGTGAGATTATAATCGGGGCCAAAAACCCTTCATATTGAGGCAACATATCCGAGGTCGGACATGGTAAAGCGACACACCTCGGATCGAGTATAACTCCTAGACCTCGAGAGACATAGTGGATGGTTATGCATGATGGATAGGGGGCCGTAATACTCGCCCTCAACTGGATATTCCGGCGCGAATCTCGTTCAGTAACAATTATGGATCAATAATTACCGAAAAAAGAAGATATTTAACTTTCTTTAGACTTATGCTAGAATTGAAATTCTCCTACTATATAAAGGGGAAGTTTTTCTTTAGTTTGGGACATTGTAACACGCGATCAAGGCAATAAAAGTTTACTTTTGTTCTCTAGCTACTGTAAAAGGCATTACTCACTTGTTATGCTCTTTATTCGTGACTGGGCTTGAACCGAGGGTCCAATCGAGGACGAGCTCACTAATTAATCTAAGATCAATCCTGGTCTTAACATTGTGAGTGGTTTGATCATGTATTTCCTCTTTAATTCATTTATCTGTTATTCTTAATTATTCGTGTTGAAATAAATCACATATCCTTCAAACCGCGACAAATATAATTGTTACCCATTTTGGGGGTAAACGGTTTGGCGCCCACCGTCGGTCCCTAGTAGTAGCTTCCACAGGGGACTCCGGCTGCAGATATTGTGCATGTTCTCGCCATCTGCGAGAGAACAAGAATACAATGGTTCAATCATCAATAATAGAATGAAATCGCATGACAGAGAGAAAAAGAAGTGAAATTTTTCCTAAACTTCATAGCCTCTGGAAGATAAGTACAGACGTCTCTGTACCGATCCTCCAGACTCTATTAAGCTTGATCATGACTTGTGATACCTCGGCAACCTAGTGTTCTGATACCAACTTGTCACGACCCAAAATTCCCACCCTCGGGACCGTGATGGCGCCTAACATTTCACTTGCTAGGCAAGCCATTAAATTACACAGAATAAAATAATAACAAAAAATGTAAATGGGAATGAATCAAGTAAGTGGTATGTCACCATTAAATTATACAGAATAAGGGCAAATAATACCTCGCAGAAAGAAAATAGAAATTTACAACTTTAAGAAAAATCACAACAATAATCAAAGGCAAATGCAGTCATAAAGAAATATCAACAAGGGCACTCCCGAGGTACCGCCTCGTAGTCCTAAATCATAAATAAATTCACAATATCTCATTTCCTTATATCACCGCAGGAGCCTTCACATTTAATTTTTAAAAAAATATTTTTTTCCCAAAATAGCATCTCGCGTTTTAGCCACCCTTAACACATGGCATGACTTCTAGTAGTTCCCCTACTAGCCACGCGTATCAAGCCACCCTTATCTCACCGCATGCATTTCAATACCCATGCCTTATACCACCGCATGCGTATCAATATCACAATATATCTTAATTTGCACCTCAAGTACCCATATATTTCAACTTGGCAAAATAAATCAACAACAATATTTTTCACAATAAAGAGCTCAGGGCTCATGCCAAAAATAAATCAACAACAATATTTTCTATAATAAGGAGCTCACGGCTCAATCACAATGAGTACAAAAATCTCACAAAATATTCAGCAAAAATAATATTTCACAAATTTAACACTTTGTCTAAATATCAAATTTTTAAATATAAATTACTTCATTTTTTAATAATATTTAAATTAAGAAATCTATCCTTCAAATAATGCACAGAACAAAAAGGAACAGAGTTTCAACTAAATAGGTAAAACACTTAGCAGGAACAGGTCAGGCAAATTTAAAATACGAAAATATATTAATGATGATGAATATAACCGAATAAAATAATTTAAAGACATAATCTTCCACATTTAACCCGTGTACACACTCGTCACCTCGTGTACACGACTCTTAACACATTACAATTATCACATCAATACCAATCCTAGGGGAAATTTTCCCCACACAAGGTTAGACAAGTCACTTACCTTAAACCACGCTCAATCAGTCAAGTAGTATGCATTTTCCTCGATTTTCCGACTCCGATCGGCTCGAATCTAATCATAATTAATTCGATTCAATCAATACAAATTATAGGAATAAATTCCATAAGAAAATATAAATTTTCTAACAAAATCCTAAATTTAACCCAAATATCGCACGTGGGGCCCACGTCTTGGAACCAGACAAAAGTTACAAAATATGAATGCCCATTCAACCACGAGTCCAACCATACTATTTTTACTAAAATCTGATATCAACTCGACCCTCAAATCTTCAAATTAAACCAAGAGGGTTTTCTAAATCTTCCAACTTAATTCACCAATTAAATGTTAAAAACCACCATGGATTCGGGTAATTTGACCAATATTGAGTTAAGAACACTTACCCCATTATTTTTCTTGAATATTTCCCGAAAATCGCCTTTCCCCGAGCTCCAAATCGGTAAAAATCAGAACTTAAACATTCTACCCAGTGATTTCTTCTATGCGATCGCGGACCAACTCACGCGATCGCGAAGCACAAATTTTCATTGCCCAAAAATAACTCTACGCAATAGCATAAAATTCCACGCGATCGCAGCACAGTCTCTGCAAGCTTACGCGATCGCGAACCTTCTCACGTGGTCGCAAACCTTCTCACGCGATCGCGAAGCATTAAGCGCGTGGCCCACCTCCTCCCTCTGTTCCTCTTCGCGAACGCGGCCTAGCCCACGCGTTCGCGATGCACAGTGTTATCAAGCTACGCGATCGCGATTCCCTACACGTGATCGCATAGAGTAAAATATCCACTGCCCACTTAAGCCTACGCGACCGCGGACCTTCTCACGCGATCGCGTAGAAGAAAACCAGACCTGAGCACCAGAAAATTTCAGCAAAACACCAAGTCCAAAAATTGATCTGATAACCATCCGAAACTCACCCGAGGCCCCCGGGACCTCAACCAAATACACCAACAAGTCCTAAAACATCATACAAACTTAGTCGAAGCCTCAAATTACATCAAACAATGCTAAAACCACGAATCATACTCCAATTCAAGCTTAATGAAACTTAGAAATTCCAACTTCTACATTCGATGCCGAAACCTATTAAATAAAGTTCGATTGACCTCAAATTTTTCACACAAGTCATAAATGACATAACAGACCTATTCAACTTTTTAGAATCAGATTTCAACCCCGATATCAAAAAGTCAACTCCCCGGTCAAACTTCCTAACTTAAATTTCTATTTTAGCCATTTCAAGCCTAATTTAACTACGGGCCTCTAAATAATTTTTCGGACACGCTCCTAAGTCCAAAATCACCATACGAAGCTATTGGAATCATCAAAATTCTATTCCGGGGTCGTTTACACATAGGTCGACATCCAGTCAACTTTTTCAATTTAAGTTTTAAACTTTGAAACTAAGTGTTCCAATTCATTCCAAAAACCTCACCAGACCCGAACCAATTACCCCGGCAAGTCACATAACAGTTATAAAGTACAGAATGAGCAGTAAATGGGGAAACAGAGCTACAACTTTTAAAACGACTGGCCGGGTCATTACAGTAGAGTACTACAAATAATAGTCTGAATGAAAGTTTAACTGTCTAAATAGAAATAGACAGCTAGAGTAATGTAGAAGGGGACTTCAGGACTGCGAACATTGTGTAGTTATACCTCAAGTCTCCGTCAAGCATCGGATCTGAGCAATCTACTGACCCCCGCTAGGACCGACTCCAAAATCTGCACAAGAAGTTCAGAGTACAGTATGAGTACAACTGACCACATGTACTTTGTAAGTGCCGAGCCTAACCTCGCCGAAGTAGTGACGAGGCTAAGTCGGGTCACTTACAATAACCTGTACGCAGTGATAATAATAATAACAGAGAATGAAAATAGGAAATGAAGGTAAAGTAGCTAATTTATAAAAATGAGCTCAGTCCTCGCGACCAGAGAATCCAGAATATCAGACCTCAAAATATCATGAAAACGGCTGAAAACTAACACAATAACACAATGAGTACAACATACACAATTCGTTGCGGCGCGCAACTCGATCCCACCGTAAAAAAATACAATCTTCCCTTATTCCACCAAAATATCATTTATCAATATCAAGAATCACATATAAAATCCGCTGCGGTGCGCAACCCGATCCCACCATATCATCATAGTCAATTTCATAATCCTTTGTTATTTCACCATATCATAATTTATCAATAATAAGTATTATGTTCACAACCATTGAGGCGCGCAACCCGATCCCACCATATCATTATAATCAATATTAAAATCCTCATTTATTCCACCACATTACAACTGTTGCGGCATGCAACCCGATCCATAAATAATTTTAATAAATGTAATCAAACCAATAACTCAATTTACAAGAATCTCTACAATTAAAGGATATCAAAAGCAAAGTAACAAAGGAACCATGTATTAATCAAAGGAATGCTACAAATAATATAAAAACAACAAGACAAGTGAAGTTTGTGACAATTAAGGTATGCAAATAAGACAATTAAGGCAAGTAAAAATTAATCACAGAATCATGGAAGGGACGAACAATTCAATGCAAGAATAATTAATGACAAGTAACAAATTACGGCATAGAAAGAAACTAAGGCATGTAACAGTTTAAGGCATGGAATAAGGTAATGCATGAAATACGAGGAAAGACATGGAAACAATCATTTTGACAGTGCATATACACTCGTCACCCCGCATATACGCCGTTACACACAAAATTTACATAACACACAGTTCAAGGGTTCCTAATTCTCTCAAATCAAGGTTAGACCCAACACTTACCTCATTCTACAATCAGATCAAAGCTCGATCGGGGCCTTTCCTCTAAAATTCACCTCCAAACCAATCGAATCTAACCAAAATCGACTTAATATCATCAAATAATGCTAGGGAAATCAATTAAAATAGATAAAGCTAAGATCTTTACTCCTTTACCAAAAAGTCAATAAGTCAACCCGGGGCTCGCCCGGTCAAAATTCGGGTCCAATGTTAGATTCCAACTATTCATGACCCCACGAGTTCATATATGTGATTAGTTTCAAAATTCGAGTCCAAATCGACTCTCAAAATTCAATTTCTTATTTTTCAAAAACTTGACAAAGTTTCATAAATTTTCACCTTGATTCACATGATTTTGATGTTAAAATCTAAGATAAACAGATGAAATATGATTAAAAATGGATTAGAATCACTCACCCAAAGTTTGTACATGAAATTCCCTCTTCAAAATCGCCTCCTATCGAGCATAGGGTTCCAAAATATGAAAAACATGAGGCTAAAATCCCATCTCTCTGCTTTTGTCCAGGCGCAGATGTCGCAAATGCGACCCAGGGTTTGCAAATGCGAAGAAGTTATCACAAATACGAACTCCCCACATCTTTGTTGTCATCGTAATTGCGATGACTAGTTCGCAAATACAAACACTGGAACTTCGCAAAAGCAATCAAATGGTCGCAATTGCGATCTCTGCTGTTCCTAGGATCCCTTCGCAATTGCGAAAAAATAATCGCAAATGCGTCCCCCACCTCGTAATTGCGAGGTCTGCAGACCACACCAGCAACAGAGGGTCATCAGTTATTCTCCAAGGTCAAAACTCAGTCCGTAGCCTATTCGAAACTCACTTGAGCCCCTCGGGCTCCAAACCAAACACGCATACAAGAGTAATAACATCATACAAACTTGCTCGCATGATCAAAACACCAAAATAACACCTAGAACTACGAATCAGACATCAAAACGAATGAAATTTTCAAAGAAATCTAAGAACATGCAAATTTACAACCGGACGTCCGAATTACGTCAAATCAACTCCGTTTGCACTAAATTTTGCATTCAAGTCATAAATAATGAAATAAACTAATTCCAAGTTCTGAAATCGAAATCTGAACCCGATAACAAGAAAGTCAACCTACAGTCAAACTTGAAAATTCGTTAAGCCTTCAAATTACTAGTTTTTAACAAATCACGTTAAATCAAGTTAGGGACTTTCGAATTCAATTTCGGGCATACACACAAGTCTCAAATCATGACACGTACCCATCGGGACCGTCAGAACACTTATCCGGGTTCGTTTACACTAAATATTGACCGTAGTCAAGTCAAATCATTTTTAAGGTTAAAATTTACATTTTCTTAAATTCATCACATAAAAACATTCTGTAACACGACACAGACAATGCATGCCAATCGAGGAACACTAAACGGAGCTAGACGGGGTCTCAAAACAGAGAAATGAAGGCTAAAATTCAAAGTGACCTATCGGGTCATCACAGAGTCGGGCGAGTGAAAGATTGAGGCTAATGACAAGAAGGTGGAAACATACAACTCCAGGGTCGATCAGATCCCGGGAGCACCCCCGATATTGAAGGGACCGGATTCCAAAATATTTATCCAGAAGCCTTTTCCTTCAAGCGTGGCACCAATGCCAATACCAAAGAGGATTCTTATGCCTGATATCCCCAAATATAATGGGACCACATATCCAAATAAGCATGTACGTGTGCAATCAAAGGGAATGATTTGGAAGACGAGAGATCGAGCCGGTGTTGCTGAAAAGGTTTGGGGGAACTTTTTCCAATGGAGCAATGATATGGTATCACAACCTGCCCCCAAATTCCATTGACTTGTTCACTATGCTTGCAGATGCTTTCGTAACGGCCCGTGCCGGGGCCATCAAGGTCGAGACCAGAAAGTTTGATATTTGCAAGGTCAAACAAAAGGATAACGAGATGTTCAGGTAGTTTGTGTCAAGATTCCATATAGAACGGATGGACCTACCACCGGCTGAAGATGATTGGGCCATTCAGGAATTCACTCAGGGGCTTAACCCCCGAAGTTCCTTGGCCTCTCAACAGATAAAACAAAATTTGGTGGAGTACCTGGTGTTAACATGGGCCGACATCCACAACAGGTACCGGTCAAAGATTAGGGTCGAGGACGACCAACTTGGGGGCCCTTCTGGATCTGTTTACCCCATCAGGACCGATGATAGATCTAAGAGAGCCATTTATCAAGAGCTAAGACTGGTCCGAGATCGATATCAACCATACATCGCGGATCGAAGGGGAAATGGATCTGGATGTCACCCAGCAAGGACCGAGAAGAGAAGCGATCGAGGGACTAGTAGCAGGGGCTTGATGAGCAAGAATGGATTCGACAGGTCGCTCGGGATTAGGGAAGTACCTAGGTCATCAGAATATAACTTCAACGTAGACGCTGCAAGCATTGTGTCGGCCATAAGGCGCATCAAAGGAACCAAGTGGCCCCAAATGTTGTAGTCCGACCTAGCCCAGATAGATCCTAACTTGATATGTAAGTATCATGGAACTCACGGTCATAGGACCGAAGATTAGTGACAGCTAAGAGAAGAAGTTGCCCGACTGTTCAACAATGGGCACCTCCGAGAATTCCTAGGTGCCAATGATAAAATGCATTAAAGTGTCTATTAGGAGGGGAAAACGCACCCGAGATTATGTTTCAGGGGGAGTCATTTCGTTCAGTACAACCTCACAATGATGCACTGGTAATATCTGTACTTATCAATATATCTCGAGTTAAACATGTGTTGATTGATCCAGGTAGCTCGACCAACATCATCAGATCAAGGGTCGTAGAGCAACTGGGTTACAAGATCAAATAGTACATATGGTAGCTAGAAATATGAGTTTTGGCTACTTTGCACCTATTATTTGTTATATTTTAATTTATTTGAGCTAAATTATGGACAATTTATACTCATTACATTTTTTATGTTATGTAGGCCGTGATTTTGAGCTAAGACAAGTTTTTGGAGATAAAATGAATAGAAATGGAACGTTGAAGTCTGAGTAGAAGTTCGAAAGTTAAACCGTGATTGAATTTGGAGGTCGAGAATCGAGTGCGCATGTACAAAATAGAAAAACAAAATGCTAAGCCCAAAAATAGGACATCTTGGCATGAATGCCACCATAGGGAACAAGGTAACAACATTTAAGGCACCATAATGTATTAAGAAATATTCCCTGAAAAAAAGAGAACGAGGGGACATGCTGTTTAGGCATCTAATATAGTGGACAAGGCTTCTGAAATTTACCAAAGACACATCGTGCGGCGCGATGTGCCCGGCAGCGTGTCAATGCAAAGGTTTGGCCTAATTAATTCTACTTCGTCCCAGAGGGGGTATTTTAGTCCAGGTCCGTCAGATTCGGTAATACACTGTAAACACGATTTTTGAAGGGGATTCGACCTAGGAGAGTTTTAGAGAGCTACCACGGCTTGAAGACACAAGATTGCATCAATTCTCTTGCCAACAATCAGTGCAATATAGGAGTTTGTATCGTAAAGTTGCTTTGAAGTTTTCTATGTTCTTAAAGGTATTTGTGATGACTGCCTCTATATCTATGGAGAAGTTTTTCCCCAGAGTTTGACGGATATGGTATTTGATTGATATTGGTGTATTTAACTCTAGTTTAATTGTGTGATTACGTTTATGGAGCTTTGAATTAATTGTGAATTTATTCATCGGTTTATTTAATCGAAAGAGGAATATTTTGGTGATTATCTTTGCATTATTTTGTTTGGTTTAATTTAATGATTCTTCTAAATAATCGAGATAATTTTTTGAATCATTGATTAAACCAAGTTAGGAGAATATTCGAGAGACGTTTTCCTAAAGACTAGTCCATTTACATGTTCTTGCATATCTTCACAGTGCTTTGTATTAGTTTATTTTGTAGAGTTCAGATTTAATCGAGAGAGGGGTATTAACCTTACATTTAAGCTGATCATCGAGTGAATCCGTGAGAATCATTAGAACATTAGAAGTGAATTTGAATGGAGTAAGATCCAGAATAACTATCTTACACCTATCCTATTGTGACCCTTATTTCTCATATTGTTTACATCCCATTTTAGTTCAACTCCCATTCTTCATGGTCAAGTTTAATTTGTTGTAATATTAATTTATTAGTTATTGTAGTTAGTCATTACCACAAATCAAGTATTGATCGTCCTAAATAGCGTTAAACCATAAGTTATTCGAACATTGTTTAAATTCAATCCTCGTGGAGATGATAATTTTCCGATACTATCTTTGGCTAGCGATCATCAATTCTGTGTTATTGTTTGCGCTCGTCAAGTACTAGCAATCCGGGTATTGAACGGATTCAACATGGCATGTGAGACCATGAAAGGGGAGATAACTTTGCCGGTAAACACTGCCGTGACAATCCAAAAATGAAGTTCTATGTGATCGAAGGGGATATGAAGTATAATGCTCTATTCGGGAAGGCCATAGGTCCACAACATGAGGGCAGTACCTTAGACCTTGTACCAGGCACTAAAATTTCCCACACCAGGGGGAGTCAAAATGGTGTACAGAGAATTGCCAGCCACAAAGGAAATGTTTGATGTCCACGAAGTGATCCTGGTGCCCGCGGTTTCAACATCGAGGAGCACGTAACCGACCAAAAAAGAAGAGATTAAATAGCAATCACTAATACTGGTCTCTGTCAATTGGAGAGACATGAAGAACAAGGGACATACGATGAGGACGATTACAGCGTTCTGAGATCATTCATAACTTTCGATGACACCGCCGCCACCAAATCAACGGTTGAAGAGCTGGAGCAAGTCATATTAATCGAGCATCTACCGAATCGAAAGGTATACCTGGGAACGGTGTTAACCCCCGAGCTCAGGAAAAAACTTACTGATTTTCTTTAAGCTAACGTAGATTGTTTTACTTGGTCCCACCTTGACATGACAGGGATCCCATCGGAGGTAACCAATCATAAGCTAAGTTTGGACTCGAAGTTCTATCCGGTTAAGCAGAAGAGGAGGCCACAGTCCTAGATCAAACATGCTTTCATCAAGGATGAGGTATCCAAACTTCTAAAAATAGGATCCATCTGGGAAGTTAAATACCCGAATTGGTTAGCTAACGTAGTGATAGTACCTAAAAAAGGAAATACACTAAGGATGTGTGTGGATTATAAAGACATAAACAAAGCATGTCCAAAGGATTCTTTCCCTTTTTCTAACATCGATCGAATGATCGACGCGACAAAGGACCATTTTAAATATTTGCAGGAAACCTTTGACATCCTAAATAAATACAACATGAAGCTAAACTCGGAGAAGTGCATATTTGGGGTCGGTTTGGGCAAATTCCTCGGGTTCATGGTAACTAATCGGGAGATAGAGATTAACCCCGACAAAAAAAGCCATAGAGGACATCATCGTAGTGGACAAGGTCAAGGTGGTTCAAAGACTGACCGGGCATATAGCCGCATTGGGCTGGTTCATCTCGAGGTTCTCGGACAAGAACCATCGATTCTTCTCACTATTTAAAAAGAAGAAGAATTTTTCCTGGACTCCAGAATGCCAGCAAGCTATGGAAGAACTCAAACGATACCTGTCGAGCCCCCTCTGCTGCACACTCCGAAAGCAAACAAACAACTATACCTCTACTTGGCAATTTTTGCGGTGGCGGTAAGTGGTGTCTTAGTCCGGGAGGAAGAAGGTACGCAATTCCCTATTTACTATGTTAGTAGAACCCTAAGAGATGCCGAATCAAGGTATCCTCACCTATAAAAGTTAGCGCTCATCTTACTAAGCGCTTCTAGGAAGCTAAAATCATACTTTCAACGCCACCCCATATGTGTCGTTACCTTTTGCCCGCTGAGGAATATCAGGCATAAGCCTGAGCTCTCGGGCCGATTAGCCAAATGGGCCGTGGAGATTAGCGGGTATGATATCGAGTATTGACCCCGAACTACCATAAAATCTCAGAATTTGGCAGACTTCGTGGCCGACTTTACGCTGGCCTTAATTCCCAAAGTCAAAAAGGAATTACTGCTCACCTCGGGGGCTAATTCGACAATATGGACCATATTCACGGATGGTGCCTCTAACGCGAAGGGGTTTGAGCTCGGTATCATGTTAAAACCACATGCAGGAAGCGTAATTAGGCAGTCTATCACAATTGTAAAGTTGACTAATAATGAAGTCGAGTATGAGGCCATGATTGCAGGTCTAGAACTGGCTAAGAGCCTCAGGACCAAAGTGATCGAAGCCAAATGCGACTCCATTCTCGTTCTAAATCAAGTCAACGGAACGTTCGAAGTAAAAGAAGAATGGATGCGGAGGTACTTGGACAAATTGCATATGACCCTACACCAATTCAAGGAATGGACTCTACAACATGTACCCCGAGATCAAAATAGTGAGGCCGATGCACTGGCCAACTTGGAATCATCTGTCGACTCCGATGAATTCAGTTCGGGCAGTGGTACAATTGATGAATTCAGTGGTAGAAGAAGGTCACGCAGAAGTAAACTCCATGAGTTTGACCTGGGATTGGAGACACAAATACATAGACTACTTGAAGATATGAAAATTGCCTTCTGATCCCAAGGAATCGAGAGCCATGCGCAACAAGGGTGCCAGATTTAGCTTAATCGAAGTAGTATTGTCCAGGAGATCCTTCTTCGGCCCGCTGACCAGATGCTTAGGGCCAAGAGAGACAGAATACGCTATGAGAGAAGTTCACAAGGGCACTTGCGAAAACCATTCGGGGGCAAAATCCTTAGTTCGGAAGCTAATCAGAGCCAGCTACTAGTGGAATGAAATGGAGAAGGATGCGAAAGACTTCGTGCGAAAATGTGATGAATGCCAATTACACACCCTGATGATTCATCAACCAGGAGAGATGCTCCACCCGGTCCTGTCACTATGGTCGTTTATGAAGTGGGGACCAGACATTGTCGGTCCCCTTCCATGGGCACCCGGTAAAGTTCAATTCATACTATTCATGACCGATTATTTTTCCAAATGAGTCGAGGCTTAGACGTTCGAGAAGGTCCGAGAGAAAACATTCGTTGACTTCATCTGGGATCACATAATATGTTGATTTGGGATACCAACCAAGATCATTTGCGACAACAGAAAACAATTGGTATGCAATAAGGTAAGTAAGTTTCTCGAAGATCACAAGATAAAGAAGATATTATCAACGCCTTACCACCCTAGTGGGAATGGGCAAGCAAAATCGACGAACAAAACTATACTCCAAAACCTAAAAAAGAGATTGACCAGTTCGAAAGGAAAGTTGAAGGAAATCTTGCCCGAAGTCCTGTGGGCATACTGTACAACTTCGATATCAAGTACTGGGGCGACCCCGTTCTCTCTTATCTATGGAGCGAAAGCCCTAATACCAGTCGAGGTAGGGGAACCAAGCCTCAGGTTCCAGTATGCAACCGAAGAGTCAAACGACGAGGCCATGAACATGAGCCTAGAATTATTGAACGAAAGGCGGGAGGCCGCCCTAGTTCGTTGTCCGCCCAGAAGTAACGAATAGGGAGATACTACAACCAAAGAGCCAACCTACGACATTTGCAAGTCGGGGACTTGGTATTGAGAAAGGTACACCAGGAACCCAAACGAAGGGAAACTGGACCGAAATTGGGAAGGACCGTATCGAGTCATCAGAATAACCGGCAAAGGCTCGTATAAACTCGAATCGAGAAACGGTGTACAACTACCGAACAATTGGAACGTGGTACACTTAAAGCGGTACTACTGCTAAGGTATGAACTTAATTCCTTTTTAATTTAGTTACATTACGGACTAACGTATGCAGGTACTCAGCCAGGGACGAATGTGGCTATTAGGCCTAAAAGCACGTGTTACACTCTCTTTTCCTTGAATCGGTTTTGTCCCAAAGTGGGTTTTTCGGCATGGTTTTTAAAGAGTCAATAGTAAAACGTGCTACCTTAGTTTTGAAGACCGGACTTAAACTGAAATTGATGATCATTTGCACCAAATCAACAGTATCCAAGCCCGAACAAGTTTGCCATCAAATACTGGGGGACATTACCCCAAGGTTAGGATCCTTAGAAAGGGGAAAATTTTATATGTCAAAGCCAAGGCTTGGTGATTAGGATTCATTTGTAAGGGTCAAACGGTCATACGAACCGTACCCATATATCCCACTCTAGCCACGGCACATGGCTTATACGCCTCCGATCGTGTACCCTATATATTAAACAATGAAAGAAATCTACGCTTCCCTTATACTTTATCACTACACATTTCTCTTCTTCGATCCGAGATCCTAAACCCACGGGCAACCCCTACTCGGGGATTGTCGTTCGATAAAATATTCGAGTGGCTCGGGCTACCGAATCCCGGAGGCACCAAGCCTATTAGGCAGTGCCCGAATATGAAAGGCTACGGCCACCCTAAAAATGGCCTTGAGACGTCCGAAGTCCGTACTCAGAAAGTAAGGCCCTTACATATAATCAAAACCTATTAAAACGTTACCCTTAACAAAAACATCGTCGTATATATGACACTTAAGCATCTTAAAGTCCTTCGATTTTATCAAAATCTCGAAGCCACAAGTAATCCAAAGTTTCCATAGAAACTAGGCCCCATTTAGGCCTCCGAAGAATGGATACTCTAGATTACATTTGATTCTATGTTATGGCATTAAGAATAATACACAATTGCAAAAAGATGCTAAAAAGTAAAAACATGGTATTGCTAAAGGTAAAATTTTATATATTTCAAAAAATAATATTTACAAAGGCACGGTAAAACGTCCTCAAAACAAGTAAGAAAGAAAATGTACAAGGTAAACCCAAAAAAGAACTAAGGCACCTATGCCTAATCTTCACCGGGGCTCGACTCCGCAACGGAACCACCAGAACCATTGGAACCTTCAGAACCGTCGGAGCCTTCGGGACCTTCAGGCTCATAAAGTTTCTTTGCCTCGGCCTCGAGCCTCTTGGCTTCTTCAATCTAGGTCAACAGGTCAAAACCTCGGGCATGGATCTCCTCGGGGGCCTCTCTCCGGGATAGCTGCTTTATGTACTCGGTCTTCATCTTTAAGCGGGTCTCGGCTATCTCACATCAGCCTTATACTAGGCCATCATTTCCTCGACATTGGAGGATTTCCTCCAATTTGGACCTCAACGCAGTATATTCTCTATCGAGGGCTTCCCGTTCCGTGAAGGCTGAGTTTAGTTGTGCCCAAAGTTCATCATTTAGCCGAGACCATTTTTCGTCCTTGTCCTTCGCAACCCGTGGTTGGTCCTTGACTGATGCCAGCTCGTCTTTTGTAGCCTTTTTTTTCGAAGGCAGCAGGTCCATCCTGCCTTTCCATGCCTGAGTCGTGGCCTTGATATCATCCATCTCAGCCCGAAGGTGGTCGATCAAGTCTACCTTTTCTTGGACTTGCGAGGTTGCATTGTTAGTCATCACGAGTAGCTTCTCGTTTTTAGCCTCAAAGATCCTTACCTTCTTGCCAGATTGGCATGCTCCCGCTTCACGGACGAGGCCTCATTCTGAGCCTTCTCCAGTTCGGCTCGAATAACTGGGAGGTCCTTGAAGGCCTCATCTTGGTGCTTACTTAGAGCTTTATACATGTCCTTCTTCTGGATTTGCTCTTTGAGCTCGAACTCGAGTTGGCTGATTTCCAAGCGGGACCAAAAGAAGCTTTCGTGATAAAGCACCGAAGCATAAAAAAACAACGAAGTCATTAGAACATGACTAAAACTAACCAAAATTCGCAAAGGGAACAAAGAGTAGACGTCTTACCTGGTTCAGTACCTGTTGCGCCTCATTGAAGAGGCTCGATATGCCCACTTCGTTCATCTTCGCATGTCCTCCTCGGTCACCAGGCATCGAAGGTAGCTAGCACCCACCACCGACAGAGCCCGGGCATCCGGTGGGATAGTAAGAACAACCGTTCTCTTACGGTCGGGATCCATGCTTGGAGCAGGGAATTGCCTCACCAGCTTCGGGCTCGAGCTCGGCTCGCCCTCTCCTGATGGCACGTCCGTTTTTGGGACCTCCAGGTGACCAAGTCCAGAGTATTCCTCCAATGCGCCCATGTCCATGCCGTCAAAGAACATGTTGAGGGAATCATCTGGGCCCTGTGCCATCTCGTTTGATTTTTCTTTTTCGGCTTGAGCATCTTCGAACATGGAATCTTTGTGGGATGGTGTCCCCATGATGTCAATGACTCTAGCTTCCTCCTTTGGGGCAGGAGTGGCTTCTCGGGAGACTATGGCCTCCGATTCTCCTTCTGGCTCCCGAGCTAGGGGATCGACCTCTTGGCCACCTTTTTCGGTTGCCACCTGCTCTCCCTCGTCGATGGTTGACTCATGAGCAATGAACTCAAGGTCATTATCCTCGGGGTAATCTCTAAGTAGGTAGAGGGAATTAGAGTGCGGTGCGCTAGACTTGGTGCTCCCTTTGTTGTTTTTCCAGATCCGGATGGCCACCCTTTTCTTCTTCAGCACGGCATCCGGGAGTGCAAGGACTTCCTCTTCTTCTTTTTCTCCTTCTTTGCAGTAATCCCGAGTTGTCCTGGAGTGGAGTGTTTGGTAAGCGAGGATAGGTCCTCATCCTCATCCAACGGCCTGAGCTCGGTGGTCTTGGACAAACCTGTGAAAAGGAAGAAGACTTAGCGAAATACAAGTCAAGGGTGTGAGTAATCACTCGGGAGAGAGCCTCGCCATGGGAACGGGCCGCCCACTTGCCCTTAGAGAGACTTTTCCATGCATGATCGAAGTAAGACATTTGTTTGCAAATCCCCTCGATCTACACCTTCAAGCGAGGGACTGCATTAGGAACCCGGGCAACCGCTTCACAATGATAAACGCAGACAATTAAGAAAAGAAAGAAAGGGAGTGCCAAATACTAAAGAAGGAAAAGACTTACGAGATGTGTTCCACTTTTCCGGGAACGGTAGAAATTCGGAGGGAATGAGGTCTTCGGTTTTCACCCGAACGAACCTCCCCTGCCAACCCCGATCTCGGTCCTCATAAATGCTCAAGAACGGAGCTTTACTTGCTCGACGAACGAGCTTAATCAACCCCCCTCGGAAGATTCAGGGACTGTAGAGACGAAGCATATGGTCGAGGGTGAACCGAGGTGCTTCAGTGTTGTTTACGAAGTGATGAAAGAGGATTACGATTCTCCAAAATGACGGGTGAATTTTCCCAAGACAGACCTAGTACCTTTTTTAAAAGTCGAGGACTACGGGGTCCACTGGGGCGAACGTGAAAGAGTACGTGTAAACACTTAGATACCCCTCTATATGAGTGGTGATATCTTCGTTAGGCCCGGGGAAGACCACCTTCTTTCCCTCCAAGTTACAGTCTACTCGAACTATGGGGAGTGTCTCCTCAATGACATAGCATATGTACCTCCATGCTCCCTCAACTCGGTCCTGTTGATTGGAGGCCTTTTCGATATTGAAGTCGTTCTCGATAGTACGTCCCCCGGGGATGAAGCCCTTCAAGGGAGGCTCATGGGCCACCTCGGGATGGCTACCTCGACATTTGTGGTCGGATTAGAAGATGAGGGGGCATTTTTCTAAGGCACGAATTTGGAAGTTTTTGCCATCGGATTCTTGGAATATGAAAGTTTCAAGAAAATATATGAATATTTAAAGATGTGATGAAGATATAAAGAGTTGGGTTGAAGATTCAAAGAGAAAGTATGAAGATTTAAAGATCTAAGGAGCAATGTATGAAGATTTGAAGAAGTTAAAGGTAAGTAGAGAATTCGGGGATAAATCAAAGAGCTCTGGAATCGGAAAGTGGGGAAGTAAAAAAGGGGTCAGAGATTTTATAGAGGAAGGACAATCAATGCGTGGTGTTTCACATTTAAGGACAGTCAACCGGCGGTTGACATGTGTCCGAAGTCAGAATGACATGACTTATGGGACGTTTCGTTGGCATGTCAACTCGGTTGTAACGAACGAAGGAAGGAACCGGGGTCCATTTATTGCTTCCCGTCGCTTCGATAAATCTACCCTCCGAAAAATGAGGGGACTTGTTGTGTATGGGTAACTTCGTCCTTTTTGCTACTGACAAGGTAACTCCATTAATCTCATTCCCCCCAAAAATTATATTGATCGTCAGGCGCGGGGGATCTTCTCCTACTCTTGAGGGCTCTGTGTTATCACGGTTTCGACCGTAATTGTTCTTGGCCTGGTCACTAAAGAATTCCCTGAGGTGGCCATTTTTCAGAAGTGTTGCCACCTCTTCGCGCAGATGCCTGCAGTCCTCAGTCTGGTGACTGTTCGTCCCGTGGTATTCGGACCACAAATTAGGATCCCTCTAGCTAAGATCAGACCTTATCGGCTTCAAGAAGCGTGCTTCTTTAATGCTCCTCATAGCCGATACTAACTCTACTACACTAACGTTGAAGTTGTATTATGAAAGTCTAGGGTAGGAAGGATCTCGAGAACCTGACGTTTCCTTGTCCTGTAATGACCTGTTATTCCGGCCGGGATCAGTTCTTCTATCGGTAACGAACTTGTCTACTGACAGGAAGCCTCTGCCGCGTCCTTCAGCAAATTCATAGGGGAAAAACTGGCTCCAATAGGACCGTCTATCCTTGTTGAAATCGTCTTTTGATTTCTCTTTATTCTTATCCCGGCCTTTAACCGGCGTTGGGAAGCCAAGCTGATCATCCTCAATCCTTATCTTTGACTCGTACCGGTTGTGAATATCCGCCCAAGTCATCGCTTGGAACTCGATCAAGCTTTCTTTCAACTTCCGAGAAGCATCAGAACTTCTCGGATTCAACCCCTTGGTGAATACTTCAACCGCCCACCCATCTGGAACGGCCGGGAGCAACATACTTTCCTTCTAGGAACGTGTTACAAATTCCCGCAGCAACTCAGACTCTTCTTGTGCAATTCTGAATAAGTCGGCCTTCCGGGCCTGCACCTTTCTAGCCCCGGCATGGGCCTTAATTAAATAATCCACGAGCATCTCAAAGGAATTTATGGAATGCTCGAGCAACAGCGAATACCATGTCAAGGCTCCCCTCGTGAGAGTCTCTCCAAATTTTTTCAGCAAAATTGATTCGATTTCGTAGGGAGCTAAATCGCTCCCCTTCACCGCTGTCGTATAGGTGGTGGTATGCTCCTAAGGGTATGAAGTCCCATCATATTTCGACACGCTGGGTATTTAAACCGATTCGGGATCAATTTTGGTGTTGCACTTGATTTGTACGGCAATTGAGTGTACTTCCTTGAGTCTGGTCCTTTCAGCACTAATAGTGCACCTGAGATTTGGTCCATGCGGGCATTTGCTTCCCTCATAAATCGTATGAGTTTGTTTTTGAAGGGATCGCTCTCGTTGTTATGACAGGATCCACTCCCCCGGCCCCATCGAAGCCGACCTTGCCCCTCAGGGTGTTGTTTTCAACCCTCTATGTTCTTTGAATTGTAGAAGCACTGGGAGGAACTAGACCTCGTCCGTTCGCGTTATTGAAAGCACCCGATAACGCTTGTTTCTTATCTTGTTGCTCCTGCAGGACCCTTACCGATTCAACGGCGTGCTCCTCTTTAGCGTCATTAGGAGTCGTCTCCAGAACATGTCGCTGGTACCGCCAGCCGTGGACCGAGGTGGCTTCGCTCCCCTCACTGCGGGTATCACTGATTGAATCCTCGTGTTGAGGCTGGTTTCGTTGGGCCTCAAGGTTGTGTATGTTGCTAACACTACTATCTGTCATTTTTTATGATTTTTTGCTAAGAAAAAATAATCAAACACGTTAGTAAAAGAGGCAAGGACCAACTTAATTGCACAACTATCTAGGCCCTACGGTGGGCGCCAAACTGTTTACCCGTAAAATGGCACAATTGAATTTATACGTGATTTCTAGACAAGCGAATTAATTTGATCCTGAAATAATAGACGAATTATATAAAAGTATAATACTTAGCCTTCAGATGAAAATGAAATAGCAGAAATAATAGTTCCGGGAGCAGGGCTTCCGGGCACAACAACAATGAAATCCAGAAGCAAGAAGATAAAATTATATTTAGCTTTGAATAGAGTATAGTGTATGTTTGCCAGAAAATTCGTGTCCGGTACAATGATAATAGAGCTCACTATTTATAGTTGGGAACAAAGTCCTAGGATCAAGCCCCTTTTTTAATGTCAATTATGAGGGCTATTGAAGAATGTGTAACGGCGGGCAGTGAATACCATAGTTTTTGTAACGGGCAGTATACTTAATGCTGTAGAATATTCTTCATTAAATATTTCTGGGTGGCAAGCATTTATTTTATCTTTATGAGTATCGTTCTCTCCGGTAACAGACGGGATCGTTACCTTCGATTTCAACTATCTTATGTCTTTTGCTCCACGTGTCACTTCCTCATGCAATAAATTAGTATATTATATTGAATGCGAATATTTTTTTTCCTAGAATAAAATCAGGAGCGCTCCATGCATGCATCCACTATGCATGTTGGCTTCCCTATCCATTTCTTTTGTTGGTTTCTTTCTCTTTTTGTCATTTAATGTAAATTAGTGGTTCACCCCTATGAACTATCCATTACCTTTTCATCATTTAACTAAATTCTACAATCTATAATTGATCCAAAGAATGAGACCAAACAATACAACCAAATTATTATGTGTAGTCCATGTGACAATGACAAATAATGCCAAGTTAATAGAGCCAAAATTTCATTGATAGCAACCTCTTAAGAATCGGGGTGCATTTTCTATTATTGATTGAAATAACTTTTTGTAAAACGAAAATAAAAAATGAATTTATTTAAGAAGATTCATCGTCATATTTTTAACTAACTTAGTGGATATATTAATTAGGTGCTTATAACAATAGAAAAATATTCAAGATTTGTTAACACGTGAAATTTGTTTTTGAAGCTGCAAAACCACACATGTTTTAATCTCCAAAAACCAGAATACATAATACAATAAATTAAGTTCCTTAAGAATGTTAGTCAATATGTATTACTGTAAATAATGAAACAGTAAACTTTCTGAAATAGGAAAAACAGAAAGTTAGCAACAACAAAATATCAAAATAATTTTTGGAAAAATAATTTCGTAATAAATCGAGCCCACTGAATGCACAGTGTGTCCTTAAGGAAATTATTCCCCTCAAGTACCTGAGGTGATGGAATATTATCCTCTCAGGATAGAACGATTTAACTCACCGGAGTATTGGTACCAAAAACGCCGATGAAACAACGAACCACTCGAAGAATCTGAATCCGAATCCGAATCCGAAGCCGAGCCGAGCGAGCGAGCGTCGACGGTGCGAGGCTTACTTTCTTTCCAACCCATTTAACACCAAGAGAAGTTCTTTCTCAATATAAGTACATTCACTTTTCTTTCTGTAACGACTCGGCCGGTCGTTTCGAGAGTTATAACCCTATTTTTCCCATTCATACTTTTTGTGTTATTCAGCTATATTATGTTATATCGGGTTAGTTGGTTCGAGTCCGGAAGAAACTCGGAGTGAACTGATACACTTAGTCTCATAATTGAAAATTTTAAGTTAGAAAAGTAGATCGGATATGGACCTATATGTAAATAATCTCAGATTTGAATTTTTATGATTCCAATAGCTCCGTATGGTGATTTTGGGCTTAGGAGCGTGTCCGGAATATTATTTGGAAGTCCGTAGAGGAATTAAACTTGAAATGCCGAAAGTTATATTTTTTGAGAAGTTTGACCGAGGGTTGACTTTTCTATATCGGGGTCGGAATATGATTCTGAAAATTGAAATACCTTTGTTATGTTATTTAGGACTTGTGTGTAAAATTTGAGGTCAATCGGACGTGATTTGATAGGTTCCGGAGTTGTTTGTAGAAATTAGAAATTCCAACATTCATTAGGCTTGAATTGGGGTGTAATTCATTATTTTAGCGTTGTTTGAGGTGATTTGAGGATTCGACTAAGTTCGTATGATTCTTTAGGACTTGTTGGTATATTTGGTTGAGGTCCCGAGGACCTCAGGTGAATTTCGGATGGTTAACGGATCAAAAAGTGAACTAGAACAGCTGCTGCAATTTCCTTCTGTTGGAAATTGCTTCTGCCTAGAAATCAAGCCCAGATCGAGCTCAGGGTCGAGGGCTACGATCGAAGCCCATATCGAGCTCAGGGTCGCGGGCCACGATCGAAGCTCAGATCGAGCTCAGGTTTGAGGGCCACGATCGAAGCCCAGATCGATCCCAGAGTCGAGGGTCACAATCGAAGGCATGATCGAGCCCAGAGTCGAGGGCCACGATTGAAGCCAAGATCGAGCCCAGAGTCGAGGGCCACGATCGAAGCCCAGATCGAGCCCAGAGTAGAGGGCCATGATCGAAGGCATGATCGAGGGGCAGGACCGAGGGGCAGGACCGAGGACCAGGATCGAAGACCTCTATCGAAGGCCAAGATCGAGGGCCAAGATCGAGGCAAAACCGAGGATGTCTAGGCAGAATTATAAAAACAGGGACTTCGTCCCATTTGCTATTTTGGACAAATTGGAGCTTGGGGAGAGGCAATTTTTGATATATTTTCAAGGAAAACTTGAGGTAAGTCTCTTGTGATAATTTCTACTCCATAATATTGAATTATCATCGAATAATCCGACTAGATTACATGATTTTGAGGTGTAAATCAGAGATTGTAACTTAGAAATTTGGAAATAAGATTTATAGATTTGAGGGTCGAGTTGAGGTCGGATTTTGGTAAAATTGGTATGGGTAGACTCATGGTTGAATGGGCTTTCGGATTTTGCAACTTTTGTCGGGTTCCGAGGGGTGGACCCCACAGGCGATTTTTGAGTCAATTTCAGGTTTTGGTCTAATTTTGAAGCTTTTCTTGTGGAATTCATTCCATTAGCGTATATTGATGGTATTATACTGATTGTGAATAGATTTGGAGCATTTGGAGGCAAAGTCCAGAGGCAAGAGCATTGCAGGGTAGAGATTTGACCGGTTTGAGGTAAGTAACGATTGTAAATCTAGTCCTGAGGGTATGAAACCCCGGATTTTGTATCATTCTACTATTTTTAGTGATGCACATGCTAGGTAATGGGCGTGTGGGCGTGCACTGTTGGGGACTTGTGACTTGGTCCGCCCCGTAGCAACTGTAAAGTTGCATACTTTGTTGAAACCATTGATACTTATATGATTTAGAAAGATTTTCTGTAAATTGGGCTGAATGCTATGTTTGGGCTTTGCGCCAATACTGTTTGGACCCTTAGGGGCTGTTTCGTATCATCCTCTCACTATTTTCGATTGAAAATCTATACTCAGTCATGTTTATACTTGTTTACTGCATAACTAAGTTTATGACTCTATTTTGATGCATATAAATGTTTTGGGCCGAATGCCCTGCTTTACTGAAATGCCCGAGTGGCTTGATTTGTGAGGATGAGTGTGGATCGGGGCTGCTCGCCTGCAGCATACTTGTGACTGAGTGAGGCCGAGGGCCTGATTGGTGAGGATGAGTGTGGATCGAGGCTGCCTACCTACACGTGAGTTGTCCGTGAAACACGTGAGTTGTCCGTGTAGATTATAGCGCTTGGGCTGAAGGAGCCCCTCCAGAGTCTGTACACACCCCCAGTGAGCGCAGGTACCTACTGAGTGCGAGTGCCGAGTGTTGAGTGACTGGGAGGCATGAGTGATTATGAGGTATGCCCGAGTGGCATGAGTAACTGTGAGGTATGCCCGAGAGGCATGAGTGACTGTGAGGTTTGCCTGACAAGAGTGATTGTGAGGTATGCCCGAGTGGCACGAATGACTGTGAGGTTTGCCCGAGGGGCTGTTTATGATTTCATCATTTTTGCTCACCTTTGCATTGAGCCTTTGTTTGAAAAACTGTTGGAAAAATGTCTTTACAATGATTTTTACTAGAACTGGGTTTAAACGAGATGTTTGATTCAAATCCTGATTTTTTTTAAAGCATTTGGTATTTTACTGAGATTTCCTGATATGAACGTTATATGCTTTATTGCTCGTCACTACTACTCAGTCTTTATTTATTATTGTTACTTACTGAGTTGGTGTACTCACGTTACTCCCTGCACCTTGTGTGCAGATTCAGGTATAGCTGGACACGGTAGCGGTTACTGAGTGTTCTGGTTGTAGATTTTCTTGGAGATAGCAAGGTAGCTATTTGGCGATCGCAGTCCCTGCTCTTCTCCCTCTTATCTTCCTCTAGTTGTATTTAGCTATTTTTCGGGCTGAGTTAGCCTTGATATTGTTAGATAGATTATAGTATATGCTCATGACTAGTGACACCCCGATGTCGGGCTTTTCTTTTCCGCACTTCTATTTTTCTTTGATTTGAACTCTTTAAATGGAGGTTTTATGTTAAATAACCTTGAAATTATCTTTGAAATGAAAATATCATTTTGTTTAGGAAATGAGTCGGCTTGCCTAGTTCCACGATAGGCGCCATCATGACAGGGGTTAGTTTTGGGTCGTGACAGATTGGTATCAGAGCCTAGGTTACATAGGTCTCACGAGTCATGAGCGGGTTTAGTAGAGTCTTGCGGATCGATATGAAGACGTCTGTACTTATCTTCAGGAGGCTGCAGAACCTTTAGGAAACTCCACATTCTTGAATTCTTGTCGTGCGAATCTGTTGATTCTAGTAACTAAAAATCTGTTGTTTCATTCTCTCACAGATGGTGAGGACTCGTGCCACCGGTCAGGAGGGCCAGCTACCAGTACCACCAGCCAGGGCCGCGAGAGGCCGAGGCCGTGGTAGAGGCCATGGTAGGGGCAGAGGTGCAGCCCGTACAGCAGTTGGGGCAGTACCTACAGATCCACCGGTTGTCCCAGATCAGGACCAAGTTCCAGTTGTTGATGCACCAGTTCAAGCACCACCTGTGCCTATTGTGATTTCAGGCCTTCAGGAGGTCCTAGCTCAGATTCTGATAGCGTGTACTGGCCTTGCTCAGGCGGTCTCTATTTCAACGGCCGCAACCACTTCTCAGGCCAGGGGAGGCACTCAGACTCCCGTCGCTCGCACACCCGAGCAGGTTATTCAGGGACTTCAGACACTAGAGCTACCACCAGCCCAGCCAGTTGCTGTTGCTTAGGATTATGTGGTTCCTGCTATGCCTGAGGATGATTAGCATAGGTTGGAGAGGTTTGGGAGACTTCAGCCACCACCTTTCAGTGGCACAGAGAGAGAGGATGCTCAGGACTTTTTGGACATGTGTCAGAGGATACTCCGTACTGCTGGTATTTTGGAGACTTGTGGGGTCTCATTCACTACCTTTCAATTTTCTGGGGTTGCACTCAGATGGTGGGAGACTTACAAGAGGCGTAGGCCTGTTGGCGCAGCACCCCTTACTTGGCAGCAGTTCTCCGTGGTCTTTTTGGAGAAGTTCGTGCCTCGATCCCGCAGAGAGGAGCTGCATAGATAGTTTGAGCGGCTACACCAGGGTGATATGTCTGTGATGCAGTATGATATGCGGTTCTACGAGTTGGCCCGTCATGCTATCTGGTTGTTTCCCACAGATAGAGAGAGGATCATGAGGTTTATTGATGGCCTCACTTATCAGCTACAGTTGCTCATGACCAGGGAGCAGGTTTTAGGTGCTACCTTTGATGAGGTTATCGAGATTGGTCAGCATATTGAGATGGTTCGCGGTCAGGATAGGGTTGAGAGGGAGGCCAAGAGGCCTTGTGGTCAGGGTGGATTCAGCGGTGCTTCTTTTGGGGGTCAGTTCCAGCACGGTAGAGGTCGTCATTTTAGACAGGCTCAGTCAGCTCGGCCATTTCATTGGGGTGCATTATCTGGCCATGGTTCTCACAGTTCTCATCAGGGCCACTCATCACTTAGTGCCCTTCCAGTTCAGAGTTCGTCCCGTGCTCCACCTGTTCAGGGCTCTTCCATGCCAGGTTCTTCTACCAGTCATCCTGGTGCTAGGGGTTCCCTTCAGTTTCCGCCGCCAGCACCAGGGAGTTGTTTTGAGTGTGGGGAGCTTGGGCATATGTAGAGGCAGTGTCCTCATCGTCATAGAGGTCTATCTCAGTAGAGGAGTCAGCCTCCGACTACAGCCCCAACTACCTCACCATCCGCCCAGTCAGCTCGGGGTGGAGGTCAGTCAGCTAGGGGTCGCCCTAGAGGGGGAGGCAGATCAGGGGGTGGTCAGGCCCGTTTCTATGCTCTCCCTGCCAGACCAGATGCTATTGCTTCAGATGCTGTGATTACAGGTATTGTCTCAGTTTGCCACAGAGATGCCTCAGTATTATTTGACCCTTGTTCCACGTATTCATATGTTTCCTCGTATTTTGCCCATTTTCTGGATATGCCCCGTGAGTCCTTAGTTTTGTCTTTACATGTATCTACTCCTGTGGGCGATACTATTATTGTGAACTGCGTATATCGATCATGTGTGGTGACTATTGGGGGTCTAGAGACCCGAGTAGATCTATTGTTGCTCAGTATGGTTGACTTTGATGTGATATTGGGTATGGATTGGTTATCTCCATGTCATGCTGCTCTAGATTATCACGCTAAGACGGTGACATTGGCTATGCCGGGAATTTTGAGGGTTGAGTGGAGCGGTTCTGTAGATTATGTACCAAGTAGGGTGATTTCATATTTGAAGGCTCAGCGCATGGTTGAGAAGGCTTGCCTATCTTATTTGGCTTTTGTGAGGGATGTTAGTGCAGAGACTCTTGTCATTTATTCTGTTCTGGTGGTACGTGATTTTCCGGATGTGTTTCCTGCAGACCTACCGAGCATGCCGCCTGACAGGGATATTGACTTTGGCATTGATTTGGTGCCGGGCACCCAGCCCATTTTTATTCCACCATATCATATGGAACCGGTGGAGTTGAAGGAATTGAAAGAACAGCTCCAAGAACTCCTTGATAAGGGGTTTATTTGGCCTAGTGTGTCACCTTGGGGTGCACCAGTTTTATTTGTAAAGAAGAAGGATGGTTCCATGAGGATGTGAATTGATTACAGACAGTTGAATAAGGTCACAGTCAAGAACAAGTATCCTTTGCCTCGTATTGATGATTTATTTGACCAGCTTCAGGGAGCGAGGGTGTTCTCCAAGATTGATTTGAGGTCCGGTTATCACCAGCTGAGGATTCGAGATTCAGATATTCTCAAGACAGCTTTCAGAACCCGATATGGCCATTATGAGTTCTTGGTGATGTCTTTTGGGCTGACCAATGCCCCAGCAGCATTCATGCATCTGATGAACAGTGTATTCCTGCCCTATTTGGACTCATTCGTCGTTGTATTCATTGACGACATCCTGGTGTACTCTCGTAGCCAGGAAGGGCACGCTCAGCATTTGAGGGTTGTATTGCAGAAATTGAGGGAGGAGAAGTTTTATGAAAAGTTCTCTAAATGTGAGTTTTGGCTTAGTTCAGTAGCATTCTTGGGGCACGTGGTATCCAGTGAGGGTATTCAGGTGGATCCGAAGAAGATAGAGGCGGTGCAGAGTTGGCCCAGACCGTCCTCAGCCACGGAGATTAGGAGCTTTCTTGGTTTGGTGGGTTACTATCGTTGCTTTGTGGAGGGATTTTCATCTATTGTATCGCCCTTGACCAAATTGACCCAAAAGGGTGCTCCATTCAGGTGGTCGGATGAATGTGAGGAGAGCTTTTAGAAGCTCAAGACTGCTTTGACCACAGCTCCAGTGTTAGTTTTGCCATCAGCTTCAGGTTCTTACACCGTGTATTGTGATGCCTCGAGGATAGGCATTGGTTGTGTTTTGATGCAGGAAGGTAGGGTGATTTCCTATGCCTCGCGCCAGTTGAAGACCCATGAAAAGAACTATCCTATCCATGATCTTGAGTTAGCAGCCATTGTTCACGCCTTGAAGACTTGGCGTCATTATTTGTATGGGGTTCATTGCGAGATCTATACTGATCACCGGAGTCTGCAGTATCTGTTAAAGCATAAGGATCTTAATTTGCGTCAGCGGAGATGGTTGGAGCTTCTTAAGGACTATGATATCACTATCTTGTACCATCTGGGGAAGGCCAATATGGTGGCCGATGCTTTGAGTCGCCGGGCAGAGAGTTTGGGGAGTTTAGCATATCTTCCAGCAGCAGAGAGACCTTTGGCATTAGATGTTCAGACCTTGGCAGGCCAGCTTGTCAGATTGGATATTTCGGCGCCTAGTCGGGTATTGGCTTATGTGGTCTCCAGGTCTTCCCTTTATGACCGTATCACGGAGCGTCAGTATGATGACCCTCACTTGCTCGTTCTTCAGGACAGGGTTCGGAGAGGTGATGCTAGGGATGTGACTATTGATGATAACGGGGTGCTGAGAATGCAGGGCTGGATATGTGTGCCTAATGTAGATGGGCTTCGAGAGCTGATTCTTGAGGAGGCCCACAGCTCACGGTATTCCATCCATCCGGGTGCCGCTAAGATGTACCAGGATTTGAGGCACCACTATTGGTGGAGGCGGATTAAGAAGGATATAGTTGGGTTTGTGGCTCGGTGTCTAAACTGTCAGCATGTTAAGTATGAGCATCAGAGATCGGGTGGCTTGCTTCAGAGGTTAGAGATCCCAGAGAGGAAGTGGGAGCGGATCACTATGGACTTTGTACTTGGGCTCCCACGGACTTCGAGGAAGTTCGATGCTATTTGGGTTATTGTGGATCGGCTGACCAAGTCCGCGCACTTCATTCCATTAGGTACTACTTACTCTTCAGAGCGGTTGGCTGAAATTTACATCCGAGAGATCGTTCGCCTGCATGGTGTCCCAGTTTCCATCATTTCAGATAGGGGTACTCAGTTCACGTCGCAGTTTTGGAGGGCCGTGCAGCGAGAGTTGGGTACTTAGGTTGAGTTAAGCACAACTTTTCACCCTCAGACGGACAGGCAGTTCGAGCGCACTATTCAGATATTGGAGGACATGTCGCGTGCTTGTGTCATTGACTTTGGGGGTTCATGGGACCAGTTTCTGCCACTCGCGGAGTTTGCATATAACAACAGTTATCAGTCGAGTATTCAGATGGCTCCGTATGAGGCTTTGTATGGGAAGAGGTGTAGATCTCCGGTTGGACGGTTTGAGCCGGGTGAGCCTAGGCTCTTAGGTACAGACTTGGTCCAGGACACATTAGATAAGGTGAAACTGATTCAGGAGCGGCTTCGCACGGCGCAGTCTAGGCAGAAGAGCTACGCGGATAGGAAGGTCCGTGATGTGTCTTTTATGGTTGGGGAGAAGGTTTTGCTGAAGGTATCACCCATGAAGGGTGTTATGAGGTTTGGGAAGAGGGGCAAGTTGAGCCCCCAGTTCATTGGGCCTTTTGAAGTGCTTCAGAGAATAGGGGAGGTGGCTTATAAGCTTGCCTTGCCACCTAGCTTGTCGAGTGTGCATCCAGTGTTTCATGTTTCCATGCTCCGGAAGTATATTGGAGATCCGTCCCATGTTTTGGATTTTAGCACGGTTCAGTTGGAGGGTGATATGACTTATGATGAGGAGCCGGTGGCTATTTTGGATTGACAGGTTCGAAGGTTGAGGTCAAAGGATATAGCTTCAGTGAAGGTGCAATGGAGAGGTCATCCTATGCAGGAGGCCACCTGGGAGACCGAGCGGGAGATGCGGAGCAGATTTCCACGCCTATTCGAGACTCCAGGTATGTTTCTATACCCGTTCGAGGACGAACGGATGTTTAAGAGGGGGAGGATGTAACGACCCTATTTTCCCCATTCCTAATTTTTTTATGTTATTCAGCTATATTATGTTATATCGGGTTAGTTGGTTCGAGTCCGGAAGGAACTCGGAGTGAACTGATACACTTAGTCTCATAATTGAAAATTTTAAGTTAGAAAAGTAGACCGGATATGGACCTATATGTAAACGACCTCGGATTTGAATTTTTATGATTCCAATAGCTCCGTATGGTGATTTTGGGCTTAGGAGCATGTCCGGAATATTATTTGGAAGTCCGTAGAGGAATTAAGCTTGAAATGCCGAAAGTTTAATTTTTTGAAAAGTTTGACCGGGGGGGTGACTTTTTGATATCGGGGTCGGAATCCGATTAAGAAAATTGGAATATCTCTGTTATGTCATTTAGGACTTGTGTGCAAAATTTGAGGTCAATTGGACGTGATTTGATAGGTTCCGGAGTTATTCGTAGAAATTAGAAATTCCAACGTTCATTAGGCTTGAATTGGGGTGTAATTCATTATTTTAGTATTGTTTGAGGTGATTTGAGGATTCGACTAAGTTCGTATGATGCTTTAGGACTTGTTGGTGTATCTGGTTGAGGTCCCTAGGGCCTCGGGTGAGTTTCGGATGGTTAACGGATCAAAAATTGAACTAGAACAACTGCTGCAATTTCCTTCTGTTGGAAATTGCTTCTGCCCAGAAATCAAGCCCAAATCGAGCTTAGGGTCGAGGGCCACGATCGAAGCCCATATCGAGCTCAGGGTCGAAGGCCACGATCGAAGCCCAGATCGAGCTCAGGGTCGAGGGACATGATTGAAGCCCAGATCGAGCCCATAGTCGAGGGCCACGATCGAAGGCATGATCGAGCCCAGAGTCGAGGGCCACGATCAAAGCCCAGATCGAGCCCAGAGTCTAGGGCCACAATCGAAGCCCAGATCGAGCCCAGAGTCGAGGGCCACGATCGAAGCCCAGATTGAGGGGCAGGACTGAGGACCAGGATCGAGGACCTCGATCGAAGGCCAAGATCGAGGGCCAAGATCGAGGTAGAACCGAGGATGTCTGGGTAGAATTATAAAAATAGGGACTTCATCCCATTTGCCATTTTTAACAAATTGGAGCTTGGGGAGAGGCGATTTTTGTTATATTTTCAAGAAAAACTTGAGGTAAGTCCCTTGTGATCATTTCTACTCCATAATATTGAATTATCATCGAATAATCCGACTAGATTACATGATTTTGAGGTGTAAATCAGAGATTGGAACTTAGAAAATTAGAAATAAGATTTGTAGATTTAAGGGTCGAGTTGAGGTTGGATTTTGGTAAAATTGTTATGGGTAGACTCGTGGTTGAATGGGCTTTCAGTTTTTGTAACTTTTGTCGGGTTCCGAGACGTGGGCCCAACAGGCGATGTTTGAGCCAATTTCGGGTTTTGGTCTAATTTTGAAGCTTTTCTTGTGGAATTCATTCCATTAGCGTATATTGATGGTATTATACTGATTGTGAATAGATTTGGAGCATTTGGAGGCAGAGTCCAGAGGCAAGAGCATTGCGGGGTAGAGATTTGACCGGTTCGAGGTAAGTAACGATTGTAAATCTAGTCCTGAGGGTATGAAACCCCGGATTTTGTATCATTCTACTATTTTTAGTGACGCACATGCTAGGTGACGGGCGTGTGGGCGTGCACTATTGGGGATTTGTGACTTGGTCCGTCCCGTAGCAACTGTAAAGTTGCATACTTTGTTGAAACCATTGATACTTATATGATTTAGAAAGATTTTCTGTAAATTGGGCTGAATGCCATGTTTGGGCCTCGCGCCAATGCTGTTTGGACCCTCAGCGGCTGTTTCTTATCATCCTCTGACTGTTTTCGATTGAAAATCTATACTCAGTCATGTTTATACTTGTTTACTGCATAACTCAGTTTTACGACTCTATTTTGATGCATATAAATGTTTTGGGCCGAATGCCCTGTTTTACTGAAATGCCCAAGTGGCTTGATTTGTGAGGATGAGTGTGGATCGGGGCTGCCCGCATGCAGCATAGTTGTGACTGAGTAAGGCCGAGGGCCTAATTAGTGAAGATGAGTGTGGATCGGGGCTGCCCGCCTGCAGCATACTTTATTATTATCGCACGTGAGTTGTCCGTGCAGATTATAGCGCTTGGGCTGAAGGAGCCCCTCCCGAGTCTGTACACACCCCCAGTGAGCGCAGGTACCTACTGAGTGCGAGTGCCGAGTTCTGAGTGACTGGGAGGCAAGAGTGATTGTGAGGTATGCCTGAGTGGCAAGAGTGATTGTGAGGTATGCCCGAGTGGCAAGAGTGATTGTGAGGTATGCCCGAGTGGCACGAGTGACTGTGAGGTTTGCCCGAGGGGCTGTTTATGATTTCATCATTTTTGCTCACCTTTGCATTGAGCCTTTGTTTGAAAAACTGTTGGAAAAATGTCTTTAAAATGATTTTTACTGGAACTGGGTTTAAACGAGATGTTTGATTCAAATCCTGATTTTTTTTAAAGCATGTGGTATTTTACTGAGATTTCCTGATATGAACGTTATATGCTTTATTGCTCGTCACTACTGCTCAGTCTTTATTTATTGTTGTTACTTACTAAGTTGGTGTACTCATGTTACTCCTTGCACCTTGTGTGCAGATTCAGGTATAGCTGGACACGGTAGCGGTTACTGAGTGTTCTGGTTGCAGATTTTCTTAGAGATAGCAAGGTAGCTGTTTGGCAATCACATCCCCTGCTCTTCTCCCTCTTATCTTCCTCTAGTTATATTTAGCTATTTTCCGGGCTGAGTTAGCCTTGATATTGTTAGATAGATTGTAGTATATGCTCATGACTAGTGACACCCCGATGTCGGGCTTTTCTTTTCCGCACTTCTTTTTTTCTTTGATTTGAACTCTTAAAATGGAGGTTTTATGTTAAATAACCTTGAAATTATCTTTGAAATGAAAATATCATTTTGTTTTGGAAATGAGTCGGCTTGCCTAGTTCCACGATAGGCGCCATCACGACAGGGGTTAGTTTTGGGTCGTGACACTTTCCACCACCAATGAGGGACACTTTGCTCTTCCCAAAGCAAAAGGGAGCTTACTTTCCCTCCACTTTTTTCCCTCCATTTTCCATTCACCAATCTTTAATCCCAATAATCCCCCACATGAATGGGGAATGGCTATAAGACAAAGGAATGTATGTACGAGTGTGCGTTTTACATGCAAGGACTAATTACATCTGGATAAGTAGGTTTCCCTTTGAACTTTCTGTAGTGAACTTATATCGGATATACTCGGTCAATTGGTATATTTGATATCTTTGAACCGTCGAGCTTTGTTGTATACCTAGACAACATAAGTCACACAATCAACCCTTAACCATTTATGATTCTCACGGTTATGTTCGTTTCTGCCATTAACACCGCCTGGTTTCATGAGTGCTTAGAGAATGGGCCTTTACTTTCATTCCCCTTGAAGCGGCTTACACTTCACACTCACAGAGGTGATTTATAAACGTGTAATCCTATTAACACACTATCTGGTCATATCCTGCCAGACTTAACAAATCATTAAAAAACTTTAAGCTTTATTGACTCATCAAAAGCCTTGATGTTTACCTTGATTTTTGAACATTGTCTTCATCACGAGAATGGGTTCAGTTATTTGACAATGTTGAACCATCATTCATAACTTTGTTTGATCTCTTTGAACCTAACTCTTGGGATCTCTAGTCTTCTAGGTAGAATTACTGCCATGATGACTTGTCCTAAGCCTTAACCCCATTCCCTTTGATAATCTTTCAACTGCCTCTCTAGATAGGCCTTTTGTAAGTGGATACGACACGTTATCTCTTGACTTTACGTAGTCAATCGTGATAACACCACTAGAGAGTAGTTGTCTAATGGTATTATGTCTCCGTCGTATATGACAAGATTTTCCGTTATACATAACGCTCCGTGCACTGCCTTTTGTCGCTTGACTATCACAATGTATACATATTGGTGCCAAAGGTTTGGGCCAAAATGGAATATCTTCCAAGAAATTCCGGAGCTATTCAGATTCTTCACCGGCCTTATCTAAAGCTATGAATTCAGATTCCATTGTAGAACGGGTGAGGCACGTTTGTTTGGATGATTTCCAAGACACTGCTCCACCCCCAATTGTGAAAACATATCCACTCGTGGATTTAACTTCAGATGATCCAGTGATCCAATTTGCATCACTATATCCCTCGATCACGGAGGGATATTTGTTATAATACAAAGCGTAATTTTGGGTATGTTTCAGATACCCCAAAACTCATTTCATTGCCATCCAATATAGTTGATTGGGATTACTTGTAAACCGACTCATTTTACTAATAGCATATGTTATATCTGGTCGCGTACAATTCATGATATACATCAAACTTCCCAATACTCTTGCATAATCTAGTTGTGAGTCACTTTCACCTTCATTCTTTTGAAGTGTATAACTCACGTCAATTGGAGTCTTGGCAATTTTGAAATCCAAATACTTGAACTTGTCAAGTACCATTTTAATGTAGTGAGACTGTGATAATGCTAGACCGTGTGGAGTCTTGTGAATTCTGATTCCTAAGATCACATCAGCAACTCCTAAGTCTTTCATGTCGAATTTGCTAGCCAATATACGCTTAGTAGCATTTATATCTGCCATGTTTTTGCTCAGTATCAATATGTCATCAATATATAAACAAGCAATGACTTCATGTCCTGGAGTGTTTTTAATGTAAACACATTTGTCACTCATTGATTTTAAACCCATTTGCCAACATTGTTTGGTCAAATTTGGCATGCCATTGCTTGGATGCTTGTTTAAGTCCATAAAGTGACTTAACAAGTTCGCACACTTTCTTTTCTTTACCCTGAACCACAAAACCCTCAGGTTTCTTCCATGTAAATCTCTCCCTCCAATTCTCCATTTAAGAAAGTTGTTTTAATATCCATTTGATGGATTTCAAGACCATACATGGCCGCCAGTGCCACTAATACCCTAATAGATGTTATCCTCGTTATTGGGGAGTAAGTGTCAAAGTAATCAAGGCCTTCCTTTTGTCTATAATCTTTGACAACAAGTCTTGCCTTATATTTGTCAATAGTGCCATCAGCTGTCATTTTCCTTTTAAAGATCCATTTCGAACCTAAAGGCTTATTTCTTGGAGGAAGGTCAACTAATTTCCATGTATGGTTATCTAACATTGATTGAATCTCACTATTGACTGCCTCCTTCCAAAATGCTAAATCAGAAGATGACATAGCTGCTTTAAAAGTTTGAGGCTCATTTTCAAGAAGAATGTCACAAAATCTAGTCCAAAGGAAGTAGATGTTCTTTGACGTTTGCTACGCCTTAGAACTTCTTTACTTGGAATATTTTCCTTTGGTTCTTCCCGTGGTCGTTTAGGTCTTTCACTTAACGACACGCATTCAGTTTTATACGGATAGATGCTTTCAAAAAATTCATCATTATCTGATTCAATTACCGTATTAATATGAGTTTCAGGATTATCAGATTTATGAACCAAAAACCGACATGCTTTACTGTTTGTAGCATATCCAATGAAAGCGCAATCCACGGTTTTTGGTCCGATTTTTACCCTTTTGGGTAAAGGTACTTGTACCTTTGCTAAACACCCTCACACTTTAAAATATTTCAAGTTGGGTTTTCTTCCTTTCCATTTTTCATATGGAATTGATTGTGTTTTGCTATGGGGTACTCTGTTGAGTATTCGGTTAGCTGTAAGGACAGCTTCCCCCCACAAACGTTGCGGTAATCCGGAACTTATTAATAAAGAATTCAGCATTTCCTTTAATGTCCGGTTTTTCCTTTCCGCAATTCCATTAGATTGAGGTGTGTAGGGGGCAGTAGTTTGATGGATAATTCCATATTTCGAACATATTTCTGCAAACGAAGATTCATATTCTCCACCCCTATCATTTCTAATCATTTTGATCTTTTTATTCAATTGATTCTCCACTTCATTCTTGTATTGCTTAAATGCTTCAATTGCTTCATCCTTACTATTAAGCAAATAAACATAACAATATCAAGTGCAATCTTCAATAAAAGTAATAATATACTTTTTCCCACCTCGATATGGTGTCGACATCATATCACAAATGTCAGTATGAATTAAGTCTAAAGGATTTGAATTCCTTTCAACAGACTTATAAGGATGTTTTACAAACTTAGATTCAACACATATTTGACATTTTGATTTATTACACTCGAATTTAGGCAATACTTCTAAATTAATTAACTTCCGCAAGGTTTTATAATTGACATGTCCTAATCGAATATGCCATAAATTATTTGACTCCAATAAATAAGAAGACGCTGAAATTTTATTCATACTGTCAACAACCATTACATTAAGTTTGAAAAGGCCCTATGTGAGGTAGCCCTTTCCAACATACATTCCATTCTTGCTTACAACAATTTTGTCAGAAACAAATATACATTTGAATCCATTCTTAATAAGTAAAGAAGTAGAAACTAAATTCTTCCTAATAGTAGGAACATGAAGTACATTGTTGAGCGTTAACACCTTGTCGGAAGTCATCTTCAGGAATATCTTCCCATAAACTTCAATCTTGGTTGTTGTAGTATTTCCCATAGAAAGCTCTTCTTCGGGACCAGCAGTATAGTAAGTTGCAAATGCTTCTTAGACAACACAAACATGTCGAGTGGCTTCAGAGTCAATCCACCACTCCTTCGGATTTCCAACTAGGTTGCATTCCGAAAACATTGCACACAGATCATCAATGTCATCATTCTTCTCCACTATATTGGCTTGTCCCTTCTTCTTATCCTTTTTCGGAAGACGACAATCAGGGGCTCTATGACCAGCTTTTCTATAATTGTAGCAATTGCCCTTGAATTTATTTTTGTTCTGCTCCTTAGTCTGTCCAGAAGACCTCTTTCTCTTCTTACTTTTTGGAGCAGTCTCCTCAACGATATTAGCTCCCATGATCGTTGAATTTCCACGAGACTTCTTCTCGACTGTTTTGTCGTCTTCCTCAATCTTGAGACGAATCACAAGATCTTCCAACTTCATTTCTTTGTGCTGGTGCTTAAGATAGTTTTTGAAATCTCTCCACGAAGGAGGCAATTTTTCAATCATTGCAACCACTTGAAATGCTTCATTCACGGCCATACCTTCAGCAACAAGTGTGATGACTCAAAAGGTCATCTTTAAATTTAATAAATTATTTTTGTGTTTTGAGGCCTCAAATAGCACTATTCATCATTTCTCGACTTGCGTGCACAGCCTGTAAATTTTTCCGAAAAAGGTTTTATGTGAAAAATTGATTAAAATGTGAAATAAATCTTTAAAACTCATTTGAGTTGACTTTGGTCAATATTTTGAGCAAACTGGCCTAGATCAATGTTTTGACAGTTTCGAAAGGTCCGTATCGTGATCTGGGACTTGAGAGTATGTCCGGATTTGAATTTGGAGGTCCCTAGCTCGAGTTATTGCATGTTGTCAAAATTTTTAAGTTTAAAGGTTTAATGACTTAAGAGATTTGACTAATGTTTGACTTTGTTGATACCGGGTCAATATTTTGGTTTCGGAACCCTGTATAGTTCCATTACTGTATTTATGACTTGTCTGCCAAATTTGGTGAGAAACGGAACTGGTTTGACGTGATTCGAACGTCCGGTTATTAAAATAGAAATTCTAAAGTTTTCTTAAAAATTTCATTTGATTTGGTGTCTGATTCGTAGTTCGAGGTGTTATTTTGATGTTTTAATTGCGCGAGTGAGTTCGTATTAAGTTTTTGGACTGGTGTGCATATATGGTTTGGAACCCCGAGGGCTTGGGTGTAATTCGGATCATGATCGGCGCATTTCGGAACCATGAAACTTCTGAACCTGATGCTACTCGTTTCCTTCTATGCGATCGCGTGACTGTGTCCGCGATCGCGAAGGCTTAATGGTCACAGATGAAATTTGTACTATGCGATCACATAGTGAGGTCCGCGATCGCACAGTGGCAGCAGTCAAAGCACCGCGAACGCGAGGGCAAAGCCGTGTTCGCGTAGAAGGAATGAAGGCAGAAACTGGGAATGTCATTTGTGCAACACGATCGCACAAGGCAGTACGTGATCGCGTAAGGCTGGGAAATGGCTCTTCGCATTCGCATATGCTCTTCCGCGTTCACGTAGAGCAAAAACTGGGCAGCCTAAAAATGTGCTTCGCGATCGCGAAGCATTGTCCGCGATCGCATAGGGCAAAAACCTAGGCAAACAGAACTTAAGTTCTCTAAATGGGATTTTACCCCATTTACTACCATTTTCGATTTTGAGCTCGGGTAAGACGATTTTTGGGGGATTTTTACGGAAAAACATTGGGGTAAGTGTTCCTTATCCTATATTGATTATATTTCATGATTCTATACTCATTTACATCATGAATCCGTGAATTTAGGGAGGAAAATCAGATTTTTATAAAATCTTCCAAAAATATAAAATTAAGAATTGAAGGTCAATCCGATGTCGGAATTCGATAATTTTTGTATGGTTGAACTCGTATCGGAACGGGTGTTTGGTTTTCGTGAGTTTTTTCGATATTCGATACGTGGGTCCCATAGTCAATTTTTAAAATGAATTTCGGATCTTAATCCGAAAAATTAGTAATTTCATATGGAATTAATTCCTACGATTCGTGTTGAGTATATTGAATTGTTTGTGACTAGATTTGAAGCTTTAATACACTAATTCGAGAGGCAAGGGTGTATTGAAATCTTGAGTTGGTTGCAAATCGGGGTAAGTGTCGTGTCTTAACCTTGACTTGAGGGAATAGAACCCTTGAATGATTTGTTATATGAAATTCATGTGAACGACGTATAGGCGAGGTGACGAGTGTCTATACGTCATTAAATTAATTATTTGCATAATTATTTAAACATCATAAATTATTTTAAGACACGAATTAATTGTTATATTAATTATTTCTCTAATATTCCTTGTCAAATATTAATTCTTGAATTCATGCAATAATTGTTACATGCTTATTTGATTTATCTGTCCTAGTTGCTACTTGGCATTTAGCATATTAAATATGAAATTGCCTATTTTCTCCCTGATTTTCACAATTAATTGTTACTTGTCATTACTTGTTTTCTAAATAATTTATAAATATTGTGTGCATTGTTGCCAAATAATTTCTTACTGAATGTGGTATTTATGGGAGTATTTTTATTATATTTAAGAGTTGTTAAATTTTATTGTTGGAGCGGGTTGCACGCCACAACGGAAATGAAAAGGAATATATTGGGGGGATCGGGTTACACGCCGCAACGGATTATATTTTAAGTTTATATTGTTGGAGCGGGTTGCACGCCGCAACGGAAATTTATTAAAATAATAATTGGTTATGACTGCCGAGTTGCTTTTAACTATTGAAATGAGTTACATGTTTTATTTCTATTATTGTTGTTATTATTATTATTATTGCGTACAGGTTAATGTAAGTGACCTGCCTTAGCCTCGTCACTACTTCGTCGAGGTTAGGCTCGGTACTTACAGAATACATGGGGTCGACTGTACTCATACTACACTCTGGACTTCTTGTACAGATTTCGGAGTTGGACCCAGCGGCGTACTGTAGATTTGCTCGGATTCAGCTACCAGTGGAGACTTGAGGTATAGTTGCACGGCGTTCGCAGCTCTGAAGTCCCCTTCTACTTTATTTTAGTTGTGTGCTTTCTTTCAGACAGCTTTATTTCGTTCAAACCCTTGTTTGTATTATACTAGTGTAACGACCCGGTCGGTCATTTTGAGTATTACAACCATGTTCCCCCATTTACTGCTCAATTTATGATTTATGGTTGATATTTGACTTGCCGAGGTAATTGGTTCGGGACCGGTGAGGTTTTGGAGTGATTTGGAACACTTAGTTCCAAGATTTAGAACTTAAGTTGAAAAGCTTGATCGAATGTTGACTTATGTGTAACGACCCCAGAGAATTTTTGCTAAGAAAATTAAGGTTTTGTGGTGCCGAGGTAGATCAATTAATACAAAGGTTGCAGAAATTTGTCCCGCGACTCGGACTTTTTGGGTTGAACAATGCACTGGGGAATAAAGGAAATTTTTTGCCGGAAAAATTCATTTCTGCAGCCCACTATGCTGTCGCAGAATCACTTTGCGGACCGCAGAGTGAAGCAGGTGAGGCGAGTTTGGAGATCAGGTTTGCGACGCATTATGCAATCGCAGACCAGTTCTGCGGTGCATTATGCGACCGCAAAATAGGTCTGCGGGCCGAATAATCACTGCAGACCCAACCAGGCGACCCCTATTTTTTGGAGCTTCAGTTATGCGGTCGATGTGAAGACCACATACGTGTTATGCGGTCTCATATGCGACCGCAGATCTACGTCGGGCTTCAATTTTTTTAATTTTTGACTCGACCCTATTTCGATATATTGAGGCAAAGGGGCTCTTTTGGAGCAAAAATCTGATATTTTAGAGAGTGGTGAGAGCATCTTAGAGAGAAAAAGTGAAGACCTACTCAATTGTTCATCAATTCTTGTTCAAGGATTGAAGATTTCACAAGGATCTTACTAGGGCTTCAAAGAGGTAAGAATTTCTTCCCCCATTTCTTCAATTTTGATTTTTGGGGTAAAAGATGGGAGATTAAGAGTATGATTCTTGGGAGTAAGAGTATCATTTATATATACACATACCAATAAGGTTGTGGAAAGATTGTTAAGTTCAAATGGGTAAATATTGGGTTGAAAATGGTAGAAATCTTCATAGATTTTAATTGAACATTTGAGAGTCGAGTTGATGTCGGAATTTGGTGAAATTTGTATGGTTGGACTCGTGGTTGGATGGACGTTCATATTTTGTAACCTTTATCGGGTTCCAAGACGTGTGCCCCATGGGCGAGTTTTTTGTGCAATTTCGAATTTTGTTGGAAAATTTATATTTTCATATGGAATTAATTTACTATAATTCGTATTGACTGAATCGAATTAATTATGGCTAGATACGAGGCTTTCGGAGACCAATTCGCGAGGCAGAGGCATAGCGGAGTAAGAAATTACGCGGTTTGAGGTAAGTAACACTTCTAAACTTGGTTCTGAGGGTATGAATCCCCGAATTACATGTTGTATGAATTGTTTGGAGATGACGCACATGCTAGGTGACGGCGTGTGAGCGTGCATCATAGGAATTGTGACCTAATTGATTCAATGGAGTTGCATAATTAAATAAATGTCATTATCCGCATATCCTCCACGTGTTAGAGAAATTGAGCTGAAACTCATGTTAAAGATCACGATTTGGCTACGCGCTGATATATTTTTAAACCCACATGGGTCGTATTGTTGTTGAACTATTTGTTTAAATTTACAATTTTGTACTCAGTCACATCTATCACTTGCATATCATATCTCAGTCTCTGTTGTCATTCATTGATACTTCATATCATCATGTCGGGTTGCTTCTTCATGTTATTGAGAGCCCGAGAGACTGGAGATTCTGAGTGGTAGTTATGTTTATTTAGTTATGCCTGGATCTGGCTATTATAGCGCTTGGGCTGAAGGAGCCCTCTGGAGTCTGCACCCCCACAGCGAGCGTAGTGTTGATATATATATATATATATATATATATATATATATATATATTGAGGAATGGATCTTCCCTGGATATGGATCTTGGACGAATCATTGATATTTGGGGATGGATCTTCCCCTGGGCTGGATTGGCCTTATATAGTATTGAGTGACTGACTGTCAGTTGATGGATATACATATATATTTTAGGATGGATCTTCCCTGGGCTGGATTGGCCATATACAGTACTGAGTGATTGAGTATTTTATATTATGAGTACACGGAGTTTTCATTAAGGTGCATCACATACAGTATGTACATTGGCATGTAGATACAGAAATGTCATATTTCTCGTATTGTTCAGAATTAATCTATTTTCATATAGTATGTACATTGGCATGTAGATACAGAGATGTCATATTTCTCGTATTGTTCAGAATTGATCTGTTTTATTTGTACTGAAAGTAACTATTGAACTTAAAAGCATGCCTACATTTATGTATTGTTATTATTTATATTGGACTGTACCTGCAGAGCTCGTCACTACTTTCATCCCAGAGGTTAGTTTTGTTACTTATTGATTTGGTTGTACCCATACTACACTCTACACCTCATGTGCAGATCCAGGTACTTCCGGATACGGCGGTTTCCAGATTTGAGGATTTATCTGTTGGAGACTATCAAGGTAGCTGCTCGATGTCCGCTCACCTTGTATCTCTTTCCTTCAATTATTGTACCGTTCTATACTTTCAGACAGTATTTTATCAGTCAGACTTTATATTCATATTAGATGCTCATGTACTCAATGACACCGAGTTTTGGGAGTATTTATATCTGTATTTATGAGTTTTCTTCCGCCGAATTTAAATATATTGTTTTCAAACTTCAAAGATATGGTGGTTTATTGAGATTGTCGACTTGCCTAGTATTGAGATAGGCATCATCACGACAGGTGAGATTTTGGGTTATGACAACTAGAAGCTCGTGCACTTGTGACACCAGTTCTGGGATGGTATTCAGACATCGCTAGTATTATGGATTATTCCCTTTAAAATAGACTTTATTTCCGCATTTATTTCTTTGTTATTAATTAATTTAAAATTATGTTAAAATGGCTAATTATATTCTAATGTTAGCTTGCCTAGCAAATAAAATGTTAGGCGCCATCACGGTCCCGAAGGTGGAAATTTTGGGTCGTGACAATAAGGTCGTGAAAAATAAGTTGAAGCTCTTGAACTTGGGTTCCAACGGTTTTGCTGTCTATCATCTTATAGTCTAGAAACTTGGCGACCATAAACTTCTTCAAGCATGCATCTTCAGTCTTGTACTTCTTCTCAAGTGCGTCCCATAATTCTTTCGAAGTATTCATAGCACTGTAGACATTCTGCAAGTCATCCTTCAAAGCACTTAGGATATAGCCTTTGCAAAGAAAATCTGCCTGTTTCCACACCTCAACAACCATAAATTTTTCGTTGTCCGGCATGTCCGCGGCAGGCACTGGAGGTTCTTCACTGGTGAATTTCTGCATACCAAGTGTGGTAAGCCAGAAAAACACCCTTTGCTGCCGTCCTTTGAAGTTGGTTCCAGAAAATTTTCCCGGTTTCTCGGTCGGTGGAACAGCAGTTCCACTTGACGAGGGTATCGTCGTTGCCGCAATAGTCGCATAAGAATTTTCATTATCAATTACCATTTCTCACTGTCAACAATAGAAGAGTTCAATTAATGGCAAAAAACAGTACTGTAATAAACGATAAACAGTACATTTAATAAATAAAAACCGAAGTTTTTATATATACTGTTTCACAGTAAATAATAAAGTTTTTATGTTCTTCAAATCGTTTCTGAATTTTATTACTCCAATGAAGTTTTTATATCTTTAAATCAGAATAGAAAAATTCAGATGGAGTAGAAAACCACACAGGTTTTAATCTCTAAAAAACATAATACATAATATAATAAATTAATTTTTTTAAGATTGTTAGTCAATATGTATTACTGTAAATAATGAAACAGGAAACTTTCTAAAACAGGAAAACAGAAACAGAAAGTTAGCAACAACAGAATGTCGAAATAATTTCTGGAAAAATAATTTTGGAATAAACCGAGCCCACTGAATGCACAGTGTATCCTTAAAAAAATTATTCCCCTCAAGCACCCGAGGTGCTAGAATATTATCCTCCCAGGATAGAACGATTTAACTCACCAGAGTGTTGGCACCAAAAACGCCGATGAAACAGCGAACCACTTGAAGGCTGTAAAACACACTAAATATTTTGTGCAGAAGAAAAAGAAGAAGAAGAGCAGAAAATTTTGTAAGGAAAGATTCTGGGATTCAAAGCATATTTATAGACTTCCTGGCACTGTTTCTGAAAAGGTTTGTAACCTTTCAGAAACAGCCATGGCTTTTGGATCGGGCTGTTTGAAATATTAATTCGGAAAAGAAAACGGACCGGACAGGGTCGCGTTGCGGGTTCTGGGTTATTTCGGGTTGAATTTTTATTAATTAATTAAATAATTGAAATCCGAATCCGAATCCGAATCCGAATCTGAGCGAGCGAGCGAGCGACGGTGCGAGACTTACTTTCTTTCCAACCCATTTAACACCAAGAGAAGTACTTTCTCAATATAAGCACATTCACTTTTCTTTCCACCACCAATGAGGGACACTTTGATCTTTCCAAAGCAAAAGGGAGCTCACTTTTTCACCAATCTTTAATCCCTATATATATATATATATATGTACCTCTTTAACTTTTGGATTTAAGTACGTAGAATTTAAACTCTTAGTTTTTTATTCTCCTCTCTTTTCTACATATTTTGTTAATATGCCTAAAATGATGCATGCCTCTAGCATACCTAGAGCTTTTTATTTTTTTTTAACAACAGCAAAAGCATGCAATCCGGTTTGGAGCTAGCGTGCGAGGTTCGGATTCGGGCGAACCCAGTAGCTTTGATCTAAATCTTGTATTTGTTTTAAAAAAATTATTAAATATGTATAAATTATCAATTTAGAACCCAGTAATTTAAACGGACTATTATCCAGAACCCATAAACTTTAAATTCTGGCTCCGGCTACGCACGCAGTCATTTATCTAATTTCTTTTTATATAGTACTAAATATACCAAGAATGGTTTAGTATTTATTACTTTGAATTTTTCAAATTTATAACTTATAAGAACAAAGAGGGACGTACTCTCCACTTTTCTTTCATTATTTCAAGTTCGTCATTGTTGTGTTATCTATAGCTTTAAGGGTCGTTTGGTTTGAATACGATTTATACCGGGATAAGTTATGTTTGGATAAGTTATGTTGGGATTAGTTATGGTGGTATTAGTTATCCTGGTATTATTCTTTATCCATTGTTTGGTATGTTGTATTAAAAATGACAATCGCATAATTTCTTCGAAGAAGGTATAAGTTATCCCAGCACTAATTACCCTACCCTCTACATGGTATAAGTTATCCCAGTATTAATTTTATCCTGGGATAACTTATATCAAGTTTGCTAACCAAATAAAGTATTAAGGTGGTATTAAATTTTTATATCAGCACTATACCTTCTTATACCTCATACCAAACAACCCCTTAGTAACTACGGTCCATTTTGATTTAGTCTCATGGATTTATATTCAGGGGAAGTAGCCAGTAAAGCTGTTATTTAGGGATTAGCCAGTACTTATTTTGTCCTAAATATTTAAATTAAAAATCTTAATTTCAGGATAATTTAGGACATATACGTCTTAAGAAATTGAACTTAAAAATTCAGGACATATTAACTAATTCCTAAATAGCAATCTTTTAAAGTGGTTTCATGATATCATTTCTACTTTATATTCGGCATTAACTAGTACTGTCAAACCTCTTTATAACAGTTGTGTTTATTCCGATATTTTGTGGATGCTATAATGAAGTGTTGTTGCAGAAGAAATATATTATAACATAATATAAAAAACCGATTCTAAAAAAACTTGACTTTTATAGTAAATGATTATTATATAGGGATGCTATTATAGAGAGTTCTGAGTGTATTACTAGCTAATAAATACAATGCATGCAAGTAGCTAGTGCTATCTAGTAAATTTTGTTCCTTTTCCTATACTGCATATATAATTATGAGCAAATAGATTTTTGACTATTTCCCATTATAGTTCAGGTAAATGAAAGAAAACCTCCAAGTTTGAATTCACATCATTAATTCAATATACATAATATAATAGGAAAAGGGCCAAATATATCCTTCTACTTTCATATATTGTCTATATTTAACCTCCATTATATTATCGGATCAAATTTACCTTTACCGTTATACTATCGGGCCAAATTTACCCCTACAATCAGTAAACTTTTTTAAAAAACTTTGATCTGTTAAGTTATCCAAAATCTCCCAAATTTTTTTTATTTAAATCACTTGTTGTTCTTCTTGGTCAATCATTTTTGAAATAATTGACATTTAAATAAGAGAAAAAAATATTACATAATACAACTGAATAAACAAAGTATAGTAAATTAAAAAATCTAAATTAGGTAACTTTTCTAAATTCTAAAAGTATTTACAACATCCCAATTTTAATGAATTTGTTGCACCAAATGTATGGAGACTTTGCAAGTATTAGTGATTGAAGTTGAAATTACTCAACTTTGCTTTAATTCATTCAAATTTACTTTAATTAAATACCTACACATTGTGCACTCTTAAGTTAGTCGATCGAACTCTATACTAACCAGGCAATGACAAAATATATTCGAATATACATGTACATACATGATGATCAGCTGCATATAATACACAATAAATAGACCCACTAAATTCTTCGGTGTGTATATGGTTGAAAAATAAATAAAATTTTAAATTAATTTTATTTATTACATGAAGAGAAATGGGTGCATTGGTAATTGAAAAACATTATGAATAATTTGTATAGTCTAATAACTTTAGCATTAATATCAATAGTAATTTTTGAAAATAATGGAGCAAGAAGAACAACAAGTGATTTAAATAAAAAGAATTTAAAAGATTTTAAATTACTTAATAGATCAAGGAGTATTTTTAAAAGTCTGCTGATTGTAGGGATAAATTTAACCCGATAATATAATGAAAGTTAAATATAGACAATATATAAAATTATAGGAGTATAGTTGCCCTTTCCCTATATATGAAATCACTATTGTTGAAACTTGAAAGCTTCCGCAATTGTAGATTCATTTTCCCAAATAGATTTTGACATAATTTCTGCATACCCTTTTCCCAAAGTAGCACGAGAATTTAGAGTGAAGTTCAAGTAAAGTTACTCTACTTTTAGGATAGACATTGAATACTTTAAAGCTCAAAACTATAATAATAACCTTGACGCATCAAATTTAGTACTTAAGCAGAAGTCTTATTGATCTTCAAGATAAGTCACAAAGAATTAACCTAAAGAGCCTCTCACTCAACCGTTTAAACTAAAAGTAATCGGGGATATATAATATATGTATAATTCATATTTAGTATATTTATAATCAGTGTATATCCATGTATACTAGCTAAAAAAGTAAACAATGAATATAGATAGTTATTTCTGTGAAAATACCATATGGATTCGCGCAGCGTAAGGCCCATTAACGGAAAAACTCTCTAATCAATTATTTTTAGGAAACTTTACGCGATACAGCAAATATATAGACTATTTTTACCATTCGTAGCTATATTTTTCAAAACATTATCATTTATAACTATATTTGAATTTTATAGCAAATTCACCCATATAATAGTAAGACAAAAGATTAATTGTCTTGAACTGAAACAAGAGAACAACAAGCTCTCGTAGTATCACGACCCTAAATCCACTAGTCGTGATGGCACATAACTCAACCTGCTAGGTAAGCCAATTAACCACTAACCAGTTCCAATAACAATTAATAAAGCGATTAAGTAAAGAAATATCTGAATCTTATACATTCCCCAAGGACTGGTAGTACAAATCATGAGCTTCTAAGAATAGAATTTACAAAGCTGAAATGAAATAAATATATCATCTGTTTGAAAAGTACATAAACAGAGTTTTATAGATCTAAAGCTACCACGAACAAGGGGCAGCTACAACCGGGACGCAGGTACATTTTCAATCCAGCTCCCATCGAACACATCAACATCAGCGATCAACATATACACGCAAGGTGCAGAAGTATAGTATAAGTACAACCGACTCCATGTACTCAGTAAGTAACAAACCTAACCTTAGGTTGAAAGTAGTGACAAGCTAACACAAGGTCGGGTTCAATACCAATATTCCACAACAGTTCATAACAGCATAGTACAAGAACAAAACGAGTATCTCAGAAATAAAAGGCTCGGTTCGTTCACAGTTCCAGAAAAAAATAGGTATTTCTTTTCAAGTATCTCACTGAAAACCCAAATCTTTTACCGAAAAAGCCAAAATACGAGCAAGTTTAAAATTTGTGATTTTTCCCAAAATTCCTTTCAACAATAAATAAGATGTTCCATTTTCCTTTCAGATAGAAAGTGTAAGAAGCCTCTCTATGCCCATATGTAAAAATGTATGAGAAGTCATAAATGACGTGATATTATATAGCATGAGGAAAAATGTATCTCTATGCTTGTATGTCAAGTATGCATGCCAAATGCGATGCAAATCAGTGATAAAGATCATACGCATACTCTTAGAGTATCAAATCACTCTGTCCTCCCAGTTATTCAGCACTCGGCACTCGTACTCAGTAAGTACCTGCGTACACTCGGGGTGTGCAGACTCCGGAGGGGCTCCTACAGCCCAAGCGCTATAATCCGCACGGACAACTCACGTGCTTCACGGAAAACTCATGTGCTATAGTAAGACAATCTGACCCGATGCGGCGTGCTGCCCGATCCCATAATCATCCTCGCAACTAGGCCCTCGGCCTCACTCAGTCATCAATCTCTCCAGTCTCTCGGGCTCACAATGTCATGATACTATCCCGAAAACAATGACATGATGCATCAATAAATAACAACAGAGACTGGGATATGATATGCATGTGAATGCGTATGACTGTGTATGTAATGCAATGAAAGCAGATTAGTCAACAACAGAAATGACCTCAGTGGGTCCCAACAAGAAAAGCATGTAGCCTATTCATGGTTTCTAACATAATCACAGCTCGATAACTCCAGTACGTAGAGATCTCATGATTTCAGACAAGTTCAGGTAACTACACAGTACCACAGAAATAATAAAAATCACAGTTCACACGGTGTACGCCCACACGCCCGTCACCTAGCATGTGTGAAACCTCAAAATCAAACACATAACACGTATATTCAGGGTTCATACCCTCAACTCCAAGATTAAAAGAGTTACTTACCTTGAACAAGCCAATATCAATGCCGAGCAAGTCAAACGATGCTCCAAAGATGCCATTCCGCGCGTTCCGACCTCCGAACGGCCCGAAACTAACCAAAAATAACTCAAGTACATCAAACAATGCTAAAGAAACCAAACTCGATCGAAAAAGATCAAATCTTGAATCAAAATCCCAAAAATCGGCCAAAACCCCAACCTAGGCCCGTACCTCGAAACCCGACAAAATTTAAAAAATCCAACAACCCATTCAATTATGAGTCCAACCATACTAGTTTTACACAAATCCGACTCCAATTAGATGTTCAAAACTCAAAAATTCATATTATGAAACTTTAGGCCAAAACCTCCAATTTCCTCTATAAAATTCACAATCCAATTACCATAAACGAAGGTAGATTCGTGATATAAGTTCAAAAATGAGTAGACAACACTTACCCCAAGTTGTGTGGAAAATCTCCTCTCCAAAGTCGCCCAATCCGAGCTCCAAAATCCGAAAATGAAGATAGAAACCAAAGACCTCGAATTATAGGTTCTGCCCAGTAATTTCCGCATTTCCGGACAATTTGTCGCACCTACGACCACCGCTTTTGCGGAAAAACATCGCATCTGCAAAAATGGCCTTGCCCAGCAACCCCCGCACCTCCGGTATCATACTCTGCATCTGCGAAGACACTCACACATGTGCTTCCACTCGATGCACCTGCGCATCCGCACTTGCGCCCTTTTCTCCGCTTCTACGGGCCTCCTCATCCAGCTCTCATCTCGCATCTGCGATGCCTTTGTCGCTTCTGCGGCTAGCGCACCTGTGCAAAACCAGCCGCAGGTGCGATCACACCAGAACCAGCAGCCTTCAGCAATGCACTATACAACGAAAGTGATCCGAAACTCATCCGAGCCACTCGGGACCCCGTCTGAATATATCAACAAGTCAAATAACATAACATTGACCTACTCGAGGCCTCAAATCACACATAACAAGATCAAAACGACGAATCACACCTCAACTCGAAATCAATGAACTTTGAAACTTTAAACTTCCACAACCGATGCCAAAACCTATCAAATCACGTCCGACCCCGATATCAAAAAGTATACTCTCGGTCAAACTTTCCAAAATTTTCATTTTCGCCATTTCGAGCCAAATTCAACCACGGACCTCCAAATCACAATTCGGACGTGCTCCTAAGTCCAAAATCACCCAACGGAGCTAGCGGAACCATAAAAATTCCAATCCAAGGTCAAATGCTAAAAAGTCAAACTTGGTCAACTCTTTCAAATTTAAAGCTCCCTAGTTGAGAATCATTCTTCTAGATCAGTCCCAATAATCTAAAAATCAAGACCGACGATTCACACAAATCAAAATACATCATACGGAGCTACTCACACCCATAAACTACCGAGTGAAGTGCAAATGCTCAAAACGACTGGTTGGGTCGTTACATTCTCCCCCACTTAAACATATGTTCGTTCTCGAACGTGTCCAGAGTTGTTCTCAAAGCCATCAAACCGCCGTATAACCTTGTCATGCACATACCCGGGGGTGATCTCACATCACCCTATCCCATATAGGCCCGACAACACAACATAACTGTAGTTTCTTAATTCAACCTAGCCCACAAACCTTAGAATCCAATTTTCAACATCCGAAATTTCTTATAAGATCAGAATCTCGCATCCTACACCCTGTATAAGTCTGAACAAGTTGTACCAAGCCGCAACCATAACCCAAGATACAATCGCATGATATATCACATAACACAGATACTTGAAACAATGATTTCTAATCACAGTAGCTGCTCAAAACAACCCAATGCCGGTAAAAAACCTCATATCAAACAAGACTCCATTCTGAAACCTTCGTACACTACCGATGATGAAAGGAACACGCAGAAACTCATAACCATTCATCAGATCAACCAGTCATGGAACTCCCTCTCCTTCGACCAGAACTATAGCAAATTTCTAAGCCGACTTTCGATATTATTCTTCCAACCATGCTGTAATCTATTCCGATAGTATCCATTCTAGGTCCAATGACTTCATCTCATCCAGCACGACCACTTTAATAACATGACACATTAATACAATCTAAATCCATAACCTGTGCAATCCGTGCACCAATAAGCAACATTCCAAATATACTCAATCATGGAAATAAATGACTCAGACGAGAGTACTGTCCCGCGAGCTCAACAAGTACCACCACAACGCAATGATAAGAACCTATCACACACCGTAGAACCAAAATACACGAATCTAACACGAAGGATCATGTCTCAACATAACTCTGCCGCAATGTGCGACCCCACCAAACACTGGACCATATGAGACATCTCGAGCCACCATGCTCAAAATCAATAACCACGCACAATTCGACATCAAGTACCCAAAGTGCATTACCATAACCATGGGGAAGCAGATAACACAATGCCACACAAAACCCGAAAGAACATAACCAATACGCCATCAATCATGCAATACCCAACTACTCAGCTCGCTCAAATTCCGCTATAAAGCCCCAAATAGAATCGTACCAGATATGCTTATAGCCAACGAATCACAACTCCTTGTAGCATAAAAGAGTAACTCACAGATCCTTTCAGAACACGAATAAGCTCAACAACAACCGAATAGCACATCCCTCAACAATAGCAGTATGGAACCAACCAATCCGGCTCGGTGTAGAATACACATCCTAATTGGGCCTACCAATGTACCCCCAAGACCCCCAAATTGACTCTGGTCACCCACAAATAGATAAATAACCCTCCAAATATCCATAATGACTGAATAATAACACTTACTATCATCTGTCTAGCTCTGGCCACAACTTCACAGCCCACAACCACGAAACAATCTGCTCATGAAAGCTCCCGGTTTCCAAATCCATAGAACACACGAATCACCATTTCTGATTCCATCTCCACCGCTCGAATGTCTAACAAATCTCTCATACACGATCATCCCACGAGGAATACTTCTAAAATTATTCCGTGCCATCTAGCAAAATTTGAATATCACCAGTCGATCAACCAGGAGAGTGTCGCAATACCAATGAAGTATCAGCTACCTAGTCATCTGAAATCGTCCATGCTGCCTACGAATCTATGCCCTTCCCTTCAAAACTGACCTGTGACCTTGCACATGCAAATCTCAATCCCACACAACACCGCATCTACCATGCCATCCTGTGAAGAGTACAAGAATCTCATAATCAACTATGAGTCCCAAGCAGAATACATACCCGATCAGTAAAAAACCTTCCATTTGATTTCATCCAGGAGAAATTCATTATACACCACATGCTCCTCACGCCAGCAGGAAATATACCCCTCGAACCTTGGTAAAAACCATTGAGAACTCTTCGAAACCCATTTGCACAACCATGATATCTGAACTGAATCTCTCTAATGCAACCCAACCACGCAGGTTGCCAAAACCCAAGAGCATTGCCATGAAACACCTGTAGAGACTAGCCACGTCATAAGATCTAAAAACCGATTATATCCATTACAGTGTTGATCCAACCTACTACCACGTTGTCCTATTTCTCCAAGTCCATTCCAAATTGCCTTCAAATTGATACTTCTCCTTGCTGGAATACCACGATCCTTAACCAAAATTCACCATACAAGAGACCCTAGTATAAAACCACAACACCCTAAGGCTAGGGGTGTTCAAAACCGAACCGAAACCGAAAACCAAATCGAAACCGAAACTTAATTACTTATCGGTATCGGGTTAACGGTTTAACGGACGGGGAACACATTGAAATTTTTTTATTAACAGCTTATCGGTTTGGGGGCGGATTATTCAATTTTCTTAATATATATATATATATATATATATATATATATATATATATATATATATATATATATATATATATATATAGAGAGAGTCAAGCGTCAAGTATCAATTCCCAATTTCCCATTAACAAGTGTTGGTATTGGTAGCCAAAATACATGCCTTTTCTTTTTTATTTTTCCCGATTAGTGGCTTAGTGGTCATCACTCACCATTGTATTAAATATATAGAGAAAGATGTATAGTACAATTTACTCTATTAGAAATTTAGAATTTAGAAACTCTAAAATCTAGACTTCTCAATTTCTCCGGCCGCTGCCTCTCGCTCTCTCCTCCCATTCTCTTCTCAAGGGTCTTTCCTCCATAGCTCTATAGCTCTAATCTCATAACTAGATCTCAGACTCTCAGTTATGGCCATAGCTAAAGCAGCAGACGATAAGTTTCTTTCTTCTCATTTTCGAATCTTTACTTGATGGTCGAATCTTTAGTTCTGCTATTGATAAAATAGACCAAATCTATGTAAAAATTTGGGAAAATGTCAAAAATATTCTGGGGATTAAAAGAGGAATTTTGTGGCAGAAGAATGTCATTTTCCTCGTCATACTTTGTCAGGAAATTAATTTACTTTCTAATACGATTTCGATTCAATTCTAATATATCTGGTAAGAATTCGAACACTAGCAAGCTAGCCTGCTACCTCTTTTCTGTTGCTATTTGTTTTTCGAACACTAGTTTATTTTTATTTGGATTTTCTTAAGCTTAAGTGAGGATCAGCCTAAACTAACTCACAAAGTAAAAAACAGAATTTAGTTAGTTCTGTAGTTGTTTTATACTGATAATTAAGGTAATAATGCATCTCATTAATTCGGTGGATGAATCAGTAACAATTCCAGTCAAGTCACTAAACATCTAATTGCATAATTATTTTTCTAAAAGTCAAAGAATATATGCATCTCCAGGAAAATATGTAAACATACATAGGAGATATATAAATAGACCGATAAACCGCCTGATAATAGCTAACCCGATACCAATCCGCCCGATATTTTATCGGGTGGCTAGCGGATTAATATATTTAAAAACCGATAACCGATAAGCCGAACCGTTAGGCATAAATAACCGCCTGATCCGCTCGATAAGCAGCCCTACCTAAGGCCCATAAGCCGCTGACTTCCCTCTTAAGCACTCCAAGGCACCACAACCGAGACACCCACTCTAAAGAGACCTTATGTGAACCTAAAACAATTTTCTTCACCTTCTTGATACTGAAATGCACAATCCACAATGATATAAAATGCCACAAGTCTCGATACCATCCAATGCAACTCCTTGTTTCTAGCCATATACAAATCTTGAAAATTCCAAATCGCTACATATAAATCTTGAATCCATTAGAACCATTCTCGAGAGTCATCCACTCTACTCAAATCTCAATTAAACCGACCAAACGGACCTAAAGACATGTGCCCCATTAGCACACTAAAACCCAAGGGATAAAGAGTAACCCACACTACTAAGCAACCGAGTAAATTCCTACTCCATGTACACTACATCCTTCGCGAATAATCACTCAATTTTTTTATGATTCTCATATACCCATAGAATGTAATACAATTTGTATCCAGAAATTTCTTTACCAGAGTCATCTTTCTCGACCTCTACAAGTCATAACTGATTCACCAGTATACCCCGAACCGAAACCAATACAACACATAACCGTGCAATCAACTCTTCGATAGCAGACTCCCCCACTTAGCTCAAAGCCATGGAATAAAACATCTGACTACTTACAATAACCATACCCCATTACTACCATAACACCACAGTGAGATTTCATTAAATCCTTCATCTGCTCATGCAACACAAACCATCCAGTACCTCAAATCATCTGCAAATCTCGCTTTCATCCTCGTGATAGTTAAGCCAACTTCCACAGGCGATCCAAACTCATATTGCAACATATATCATTCACTGGTAAAAGAGAACTCTCTACAAAACATCTTAGGGGTCACACAACCTCAGGACACCTCGTAGAGGATAACCCACCTGCTTTGCCTCAAACTGACATCTCTCTACACCCTTCCACAGTCACGACTACTACGCAATCACTTAATCTTCTCGATTTTGAATTCATCAACAAGACATGATAATCTACTTCACTCCACAACTAAACAACATGAGAGATCCCTCAATACACCCATAACTCGAGACCATACGCCAAATCAACACAGAAATCAGACACCCCATAGTCCTTTCTACATCTCAAGTAAACTCTTCTCGTCACATTCGAACAATATGAACACATCTCGCAGTCACATCATACTCACCACGTAGTCATCCAATCACAAATTCCACTAATAGGGACACCACCGGACATATAAGTCCCAAAAGCACGTGCTCACACAATCAAAATCTTTGTGCTCAAGCTACAGTCAAAACCCGGCCTCAAGTCCTCCAGACTAGCCCATCATTAGCACGCCAAAATCACATCTTGTGCCTCAACCATGGAATCACAAGTCGTCGTTACACAGTTGACACTGAGCGCTCATGTGCGCATATGACTGCGTGGAAGGAATTCAAAGGGTTACGCTTCAAGCTGAATCAATGCCACACGACAAGGAAAGAAATATGGAAAGTATATCCTAAATGTCCTGTAGCCTCTCGAAGAAAAGTATGGATGTCACTATACCAATCCGCAAGAGACAAAAGATTAATTGTCTTGAACTGAAACAAGAGAACAACAAGCTCTCGTAGTATCACGACCCTAAATCCACTAGTCGTGATGGCACATAACTCAACCTGCTAGGTAAGCCAATTAACCACTAACCAGTTCCAATAACAATTAATAAAGCGATTAAGTAAAGAAATATCTGAATCTTATGCATTCCCCAAGGACTGGTAGTACAAATCATGAGCTTCTAAGAATAAATTTTACAAAGCTAAAATAAAATAAATACATCGTCTATTTGAAAAGTACATAAACAGAGTTTTATAGATCTAAACCTACCACAAACAAGGGGCAGCTACAACCGAGACGCAGGTACATCTTCAATCCAGCTCCCATCGAACACATCAACATCAGCGATCAACATATGTACGCAAGGTGCAGAAGTGTAGTATGAGTACAACCGACTCCATGTACTCAATAAGTAACAAACCTAACCTTAGGTTGAAAGTAGTGACGAGCTAACATAAGGTCGGGTTCAATACCAATGTTCCACAACAGTTCATAACCGCATAGTAAAAGAACAAAACGAGTATCTTAGAAATAAAAGGCTCAGTTCGTTCACAGTTTCAGGAAAAAAATGGCATTTCTTTTCAAGTATCTCGGTGAAAACCCAAATCTTTTAGCGAAAAAGACAAAATACGAATAAGTTTGAAAACTGTGATTTTTCCCAAAAATCCTTTCAACAATAAATAAGATGTTCCATTTTCCTTTCATATAGCAAGTGTAAGATGCCTCTCTATGCCCATATGTAAAAATGTATGAGAAGTCATAAATGAAGTGATACTATACAGCATGAGAAAAAATGCATCTCTATGCTTGTATGTCAAGTGTGCATGCCAAATGCGATGCAAATCAGTGATAAAGATCATATGCATACTCTTGGAGTATCAAATCACTCTGTCCTCCCAGTCACTCAGTACTCGGCACTCGCACTCAGTAAGTACCTGCGCACACTGGGGGTGTGCAGACTCCGGAAGGGCTCCTACAGCCCAAGCGCTATAATACGCACGGACAACTCACGTGCTTCACGAAAAACTCATGTGCTATAGTAAGCTAATCTGACCCGCTGCGGTGTGTTGCTCGATCCCATAATCATCCTCGCAACTACGCCCTCGGCCTCACTCAGTTATCAATCTCTCCAGTCTCTCGGGCTCACAATGTCATGATACTATCCCGAAAACAATGACATAATGCATCAATAAATAACAACAAAGACTGAGATATGATGTGCATGTGAATGCGTATGACTGAGTATGTAATGCAATGAAAGCAAATTAGTCAACAATAGAAATAACATCAGTGGGTCCCAACAAGAAAAGCATATAGCCTATTCATGGTTTCTAACATAATCACAGCTCGATAACTCTAGTACGTAGAGATCTCATGATTTCAGACAAGTTCAGGTGACTACACAGTACCACAGAAATAACGAAAATCACAGTTCACACGGTGCACGCCCGTCACCTAACATGTGCGTCACCTCAAAATCAAACACATAATATGTATATTCAGGGTTCATACCCTCAACTCCCAGATTAAAAGAGTTACTTACCTCGAACAAGTCAATACCAATGCCGAGCAAGTCAAACGATACTCCAAAGATGCCATTCCGCGCGTTCCGACCTCCGAACGGCCCGAAACTAACCAAAACTAACTTAAGTACATCAAACAATGCTAAAGGATCCAACCCCGATCGAAAAAGATCAAATCTTGAATCAAAATCCCAAAAATCGGCCAAAACCCCAACCTGGGCCCGTACCTCGAAACCTGACAAAATTTAAAAAATTTAATAACCCATTTAATTACGAGTCCAACCATGCTAGTTTTACACAAATCCGACTCCAATTAAATGTTCAAAACTTAAAAATTCATATTATGAAACTTTAGGCCAAAACCTCCAATTTCCTCTATAAAATTCACAATCCAATTACCATAAATGAAGGTAGATTCCTGATATAAGTTCCAAAATCCGAAAATAAAGATAGAAACCAAAGACCTCGAATTATAGGTTCTGCCCAGCAATTTCTGTATTTGTGGACAATTCGTCACACCTGCGACCACCGCTTTTGTGGAAAAACATTGCATCTGCGAAAAATGGTCTTGCCTAGCAACCCCCGCACATGCGGTATCAAACTCTGCATCTGCGAAGACACTCGCACCTTCGCTTCCACTCGACGCACCTGCGCATCCATACATGCGCCCTTTTCTCCGCTTATGCGGGCCTCCACTTCCAGCTCTCATCTCGCATCTGCGATGCCTTTGTCACTTCTGCGGCCATCGCACCTGCGCAAAACCAGCCGCAGGTGCGTTCACACCAGAACCAGCAGCCTTTAGCAATGCACTATGCAACGAAAGTGATCTGAAACTCATCCGAATCACTCGGGACCCCGTCTGAATATATTAACAAGTCAAATAATATAACACGGACCTACTCGAGGCCTCAAATATCACATAACAATATCAAAATGATGAATCACACCTCAACTCGAAATCAATAAACTTTGAAACTTCAAACTTCCACAACCGATGACGAAACCTATCAAATCACGTCTGATTGACCTCAAATTTTGCACACAAGTCACATTTTACATTGCGGACCTGCTCCAACTTTCGGAATCGGAGTCCAACCCCGATATCAAAAAGTCCACTCTCGGTCAATCTTTTCAAAATTTTCACTTTCGCCATTTCGAGCCAAATTTAATCACGGACCTCCAAATCACAATCCGGACGGACTCCCAAATCAAACATCACCCAACGGAGCTAGCGGAACCATAAAAATTCCAATCTGTGGTCAAATGCTAAAAAGTCAAACTTGGTCAACTCTTTCAAATTTAAAGCTCCCTAGTTGAGAATCATTCTTCTAAATCCATCTCGAATAACCTAAAAACCAAAACTGATGATTCACACAAATCAAAATATATCATACGGAGCTACTCACGCCCGTAAACTACCGAGCGAAGTACAAATGCTCAAAACGACCGGTTGGGTCATTACACGTAGCTTTCTTGGTTAGAGCATATGGTAAGTCTGTCTTGAATTCGACTCTCAACAAGAGCATTTTATTTTCTATATTTTGCCTTGGTCGTGAACGAATATGGTTGATATAGGTTGTATTCATTAGCGAATGAATACAATTGTGCTAATGAATACAGTTGATACATGTTGTATTTGTTACGCGAACGGATACAGTTGATACGTGTTGTATTTATTGTGTGTCTGAATACAAGTGATACAAATCGGTAACAACTGAACAGTAAATATCAATGGTAATTAGACAAACTATAGCTACCTATGGTAATTAAGGTCTAAATTGTAGAGCTTTATGAAAGTTCCTTTTTTTTTTATTCCTCATGCTTGCCACTCTTCTCCATCTCTTCTATCCTTCCCTCTAATGACAGGGCATTTGTCTCATTGTCTCCATTATTGTTCTTAAAATTTATAAAGAACTGATTATGAAGTAGTCAACCCACATATACAGATTTTCTTTTTATAAAATATTTCTCTCTTAAATCTCACTCTCCCTTTAAAAAAAGTCAAATTATTTTCTTCTAAATCTTCATACTTCTGTTAAATACTTAAATTATTTTCCCAGTCTTTATATTATCGGGATGTATTTAGGTTTAGATGTCCAGCTACGACTATAGAAGAGTACTTTCAAAATAGTTTATTGATCAAGAGGAAGAATATAATCAAATTAAATATTCTAAAATTTATTTCTAAATTCATTCTCACTTATAGTTTTTCTCAATCATCATTTGATATGTAGATAGGACTCACGGGTGGACCCACGATTTGAAAATAGCAGGGACATCATTGCTGAATAAAAATTTAAGCAAATACTGGAGTGGGAATCGAAATTCAAGCAGTGTACTATAAGCTAAGTTATGCCCCCAAATCGACCAATATAGATGCCTAAGTTTTAAGTCTTAGGGTGCTAATTAAAATGTATACTTATTATTTAAGAAATATACTCATATATACATATAATTGTTTTCTGAAGTTATTAAGGGCCGGTGATGCCCTACCCTAAGGATAGGTCCGCCTCATAGGTGGAAGATGAAGGTAGGTACAAATTATATTATTCTTGCTTTCAATCAAAGTTTTAATAACACAAGATAAAAGATGTGATTGCACTTAGTTTTGACATGACAAAGCAATTTTAATAACGTACTACTGATAGAATTCTGAAATTTTTCGACCGAATAAGTCTTGGAGAAAACATAAATTTTCAACGATTTTTCGATAATTACAAATCATAGTGTGTACACTGTACGGATAAAATTGGGGGCAATGTCTATCCCGATTCCTCAATGAGAGAACGAAGGGGGAGCACGGATCCGTGAAATTATAATCGGAGCCAGAGACCCTTCATATCGAGATAATATATCCGAGGTAAGACATGGTAAAGCGACACACCTCGGACCGAGTATAAATCTTATACCTCGAGAGACACGGTGGATGGTTATGCATGATGGATAGGAGGTCATAATACTCACCCTCAACTGGATATTACAGCGCGAATCTCGTTTAGTAACGATTATGGATTAATAATTACCGAAAAAAGAAGATATTTAACTTTCTTTAGACTTATGCTAGAACTAAAACTCTCCTACTATATAAAGGGGAAGTTTTTCTTTAGTCTGGGATATTGTAACACGCAATTCAAGGCAATAAAGGTTTACTTTTTTTTCTCTACCTACTATAAAAGGCATTACTCACTTGTTTTGTTCTTTATTCGAGACTAGGCTTGAACCAAGGGTCTAATCGAGTACGAGCTCACTATTCAATCTAAGATCAGTCATGGTCTTAACATTGCGAGTGGTTTGATCATTTATTTCATCTTTAATTTATTTATCTGTTATTCTGAATTATTCGTGTTGAATTAAATCACATATCCTTCAAACCGCAAACAAATTTTATTGTTACCCAATTTTGGGATAAACACATAGAAAATCAACTCGTCGTATCTAATATATAAGAAAATGAGATTGTTCAATGTTTTTAATGATATTTTGACTATTCTACCGCTAATACATAACTATTTTTTGAAATTAAATAATTTATTAGTTTTCTCATAATCAAATTTCACTATTGTTTTGTCACAACCCAAAATCCTAACCTGTCGTGATGGTGCTTATCTCAGTACTAGGCAAGCCGACAATGTCAATAACCCACATTTTTCTTTTAAGTTTGAAAATATAATATTTAAAGTTTAAGAGTAAATCCCACAAACATTGAAAATAAACACACTCCCAAAACCCGGTGTCACTGAGTACATGAGCATCTATACATTACAAGTCTGGAAAACATGGTCTATAATAATCTGAGACCAAATACAGTAAATAGAGAGGTAGGGAAGGAGAGACAAGGTCTGCGAAACACAACAACTACCTCTGAATCTCCGAAAAAATCAATCAACACCCACTGTGTCCGGGATCACCTGGATCTGCACACGAAGTGCAGGGTGTAGTATGAGTACAACCAACTCAGTAAGTAACAATAATAAATAAAGAACTGGTAGTAGTGACGAGCTTCACGGCTAAGTCCAAATACAGTAATTTTCAACATAAAAGGGTAGGCATACTCTCAAGTTCAAAATTTAAAATTCCACAGTAATTTCATATCAACTTCGACTAAAACATAAGACAATCTTTTAGAAATTTTCCAAAACAGTGATATATGACAGTTGAAATGCAGAAATAATGAAATCAATGCATCCTCTCAGAGTAACAGTCACTCAGTCCTCTCATTCACTCCAACGTCACAGTCACGCATTCCTCAAAATCACTCAGCACTCGGCACTCGCACTCACACTCGCACTCAGTAGGTACCTGCGCTCACTGGGGGTATGTACAGAGTTCCTTCAACCCAAGCGCGATAACAAGCCAATCATGGCATAAATCAATAAAACATGTTGCGGCATGCAGCCCGATCCCATAAATATCCTCACAATTAGGACCTCGGCCTCACTCAATCATCAACCTTTCCAGTCTCTCAGGCTCTCAGAAATCATGATAAGCAGCCCGACAACAATGATATGATGCATCAATAAATAGCAATAGAGACTGAGATATGATATAAAATGAATGAACATGACTGAGTGTGAAATTACAATTTGAGCATATAATTCAACCACAGAAATGACCCCAGTGGGTACCAACAATAACAGCATATGTCTAAGCATGATTTTTAATACGAGTCTCAACTCAATTTTCTCTAACACATAGAGAATGTACGGATATCAACAGATTATTCAACTATACAGTTCCATGGAATTTGACCAAGTCATAATTCCTACGGTGCACGCCCACTCGCCCATCACCTAGCATGTGCTTCACCTCAAAACCAATCACATAACACATAATCCGGGGTTTCATACCCTCAGGACCAAATTTAAAACTGTTACTTACCTCAAAACCGCAAAATTTCTTACTCCACTATGCCCTTGCCTTGTGAATTGGTCTCAAAACATCCTGAATCTAGCCACAAGCAGTACAGTACAATCAATATAGGCTAAAGAAATCAATTTCACAAGAAAATATGAAATTATAGCCAAAAATCTGAAATTGGCTCAAACCCGGGCCCCGAGCCCACGTCTCGGCATCCGACAAAAGTCACAAAACCCTAAAGCACATTCACTCACGAGTCTAACCATACCAAATTTACTCAAATTCGATAACAACTCGACCCTCAAATCTTTAATTAAAATCTTTGAAGATTTCTACCATTTTCAACCCAATCTTTACCCATTTGAACTCAACAATCTTTCCACAAATCTTATTGGTATGTGTATGTATAAATAATATTCTTACACCCAAGAATCATACTCTTAATCCCTCATCTTTTACTCCAAACTCGAAATTGAAGAATTGGGAAAGAAACTCTTACCTCTTTGAAGCCCTAGCAAGATTCTTGTGAAATATTCAAGCCTTGAACAAGAATTGATGAACAATTGACTTGAGCTTCTTCCTCTCTCTAGAACACTCTCCCTTCTCTCTAAAAATATCATATTTTTGCCCCAAAATGAGCTTCAAGGACTATAAATCAAAGTTGGGTCGGGTTATAAAAATCGGAAAATGGACTCTCCGAACTAAGGTCTGCGATCACAGAGTGGACCGCAGAACTATTGTGCGGCCCGCTAAATGGACCGCGGAATTGATCTTCAAAAATTGGGTTGTTTCGAGTTGGGTCTGCGGTAGGTTTGCGGCCCACAGACCTATTATGCGGTCGCATAATGCACCACAGACCTGTTTTGCTGTCGCATAATGCACAGCATAACTTCCCTCCAGAAATCCCAAGTTGATTCTGCAATAGGTTTTGCGGTCCGCGAAACGATTATGCGGTCGCATAATTGACCGCACAATGATCCTCAAACTTGGCTCATTTCTGCTTCACTCTGCGGCCATTATGCGTAGTGTGATTCTGCGATCGCAACTCGACCGTGAATCGCCTTTTTCGGCCAAAAATTTTCATTAACAATTTAGTGCATTTTTCAACCCAAAAAGTTCGAGCCGTGGCGAGCTTTGTACAAATTAATCTACCTCGGCACCAGATAACCTTAATTTCCTTAGCAAAAATTGTCCTAGGTCGTTACACATAAGTCAACATTTGGTCAACCTTTTCATCTTAAGTTCTAAATCTTGGAACTAAGTGTTCCAAATCATTCCAAAACCTCACCGGACTCGAACCAATTACCCCGGCAAGCCGAATAACAACCGTAAGATATAATTTGAGCAGTAAATAGGGAGACGGGGTTGTAATACCCAAAACGACCGATCGGGTCATTACAATCTCCCCCTCTTAAATAAACGTTCGTCCTCGAACGGGTTTAGAATTATACCTAGAGTCTCAAATAGGTGTGGATATTTGCTCCGCATCTCCCGCTCAATCTCCCATGTAGCTTCTCCAACTTGTTGGCCTCTCCACTGAACTTTCACTGAAGCTATGCTCCTTGATCTCCTCTTTCGAACCTGCCAGTCTAAAATGGCCACCGGCTCCACATCATAAGTCAGATTACCATCCAACTGCACTGTGCTGAAATCCAAAATATGAGACGGATCTCCAACATACTTCTGGATCAAAGATACATGAAACACTGGATGAACACTCGATAGACTATGAGGCAATGCCAATTCATAAGCCACCTCTCCAATCTTCTTAAGTACTTCAAAAGGCCCAATATATCGAGGACTCAACTTGCCTTTCTTCCCAAACCTCAACACACCCTTCATGGGCGAAATCTTGAGCAGAACCTTCTCCCCAACCATGTAAGCAACATCACGAACCTTCCTGTCGGCATAACTCTTCTGTCTAGATTGTGTTGTGCGAAGCCGTTCCTGGATCACTTTAACCTTCTCTTAAGCACCCTGAGCCAAATCAGTATCCAATAGCCTAACCTCAACCGGCTCAAACCAAACCACCGGAGACCGGCACTGTCTCCCATACAAAGCCTCATACAAAGCCATCTGAACATTCGACTGGTAGCTGATATTGTAAGCAAAATCCGCGAGTGGAAGAAATTGATCCCAAGAACCCCTAAAATCAATGACACAAGCGCATAGCATATCCTCCAATATTTGAATAGTGCACTCGGAATATCCATCCGTCTGAGGGTGAAATCCAGAACTCAATGGAACCTGTGTGCCCAATTCTTATTGTAGTGCTCTCCAAAGCTATGATGAAAACTACGTGCCCCGATTTGAAATGATGGACACTGGCATGCCATGTAGGAGAACAATCTCGCGGATATAAATCTCTGCCAACCGCTCCGAAGAATAATTAGTACCAACTAGAATAAAATGCGCAGATTTGGTCAACCGATCCACAATCACCCAAAGAGCATCAAACTTTCTCAAGGTCCGCGGAAGCCCAGCTACAAAATCCATGGTAATACGCTCCCATTTCAACTCCGAAATTTCAAGCCTTTGAAGCAATCCTCCCGGTCTCTGATGCTCGTACTTTACCTGTTGATAATTTAAACACCGAGCTACAAACCCAACTATATCTTTCTTCATTTGCCTCCACCAATAGTGCTGCCTCAAATCCTGATACATCTTTACGGCACCTGGATGAATGGAGTACCGCGAACTGTGAGCTTCCTGGAAAATCAACTCACGCAAACCATCTACATTAGGAACACATAGCCTGCCCTGAATTCGTAATACACCGTCATCCCCGCTAGTGACTTCCTTGGCATCACCGTGCTAAACCGTGTCCTTAAGGACAAGCAGATGGGGGTCATCATACTGACGTTCTCTGATACGATCATAAAGAGAAGAATGAGAAACCACACAAGCCAAAACTCGACTCGGCTCGAAAATATCCAATCGAACAAATTGGTTGGCTAAGGCCTGAACATCCAAGGCTAAAGGCCTCTCTGCTACCGGTAAATATGCTAAGCTGCCCAAACTCTCCGCCTTACGAGTCAAGGCATCGGCCACCACATTGGCCTTTTCGGGATGATAGAGAATGATGATGTCATAATCCTTAAGTAACTCCAACCACCTCCGCTACCTCAAATTAAGATCCTTCTATTTAAATAAATATTGTAGACTCGGGTGAACTGTATAAACCTCACAATGGACACCGTACAAATAATGCCGCCAAATCTTCAAGGCATGAACAATAGCTGCTAACTCAAGGTCGTGGACTGGATAATTCTTATCATGTACTTTTAACTGTCTGGACGCATAGGCAATCACCCTACCATCTTGCATCAGCACAGCACCGAGACCAATACGTGATGCATCATAATACACAATATAAAACCCTGAACCTATAGGCAAAACTAGAACTGGGGTTGTAGTTAAAGCTGTCTTGAGCTTCTGAAAGAACTCTTCACACTCATCCGACCACCTGAACAGAACACCTTTCTGAGTCAATTTAGTCAAAGGCGATGCAATAGATGAGAAGCCCTCCACAAAGTGACGATAATAACCAGCCAAGCCGAGAAAACTCTGAATCTCAGCTGTTGAAGATGGACTGGGTCAACTCTGAACTGCCTCTATTTTCTTCGGATCCACCTTAATTCCTTCACTAGACACTATGTACCCCAAGAATGCCACTGAACTAAGCCAGAACTCACACTTAGAGAATTTGGCATAAAGCCTCTCCTCTCTCAGCCTCTGCGACACAATAACCAAGTGTTGTGCATGCTCCTCCTAGCTACGTGAGCACACCAGGATATCATCAATAAATACTACAACAAATGAATCAAGATATGGCTGAAACACATTATTCATCAAGTGCATAAATGCTGCTGGGGCGTTGGTCAGACCAAAAGACATCATGGGGAATTCATAGTGGCCATAACGAGTCCTGAATGTCATTTTTAGAATATCTGAATCTTGAATTTTTTACTGGTGATACCTCGACCTCAAGTCAATTTTGGAGAATACCCTCGCTCCCTGAAGCTGGTCAAATAAGTCATCAATACGCGGCAAGGGATATTTGTTCTTGATTGTAACTTTGTTCAGTTGTCTGTAATCAATGCACATCCGTATAATGCCATATTTCATTTTCACAAACAAAATCAGTGCACCCCAAGGTGACACACTAGGCCTAATAAACCCCTTATCAAGGAATTCCTAAAGTTGCTCTTTCAATTCTTTCAATTCAGCTGGTGCCATATGATACGGAGGGATAGAAATGGGTTGTGTGCCCGACACCAAGTCAATACCGAAATCAATATCCCTATCGGGTGGCATACCCGGCAGGTCTACAGGAAATACATCCAAAAAGTCTCGCACTACCGGTATTAAATCAATTACAGAAGTATTTGCATCAACATCTCTCACAAAGGCCAAATATGACAAACACCCCTTCCCCACCATACATTGGGCCTTCAAATACGAAATTACCATACTGGGAATAAAATCTAGAGACCTTCTCCATTAGACCTTTTGCAACCCCGGCATTGCAAACGTCACAGTTTTTGCGTGACATTCCAGAATAGCATGACATGGGGACAACCAATCCATAACCAGGATTACATTGAAATCAACCATACTAAGCAATAAGAGATCAACTCTAGTCTCCAGTCCCCCAATAGTTACCACACATGACCGATACACATGGTCTACAGTAATAGTATCGCCCACCGGCGTAGATACACGAACAGGTGAAACTAAAGACTCACGGGGCATATCCATATAAATCGTAAAGTACGATGATACATACGAATAAGTAGAACCAGGGTCAAATAATATAGAAGCCTCACTATGGCACACTGAGACAATACTTGTGATCACTGCATCTGAGGCAACAGCATCTGGCCTGGTAGAAAAAGCATAGAATCGGGCCTGACTACCACATGATCGGCCTCCCCCCTCTTGGGAGACCCCTAGATGACTGAGCCCCACCCCGAGCTGGTTGGGCGAGTGGCAAAGTAACTGGTGCTGAAGTCATAGTCTGACTCCTCTGCAACACTGGACCTCCCAAGCAACGAGGACACTGTCTCCACATATGCCCAAACTCCTCGCACTCAAAGCAGCTCCCCGGTACTGGTGGTGGGGCAGACTGAATCGGGCCACGAGAACTAGAATAACTGCTAGAAACACTCGGTGCAAATGAACCCTGAACTAAAGGGGCATGGAATGAACTCTGGGCTGAAAGGGCACTGAGAGATGACTGGCCCTGATGAGAACAATACGAATCCTGGCCAAATGATGCACCACGGTGAACTGGACGACCCGTCTGAGTGTGTCTGTAAGGACAACCCCTACCGTGGTAAAACTGACCCCAAGAAAGAACACCGCTGAAATCACCTAGTCCACGAGGCCTCTTGGCCTACCTCTCTCCATGCTCTTGGCTACGGACCACCTCTATCTGCCAAGCAATGTCAACTACCTCATCAAAAGTAGCACCATATACCCTCTCCCGAGTCATAAGTAACCGCAGCTGATATGTGAGGCAATAAATGAATATCCTAATCCTTTCCTTGTCAGTGGAAACCAACCAAACCGTGTGACGAGCCAACTCAGAAAATCATATCTCGTACTGCATCACAGACATGCCATCCAGACATAACTACTCAAACTGTCAGCATAGCTTCTCTCTACGAGACTGCGGCACAAATTTCTCCAAAAAGAGAATGGAGAATTCCTGCCATGTAAGTGGTACTGCACCGACCGGCCTGCGCCTCTCATAGGCCTCCCACCATCTGAAGGAAGCTCCAAAAAACTAAAAAGTAGTGAACGAGACCCCACTGGTCTCTAGAATACCCACTGTCCGAAGCATCCACTGGCACTTATCCAGAAAAACCTGACCATCCTCTGACTCAGCACCGCTAAATGATGGATGTCGAAGCCTCCCAAATCTCTCAAGTCTCCTCTGCTCATCATCAGCCATAACGGGGACTACCGGGGCTTGAGCAGCTGCAGCCAGCTTGGTTGGTAGAGCCCCAAGTATCTGAAGTCCCTGCACTATCTGCTCCGGAGTACGGGAAACATGGGTATGAGTACCTCCCCCGGCCTGAGAAGTGGCTGGTGCGACCTGAACCGAAACCACTTGAGCAAGGCTAGTGCAAACTGTCAATATCTGAGCCAAAGCCTCTTGTAGGCCTGGAATCTCGATGGGCACAGCTGGTGCGTGAGTGGGTCCCGCCGACTCAACTATATCTGGAATCTTCTCCTGAGCTGGAGTAACTAGTGATGCTACATGTGATGCTCCAACTGTTGTACGAGCGACACCTCGACCTCTACCTCGGCTTCGGCCTCTACCACGGCCCCGGCCTCTCGCGGCCCCAACTGGTGGCACTGGTGGCTGACCGTCCGATCTCGTAGTACTGTTCTCACCATCTATGAGAGAATAGAATAATAGAATTTTAATTTTCTAGAATCAACTAGTTCGCACGATAGAATACAAGAAAGTGAAATTTTTCTAAGGGTTTGGCAGCCTCTCGAAGATAAGTACAGACGTCTCGGTACCGATCCGCTAGACTCTACTAAACCTGCTTATGATTCGTGAGACCTATGTAACCTAGGCTCTGATACCAACTTGTCATGACCCAAAATCCTAACCTGTCGTGATGGCGCCTATCTCAGTACTAGGCAAGCCGACAATGTCAATAACCCATATTTTTCTTTTAAGTTTGAAAATATAATATTTAAAGTCAATACAAAAATCTCATTAATATCGACATAAAACACTCCCAAAACCTGGTGTCACAGAGTACATGAGAAACTACACATTACAAGTCTAGAAAACACGGTCTATAATAGTCTGAGACCAAATACAGTAAATAGAGAGGTAGGGAAGGAGAGACAAGGTCTGCTAAACACAACAACTACCTCTGAATCTCCGGAAAAATCAATTAACACCCACTGTGTCCGGGGTCACCTGGATCTGCACACAAAGTGCAGGGTGTAGTATGAGTACAACCAACTCAGTAAGTAACAATAATAAATAAAGAACTAAAAATAGTGACAAGCTTCACGGCTAAGTCCAAATACAATAATTTTCAACATAAAAGGGTAGGCATACTCTCAAGTTCAATATTTAAAATTCCATAGTAATTTCATATCAACTTTAACTGAAATATAAGATAATGTCTTTTAGAAATTTTCCAAAATAGTGATATATGACAGCTAAAATGCAGAAATAATGATATCAATGCATCCTTTCAGAGTAACAGTCACTCAGTCCTCCCATTCACTCCAACCTCAGTCACTCATTCCTCACAATCACTCATTCCTCAATATCACTCAGCACTCGGCACTCGGCACTCGCACTTGCACTCGCACTCAGTGGGTATCTGCGCTCACTGGGGGTGTGTACAGACTCCGGAGGGGCTCCTTCAGCCCAAGCACTATAACAAGCCAATCATGGCATAAATCAACAATAACATGTTGCGGCATGCAGCCCGATCCTATAAATATCCTCACAATTAGGCCCTCGGCCTCACACAGTCATCAACCTCTCTAGTCTCTCGGGCTCTCAGAAATCATGATAAGCAGCCCAACAATGATAATATAATGTATCAATAAATAGCAACAGAGACTGAGATATGATATGAAATGAATGAACATGACTGAGTGTGAAATTACAATTTGAGCATATAATTCAACCACAAAATGACCCCAGTGGGTACCAACAATAACAGCATATGTCTAAGAATGATTTTTAATACGAGTCTCAACTCAATTTTCTCTAACACGTAGAGAATGTACGGATATCAATAGATTATTCAACTATACAGTTCCATGGAATTTGACCAAGTCACAATTCCTACGGTACACGCCCACACGCCCGTCACCTAGCATGTACGTCACCTCAAACCCAATCACATAACACATAATCCGGGGTTTCATACCCTCAGGACCAAATTTAGAACTGTTACTTACCTCAAAATCACGTAATTTCTTACTTTGCTATGCCCTTGCTTCGTGAATTGGTCTCCAAACGTCCCGAATCTAGCCACAAGCAGTACAGTACAATCAATATAGGCTAAAGGAATCAATTCCACAAGAAAATACAAAATTATAGCCAAAAATCTGAAATTGGCTCAAACCCAGCGCTCGGGTACACGCCTTGAAATCCGACAAAAGTCATAAAACCCGAAAGCACATTCACTCACGAGTATAACCATACCAAATTTACTCAAATCCGATAACAACTCGACCCTCAAATCTTCAATTAAAGTCTTTGAAGATTTCTACCATTTTCAACCCAATCTTTACCCATTTGAACTCAATAATCTGTCCACAAACCTTATTGGTATGTGTAAGTATAAATAATACTATTACTCCCAAGAATCATACTCTTAATCCCTCATCTTTTACTCCAAACTCGAAATTGAAGAATTGGGGAAAGAAATTCTTACCTCTTTGAAGCCCTAGCAAGATTCTTGTGAAATCTTCAAGCATTGAACAAGAATTAATGAACAATTGACTTGAGCTTCTTCCTCTCTCTAGAACACTCTCCCTTCTCTCTAAAAATATCAGATTTTTGCTCTAAAATGAGCTTCAAGGGCTATAAATAGAAGTTGGGTCGGGTTATAAAAATCAAAAAATAGACTCTCTGAACTAAGGTCTGCGATCACAGAATGGACCACAGAACTATTGGGCGGCCCGCAAAATGGACCGCGGAATTGATCTTCAAAAACTAGGTTGTTTCAGGTTGGGTCTGCGGCAGGTTTGCGGCCCGCAGACCTGTTCTGCGGTCGCATAATGCACTGCATAACTTCCCTCCGGAAATCCCAAGTTGATTCTGCGATAGGTTTTGCGGTTCGTGAAATGATTATGCGGTCGCATAATTGACCGCACAATAGTCCTCAAACTTGGCTTATTTCTTCTTCACTCTGCGGCCATTATGCGGTCCGTAGAGTGATTATGCGATCGCAACTCGACCGCAAATCGCCTTCTTCAGCCAAAATTTTTCATTAACAATTTAGTGCATTTTTCAACCCAAATGGTCCGAGCTGCGGCGAGCTTTGTACTAATTAATCTACCTCGGCACCAGATAACCTTAATTTCCTTAGCAAAAATTATCCGGGGTCGTTACACATAAGTTAAAATCCGGTCAACATTTTCATCTTAAGTTGCCTTTTTGGGGAAGTTTGACCGGGGAGTTGACTTTTTGATATCGGGTTCGGAATCCGATTCTGGAAATTGGAATAGTTCCGTTATGTCATTTATGAATTGTGTACAAAATTTGAGGTCGGTCGGATGTGATATGATAGGTTCCGGCGTCGTTTGTAGAAATTTAAAATTTTAAAGTTCATTAGACTTGAATTGGGGTATGATTCGCACAAATGAGCTCGCAGGTGCGAGCTGGGATGCGCAGAAGCGGAGGCTGGGCGGGTGACTGTGGAGCGCAGATGCGGAAGGCATCTTGCAGGTGCGGGCACGCACCTGCGCTTGGGGGATTGCAAAAGCGATAATGTGCGCAGAAGCGGTTAAACATTCCGCAGGTACGTAACCTCTAACATTGTACAAAAACAGAGGGGTCCGTGATTTTCTCATTTGTGGACATTCCAAACATGGGTTGAGGCGATTTTTGAGCGAGAAATCATAGGGAATCTTGAGGTAAGTCACTTGTGATCATTTCAATTCCATAATATTGAATTATCACCGAATAATCCGGCTAGATTATATATTTTTTAGGTGTAAATCGGAGATTTGAACCTAGGGATTTGAAAATAAGATTTGAGGATTTGGAGGTCGAGTTGAGGTCGGATTTTGTTAAAATTGGTATGGTTAGACTCGTGGTTGAATGGGCTTTCGGATTTTGTAACTTTTGTTGGGTTCCGAGGTGTGGCCCCATGGGCGATATTTTTTGAGTTAAATTTCGGATTTTATTGGAAAATTAGTATTTTTCTTATGGAATTAATTCCAATAATTTGTATTGACTGAATTGAATTAATTGTGGCTAGATACAAGGCTTTCGGAGACTAATTCACGAGGCAAGGGCATAGCGGAGTAAGATATTACACGGTTTGAGGTAAGTAACACTTCTAAACTTGGTTCTGAGGGTATGAATCCCCGAATTGGTGTTATATAAATTGTTTGGAGGTGACGCACACGATAGTTGACGAATGTGTGGACGTGCACCATAGAAATTGTGACTTGAATAAATCCTGTGAAGTTGAAAAAAATTAAAGAAACATGTTATTATCTAAACATGTTCCATATGTTAGAGAAATTGAGTTGAGGCTCTTATTAAAGATCATGTTTAGGCTACGTGCCAATATTTTGGGACCCGTGGGGTCGTGTTGTTGTTGAATTAATTGTTTCAAAAATGTACATTGCATACTCAGTTATATTTGTCCATTGTGAGGATATTTATGGGATCGAGCTGCGCACCGCAGCAGGCCATATTGGCTTTATATATATTATTATTATATGGATTGGGGCTGCCCACATGCAGCATGCCTTATAGGCTTTACTATTATATGGACCGGGGTTGCCCGCCTGCAACAGGCCTTATAGGCTTTATAATTATACGGATCGGGACGGCCCGCCTGCAGTAGGCCATATCGGCTTTATATCACGCTTGGACTGAAGGAGCCCCTCCGGAGTCTGTACACACCCCTAGTGAGCGTAGATGATTATATATATTCGGGATACACTACCCAGGGCATGGACTTGCCTTACTTATTTATATTGTGATGAATTTCCCTGGACATGGATCTTGTCTGTATTATTTACAATTGGGGATAAATTTCCCTGGGCTGGATTGGCCTTATACGGTACTGAGTGACTGACTGTCAGTCGATGTGTATGTATATACGGGATGGAATAACCCTGGGCTGGATTGGCCATAAATAGTACCGAGTGACCAAATGAATTGTGACTAGTAGTACATGAGGTCTTTCCACTGAGATGTCATATTCTTCATATCATGCAGTACCGATCTATTTTTGCTTGTACTGAGTTTAACTGTTGAACTTGAAAACATGCCTACAGTTTTGTACCATTATTTATGCACTGGACTATACCTGCGGAGCTCATCACTACTTTCAGTCCAGAGGTTAGTCTTGTTACTTATTGAGTTGGTTGTACTCATACTACACTCTGCACCTCGTGTGCAGATCCAGGTGTTGTCAGACACGGCGACCGTTAGATCTCAGAGTGCTATCAGTTGGAGACTATCAAGGTAGTTGCATGAAGTCCGCTGACCTTGATTCTCTTTCTTTCAGTTATTGTATTATTCTATACTTTCAGACAAGTATTTTTATCAGTCGGACTTTGTATTTATATTAGATGCTCATGTACTCAGTGACACTTGATTTTGGGAGTGTTTATATCTGTATTCGTGAGATTTCTTCCGTTGAATTTAAATATTTTGTTTTCAAACTTCAAAGATATGGTGGTTTATTGAGATTGTCGGCTTGCCTAGTATTGAGATAGGCGTCATCACGACAGGTGAGATTTTGGGTCATGACACTAAGACTCGATTAGGACAGTGAGAGGCGACTCTAAGTATTTTTCGGTTGTTATAGGGCTGCACCAAATATTTGTGCTTAACCCGTTCTTATTTGCCCTCGTGATGGACTCACTGACGCACCATATTCAAGGGGAGGTTCCATGGTGTATGTTATTTGCTGACGACATAATTCTAATTGATAAGATGCGAGGTAGCATTAACAGGATACTGGAGGTTTGGAGACAAGCCCTTGAGTCTAAGGGTTTCAAGCTAAGAAGGACTAAGATAGAATACCTGGAGTGCAAGTTCAGTGCCGAGTCGAGGGAAGCGGGCGTGGACGTGAGGCTGGAATCACAGGTCATCCCCAAGAGAGGCAGCTTCAAGTACCTAGGGTCGGCTATTCAGGGGGTGGGGAGATCGACGAGTATGTCGCACACCGTATAGGGATGGGGTGGATGAAATAGAGGTTAGCATCTGGAGCCCTTATGATAAGAAAGTGCCTCAAAGGTAAGTTTTATAGAGCGGTAGTTAGACCAGCCATGTTGTATGGGGCAGAGTGTTGGCCAGTTAAGAACTCACATATCTAGAAAGTGCCATCGTAAAGTTTCTTTGATGTTTTCTAGTTCTGAAACTTATTTGTGATGACTTTCTCCATATCTATGGAGTAGTTTTCCCTGGAGTTTGACGGATATGGTATTTTGATTGACATTTTTGTGGATTTAACTCTAGTTTAATTATGTGATTACGTTTATGGAGCTTTGAATTATTTGCGAATTTATTCATCGATTTATTTAATCGAAAGAGGAATATTTTGGTGATTAACTTTGCATTATTTGGTTTGGTTTAATTTAACGATTCTTCTAAATAATCGAGAGAACTTTTTGAATCATTGATTAAACCAAGTTAGGAGAATATTCGAGAGACGTTTTCCTAAAGACTAGCCCATTAACGTGTTCTTGCATATCTTCACAGTGCTTCATATTAGTTTATTTTGTAGAGTTCAGATTTAATCGAGAGAGGAATCTTAACCTTACATTTAAGATAATCATCGAGTGAATTCGTGAGAATCATTAGAACATTAGAAGTGAATTTGAACGGGATCCAGAATAACTATCTTACACCTATCCTGTCGTGACCCTTATCTCTCATATTGTTTACATCCCATTTTAGTTCAACTCTCATTCTCCGTGTTGATCATCCTAAATAGCGTTAAACCATAAGTTATTCGAACACTATTTAAATTCAATCCATGTGAAAACGATAATTTTACGATACTATCTTTGGCTAGTGAGCATCAATTTTGTATTGTTGTTTGTGCTCGTCAAGTACTAGCAGTCCGGGTATTGAACGGATTCAACATGGCATGTGAGACCACGAAAGGGGAGATAACTTTGTCGGTAAACACTGCCAGGACAATCCAAGAAATGAAGTTCTATGTGATCGAAGGGGATATGAAGTACAATGCTCTATTCGGGAAGGCCATAGGTCCACAACATGAGTGTGGTACCTTCGACCTTGCACCAGGCACTAAACTTTCCCACACCAGGGGGAGTCAAAATGGTCTACGGAGAATTGCCATCTGCAAAGGAAATGTTTGATGTCAACGAAGTGATCCCGGTGACAACGGTTTCAACATTGAGGAGCCCGTAAACAAACAAAAAAGAAAAGAAGATTAAATAGCAATCACTAATACCGATCTCAGCCGATCGGAGGAACATGAAGAATAAGGGGCAGGCGATGAGGACGATTACAACATTCTGAGATCATTCATAGCTCCCGATGATACAGACGCCACCAAATCAACGGTTGAAGAGCTCGAGCAAGTCGTATTAATTGAGCATCTACCGAATCGAAAGGTATACCTGGGCACGGGGTTAACCCCCGAGCTCAAGAAAAAACTTATTAATTTTCTTAAAGCTAACATAGATTGTTTTGCTTGGTCTCACCTTGACATGATAGGGATCCCACCGGAGTTAACCACTCATAAGCTGAGTTTGGACCCGAAGTTCCATCTGGTTAAGTAGAAGAACAGGCCATAGTCCGAGATTAAACATGCTTTCATCAAGGATGAGGTATCCAAACTTCTAAAAATAGGATCCAATCTGGGAAGTTAAATACCCGGATTGGTTAGCTAACATAGTGGTAGTAGCTAAAAAAGGAAATAAACTAAGGATGTGTGTGGATTATAAAGACCTAAACAAAGCATATCCAACGGATTCTTTCCCTTTTTCTAACATCGATCGAATAATTGACACGATAGCCAGGCACGAGATGACGTATGGGTTAAAGAACGCTGGTGCCACCTACCAATGCCTAGTAAACCGGATGTTCGAAGAACACATAGGGAAATCAATAGAAGTTTATATTGACGATATGTTAGTAAAGTCCCTACGAGTAGAGGACCATTTGAAATATTTGTAGGAAACATTTGACATCCTAAGGAAATATAACATGAAGCTAAACCCGAAAAATTGCATATTTTGGGTCGGGTCGGGCAAATTCCTCGGGTTCATGGTAACTAATCGGGGGATAGAGATTAACCCCGATAAAAAAATCCATATAGGACATCATCATAGTGGACAAGGTCAAGGCGGTTCAAAAACTGACCGGGCATATAGCCGCATTGGGCCGGTTCATCTCGAGGTCCTCGAAAAAGAGTCATCGATTCTTCTCACGATTGAAAAAGAAGAATAATTTTTCATGGACTCTGGAATGCCAGAAACATTGGAAGAACTCAAACGATACATGTCGAGCCCCTCTCTGCGGCACACTCTGAAAGCAGACAAATGACTATACCTCTACTTGGCAGTTTCTGATGTGGCGATAAGTGGTGTCTTAGTCTGTGAGGAAGAAGGTATGCAATTACCTATTTACTATGTTAGTAGAATCCTAAGCGATGCTGAATCAAGGTATCCTCAACTAGAAAAGTTAGCGCTCGCCTTACTAAGCGCTTCCAGGAAGCTAAAATCGTACTTTCAATGTCACCTCATATGTGTTGTTACCTCTTGCCCGCTGAGGAATATCATGCATAAGCCCGATCTCTCGGGCCGGTTGGCCAAATGGTCCGTGGAGATTAGCGGGTACAATATCTAGTACCGACCTTGAACTACCACAAAATCTCATATTTTGGCGGACTTCGTGGTCGACTTTACGCTGGCCTTAATACCCAAAGTCAAAAAGGAATTACTGCTCACCTCGGAGGCTAATTCAGGAATCTTGACCCTATTTACTGACGGTGCCTCCAATGCGAAGGGATTTGAGCTTGGTATCATGTTAAAACCACCTGCAAGAAGCGTAATTAGGCAGTCTATCACAACTGTAAAGTTGACTAACAATGAAGCCGAGTATGATGCCATGATTGCAGGTCTAAATTTGGCTAAGAGCCTTAGGGCCGAAGTGATCGAAGCCAAATATGACTCCCTCCTCGTCATAAATCAAGTCAACGGAACGTTCGAAGTAAAACAAGAACGGATGAGGAGGTACTTGGACAAATTGCAGGTGACCCTACACCAGTTCAAGGAATGGACTCTGGAGCATGTACCTCGAGATCAAAACAGTGAGGCCGATGCACTGGCTAACTCGGAATCATCCGTCGACTCCAATAAATTCAGCTCGGGGCAGTGGTACAACTGATGAATTCAGTGGTAGAAGAAGGCCACGCAGAAGTAAACTCGATGAATTTGACCTGGGATTGGAGAAACAAATACATAGACTACTTAAAGACATAAAAATTGCCTTCGAATCCTAAGGAACCGAGATCCATGCGCACCAAGGCTGCCAGATTTAGCTTAGTCGAAGGAGCATTATTCAAGAGATCCTTCTTCGGCCTACTGGTCATATGTTTAGGGCCAGGAGAGACTGAATACGTCATGAGAGAAGTTCACAAGGGTACTTGCGAAAACCATTCGGGGGCAGAATCCTTAGTTCATAAGCTAATCAGAGCCGACTTCTACTGGAATGAAATGGAGAAGGATGTGAAAGAATTTGTGCAAAAATGTGACGAGTACCAAAGACATGCCCCGATGATTCATGACCGATTTGTGAAGTAGGGATCAAATATTGTTGGTCCTGTCACTGTGGCCATTTATGAAGTGGGGATCAAACATTGTCGGTCCCCTGCCATAGGCAACCGGTAAAGTTCAATTCATACTATTCATGACCGATTATTTTTCCAAATAGGTCGAGGCTTAGGCGTTCTAGAAGGTCCGAGAGAAAGAAGTCATTGACTTCATCTTAGATCACATAATATGTCAATTTGGGATACCAAGCAAGATCATTTGCGACAACAGAAAATAATTCGTCTGCAGTAAGGTAAGTAAGTTTCTTGAAGATAACAAGATCAAGAAGATATTATCAATGCCTTACCACCCTAGTGGGAATGGGTAAGCAGAATTGACGAACAAAACTATTCTCCAAAACCTAAAAAAGAGGTTGACCGGTTCGAAAGGAAAGTTGAAGGAAATCTTGCCTGAAGTCCTGTGGGCATATCGTACAACTTCGAAGTCAAGTACCGGGGCGACCCCGTTCTCTATGATCTACAGAGCGGAAGACTTAATACCAGTCGAGGTACGGGAACCGAGCCTCAGGTTCCAGTATTCTATCAAAGAGTCAAACGATGAGGCCATGACCACGAGCCTGGAATTATTGTACGAAAGGCAGGAGGCCGCCCTGGTCTGTTGGCTGTCCAGAAGAAACGAATAGGGAGATACTATAATCGAAGAGCTAACCTATGACATTTTCAAGTCGGGGACTTGGTATTGAGAAAGGTAACACAACAGGAACCCAAACAAAGGGAAACTAGACCCAAATTGGGAAGGACCGTATCGAGTCATCAGAATAATCGGTAAAGTGGTACTACTACTAAGGTATGAACTTAATTCATTTTTAATTTAGTTACATTACGGACTAACATATGCAGGTACCCGACTAGGGGCGAATGTGGCTATTAGGTCTGAAAGCACATGTTGCACTCTTTTTTTCTTGAGTCGGTTTTGTCCCAAAGCGGATTTTTCGGCAAGGTTTTTAATGAGGCAATAGTAAAACATGATACCTTAGTTTTGAAGACCGGCCTTAAACCAGAATTGATGATCGTTTGCACCGAATCAATAATATCCGAGCCCAAACAAGTTCAGCATCAAATACTGGGGGCCATTACCCCTAAGTTTTTTTAAGCGAATATACCACTAGGCATGCTGCCAATAAGTTGGGTCCAAATGTTACAAGACATCCAAGATAATATAAATAAAGCTTGTACTAGCTAAGGCTAACACTAAAAATACGAAGCTAGTTATTACAACGATATGTGATAAATGCTTCCAGTAACACTGCGTGGAGTTGAGTCCAATTGCCAAGGGGAATAACCAAGTATTACCACCTCCAAAGCTCTCACCAGGCGCCAGGTTATGTGTTCCATAGGACAATGTTCCAATGGAGAAGGCAAGTGTGTACTTCAAACAATCGCACTGTCGCATTGAAGCTTTACCAAGATGGAATAGTGATGTTCTGTAGGATGTCCTTGAATTTGTGTTCATAATTTTTCTGAGAACATTCTTGAGGCTATAAAAAGCAACTGGGATAAGCATGTACTGCCTACTTTTATATGACATACCAGTTTTGCTTTTGTTTCCACTGAAAGGATATCCTCCAGCTTGTTTGCACATGTTAGACCATATAAGCTCTAGAATGAGCATAATAACATGCTAATACCATTGGGAAGTAATATGACAACACACAAATATTTAATACCTTCCAAACCAAACCAGCAAAATTAGGTGTTGAATAGTACCTGTCGAGCTTTATTTTCCTGTTAAAGGATATGGTGTTGATGTATTCACAGCAGCACAGCAGCAGCAACAGCCAAAATAAATTGTTATATATTTGGGTATTAGCAGCCATAAACAACCAATCAGTTTCATGTGTATTGTTCCTTGAAAAATTGGTTAGTATCTTCCCATCTGTTGATGCATGAACCATAGAATGAGCATTATGTAAAGCTAATACCATTGAGTATTGAAACATATCCATACAGAAGAGATATAGTCCAAGGATTCCAATATAGTCAGTATCCTTAATACAAGCTGCTCAATATTGCTGAAAACCATGTAATAAACCTTTGATAACCCATGTATGTGTAGTGCCTTAGATACCCTACTATATCTGAAATGCGCAACAAAATTATTTGTATCTGTTAAGAAAATTTTAGCTTGTAGCATTGTGTGTAAGCTCATAATCTGCCTTAATCCTTCTGCACGATAACACAATATGCAGTTAAGATATACATAATGTTTATTGACCAAAACATGGACTGCTATAATGAATTTATTCATCATTTTGTTGCTTTCCTTTTTGCAATCCTAACCCTAATGTTAGGGATTTGTGCTTTGTCCATGTTCAGTAGTGTCTTTCCTGCCGTAAGTAAACTTTCAAATGAGTGAAATTTGGTAATACTTGCAAAAGAGAAAATCAAGTTAGCTAAAAAGTTAGCAACATCATTGCCCTCCCTAAGCACATGTTGAAACAGGACATTGTAGTTGTTCTTGATCTCATTTATCATCTTGACTTCTACACCTATATTCCATGGACATTCTCATTCCCCATCAATGATCCTCCTAATTACCAAAGAGTCAGTTTCCATGATTAGTGGATGCAGCTGCTTCTCAACACAATATAACACACCATGTAAAATTGCTTTTGCTTCTGCCACTATGTTGGTTGTATCTCCTATTTCTACAGCCTTAGCATATAGCAAATCACCAGCACTATCACGTACACAGAAACCATAGGAACTAGGTCCGGGATTTCCCTTAGATGCCCCATCAGTGTTACATTTGAACCACCTTTCATAGTGTATCTGTCAGGTGACTCTTCTGCTCACTACATAAGGTTTGTAACTTTCAAAATATCTGATCATATCTGGCCATAATACTGGGATATTTGACAGCCATGGGTACCTAACTCTTGCCAGAAAATGCAAGGTCCTGTTAACCTCATGTATCACCCTGTTTGCAGAGACAGTTCCTCCATTCTTCATTGTGTTTCTCCTCTTCCAAAGTTCCCATGTAATAATTGTTGGTGCTGCATGAAACAATGGCTTTAGTTTTGGGCAGTATGGTTCATTCCACCATGCTCTTATCATCTGATGTACATGTACCATATTTATTATTATTCCTGCTGCCTGAAGAAAGTTTTTCCACACTATCTCTGCAGTATCATTCTTTAGGAATAGATGTTGAAATGAGTCTTCATGTGGTTGTAAGCAACACCAGTACTTAGAGACAACCATATAGCCATTTCTTCTCCATAGATCATCTCTAGGAATCTTCCCTTTCCACAATCTCCATATGAAGAATGAGATTTTGAAAGGTAAGCCTTTTGTCCACAAATTGTTGAATTCTAAATTATTTGGTGCTCTATGTCTCAGCATCCTCCGTGCACTATTAACAGTAAACTTTCCTGAAGTAGTTGGCATCCAATTAGGTTTATCCCATCTGTCATTAGTCTGATCAAAGTACACTTCATGCCTTATGTGGTCAGCTATGTTTTTTGGAAAAATTTGATCCAGAAGTTGATCATCCCACTCATTCCTAGTCCTCAACTATACCACTTCCTATAGTTCTTCATTGATATTGAATTCTTGGGGGAAGAACATGACATAGAGCTCCAATACCAGTCCAGTTTTTATGCCATATATTTGTGGAACCCCTATTCATCTCCCAAAGGATTTCATGTTCAACCTCTTCTCTTGCTTCTAACATTTTCCTCCACACATGCGATCCTTCTCTAAATTGCACAACATTAGGCATCTCCTTCTTACAGTATTTGTTCCATATGAAATTGGACCACAATGATTTGATGCTCCTAAACCTCCACCATAGTTTGGCAAACAATGCTTTGGAAATATTAAATAGAGATTTTAACCATAATCCTCCTTCCTCCTTAGGTAGACACAAATTTAGCCATTTGGTCCAGTGTCTACTTCTGCCTTCTTCCTTAGTGCTCCAAAAGAATCTGGCTAACATCTTATATAAATGCTCAAGGACATTATTAGGAGGGTCCAGAACTGAAAGAATGTGAGTAGGTAAACTATGAAGTACACTAGTTATGAGAGTTGCTTTGCCTCCAAAAGATAATAGTTTCCCTTTCCAAGAGTGTAGTTTTGCTTTCATTTTCTTAATGAGATCATTATAGTAATCCTTCCTTCTCCTTGTGTAGAAAATTGTATACCCTAGGTAAGTGAAAGGTAAATTACCTTTTTAAAAACCTATTACAGAACCAACTGAATCAACTAGGTTCCTTGCCACCTTTCCATGCATGTAATAAGAGCTCTTTGTCTTGTTAATTAGCTGGCTAGAGGTTTGTTCATAATGTGTGAATAATTCTACCACTTTTTCTAAAGAGTAAGGGTCATTTAATGTAAAAATTATTGTATCATCAGCATAATCCAAGTGGTTTAATGGATCTGTCCATTTTGGCATTCCAAATCCTATAAACCTCTTGTCTTCAAATAATGAAAGAGACAATGGATCGCCTTGTTTTACCCCTCAGATGGACTTAAAAAACCCTAAAGCTTGACCATTGATTAGTACTGAATACCAGTTGTTAGCCAATAAGTTCCATACCATGTTGATAAAGTGCTTATCAAATCTTATTTTCCTTAACACATGCAATAAGTATCTCCAAGATACCCTATCATATGCATTTGCCATATCAAGCTTGATCATCACATTAGCTTACTTCCCTCTTAATCTGATATCAGTGACAATCTCCTATTCTCCAATATGTCATGTAACACCCTTGATATTACCTTGTTGATGAAGTTACTAAGACTTATAGGTCATAAGTCTAAAAATTTTTGTACTTGTTGTGTCTTAGGCAGCATCACAAGTTTGTATGTATTATTGATTTTGGCAGAGATGCCCCTCCATAGAATTCATGCACCATGTTGTAAATGTCTTCTCCAATAGTGTCCCAGCATTGTTGATAGAACAGTCCAGTGAAGCCATTAGGGCTACTGCACTATCCCCACTCAGTGCAAGTACTGCACTCTTGACTTCTTCTATGGTTGGAAATCTACAAAGCTCTAGATTTTGATCAATAGTGACCATAGCACGAATATTGTTAAGTAACTCAGAGCTTGTAATATCCCCTTCCTGTGTGAACTGTTGTTGAAAGAATTCCACTGCAGCATTAGCAATACAATCGTGTGTTTCAAGCCAATCACCATCAACATTCTGAATTCTTTTGAGCTGCAGTTTCTGTCTCTTTCCATTGACATGATTGTGGTAAAATGTGGTGTTTCTATCACCTTCATCAAACCACTTTATTCCTGCCTTTTGTTTCCAAAACTGCTCTTCAATGCTAATATACCTCTTCAATTCCACTTGTGCCATTTGTAGTACAATCATGTTCTCCCTTGTTGGCTCCTCTTCAAACAGCATCTCCTTAATCCTGACAATATCTTCTCTAATAGCTAGCTTCTTAAAGATATCACCAAATATAATTTTACTCCAAAGGGATAGGACAATTTTGACTCTCTTCAACTTTTGGTTGAATATTAAAAAGGATTAACAACAAAGTCTGCCACCCAATTCTGCTTTACCACCTCATTGAAAGAGTCATGTGTCCAAAAATTGAGAAACTTAAATGGTTTTGGAAGGAAAGATGAGGCAGCTGATATCTGGTGTCATCACACCTGCGCAAAAAGGGCTGCAGGTGCGAGGTCGCAGGTGCGGTTTGGGCGAAGCTGGGCATGACCGCAGGTGCGAAGGGTTGTCCGCACCTGCGAGGTCGCAGATACGGAGGTGTGTCACAGGTGCGAGAGTGAGTGAAGAGTCTGGGAGTGCAGGTGCGAGGCTATGTCCACACCTGCGAAGGCACAAATGCGGAAGGAAAGGTGCAGGCGCGGAGTAATGCTAGGCAGAGGGAATGTGCAGGTGCGAGGTTTTGGCAGCACCTGTGAGATCGCAGATGTGACAAAGAGGCCGCAGGTGCGAAAGTCGGGGCTGGGCAGTGTGCTCTTTAAAAACGGGACTTGGCCCATTTTTCTCCCATTTTCATTTGGTTTGGACGATATTTGGAGAGCTTCAAGGGGAGATTTTCTTCAAGCAATTCTAGGTAAGTGGTTTCTTCCCATTTGTGAGTTAAATACATGAATTATACATGGATTGGAACATGAAAATTAGTATAAATTGTGGGGTTTTGGTAGAAAATCTAAAATTTGGTATTTTGGATTTTGACCACGAAATTGGGCATAAAATTGAGAATAAATTATATATTTGAGTTCGTGGGGTTATGGGTAAAGTTTATCTTTGAAAATTTTTGGAATCTGGGCACGTGGGTCCGAGGGTGATTTTTATCGACTTTTCGAACGGAGTTGGGAATTGTTGTAAATAGGATTATAATGAGTGTTTGAGTATATATTTATGGAATTTCTCAATTTTTGACTAGTTTCGGAGCATTGGGCGTCAGTTTGAGTTATTGGAAGGCCTTGGGAACCGGTTATGGAACTACGGAGCGAAGTAAGTCTCCTTTCTAACCTTATAAGAGGGAATTAACTCCATAGGTGAAATAAATTAATATATGCTTCTAATTGTGGGGGCTACGTACGCACGAGGTGACGAGAGTCCGTACGTAGCTACTAGTTATGCCTATGTCCGGGTAGTCTAGGTTTACATCATGCCTTGTTGATATTGCTGTCGATTTATGCTATTGTTTGCCTTGAGAAGAAGCAAGATTGAGGTTGAGTAATAATTGTCTTGAAAGAATGGAAATTTGAAGAAATTTAAGATTTAAAAGGTTTTATTTTAACTTCGTAATTTCGAAAAGAATTAAGGAATATTATAATAGCTTAAGAAATCTATGTGTAACCGCGTCGCATGTATGATTCGCGAGCGGGGTAATTTCCTTAAAAAGTTTCAAGTTGAATTTCCATTATTTTAAAAAAGAATCAAGAAAGAGATATGATTTTAATGTTAAACTTATATTTGGCCGCGTCGCATGTATGATTCGCGAGCGGGAAATTTCCGTAAATTTATATTTGAACGCGTCGCATGTATGATTCGCGAGCGGGAAAATTTATAGATGCATCTATGGTTCGCGCCGTTCGACCCTCGACAGTGCACAATTTATTTTTATTGTTGGATCGGGTCGTACGACCTCGGCATGACTTGCGCATGATTGTATTAATTACTTCGGAAATTATAATAATTGATGTTGCCTCATTGGCCTAGGATATAAACCGTTAAAATAATGAAAATGAATTTGGAAAAAACTTCTTATTAACAAAAGAATTGTTTACTTACTTTATGATATCGGGCTTACAGTCATTCTACGTGATCCATGCTTAATCATATCATTAGTATATTAATTATAGCCCATAGTAAGTGTCTGAATCGACCCCTCGTCACTACTTCTTCGAGGTTAGGCGGGATACTTACTGGGTACGTGTTGATTTACGTACTCATACTACACTTGCTGCATATTTTTGTGCAGGTACATATATGACTAGTGGCCTTGTGGGCGCAGAGGCGCGGTTATTACGGGGACTTAGATGAGTTGCACTCTATACTACGATCCGCAGCCAGCAGAGTCTCCTTCAGGGGTATTTATGTTTCTCCTGTCCAAAATTTGCATTCCGGACAGTTATTGTATTTTATTTTAAATTCCTAGAAAATGCTCATGCACTTGTGACACTGGGTTCTGGGATGATTATGGGATGTTCAGTATTGAAATTGGGAAACATTGTTATCTATTCTGTAAATTCATCCTTTACTAGTTAAATTGAAGTAAATTTACGATTTCAAAAATATTAAAATGAGAATTAAATTAACTATTTAGCGTTGGCTTGTCTGACAGTGGTGTCCGGCGCCATCACAACCTTTAACGGATTTTGGGTCGTGACATTAAAGGCCTTTGATTTTATCAAAATCTCAAAGCCACAAGTAATCTGAAGTTGTTATCGAAAGTGGTCCCATTCAGGCCTCCGAAGAACGAATACTCTAGATTATGTTTGATTCTATGTTAAGGAATTGAGAATAATACACAATTGCAAAAAGATGCTGAAAAGTAAAAACATGGTATTGCTAAAGAGAATATTTTTTATATATTTCAAAAACATATATTTACAAAGGCACGGTAAAACGGCCTCATAACAAGCAAGAAAGAAAATGTACAAGGGAAACCCAAAAAAGAACGAAGACACCTATGCCTAATCTTCACTGGGGCTTGACTCCGCACCGAAACCACCAGAAGCGTTGGAACCTTCAGAACCTCGGAGCCTTCGGGACCTTCAGGCTCATAAAGTTTCTTTGCCTCGGCCTCGAGCCTCTTGGCTTCTTCGATATTGGCTGACAGGTCAAAGCCTCGGGCATGGATCTCCTCGAGGGCCTCTCTCTGGGATAGCTTCTTTACTTACTCGGTCTTCATCTTTAAGCGAGTCTCGGCTATCTCCACATCAGCCTTATACTAGGATATCATTTCCTCGACGTCAGAGGAATCAATAGAAGTTGCCTTTAATTTGTACCTCAACGTAGTATATTCTCTGTCGAGGGCATCCCGTTCTGTGAAGGATGAGATTAGTTATGACCGGAGTTCATCATTTAGCCGAGACCACTTTTTGTCCTTGTCCTTCGCAACTCGTGGTTGGTCATTGACCGATGCCAGCTCCTCTTTTGTAGCCTCTTTATTCGAAGGCAGCTGGTCCATCCTGCCCTTCCAAGCCTCAGTCATGGCCTTGATCTCATCCATCTCAGCCTGAAGGTGGTCGAAGTCTACCTTCTATTGGACCTGCGAGGTTGCATTGTTAGTCATCACGAGTAGCTTCTCATTTTTAGGCTCAAAGATCCTTACCTTCTTGACCAGATCGGCGTGCTCCCGCTTCATGGACGAGGCATCATTCTAAGCCTTCTCCAGTTCGGCTCGGAGAACTGGGAGGTCCTTGAGGGACTCATCTTGTTATTTAATAATAGCATTATACATATCCTTCTTCTGGATTTTCTCTTTGAGCTCAAACTCGAGTTGGCTGATTTCCAAGCGGGACCAAAAGAAGCTTTCGTGATAAAGCACCGAAGCATAAAAAAACAACGAAGTCATTAGAACATGACTAAAACTAACCAAAATTCGCAAAGGGAACAAAGAGTAGACGTCTTACCTGGTTCAGTACCTGTTGCGCCTCATTGAAGAGGCTCGATATGCCCACTTCGTTCATCTTCGCATGTCCTCCTCGGTCACCAGGCAGCGAAGGTAGCTAGCCATACCTACTGCCGACAGAGCCCGGGCATCCAGTGGGAGAGTAAGAATGACCGTTCTCTTACAGTCAGGATCCACGCTTAGAGTAGGGAACTGCCTCACCAGCTTCAGGCTCGAGCGCGGCTCGCCCGTTCCTGATGGCACGTCCATTTTTGGGACCTCCATGTGACTAAGTCCGGAGTAGTCCTGCAACGCTCCCATGTCCATGCCGTCAAAGAACATGTTGAGGGCATCGTCTGGGCCTGGTGCTGTCTCGTTTGATTTTTATTTTTTGGCTTGAGCCTCTTCGAACATGGAATCTATGTGGGATGGTGTCCCCGTGATGTCAATGACTCCAGCTGCCTCCTTCGGGACAGGAGTGGCTTCTCGGGAGGCCATGGCCTACGACTCTCATTCTGGCTCCCGAGCTAGGGGATCAACCTATTAGCCACCTTTTTCGGTTGCCACCTACTCTCCCTCGTCGATGGTGGACTCATGAGTAATGAACTCAAGGTCGTCATCCTCGGGGTAATCCCTGAGCCGGTAGAAGGAATCAGAGTGTGGTGCCCTGGACTTGGTGCTCCTTTTGTTGCTTTTTCGGATCCGGATCAGGACGGCCACCCTTTTCTTCTTTACCTCGGCATCCGAGGAGCCCGAAGACTTCCTCTTCTTATTCTTTTTCTCTTTCTTTGCGGCAGTCCCGGGTTGTCCCGAAGCGGAGGGTTTGGTAAGCGAGGAAGGATCCTCGTCCTCATCCAACGGCCTGAGCTCGGTGGTCTTGGGAAAACCTATGAAAAGGAAGAAGACTTAGAAAAATACAAGTCAAGTGTGTGAGTAATCACTCGGGGGAGAGCCTCGCCATGGGAACGAGCCTCCCACTTTCCCTTCGAGAGCTTGCGCCATGCGCGCTCGAAGTAAGACATTTGTTTGCAAATCCTATTGTTCTACTCCTTGAAGCGGGGGACTGCATTAGGAACCCGGGCAATCGTTACACAACGATAAACGCATACAATTAAGAAAATAATGAAAGAGAGTGCCAAATACTCAAGAAGGAAAAGACTTACGAGATGCGTTCCACTTTTCGGGAAATGGTAGAAATTCGGAGGGAATGAGGTCTTCGGTTTTCACCCGAACAAACTTCCCCTGCCAACCTCGATCTCGATCCTCGTCAATGCCCGAGAATGGAGCTTTACTTGCTCGATGAACGAGCTTGATCAACCCCCCTAGGAGGATTCGGGGACTATAGATACGAAACAGATGGTCGAGGGTGAACCGAGGTGCTTCGGTGTTGTTTACGGAGTGACGAAAGAGGATTACGATCCTCCAAAATGACGAGTGAACCTGCCCAAGACATACCTCGTACCTTTTGCAAAAGTCGAGGACTACGGGGTCCACTGGGGAGAGCATGAAGGGGTAAGTGTAAATACTTAGATAACCTTCCACATGAGTGGTGATATCTTCTTTAGGCCCGGGGACGACCACCTCTTTTCCCTCCAAGTTATAGTCTACTCGAATTGTGGGGAGTGTCTCCTCAGTGACGAAGCATATGTACCTCCATGCTCCCTTGCCTCGATCCTATTGACTGGAGGCCTTTTCGACGTTGAAGTCGTTCACGATAATGCGTCCCCCGGGTATGAAGCTCTTCAAGGGAGGCTCATGGGCCACCTAGGCATCTGTGGTCGGATTGGAAGATGAAGGGGCGGTTTGCAAAGGCACGGATTTGGAAGTTTTTACCATCGGATTCTGGGAATATGAAGGTTTGAAGAAAATATATGAAGATTTGAAAATGGGATGAATATATGAAGGTCTAGGTTGGATATTCAAAGAGAAAGTATGAAGATTTGAAGATCTAAGGAGCAATGTATGAAGATTTGAAGAAGTTAAAGGTAAGTAAAGAATTCAGGGGTAAATCAAAGAGCTCTGGAATCGGAAAGTAGGGAAGTAAAAATGTGGACGGATATTTTATAGAGGAAGGAAAATCAATGTGTGGCGTTTCACATTTGATGACAATCAACCTGCGGTTGACACATGTCTGAAGTTAGAACGACACAACTGATGGGACATTTCGTTGGCAACTCGGTTGTAACGAACGAAAGAAGGAACCGGGGTCCATTTATTGCTTCCCGTCGCTTCGATAAATCTACCCTCCGAAAAATTAGGGGACTATATGTGCACGGGTAAAATCAAGGGCAATGTCTACCTCGATTCCCCGATGAGAGAACGAAGTGGGAGCATGGATCCGTGAGATTATAATAGGGGCCAGAGACCCTTCAATATCGAGACCATATATTCGACATCGAGCATGGTAAAGAGACACACCTCGGTCCGAGTATAACTCCTAGACCTCGGGAGACGTGGTGGACGATTATGCATGACGGATAGGGGGCCGTAATATACTCGCCCTCAACTTGATATTACGGCGCGAATCTCGCTTAATAACTATTATGGATCAATAATTATCGGGAAAAGAAGATTTTTAACTTTTTTAGACTTATACTAGGACTGAAATTCTCTTACTATATAAAAAGGAAGTTTTTATTTAGTATGGGACATTGTAACACGCAATTCAAGGAAATAAAGGTTTACTTTTGTTCTCTAGCTACTGTAAAAGGCATTACTCACTTGTTCTGTTATTTATTCGCTACTAGGATTGAACCAAGGGTCCAATCAAGGACGAGTTCACTATTCAATCTAAGATCAGTCATGGTCTTAACATTTCAAGTGGTTTGATCGTTTATTTGATATTTAATTCATTTATCTGTTATTCTTAATTATTCGTATTGAATTAAATCACATACCATTCAAACTGCGTACAAATTTAATTGTTACCCAATTTTGGGGTAAACACATAGAAAATCAACTCGTCGAATCGAAAATATAAGAAAATGAGATTGTTGAATGTTTTTAACGATATTTTGACTATTCTACCGCTGATACATAACTATTTTCTGAAATTAAATAATTTATTAGTTTTCTCATAATCAAATTTCACTATTTTTTACACGTCCCCTACGGAGATAAACCTTTCTAATTTAAGTCAAAACAAAAATTGCAACTCATTTTGATGATGCCACTTATTGGGAAAGCCCCTTTGACCAAATATATATGTATGTCAATGGATATTTAAAAAGCAACTAAATCGATCGAATCGTACCGTACATAATCGATTTTTAGGTTTCTTTTAATAAAACTGTAGATTTTTATTTATAAATCTATAACCGTACCGATAATTAGGGTAGGTTTTTTATTTTATGAAAATAAACCGAAAAAATACCGAACCGTACCGAATAAATTTATAATATGAAAAATATATTTATATATATATAAAATAATAATAAAATATTAAATTTTCTTTGGGTCTTGGAATTATGAAAACAGTTACAAGCCAACAAGTAATTAAACTCAAACTCCTAATTCCCATACATATTATGCTACTCCTATTAAAACTAAATTAGGGGTCTCGAAGGGTTACTCTGGCGGGCACAAAGGTGACTGGTGGTAGAATAAAGTGGTCCAAAGTAAAGTAGAAGCGAAGAAGGCGGCGTACCTGAAGTTAGTAGGGAGCTCAGGCGAGGAGGAGAGGAGAGCGAACAGAGAAAGATATAAGGTAGCTAGGAAGGAGGCGAAGTTGGTAGTCATAGAGGCTAAGATTGCATCATTTGGTCGTATGTACGAAGAATTGGTGACAATGGCGGGGATAAGAAGTTGTTCCGGCTGGCCAAGGCGAGAGAGAGGAAGGCTCGAGATCTAGACCAAGTGAGGTGCATCAGAGAGAAGGACGGTAGAATATTGATAGGAGAGGCACAGATTAAGCGGAGATGGCATACTTACTTTCATAAACTCCTAAATGAAAAGGGGGTCAGGGATATTGTGCTAGGTGAATTGGTTCATTCCGAGAGTCACCGAGATTTTGGGTATTGTAGACGCATTAAGGTTGAGGAGGTCGTAGGGGGCTATGCGAAAGATGAGTAGCGGTAGAGCAACCGGGCCAGACGAAATTCCGATAGAATTTTGGATGAGTGTGGATAGAGCATGCTTGGAGTGGTTGAATGGGTTGTTTAATGTAATTTTTGGGATGAAGAGGATGTCGGACGAGTGGAGGTGGAGTACGGTGGTACCGTTATACAAGAACAAAGGCAACATCCAGAGTTGTAACAATTATAGGGGTATCAAGCTGCTAAGTCATTCCATAAAAGTTTGGGAGAGGGTGGTGAAAGTAAGGGTGAGGAGAACGATGTCTATATCCGATAACCAGTTTGGGTTCATGCCGGGTCGGTCGACTACAGAAGCTATCCACCTTATTAGGAGGTTAGTGGAATAGTACAAGGATAGGAAGAAAGATTTGCACATGGTGTTTATTGACCTGGGGAAAGCATATGACAATGTGCCTAGGGAGGTTCTTTGGAGATGCCTGGAGGCTAAAGCTGTGTCGGTCGCTTACATTAGGGTGATTAAGGACATGTATGATGGAGCTAAGACTCGGGTTAGGACAGTGAAAGGCGACTCTGAGCATTTTTTGGTTGTTATGGGGCTGCACCAAAGATCTGCGCTTATACCGTTCTTATTTGCCATGGTGATGGATGCATTGACGTACCATATTCAAGGGGAGGTGCCATGGTGTATGTTATTCGTTGACGACATAGTTCTGATTGATGAGACGTGAGGCAGCATTAACGAGGGACTGGAGGTTTGGAGATAGGCCCTTGAGTCTAAGGGTTTCAAGCTAAGCAGGACTAAGACAGAATACCTGGAGTGCAAGTTCAGCACCAAGTCGAGGGAAGCGGGCGTGGACGTGAGGCTAGAATCACAGGTCATCCCCAAGAGAGGCAGTTTCAAGTACCTAGGGTCAGTTATCCGGGGGGATGGGGAGATCGACGAGGATGTCGCACACCGTATAGGTGTAGGGTGGATAAAATGAAGGTTAGCATCTGGAGGTAAGTTTTATAAAGCGGTAGTTAGACCAGCCATGTTATATGGGGCAGAGTGTTGGCCAGTTAAGAACTCACATATCCAGAAGATGAAAGTAGTAGAAATGAGGATGTTGAGGTGGATGTGCGGACACACTATGATGGATAAGATTAGGAATGTAGTTATTCAGGAGAAGATGGGCGTGACTCCTATAGATGACAAGATGCGGGAAGCGAGGCTCAGATGGTTCGGGCACGTACGGAAGAGAAGCCCAGATGCCCCGATAAGGAGGTATGAGCGGTTAGATTTGGCGGGTACGAGAAGAGGTAGAGGGCAGCCTAAGAAGTATTGGGGAGAGGTGATTAGGCAGGACATATCATGACTCCAACCTTCCGAGGACATGGCCCTTGATAGGAAGATGTGGAGGTCGAGCATTAGGGTTGTAGGTTAGGAGATAGTTGAGCAATTTCTACTTCGTACCGGGTGTGAGGCTAGACTGATAGGGTTTCGTCTTAGATTACTAGTGGTTAATATTATGTTCACACTATTCTTCCATTTTTCATAGTATAAGGCCTTATTTACTTGTTATTGTTATTGCTTTACATCTATTTTCTAGTTCTTATGTCGCTATTAATATTTCTATATTTTCTGTTGATGGTATTGATGTATTTGACTCCTTTCGTCTTCTTGAGCCGGGGGTCTTTGGGAAACAGCCTCTCTACTCCATCGGGGTAGGGGTAAGGTCTGCGTACTTACTACCCTCCCCAGACCCCACTTGTGAGATTTTACTGAGTTGTTGTTGTTGTATTCACTAGCAAGACACAAAGTATTGTAGCGATTATGAGTAGCAAACTACAATGTAATATGTTTCCTTTCGTATGATTTAGATTTATCTTTTTGATTATTTAATCTTCTATAAACTTTATTCTGGAGCCCAGCTTGGTTAATATCTTTTCACTCGTGTGATTTATATTTTCTTTGTATTAATTTTCTTAGTTTCTTTTACGTTGCTATAGAATATTGATGGATCTATACTTCATCCATCTTTCATATTTTCTTAATTCATCACCCTTTAAAATGTAAAAATATTTAGAGAGTTTCGATAAGTCCTATAAAAGTACGTATGTTACTGCATTCTACTTCTACTAATGACTTTTACATGACATTTAAAAAAAATGCCGAACTATAATTGGTATGGTACAAAATATACAAAATAACTGGCCGAACCGAACCATTGACACCCCTACAAATATACATTCGTCTTGGCTTGTGTGCTTGAATGTATTAGAAAAAATAATATATGTATTAGCTTTGGTAGTATTAATCTCTTATTTGGTAGTACTTTTCAACCTATGTATAACTAATACATGTATAATTATACATCATATTCAGTACTATTCTTATACATATCAAATCATGACATTAGTAATACCATAATTGCCTAGATTTAATACATGAACAAGCATGTATAAAGACAAAACTAACCTTTCAAAATATTTTTTAAATTATTTTCAACATTTTAAAGGATATTTTTGTAAACAAATAATTAAAAAAAAATATGCAATGCATGTTATTTTTAATACACCAATCCAAACACCATTACTAATTGTAACATTTCTAATTCTACCATTACTAGTATACCATATCTATCAAACGATCCCTTAGTACAATTTGGAAGGATGTATTGAAATCTTTTGAAAGTAGTATACTCAGCATAATAATTGTGATAATTTATTCCTTTAAAATAATCCCGTTGAAACATAAAGAGTATGAATATACGCATTCCACCAAAACAATTTTTAGGCCAACGATTCTTCAATATAGAATATTCTTTAAATTGCCGACCTCTCACCTATATTGGGAATTAAATGGTGTTTGACCTGGATATCATATTCTAAAATTCATAATGTATAAATTATAATATCCTGCAAAATTTTATGCTGCTTCAATCTTCATCGTGACATCTTTTTACTCTTTCTTTAATGCCTTAATTCATATTATGCACAATGGACGACTAGCTAAGTTTACATTCACAAATATTAAATAAAATTAAAAAAGAAAAAAAGGAGGAGGAGGAGAATGGTTCTTTCAAAAATAGAATTCCTTCCGTCGTTGAAGTTATGTGATTACCCAAATTATCAACTTCTCTTAATACTTAATAAGTTATAGGAGTAATACTTCTTTTAAAACATCAGTCGTTTTATATTGTGAAGCAAGTTTAATACTTTTATGTTAATTCTATTATAATTGAAGAGCGATAACGATGTAAATCAAATAACTATTCCGATCAACCTAAATACTCACTACGTACATCTCTTTGCATATGTATTTTCCTTCAATTTATCGTTTTATTTTATTTCCATTGAATAGAAAATTAAAGTTTAATTTTCCGTAAATCAATTATATTCCTCTATTTAAAAAATAAAATTTATATTTTGAAATAAAGTTATAGTAGCATTAGTCTTGTAAAGGAAAAAAGAAGAAGATATAGTAGTATTAGGAACGAGAAAAACAAATTTTGCATGGTTTGGACTACCGTTTAATGGTACCAAATACTGATCCAAGAATTTATTCTTTACTATCTATAGAAATTTTAATCAAATTAAAATGAATTATGCTATAGCCTATATTTTTTAGAATCCAATTCCAAAGATATTTCCAGAAAGAAAACAAAAGGCAACTCTGTCCAGAAGAAATTACATGGAAAATGGCCAAATCATAAATCATTTCCTGTCGTATTAGCGGACAGGTGTCCTATGATGCCCAGTTAGTTAACATTGGCGGGTACGTTAATGACAACGACTTCCCGTTCCGTCCCGTTATTCAATACTAATAAGAAAAAGATTTATATTTCAGAATTTTAATTATCCATTTACCGAATAAAAGAATTTCACATATTTCGTGTAGTTGAGTGATATTCACTTTATTTTCCACTTTTCACAAATTTTGACCCAATTCTAATGTATTATCCAACTTATTTTTCTCAAATAACTAATTATATTTAATGATGATTGTTATTTCTAATTTATTTTTGAATAACTTGATTGGGTAAAACTATTTATACTATTATATGATAAATAAATTTTTTACCCAGTTCAATCATCAATGCCAAGTCTAATATATTACTGCTTTCATTTTTTATGTGCCGTAATTTGACTTAACATATTATAAGAAAGGAAAAAAACTCTAAAGCTTGTATTTTTAAATATGTCATTACTGGCATCTTAAAAACATACTATTAAGGATAAATAAAAAATTTAATATTACTATTTTTAAATATATAATGACACTTAAGATGGAATAGACATGTACTTATCTTTTCTTCAAAATACCCATTCATATTCACAGTTAACAATTATTTGTGATCGGCTTTTTAGTCACTTTATAATGTAAAAATTAAGTATGATTAAAAGAATAAAAGAATAAATAAAGAGAATATAATAAAAACAAAAAAAAGAAAAAGAATTAACGGAAATTCAACGTCTTTCTCTTGTAATGAACCCCACTATCTTCGCTGTTATGTCAAAACCCCCAAAATTCTCTAGATGTTCGCCATTATCATACCCACAAACACCAAATGGAATCTTCTCGAATCGACGATGAAGACGGCGACCTTTTAGCTTCTACTTCCAATACCTCCAGTCGTCGGAATTTCCACTGTTACAGTGAAAAATTCGCTTTCAACTCTGATTCCGATTCGGACGACGGCGAAAATGTCAGTACACTCGGCGGTTCCGGCCGGAAATTTAGCTTAGACGAGACGGAGCGAACTCCGAAATTATTCGACCGGTTCTACGGCACTTCATCTTCCGATGACGAAGAGTTCAGCTCTGGTTCAGGTCAAAACGGCGCCGCCGTTCGCAAACGACTTGATTATATGATTCAATTCCTCGACCGTAAGCTTTCTTCTGAAACAGCTGCGACTTCTGACGGTAATACTAACGGCAAGAGCCAGTCACAGGGTTTACCTGAGTTTGTAGGTAAAGGTGGCGGTACCGGCATTTTCAAGTTGCCGGTGCGTGCCGCAGTGCATCCTGATCGGCCGCCGTCATTGGAATTACGGCCGCATCCGTTGAGAGAAAGGCAAATCGGGCGATTTTTGAGGACTGTACTGTGTAATGGATCTCAGCTATGGGCTGGGTCGGAGTGTGGAGTTCGGGTATGGAATTTTTCAGATATATATGATGCTGCTTCTGAAGAAGAAGATGAAAATGAGGACTTTGAGGATGCTGCACCTTTTGTGGAGTCTGTTAGCGTTTCACCAACGTTTTGCCTTGTTAAAGATGCTGGGAATAGGTTGATGTGGAGTGGACATAAAGATGGTAAAATCAGGTGTTGGAAAATGGACAGTGAAATTAGCAGTAGAGAGAAAGGTGCTGCTTGTGGAAGAGCTACTTTGAAAGAAGTGCTGACGTGGCAGGCTCATCGCGGTCCAGTTCTTTCCATGATCATGACTTCCTATGGTAAAAGTTTGAGTCTTTCGTAATACCTTTCTCTGTAATTGCATCCACTGTTCATTCTTATGTGTTGTGTCAACATGCAAGTTCTCCTTCCAATTTTTGTGGCGGTGTTTTTCTGAGCACAGGGTTTTAAGAAAAAGGAAAGACTTTTGAAACTTGTACTCTAAAATGAGCCGTAGACGTTTGTGTTGCTAGAAATCATCTCATTAGGGGAAATGAGAATTTTAAAGTTACATTTTTTCTAAATAAGTATGACATTCGTTGTGGGATAGACTAAAAGGAAAGTATCATATAAAATGGGATAGAGGGACTAGGGAGTAGTTTTTTTACTTACTATATTGCAATTTAGCACTTTAAAAACTAAATTTACTAATGTAAGCCTTTGAATTTGCTCGATCATCTTATATAAGCTAGTATTAAAATCATTTGTGTTCGTTTTCTTCTATGATGTAGTAAATAGACAGCTGGTTAGGCAAGCTAGGGGGAACAAAACGTAATTGCACTATTTTTGGAGGTCAAAGTGAGTTTGGATATCACTTAGATAAACAAAAACTATGCATCAATTCCAAACAAGTTGGGATAGGCTATGCAAATCCTCACTGACCACGTTTATCCAATTAAGTTCATCTCAGGCCAACATTGTACAAAATAACAATAAAAAGTACTAAAAGTTCTCTAATATTTTTAATTATCTATACTAGAAGTAAAAACTCTTAGAAAACATAGGACCTAAAGTAAATGTACTTAGCACCCAATGATATAGCGTAGTAGTCAATGAGTGGGCAAGAGCCATGAGGTTTCAAATTCAAATTCCAGCGGAGGTAAAAGCACTGGTGATTTCTTCCCATTTGTTCAAGCTTTAGTGGATAGAGTTACGTGGTACCTGTTGCTGGTGGGAGGTAGCAGGTATCCTGTAGAATTAGTCGAGGTGCGCGCAAGCTGGCCCTGATACCACGGTTATAAAAAAGACTAACGTACTAACATAACTAAAACATTTTTCTTAACTAATTGATAGGGCCTATATAGAAGAAATGAACCTCAGACCTAACTCAACCCCAAAAGCTAGCTCATGAGGAGATGATTGGCCATGACTTGCTATCATGATGGTTTTTTATTTGTTGAAAGTTTCTAACAACCAACTCTGAAATTGCCACTTGAAAGAAAAAAAAAGTAGCTCTGAGATTGTTGCCTTTTTTCTGGAACCATAAATAGCATTTGGATGGATCTCTGTGGCATTCTTAACTTGCACTGTGATGCATTGATAGCCAAAGTGGCCTTCTTGGTTTCTACTTTCTTTTTGATGAGTAAAATTAGTTACATTAAAACTGGACTGATAAAATACCAGTGTTACTATAAACGAAAAGGCAAATGTTAGTGGGAGTAACTGAAGAGAGTGTGCTTAATTCTGATCTGATGAGCAATTTCATTTAGGCGATCTATGGTCTGGATCTGAGGGTGGTTCCATCAAGATCTGGCCGTGGGAAGGAATTGAGAAATCGCTTCCACTGATAGAGGAGGAAAGGCACATGGCTGCTTTGTCTATAGAGAGGTCATACGTGGATCTGAAGAGCCAATTTATACAAAATGGCACATGCAATAGCATATTTTCTGTCGATGTCAAATATATGATCTCTGATCGCTCTGGAGCAAAAGTTTGGACTGCTGGTTATGTGTCATTTGCACTTTGGTGAGTACCTTCAGAATCATTTTACAAACAAATGTCTTCATTTATATTGTCTTGTTGCTTGCTTGTTTTGCGTTGTTGCTACCATTTATTTCTGAAACTTAATGTTACAATGAACAAGCGCAATAATGTTATGTTAAACCACACTTAAAAATTCTATAAATGCTCAATCATTCATCACTACATACATGTTTTTGATTGAAGAATGGATGTGCTAGTCTTGAACTTCCGCCATATTGTTTCCTTGGTTCTTGTGTTTTTTATATTTAAAGTTGTGATGCATATATTATATTATATTTGCACATCCCTAAGGTTTTTCACTGCCAGATTTTCTGGTTGTTTCGAAATGAAATCTAACTATTCAGGTCATCTGGTTCTGATTATGTTGATTGTTTCTTATCAATTGCTTTTGACTTTCAGGGATGCGCGGACGAGAGATTTATTGAAAACTTTCAACACAGATGGTCAGGTTGAAAATACACTAGCAGCACAAGATCCTGTTATTGAAGATGAAATGAGGATGAAAATAGTGTCCAGTTCGAAAAAGGACAAGTCTCAAAGTTCTATCAGCTTCTTTCAGCGTTCACGCAATGCTATCTTGGGAGCAGCTGATGCTGTTCGTAGGGCTGCGACTAAAGGAGGATTTGGAGAAGAGAATCGGAGAACTGAAGCATTGATCATTACGGCTGATGGAATGATTTGGAGTGGCTGTGCAAATGGATTACTTGTCCAATGGGATATAAACGGCAATCGGTTGCAAGAAATCCAGTATCACGCATTCTCTGTTCAATGCTTGTGCACATATGGGTTACGGATTTGGGTGGGTTATGCTAGTGGTTATATTCAGGTGTTGGATCTTAATGGTAATCTACTTGGAGGATGGATGGCTCATAGTAGTCCTGTAATAGATTTGTCAGTGGGTGGAGGTTATGTTTTCACTTTGGCTAATCATGGAGGTATACGAGGTTGGAGTGTGATATCTCCTGCACCAGTGGATGGTATTTTGCGCTCAGAGTTAGCTAGCAAGGAATTTTTGTATACTAGGCTAGAGAATTTAAAAATATTGGCTGGTACATGGAATGTTGGTCAAGGAAGAGCTTCTCCTGATTCACTTATATCATGGCTAGTTTCTGCAGCAGCAGATGTTGGCATCATTGTTGTTGGCTTGCAGGAGGTAGATATGGGCGCTGGTTTTCTTGCTATGGCTGCTGCTAAAGAAACAGTAAGATTCCTTCCTTTTTCCCCTTTTCTCTCCAACCCCAGCTTACTCTCTTCGGTCTCTAGACTGGTGTTGCTTTCTTCTCTCAGAAATGTCTAGATGAATTTTTTTTTAAATTGGCCAGCGTCTAAGTGGAGAAGAGTCCTCAAAATACTAGTCACATGTGGAAGTGCTTCTAACACCCAAAAATAATTTTGTTATTATCGCATCCAAGACCCAAAAATAATTTTGTTATTATCCAAGCTCATGGGACGTAAATATACGCAGAAATACAAGAAGCCTTTTCTTCTTCTCAAAATCTACCGTAAGAAGTATTATAAATGGCATCAAGAAGATGCATGAGATCCGAAAAGTACCAAAGGGGTGAGTTTGTTAGCTCTGTTACAATGAACCTATGCTATGGCTAGAGAGCTAACAAAATCCAAAAGTTTTGACATGCATGTCAACTGGGGATAGACTATCCCAACTACAGTTTGGAGTAAAAGACAACTAGCCTTGAGGGCGTGGTTTGGAGTTGCCAAACCTCTCCTTTGAGGTAACTTTGTATGCTAAATGAAGCCATGGGCAAAGTAGGTGTAGTTTTGACTGGTAGCTAGACAGGATAAAGAACAAGTTACTGGGGAAAACTCATATATATATATATATATATATATATATATATATATGTATGTATGTATGTATGTATGTATGTATATGTGTGTGTGTGTGTTCGTGCGTATAATCATTTGTAGAATATGAGAACCTTCTATAGATGCCAAAGTCTGAACACATGCTAGTTCATGCCTTTCTTCACTGTAGGTTACATTGACTTTCAATTATTAAAAAAAAGTATATTAATTTTCTTTCCTAAAACTTTCTCAGTGACCCTAAGAATGGTCAAAATATTACCTAAAGAGAAGCTTATCACTAGAATGGTTTAGTGATCGACGTGAATATACTATTTTTCTCTCTGTTCTTACTCTCGATCACTTTACTCCGTGAAAGATTATTCTCAATATAAAACGGCATAAATAGAAAAACTGGGGCCTTGAGCTTATCCAAAAAGGCGCAAATAGAGGAAATAGACCACCCTGTCTGGAATCAGTAAAGATAATACTTAACTGCTGTATATATATTATTACCAATGTGTCTTTTAATGTTGTAAATTACATGGCATTTTATATTAAGGCTCCAGTTGAAAGCAAGAGCCTTCTCATGATAAAAAGAAATTCTAGTCTAGACTTACATCTTCCTAGCTGCTGGTCATATCTTTCTTGGTTTCCGTTCCTATAGTTGTTATAATCTTTTTTATTCTATAACCTTTATAGGCATACTAATAAAAGAAAAAAAACTATAACTCCTTAAAACACATTTTAGATGCAGGTAGGTCTTGAAGGAAGTACTGCTGGTCAATGGTGGTTGGAAATGATTGGAAAAACCTTGGATGAAGGATTGACTTTTATCCGTGTTGGCTTCAGGCAGTTGGCAGGCTTGGTTATTTCTGTCTGGTAGGTATTGCTTATGGATCCTATGCACAAGGCTTGGATAACTTTGGTATTTAGCGTTTAAGCTTATGATATAGACAGCAGAATCTGATTATGAGGACTCACATTAGGTTTCACATGACTTGAGGTGAAATGTTAGTTCAATGTATGGCTGGCAATTCTTGAAGTTTTCAATCTTTTGATACCCACCTCAAGATGCAATATGTTTATATTTGATGAATGCTCCTTTTATTCTTTGGATCTTCTCTTTTAACTAAAGTCACGAGTTGCAGCTTTTTATACATATGGGCAAAAGGCCTACCACTTAACCCTGACTCACCCCCTTCCTCCAACTGGGGAACACAATTTGTATTCAAATGAATGGACGTCAACTTTCCTGATTATTTTTGTATGTAAACTATGGTTTGCTCATTCTATTTGAAGTGTCTGTCTAAACAATTTCCTTTTGATGTATAAACTATCTATTAACTAGATTTTGATGATTGGGAGCCTCTATTTGTACACATGTCTGATATCTGATGAAACAAAAATATTTTTCAGGGTCAGAAGTAGTATTAGTCGTTGTGTTGGCGATGTTGATGTTGCAGCAGTACCTTGTGGTTTCGGGCGTGCAATTGGGAACAAGGTATGATTGCATTCTCCTTTTTGCTGTTTCTTGATGGATCTTATTGTATTATTGCTGAAAGTTGAGAGCAAATTAATTGTTTGATGGTGAATAGTTCTATTTTGAAGCATAAGAATAGCATTAGGTTACTTATAATCTAGAACTTCTCTCTTACTTGGGATCACCCTACAACATGGAATAGGTTTATGCATGATTCCTTCCTGGGTTTCTTGGAATACCTTCCTGGGTTTCTTGGAATATTTTGTCAAAATATGGGCAACATAGGGACTCATAACCTAAGTCATGCTTGTACCCAAAAAAAAAGCCATCAGAAGTAATTTTACAGCACCGTAATATACTAGAGAAAGGGAGCACAGTTCTATCAGAATACAATCTTCCTAGCTGTAAGTTTCTAAGTTCATATGAACATTTAGTAATTCTACCATAATCTTGAGTGCCCATTGAAACAATTTGATTGGACATACTTAAAGCACATGTTTGTTGTGACCCTCGTAATGCAAACATGGGAATTACTACTGTAGCGTTCAACGCATATTAACACCATTCCTAGTTCTTTTGATGTTTTCGACAAGTAGATAGCATTCTTTGTATTTTTTATATTAATTTTTGTCATGGTCCTCCAAACAGGGAGCAGTAGGATTGAGGATGAGAGTCTATGATCGTACTATGTGCTTTGTGAACTGTCACTTTGCTGCACATTTAGAAGCTGTCAGTCGTCGGAATGCTGATTTTGACCATGTTTATCGAACTATGGTCTTTAGTCGGCCATCAAACTTTCTCAATGCTGCTGCTGGTATGGTGCCATACCTTTTCACAGCTTGCTTGCTTGCCTGCTCTATGTATTTAATCTGGGTTGTTTATGGTTCTCGGTTGCCATTGGTCCTTTCTGTTGCAGCTGGCGTCTCATCTGCGATTCAAATGCTCCGCAGTGCAAATGTATGTACATACTTAAATTGGTATTTTGGCTGTCTGGTCTTTAATGATCTTCTTAAAATATTTGCTTCCTTCATTGGAGCAGTGTATTTTAATTAGCACAGATGAAAACATTGATTTTGCTTGTCAGGGTGCGTTTAACTCTGCAGAAGCAATGCCAGAGCTATCTGACTCAGATATGGTTGTGTTTCTTGGTGACTTGAACTATCGGCTTGATGGCATTTCTTATGATGAAGCAAGAGATTTTATTTCTCAAAGGTGCTTTGATTGGCTTAGAGAGAGGGATCAGTTGCACACAGAGATGGCAGCTGGGAATGTCTTCCAAGGAATGCGTGAAGCAGTAATCAGATTTCCTCCAACATACAAATTTGAGAGGCACCAAATTGGCTTAGCAGGTAACTGTAGCTATCAATTCTGCAGTTGAGTGTCGTAATCCTCTCTTCTTTCATATTTGCAGACAGGATGTAAATGATCTATATATATTTCTCTCTCCTCCTCTGAATGTCTGATGTGGTTATAATTGTCTCATTTGTAAGGGTATGATTCTGGTGAAAATAAGCGGATTCCTGCTTGGTGTGACAGAATTTTGTATCGTGATAGCCGTTCCGCCTCAGCTTCCGCGTGCAGCTTAGATTGTCCTATCGTCTCATCAGTTTTGCAGTAAGTTCTCCATATGAACCCAAAATAATTGAAGTCCGTGATTTTTCAGGGCACTTGACAATAATGTTTCTGTGGCTTTTCTTTTTTCTTTTTCCAGTTCTTTTTTTTTTGTCTTTATACAAGAGACCAAGAATGTGTTTCATCCTTCATTTCTTCATCCGCTTCTCATTCTTTAGTTCTTTTGTCATATTTATGTATTTCAATCACTACCTGCCTTTACCTCTTTTGCCATCTATTTTCTGTATCATATTTCTGTTTCCTCTGTTCCCACTCTTCTAAAAGCCTCTCCTTTAATAGGTATGAAGCTTGCATGGACGTGACAGATAGTGACCACAAGCCTGTAAGGTGCATATTCAATGTGGAGATTGCTCGAGTGGATGAATCAGTGAAAAGGCAAGAATATGGGGAAATCATTAGATCAAATGAGAAAGTTGTGCTTATGCTTGGAGAACTGAATAAAATTCCAGAAACAATAGTCAGCACAAATAACATAATCCTCCAGAACATGGACTCATCCATCTTGCGCATTACAAATAAGAGCGGCAAAAACAAAGCTATTTTTGAAATAACTTGTGAAGGTGAGTCCACTGTTAAAGATGATGGGCAAGTGGTTGATCATCCTCCAAGAGGTTCTTTTGGTTTCCCTCGTTGGCTTGAGGTAACTTCCGCTTCTTAAATTGGAGGATTGGAGCTTTTCTATCATTATAGTGGCTGGGGCTTGATGGCAAGGGTTCTAATTTGTTTACTTGTATGATTTTCCAAAGTGATTCCTCTCTCCCCCTTGCTTGTGTTTTCTTTTTTTAATTTTTTTTCAAGAGTTGGAAGATTGGAAGTCACGACTGGTTCAGTCACTCTGAACATTCACGTGAACCATGATGTTAGTATTCGCCTATTTTAGAAATCTGACCACCAGAAGTTGGGTGCCTCGCGAGAATCTTATTTGGGACCCGCTGACCTTAAAGCTAACTAGACCACAAAGAACCTAAAATACATGCGTAGGCTTCTATTTGTCTGTGTTGCAGAAGACGAAAAGTATGGAAATTAAGAGAAAAAATGTGGTAGTTGGGGGTTTTTTCGAAATGAAAAAAATGAAATTATTAGTAAATGAGTGGGATGACTTATGAAGATCTGTGGTTTACTGTTTGGATATGGTTAGACCAACACCAAGTTCCATTTTGGAAAGGGTTAGGGTCCCAGTGTAGCTTCATAATCTGCTTTTTTAGTATGTTGCCTTTAAAAGAAAAGCTATTTTCAGTTTGTCATAAGCTAAATTTGCACTCTAAATACTCGGCTTTTAAGAATCTGATGCATTTGGTTTGAACTTCAACAGGTCAATCCTGCAGCTGGCATCATTGAACCAGACCATATTGTTGAAATTTTAGTTCACCATGAAGACCACCAGACACTTGAGGAGTTTGTTGATGGGATTCCTCAAAACTTTTGGTGTGAAGATGCCAAGGATAAGGAAGTCACGTTGGCAATCAACGTTCGCGGTTGCTTCTCAACGGAGACAAAATGTCACCGTATTCGTGTACGCCACTGCTTTTCAGGCAAGCCTTTGCCAGCAGAGATCAGGCCCAACAACTCTAATCATCTGCGGACAAATGTCCTCCACCGATCTGACTTTCAGCCTCTTGGTTTTGCGCCTGATGTTGTCGACGACCTAATAAATCTAAATAGTCCTTGACAAGCAAGCTTGTCTCCTGGTTGAACCATGCCCAAATCACGTGGTTTTGATTCAACGAACTGGCAATCCAATCTGTGTATGTGTAAATAGTCACCAAAGGGTCTCAGTATTATGCAACATCTCAACAACTAGGACTTCTCTATAGAAAATTTTCTTTGAATATGTCATTCTTTTGAGTTGGCCGCTTTTGAAAATTTTCGGACTGTCGCTTTGAAAGTGTATAGCATGAATTGCACACTTGTAATAACCTAGAGCTAGTTATGTATGTAACCATGTAATGTATCCGAGGGAGTGGCACATTTCGTGAGGAGAGTTGAACCCATCTAAAGTTGTTGGTTTGTGGGGGTGGGGTTGGGGGGGGGGGGATGTGTGTTAAACACGACAGGAAACAGAGGAAAGGGAAATGTTTCCCTCTCTCTAACATTGTGTTTCCTTCTTTTGTTGAACTTGCTGATATTACTTTCCATGTAGGTCATATTCACTTGCATAAAAAGCAAGGAAAATGGAGACATCATGACAGAAATTTCTTTTAGTTTATGATGTGACATACATTTACCAGTCAATTTGTAGGAAAGAAATATATTGCACTTTAATATTAAAATACTAATATTATTTGTATTATATTAAGTGTAGAAAGTGGCTATAACTCCTACTAACCCACTATCCCATGATGCAGGAAGTGTCTATAATTTTTTTGTAACTACTATCCCATGTTCTACAACTACAAGCACACTAAATTATCCACTAACCCATATTCACCCATAATGTCATAACTTATTACTTGATTATCTACCACATTATTTTAAGGAAGAATTCCTACACCTATAAATAGTGGTCATTTTTACCTTTTGAATGTGTGAAAAGTATCATAGTGTGCACAAAAGTTGAGTTGTATTTGTAAAAGAAAAAGAGTCGTGAGAAAGAATTCTAAATCTTTTACTTTTTACTAGAAAAGAAAATTTTACTTTGTCCATATTTTGGTGGAGCTTTCGACTCTACAACTTATTCAGAGTACGAGTAAGATGTTGTTGGACTATTATATCTTGGGAGAGATTAGTGTTGGACTAGTAATCTCCGGTGGCTTGAATCTCCTTGAGCGAGATATTCGCGCCTCGGAAGAAGATATTTAATTTTTCTTTGTTATTTTTCAATAGTACTTATATTTCCACTGACAAGATATACTTAGAGCCCGTTTGGATTGGCTGAAAAAAGTGATTTTTAAGCACAGGTGCTTAAAAGCACTTTTTATGTGCTTGAACTTGTTTTACAAATAAGCAGTTACGTGTTTGGATAGAAATGCTTAAGCTAAAAAAAGCTATTAAAATGTTTGGTAAACAAGTGTTGGTAAGCACTTTTTTCTGTTAAAATAACCGAGATGCCCTAAAGCTGTCAACACTAAAAATAAGCTTATTGATGCATTTTTAATTTTAAATTAACTCAAATGCAGATTAATTTGTGTATCAATTCAGTTTAAGTTATAATACTGATTAGATAAGATTATTTTAATTAATATAAAGTACTTATTGGGTAAAGCATTAATTAATAATTATAATTAAAAAATATACTTAAACTATATAAACAAATCATATAAAATTACCCACAAAGTAAATAAATTAAAGTGAAGTACTTTTAAAAATCGAAGAACCACGTAAAAGTTACTTTCTTGCCTTCTGCTTTCATTTTTGGTTTTGCAAATGAATCAAAAATGGAATTTGAACGAGTTAGAAAGCTTTTGAAGTAGAGAAACAAGTATTGCTAATCAGTTTAAAATACTCCTGAGGTTATGATACCAGTTAGGAAGAAATGGGAAGAAAAAGAGACGGGTTAGAAGTTTTAGTAAGAGAGGGTACTTAGGTAATAATAAAAGTATGTAAGGGATAATAGGGTAAATTATTTGGTCAAACTCAAGAAACTTTTAAACCCAAAAAAATAAGTTAGGACAGATCAACTTATTGCTTTTGGCTTGTTTTTAATTTTTTGGCTCAAAAGCACTTGACTTTTTGTATTTGCCAAATACCAAAATAAGCTAAAAAGTATTTTTAAGCTTGTGACCAGCTTTTAAGTCAATCCAAACACCCTCTTATCAAAAACTCCTAGTTTGTCTTCATGGTTCCAAACAATATCCCAATACCTATTTTCATTTCAAGTATTCAAATTAAGTGAATATTATCAATCCAATTGTATTGTATTCCAGTGACCATTCCTCCCGGAAGAGAGAAAGGAAAAAAAAGGAAAAAGAAGGAATACTAGTCTGTATCTATTCAATTTTGTTTTCTTCTAGTTAATCATTGAGGAAAAATAAAATAAAAAAGAAAATTCGAAAACCTAAACATAAAAACAATTACATATTCATCCAGTCTACGCAATTGCACTAGTGGAAAAGACTGTTAGTCTAATTATCTATTTTTTTTTAATAATTCTCGTGCAAAAAATTTAAAGAAAAAAAAAATTAAATTAGGAACCAAGTAATGAATCTTGGATATGATTGAAGGAAAAAGCCGTTAGTTGCAAATTAGAAGAAAAGAAGAAGAAGAAGAAGAAGAAGAAACATGAAATGTCCATTGAACCCTTCAACTAGGAGTTAGAGTATTAAAGATTTTAAAAAAAATTGTTCATTTTTTAGGTACCCTTAATTCTAAACCCTCAGTTTTACAAACACTAATTATCGCCACCTAAAACATGACCGAAGTTGTAGAATGGTGTCGTGCATACCAAAACGATGAGATGATTTGTTCTGATAGTTGTGGATAACAGGAATAAGTTTAGCATAAGATCACTACCTATAAAGATATTGTTGAATGGTATTGTGGATCCAGAATTGGAGTATTTTTGTTGAAGCTCCAAATACATTCTCTTAATGTGTAGACAAAAATTCCAAAATTTCTCTTTCATGATTAAAGTGTATAAATTCATGATAATTAAGACATATAATCAACCAAGTAGAAATTACTTATCCACAGAGTAGTAATGAAAATCTCCTAAAAAATACCTCTTCCCGAGCTTCAAAACTTGGTGAAAAAGTGACTAAATTCTAAAAAAAAATAAAAAAAAATAAAATAGAATCAGATGCTAGATGATCCTGAAACTCATCGCCCAACATAATCCTTGCGAGATTCTACCCAAAATAGCAATTCTACCCAAGATAGCCTTTTGAAGCACCCGATTTGACCTTAAAATGATAGAGATATGATGTTTTAAAGTTGTAAAGTAAGAAACATTGAACATGATTTTAACACATTTTGGATTGTGTCATTAGGCTCTATAACTAAGACTAAGAAAATGGAGTCGTGCCTAATTGACTTTTCATTTATCGATTTTTCTCCTTTCTTGCAGTACTAGAGTCAAATAGATTTCTGCTTATTAGTCCATATATTAATGCATGTAGGTGAACACATAAGGTCTTAACTCCTAAAATGCTAAGTAAAGTGGGGACAATTCTTCTAAAAAAAGAAATTCAACTAAAGACTACTTTTAATTAGAGATGGCCTTCACCTTCATGGTAACGACGAGACAATTGGAGAGTATTTCGATGGTAGTGGTTTGTGGCATTTGGAAATGGTTATATGTTTATATGAATTTGTTTATAATATTGATGCTCGAGCAATCTTGCACACCTCTTTACCGTTCACGAAAACTATGTAATCTTTTGAGAAACATTCAAGCTTAATATAATATTCGTTTAAATTTTCATCCACTAGTAATCTTAATTTTTTCTATCACTAACTAAGATGTCAAAAGTAATTCCATCATTTTGAATAATTCAAATCTATTTTTGAAGTAAAATATTGGTTTGGTACGTATTTCTTTAAATTTTCACCATCTAACAATCTCATTTTTCTTAATTCTAAGTATTAAAAGAAAAAATTGAATTGATCCACTTGGGCCATCAATTTTTGAGGCTTAAAGCAATTGCTTCAGTGGCATTGGGCTTGAGCCAATTTGAGTTAACATGAGATCTCCTAAGGATAAATAATATTGGATAAGTTAAGATTCCATCTAACTCATCACCTTCTTCAACAACATCATGATTGGGTCGACCAGGCCAAATCACGAGTCAATAGAAAAGTGAGAGGAGGAGGGAAGGCGCGCTACAACTAACATAATAGCAAGCCAAAAGACGTTAGCTAGCTAGCTCCTTTAAAACTACACCAGCAGAAGGATGAAAATGGATGAACACTTATCTGACACTCAGAAAATGATAAAAACAAAGATCTAGCATAACAAAAACAAAATAGAGCTAATAGGTGTTCTCCCAGGTTAATGTTAACCTACATTCTAGATGGACTGTTGTCCAAAGAACATAAATCTCTATTGAAAAAGTGAAAAAATAGAACATCATTATCGTAAAACGAGTATCAATGCTGCTCTCCATGTTTGACGTAGGCATCTCAGCGATCACCAAAGTCAAACTTTCCTATCCGAAAACACCACCTTGCTTATTCTAGTACGTTGGACCAGCAACGGGTATAAAAGTGAGGAGCTTTCAGGTCCCATCCAATAAGACGATTATAAACACCTTGATTACACCCCTCAGAAGCCACGCGGAATGAGGTTTTCAGCCTAAAACCAACATATCAATGAAACACCATACTTTGACAAGATTTACGTCCACCATATATTAGATTCAAAAGCTGTTGAAGATCAAAGTTAAGGGCCCTGATTTAAATAACCTCTGTTGCAAAGGAGATTACCTGAACCATTTGGCATTTGAAATCACGCCTCTCAAGCTAATGCAAGATGCAACCATTAGAAGTTTTGCCAAATGACTACCAAAGAACTAGCTTTCGATATGCTCCAAGCCCTTGAGTAACAAGGAATTTCATGGCATGTGCCGCAAAGCAGACCCATATGCATCTAATCATGACCGCATCCGTGATCACTGGTTCACAATAAGGTAAAGTATGTCATCGAAACACAGAATACAAAGTTTTCTGATAAAAGTCCAGAACAAATTAGTTGATATTTAGTAGATGCATAGAGAAGTCTGATAGCATGGTTTTTGCTTCTTGTTTGCAAGGCCATAAGTCTCTATTTATACATATCACTCTGAATATCAACTATTAAAACAAAGAAGCAAGATTAGAACCTAAAACTCAACAGAATTATTAGTTATATTTAGGGATCAACCTACAGAACAACTCTTTAATATAATTCCAATCTGAATTCTACATGTTCATATCTGAACAGCTATCAACCTAAAACTCAACAGTTAAGGCAGTGCAAGCGCTATTATCTTTTAATGACCAAAATGTTTGGCAGTGACACAGCAATTTAACTCCTGGTCAATATTCAAACCATACACCATTCTGGTTGCTCAATTCTTTCCTTCATCTTCAACAATCCAGACCATACTGTAGCCATGTGCATTCAGGTTATGCTTTATGTCCAGCCAAGTTTCACTGTAACTCAATCTGCTAAGGTTTGTTATACTGATCAAAACCTCTAAATTCTTATAAGAACATAAAATACTTTCTCTAAGATGCCAATATTAGTTGGTACATCCATCCAACTGATAAGTTAAGAAGAACACCAAAGCATTAACTCCTCAGATGAAGAACAAAAACATCAACACCTCTAGGCTCTTATGAATCCTACCAACGAATAACTTCACGACCAAAGTCATAAATCATATATTTTCATCTTTAGGCCTTCCACAGAGACACAACCAATGGCATTTAACCAAATTCAAGAAAAGATACTAAAAGTTACACAGTGTCTAAACTAGCCAGCAGACCTGCCACATTCAACTATCAATAGGGAGAAAAATTAGATCTGGCCTCGAAAACTTAATACCTAAGCCCACTCACTAATTCCCCAACCCCTGATTCATAGTTCAATTGGGGCCCCAAATATTTTTTTTTTTTGAAAATGTAATGAAAATTAGATAAAAGAATAGCACCCAGAGAGTGCAGAGGACGAGCAGTACAACCATATTTAATATGCATCTTAGTACACTAGCTACATGTGAAACTGACAAGTAGTCTAGTACACAAACTTCAAATTTCAAAATAATTTTGAAAAGAACTTCTTACCCAGCAATGCCAGTGCATTAGATGACAAGACAAACATGTTAATGATGAAAACAACGGAAGAGGGAAATTCCCAAACCTGTAAATATATAAAAACATTAGTACAAAAGTATTACTGTGAATCAAGAAAGTTTCCAAGTAATTGAAACAATAAGGCCAAATGACAGCAAGGAACATACCATCATCGCAATAAGAAAAATCTTGAAGTAACTAGAAACGAGGATCGAAAGCAATATATGCTTACACCTGTCGATTTCAAATCCAAGTAAAGAATAAAAATAATAGTATGTTTCAGCTCCAAAGATGAATATGCTAACTTGACAGCTGAGGAAATCATTTAGGCTAAAACCTCTGCTTTTCATAGGAGCTTTTTTATCCAATTAAACTATTACAGGTAATCATATGCTCCTTAATGACTCCGTGTGAGCCAACCCGAAATAAAAAAGGAGTGTTACAGTCAACCAACTGGCAACATAAAACTAGTCATTTCACAATAAGTCTTCATAATACATAACGAAATGGATAGTGAAGATTCATACAGCCGATATCTACTAGTTGGGGTTAAGAAATATTAGTTGTCGGATCATCTGGTCCTTGGAGGCCAATCACCCTACCTTCTCTCTAGAAATATCTTAGCATCAAATCCAGCGTATTATTCTTCACCGCCTAATCCTTGATTTCAAAATTTTGTCTAAGCAAGATGGGATTTATCAACTCTCTACTCAGTAAGAAAATTAGTGAATTCAAATCTTAGATAAAGAACCTTAGGCAGTCCATGTCTAAAGGCTAATCAGCAGCTCACATCTACTTATTGATTGAAATATCTTTCAATCAGCAGCTCACAGCTACTTACTGATTGTAGAATATGTATTATATATATAGAGCGGGTAAAGCATAACCAACAGGAAATTCTGTCTAGAACGTAATGTAGAACGATATATAAGTGAAATGGTGTCAAGCATTTTGGAACGTCCGAGAAAAGAAACAGAGACATTTATTTTGCGCAAAGAGAGTATTAAACAACAGAACAAATATAAACTAAATTATAAGATGAAGAAAAGCTTTACCTTGAATCTCCTATTTTTGCATTCAGAAACCTCCTTGTGCCAAATAGAATTATGCCAAGGAATATGAGATTCCCAAAGAAGACTCCCGTGAGCACCTAACAACAGCAACCATCACATTATGTTTGAAGCAAAGATCTAGATCTACAGGGGAGTGGATAGGCGGTAAAATAAAACTTTAGAAACAAATTTCATGGTATGCACCTTTCCAGAAAGCCCCAGAAATGAGGCAAAGCTTGCTGACAAACTCTTCTCATCTTGAGTTGTGCATACTACCAGCATTTGGTCTTTACTAGTTAAGGCCATTAAACAATGCATGTCTTAAAGATTGCCCTTTTAGGAACAGAGGTTTGTCATTGAATTCTGTCACTGAACTGGAGTTCTGATTCTTAGTTCAATAAAGCCTAATAGCAGGGGCGGATGTAGCATATACTCGGCGGGTTCAATTGAACCCATAACTTTCGACGCGGAGTAAAAATTTATATGTAAAAATTCATTAAAATTACAAAAATAATAGAGATGAACCCATAACTTAAAAAATATAATGGGCTCAATGCTAAAAAATTTAAAAGTTGAACCCATAGGGTTTAAATCCTGGATCCGCCTCTGCCTAATAGCTTAATACGTTATCTCGAGATTAAAATCATGCACTCACAAGAAGAGAAAATATTTTTGTTGATAAAGAGAAGAGAAAACATTTATACACTTATAATTGAAAATGATCAACCACAACGTCAAGGAGAAATACTTCAGAATTCAAATTTATATCTGATTTGTAATTGCAAATTGCTGGTTAGAGAAACTTACAAGAAAACGAAAATAGTTAATTCTTCAAATTATCATGTAGTCAAAATCTAGCATGAAGATTAAACTAAACAATCAACTGTGTGCTCACAGTGCAATATTGAAGAATTACTTTTGGCAATACCTAGTTCACGAAGAAAGAGAAACCTTCCATATATGCACGGAAGTATATATATGTAATAATTTGTTGAAATATTGGAATACACAAATTGTAGATAAATGCTTGATATCGGTGAATATGAACTAGAGAATAGAAGGATACAAGCATCTAATATCAGGAAGCCCAGAGATAATTTCCACAACAAGCCCTGCAAAAAAGGAACAAAAAACAAATAAAATCAAAGAAGAAAATGAGAACAACATCAGTTTGTAATGCCATGTCAACATACATTGCAAAAAAAATAAGTAAACTAGAAATACACTATCACGTACCTCATTATGCAAAGTCTCACAAGAGAACCTGTTGTAGAACAAGTGTCTGTAGGCTCTAATTTTATGCAAAATCAAGTCAATAACCAATATCTACATTCCAAAAAAAACAATTAGGAACTAAAACAAGAATGAAATCTATAAATAGAACTCGTGTTCTCTCTCTCTCTCTTTCTTTTTTAATTTAATATTCTTTTTTTGTATTAATTACCATAAGTTCACATTCAATGTACTCATCAGCAATTGCTTTGCAATTTCCCTGCACAAAGTAGAGCATCCATATCAATGTTACAAAAAGAACTATATTGGTTGGTATATTGGTTATATAAGTAGAGCATCCAAATCAATGTTACAAAAAGAACTACTGTATATTGGTTTGTACACTGGATATATATTCCAACAACTCCATCCCAAAACAAAAAAATATTACTCCTTTCCTCCAAATTTATGTAAGTTGTTTGACGGGGCAGTGAGTTTAAGAAAGAACTAAATATTTTTGAAACTTGTGGTCTAAAACAAGTTATACACATTTTTCTGGCTACAATTTGCATCTCATTATGTAAAATAGGAAGGTTAAAATTAAATTGTTTCTAAATATAAATATATGTCATTCTCTATGGAACATACAACAACAACAACAACATCAACCCAGTAGTAATCCCACTAGTGGGGTCTGGGAGGGTAGAGTGTACACAGACCTTACCCCTACCCTGTGGGTAGAGAGGCTGTTTCCGGGAGACCCTCGACTCAGAGATAAACGATATGTAACAACAACATAAACCAGACAAATAATATCAACACCGTAAGAGACAACAAATAAGTGGAAGGACAATATGTATGTTAATGATAATAAAAATGAAAAACAATACATATTGGAAATAAAAATCGTGTGATAAACAACAACTGCTAGCAGACCTAGACAAAACTCTATCAGACTAACTGGAAAAACGCTTAACTGCCCCTAACCTACAACCCTAATGCTCGACCTCCACACCTCCCTATCCAGGGCAATATCCTCGAAAATCTGAAGTTGCGTCATGTCTTGCCTGATCACCTCACCCCAATACTTCTTAGGCCGCCCTCTGCCTCTTCTCGTACCTGTCAAAGTCAACCGTTCACACCTCCTAACTGGGGCATCTACGCTCCTACTCCGCACGTGCCCGAACCATCTAAGCTTCGCTTCCCGCATCTTGACGTCCATGGGAGCCACGTCCACCCTCTCCCGAATATGTTCATTCCTAATCTTATCTGGCCTAGTGTGCCCACACATCCTCTCTATGAAACATACTAACAAGAAAAGTGTATCACATAAACTAGGATAGAGGAAATAGATTTTTTAAACATGTGTTTAAAACAAGCTAGACATTTCTGTAGCTATAAATCAATGTCATTATAGAAAGTTTAACATAAAATATTTTTAAATATAGAAAAGTGTCATTCTTTAGACCAACGAGGAAAGAGTATCACGTACACATTTCATGAGGCGGATATTGCCAGGAGAGTACTGTATATATAGAGTTGTGACTGAGAATCCACACTGAACACATCTAAAGCTGATCTCTTTTGCACTTTCATTACCGTCTTTTATCTCCATTTTGCACAACAGTTTACTGTAGAAATAAAATAAAAAAAAATAAGAAAGTTATATATCGAGGGTCAATTTCAACAGCTAAACTTATTTCAGGTTTTTGTCCAAACATATAATTGCCTTGGCTGCCGTAGCTTGCGCCGACGACCGGCAACGGCGACGGATCTGGAGGTCAAGTATTCTTCTTTCTCAATTTTTTTTGATCTTTTAAGATTTCTGTAATAATTCCAATACATTTTTTTAAATAAAATCTTTAGATTACAAGGTAAGGGGGAAAAAGTTATTAAAAAGAATCAGGACGCCGTCGTTTTGTCTCTTACCAAGGTAAATACTGAACTCTAAACAATATTGAGCTATAGCTTATCTTATATTAAGGAGATTTAAAAGTATTTTATATGCGTATATAACTAATTTTTCACTTATAATTTTTCACAAGAGGAATTTAACTGAAACCAATTTATTTATAAAGATCGAGAATTCTTAACTTGATGAAGGTAGCTTAGAAAAGAGAGTGTTAGGAAAATTATAATGTCGTTATTTCGTGAAAAGGGGATTTGGGAAAAATGGCAAAATGGTCTTGTAAACTATAAGTCATTTGGTTGGTCTAATTATGAAAAAATTATAATGAAATAAATGTTACTATCATAAATAGCACTATAAAGATTTTTTGTGAATACTATACAATCAGCTTTATCTCTATCCTCCCCAAACCCCACGATGTGTGATATTACTGGGTATGTTATTGTTGTTGTATTATACAACCAATCAATCAAACCCAGTGAAATCTCACAAGTAGAGTCTGAGAAAGGTAGTGTGTACGCAGATCTTACCCCTGGGAGGTAAGAGACTGTTTCTGAAAGACCCTCTGCTCGAGAGGAAGAATAGAAAATAATTAAATATCATCAACAGAAGCCAGAAATTTGTGAATATTATACAATAAATAATAATAATATTAAGATTACTTTCTAAGGATTACTTAATGTCATCTCTTCTTTTTCCTTTTTTTTTTTTTTGATTGCACATAGGTAGGTAATAAGAGAATTTATCCAACTCTTGTTAACTCATATTAAAATTCCTTCTTCAACCCATCAAATCTGCACTGCCCTGCAAAAGGCCTAAAAATTATGCATGGTTTCCTTGCAAGAAAAATTGGTCCGAATAATCAGCCTAATTAATTAATGTTTACATTCATGCCACATGAAACAGAATAACCATATCTTTTTTCCCTATACTCAACAATCTCTGAACTTGCTTAATTCCTCATATTTTCTTCTAAGTTTCAAAACTATAAATTCAATCCAGAAAATTACAACTCCACACAACATAAGGAAAAACAAGAAGAGGAAAACTCAGAAATGGGTAACAATCAGAATTTTATCATTCTTTGTTTTCTTTTTACAATTCTTCTACCAAATTTCACCTTTCTTGGAAGTGCAAGGAGATCATCAAATGAGGTTGAAATTGAAAAGGCAAAAACACTAGCACACGACGCCATAGCTCAAGGCATTCGCGAAGTTAAGGAAATAAAAAGGTTCATAAACTCTCTCCTTAAGCTTAAAAGCTTAAGGTATTTACAAACTACAAGTAATTCTCAAGTTTTTGGTTGTGTTGAAGGTGTAATGGAGAATATGGAAGAGCTTAAGGATACACTTTATTTAGTAAAGCATCTTAAATCATCAGATAATTTCTTATTTGATGATTATTCACTGTCTATGGAACATGTGTTGAAGAAGACAAAAAGGAATGGAAAAATGTGTGCCAATGCTCTTAAAGATGTTGAAGATTTGGTTTTTGTTACTATGGTTAAGAGCAAACTCAAGAATCTATCTTTGATTGTTGATGATGTTGTCTACCGCCTTTATGAGATTAAAGCTACTAGAAAAGCTTAATTAAGAATATCCAAACAAAAGTACTTAGTATAACAACAATAAAAACATACCCGGTATATACTCACAGTGTGAAAAATGTACGTAGTATATGTAAAAGATATAATGTATATGCAGTGACAGTGTATAGAATATTTACACTATCAGTGCAATTTAACCTGCTATAACAAGTTATTGTTCTACTTTTCAAGCTACCATGTCATACTTTATTATTAATTACATAAAGATGAACGTTACCTTGGAGTCAATTAATTACAGAAATTATAAGAAACTCATAGATATAAGACATCTATGATTTAATAATCGAATATTTAAAAAATAATTATTTAGTGCAAACGAATTCACTAGTAACTAGTATATAGATATTTGACATGCACTTCTCCCAACTGCGTTAATATACAACATTACTCAACTTACTAGGCTCTACTCCACATTTTGGAGTTCTGTCAAACTTTTTTCAATTAAAATTCTGTGATTGAATGCCTAAATAATACAACAGAACCGTCACTAATGTGATAGTGACAATCTTACTTTTATCAGGTACCTGCTCGCACTATAAATAGCATACAACTAAACTCTCTTTTCACAGACTAATAGAAATCAGCAAGAAAAAGAACTCGGCCATATTAAAATGCGCTTAGACATTTAACTAGCACTATAAAGGAAGAGGATAACCCCGGAGGGATGTCGAGTCCACGCCTGATTCTCGCACCAATGCTATCCGCCCTGTACGAGCCACCTACAAGGGGAAAAAAAATGATGATGTGGATAAGAGAGTAACACTACTCAAAAGCAGGCTTTGAAGTACAGGTTCTTGTTTTAAATGCATCCTCTAGTTAATTATTTTACAAGATTCAACAATAAATCCATCTCCCTAATTTACTTCATGTCCGTTAATTAAGATCTTACAGACCACGTTGGTAAATTTCCCAACAGTGCAACAGAACACAACTCCAAGTAGATGGTTCTTATAACGCAAGGCTCAAGACTCAAAGAGTGCAAGCATCAAGGCTCCATATGGATGTGGAAAACCAAAAACCTAACGACTCCAGAACATCTAATAAAGTTAAGGCATTTGCCAAAGTAATCATTCACTCTTCATACTTCAGTGGTTAAGAATTATTTACATTTCATGACTGGATGTCTTCATTGGTATGCTGCAGATAATTCAAGATCATCACAGTACATAGAGGTAGGGGCATCACGCCATATTATGTATGATTGTTCTACTTGTCAAGTATTTCCAGGGAACAGTTTCCAGATCAGATGACTGTACGTTAGTGGTATCTTCTTGAAACTTTTTACGTCTGAAACCTATCTTACTAATGTCTTTAGATTTGCATGCAAGAATCATATATCAACCATGTTGCATGACAAAGATACATCAGGAGAAGTCCTGCTCAAAGAGCTAGGATGTCTCGGAATCAAAAATGTAGCTACAAACTACAACAACAACAACAACAACAACAAACAACAACAACCCAGTAAAATCCCATCAAGTGGAGTCTGGGAAGGGTAGAGTGTACGCAGACCTTACCCTTATCCCGAAGGAGTAGAGAGGTTGTTTCCGGAAGACCCTCGGCTCAAAAGGCGAACATAGATAATAGATACTTACCAGCAGCAGCAACCACAGAGATAATATAATATCAACATAGTAAGAGACGAAAAATAGGTGGAAAGGCACTAACAAAAACCGCAACTAGTAACACAGTACTATGAAAACGGGAAAATAATGTGAACACAACATACGCCACTAGCAAACTAAGACACAACCCTATAAGACTAGTCTCACCCTCGGAATAAAGAAGAAAAACGCTCGACTACCCCTAACCTTCAACCCTAACCTTTCTATCAAGAGCCATGTCCTCGGAGATCTGAAGTCTCGCCATGTCCTGCCTGATCACCTCGCCCCAATACTTCTTAGGTCGCCCTCTGCCTCTTCTTACGCCCGTCAAAGCCAACCGCTCACACCTCCTAACCGGGACATCAAGGCTTCTCCTCCGCACGTGCCCAAACCATCTGAGCCTCTCATCGGAGTCACGCCCACCTTCTCCTGAATAACCTCATTCCTAATCCTATCAAGCCTAGTGTGCCCACACATCCATCTCAACATCCTCATTTCTGCTACTTCCAATCTCTGATATGCGACTTCTTGACTGGCCAACACTCGGCCCCATACAATATGGCCGGTCTAACCACCGCTCTACAGAACTTACCTTTAATTTTCGGCGGCACATTCTTGTCACACAGGACTCCAGATCTTAACCTCCATTTCATCCACCCCACCCCTACTCGGTGAGTGACATCCTCGTCTATCTCCCCATCTGGATAATTGACCCAAGGTACCTGAATCTTCCTTTCTTCGAGATGATTTGTGAGTCAAGCCTCACATCCACGTCCTCTTCCCCTGTCATGTCGCTGAACTGCACTCCAAGTATTCAGTCTTAGTCCTACTCAACATGAAACCTTTAGACTCAAGGGCCTGTCTCCAAACCTCCAATCGCTTGTTAATGCCGCCTCGCGTCTCATCAATCAAAACTATATCATCAGCGAATAACATACAACATGGCACCTCCCCTTGAATATGGTGTGTTAGAGCGTCCATTGCCTGGGCAAAAATGTAGCTGCAGACTCAAGGTTAATAATGGAAGTTTGAAGCTTGATGTTAACTTCATCTATTTCGTAAATAACTAAGTCACTACTGCGGTTGTAGAAACACACACATCATTAGAATAAGAGAAGTACAAGCATTACAATTGGAGCCTTTAAATGCACATACTTCACAACCTCAGATCACTTAGAACTGTACTTGAAGTTCGATTCTAAAACAGTCAACTTTTGGAAAACACAAAAAAAAACATTAAAAGTAAAAACTAGATGCAAGCTTTCTTTCTGGGGTTAAGGGCTAGCTCACTTGGTGAGTAACTTCCGAATCTCTGTCAGGCTAACCAAGCCCTGTCAAGTCAAATAATGTTCGGTTCATCCTTCTGGTTACAAGTCACATCCTAACTTCATGCGCTAAACTATGGATTGCTCTTCTCCAAGGAGACGAAGATTGGAGAGAAGGAAAGAACAAAAAAGGTTCAGAACATACAAACTCAGATTGTTCAAATGCAGGATACCACTTTCAAGATGCCGGCCTATATACGTTTACAAATCAAAATGCAGCTTAGAGAAACAAACCTCACAAATGCCATAAGGCTCCAGTAATCTTTGCAATGCCAGCAACTTATTAAAGTCTCCAGTCAACTGCAAAAAGTGCACGCAATCAAATTCAGAGAGAAGTCAATGAGGGATCTGGGCAAATGGCACAGGTATTCACGAACAGTCCTTTTCATTATCCACGAAGAACCTTCTTTGTATGTGTGTGTAAATATTTATATCTTTTACAGAAGCGCCAATTAAAAATATAATATCTTTTACAAAAGCAATATGCATATATAGAACAAACTGACACCGCTTGAAAATAATACAAAAATAACTATCACAGGACTTGAAGTAGAGCCTTTAAAATAGAACATTCCCAGAGTTGAACCCATTTACAAGCGGAATTGTGACAATAGACCCACACCGCTTGTGCAAAATCTTGCCTGCGCCACTGGTCAAGTATGTTAATAGAATGGTGTTAACATGTGTGCATTAATGATTAACTGATTGACTGACATAAGAAATCGTTAGAACGAACATGATAAATAAAGGTATAAATAATTGACAATTAAAAACATAATCTTCTATAAGATGCGAGCATGCATACAACAAGTAACAGCACGAAAAGAGCTGAAAACACCAAAAAAAGAAGAGAGATTTAAATTTTCACCATGAATGTTACTTAACCCCAAAAATAAAAGTTTTACCTCCAATGTTACTGTATGATCAGACACATCAACAGGTTTAGCGCGGAAAATACTGGCAATATCAAGGACATCCCTCCTTGCTGTTGCATTGGCGGCTACTTTAATGAGCATTAGCTCCCGCTCCGCAAATGGTAAATGAGTTATATCTTGAACCTAAAAACACCGAGCACAATTGTATTATCCGTCTGATCTAACTCCAACGAACAAGATTTAAGTACATATCTGTGAAGATTGAAATTTATTATAATAGCTCCAATAATGTAACAGCCATTTTCCTAGAGTGGATAAAAATCTCAGTCAAGCTGAAAATTTTCTTTTGCTCTATAAGCTTTATTTGCTCGTTGAGAAGGTGTGGTTTTAATCACTATGACCTTAATGGTGAGGGAGAGGTGAAAGTACAATACTTGCTTGCCTTTTAAGTTTTAGTGAAACTACAACAGAGGTGGCAAAGTGCAAAGAGTCCGGAAGATGAACAAGGCTAAGCGCACTACCAGGAAGGTTGAACAGAAAAGCGCTAACTCTAAGAATAGGTGGGAAACTTTAAAAAACAAAGACAAAACGATTATCAGATCGCTAGGCCAGATAAAGACCAGGATTCTCACTGGTCAAATTGACGGAAAACTAAACAATTCCTTAAAATAATTACAGTAACAAATACTAAGACTAGTTTGGCCCCCTCTTATAGTATATTGAGTTTCAATGGTAGGTAAACTTTTTCCCAAGCACCTATTCATCTCAAATCAGCTTGTAGCTAGCTCGTGAACATCTATCAACTTGTACACTTACCTCATGAATATCTACCAACTTGTAAAATTGCTTGACCAATTTTCCTATAGTTTCATCAGTTCCAGGGACCACCGTTGTAATGCGTGAAAGCCCCTCTGATTCTGCAGGGCCAACAGCAAGACTCTGCAACATAATCATTGAAATGAAGCTCGAACGAAAAAACCAAGCAGAAAAGAAATTAATTGTAAAGGAAACAGCAAGAATCAGTGGAAAAAACAACCTGAACGTTATATCCTCGTCGAGATATAACACCGGTTATCAGATTGAGGACCCCAGGAGCATTGTTGACAAGCATGGATATAGTGTGCGACCGAAGCCCACTCAACTGCAGCATCAAAATGATCATCAGATTTGCAGCATGTAGAGGGAATCAAGAGAACCACCAGAATAGCCTCCATAAGTTTCTTTTATCGACTAAGACTAGAGTTCTTGACTTCTTTTTTTTGATAAGGTAGACTAGAGTTCTTGTCTAACAATGGCTCCACTTTGACTAATTAATACTTGCTTTAACAAAAAGGTCCTGTGAATTTAGAATGTGGCATTTGGGAGGGATATGCATGAAGGTTTTTTTTTTTTAATTACCGTTTTTTTCCGACTATCTTTCTCAATTTGGGAAAGAAAAATTCAGCTTTTCATCTATTAGAAGGCTTAATAGTTCACGGACTAAAATATGACACACAGATACGGAGTAATGTAGGATTCTCCATGGATCACAGAAATAAATAGATTGATCTTGAGAAGCAGATTGGGTCCTTACATCTCCATCATACAGATATCCCCAGTGGGCATCAAGAACTTGAACCGAGATATCATCACTGGATTCCACGGGATAAACATCACCCTATATTAATTAAAAAATAAAAAGAAAAAGAAGATTTGCAAATTTAGATTAAAGGAAACACAGCAAGAAAATCAAACAGAAATTCACACATACAAGGGGTGAGATCGGAGCATATATCAGAGCGCAAAAATATATCCTAAATTTTTTGGCTAAAACTGAATGCAAATTCTGCTTATTGAGATTCAACACATTAAACCATCATAAATAAAGCAGAACCAGAGAGCCAGAAGAAATGCAAGCCTAATATGAATGACATCAGCTCACAGAGCTAAGGACAACAATAAATTTTTTTCTTGATAACCTAATCTTATAATAAATTATGGGATGACCTCCTGAAATTTAACAAGTAAACTGAAACAAGTTTGAAATTTGTTTTGACAAGGCATCATGCCATTATCATGAAAGAGAAAAGTAGAATCAAGAATGCACATCATTCATTTGCAACCTGCAACTCAATGACTATGATCCAAGAATCTAAGGCCTCTAAATTCACTATCAGCAATGATAAGTGGTAATAAGAAGCCCAGTTCATACCCACACTTCTGCCTCTAGGAATTTCAAAAGACTTCGAAGTGAAAGATTAGATAATTGTATAACTTTTTTCTCGTTTTCCTTTTATTTAAATCCCAGCATTCTCTTGCATAAATTGATTCTTCTAACATCACAAAGTTCTAATTCGCGAAATGGAAATGCAATGTTTTTATAGATCCCATTACTTTTTTAGTCTTTTCCTTTTCTTGAAGGCTTAGGAAGAGAATAGCTTTCACACTGTACATATTGTTTTGTTTACACCACAAACTTTTTTTTACAAATTGGAACTACTATGTCTTGAATCTTTCAGGAAGCTTAGTATAGGTGATGACTCAAGATCAACATTTAGTCAATGGAAATCACATCCAAAGGGAAAAGCCATGAGAAGTTGGGAATAGAAGCTAGAATCGGAAATCTTAATGAGCTAGTTGAATGAAATTAGACCCATAACATATAGCAAGATTCTACAAGTTTCCACAAGAAATTCATGGAACTCTCAAGCATGTCTACGACAACCAAGACCTGGTGTATATGTACAAGCAGAAACCAAAAATGCATGAAAATAACTTACAAACAGAAAGTGGTTTTGAGAACATTATATACCCTTGAATCATTGCTTGCTTCATTGGCAATTGGTTGACTTTTGTTGTTCAGGATACCAACACTGGGAATTTTTTCCTCAAGATCTGGATAAGAAGCTGCAGAGAACCTCCAAAAAGGAGCATCCTCACCCATCTTTTCACGTCTCAAAGCGATCTGTGGTGATAATGATCAATCAACAGATAACAGCATCAAGTGATTCCTAGTGCATTCTTCCTTTTATCTTTATAATAACTACTTGATTGCATTTAAAGTGAGTCGGCCTCTATGCTAGAGTCTAGAGGTATTATAGCAACATCTGACTTATAGCAGATAAACTATGAAAACTGGGACTCCTCAAACTTTAGCTAATAATCCCATTTATTGGACGCAAACCTTAAACAGCACACATAACCTTGATCACCACAGCTGGTCTCCAAAAATAACTGGCTTAAACTCAAAGGAAACTTATTAACCTAGAACTACGCAATCAGAGAACATGGTAACTAAAATCATCAAAACTATTTAGGCATATATGTAAATATTAGAATATATCAGTCATGTCAAACATGAAAATGTACCTTTCCAGTCCGGGCTAGTTCTTTGATCCCAAACTTGCTTAAATTTCTCAAAACGGCAGCCATTTTCCCTGGATCACCAGTTACCTAAGTCAACCACAAGACAACCAATCTGCTTGTTATTTAAAATAGCACAAGAACTTGATTAAAATGAAATTATGCATCACCACTCCAGGTTATAAACACATCACTATACAAGTTAAAGAAATAAACCTGCAGCAAAGTTGAACTCTTTGCAATGGTAACCTCGCTAAAGACTTAACACTGAAGAATCAGATGTCAATGGCTAACCAAAATGTTACTAGCTTTCATCCTCTACATTTTTTTTTTATTTTAAGTTTAAACATAGTAGGGTCGAGCAGCCAAGCAGATTGACAAGTATTTTGTTTCTTTTCTTCTAGATTCAGATTATCATGTCTTAATCCACTAAAATATGGGGAACCGTGGGTAAACAGCCATGATTGGCAGCACAGAATAATGGCTGAAAAGCAAGCCATAGAAGATTGAAAAAAACAAATAGTAAATGAACACGAACAAATAGCAAGGAACACGGTTGCATAGTCGGTTAGCAAGGATTACATATCCAAAGAGAATAAGTATTTTTAAAAAAGGAAATAAAGAATTAAAAATAAATTCTTTCTTCCATCCCATTTTAATTCATTAATTTTCATATAGTTAAATACTAAAAGTCTAAAATAGTGAATTGATTTTTCTATTAAGATTGGTTTACAAAAGTTTGAAGTACTAAATTTTTATGTTTATATTTAAGAATGGGAGCAGACTGGGTATGTTGTTGTTGTTGAATGGGGACAGACAAAACATTGCATCAAACTTGAAATAACATAAGTTACCTTTTTTTTTATTAAGTTGTAAAAAGTACTACTATTAGTTTGCAGTAATAATTTGAGTTGTTTGGAGGAAAATGTTTGCCAAGAGTTCAGAATTTTAGGATAGACTTGAATAAAAAGTAGGCCAGCCAACTAAAAAGTGGCAGAGAGAGTGTGACTTGAATCCAATATGGAAGCATGGAAGACAACAGTGAACTCAGTTTTGTTTGATATTCCCTGTTTTGCATGCTACACGACAACTAACAACATAAGTATATGCAAAACTTTGTGTGAGATGAATCTAAGATCTTTAATGGTGTTGTGCGATTAAGTTGCTAAACAATCACTGATCAAGTACTAGCCACACATCAGAACCCAAGGCAAGAGTTATATCATAAACACTTCAAATGACATGTAAAAACTGGGAAAGAAGAGCGGACTCACCTCGATAGTCAAAAAGTGCTCTGATATATCCACAATTTTTCCTCTGAAGATGTCCACCAACCACATGATCTGAATAACAAAGTAAAACATAAAGAGCTAGTACATAGACTAAGAAAGAAAATAATGGCATGCCATAATCCATATCTTAAACAATTTACGCACTGCATTCTATATACATTGTAACTGAAAGATTGAAAGGCTGAAGACCAAGGAACCTTGACAATTTTTTTTTCTATGCAATCAAATTACTGCCTAAAAGGAAAAGGACCCTGTTTTCTGTTTTATAACGGATCTTCATGGAATTAGATCCTTCTTTACTTTATAGATTTCCAGCGCCTTTACAAAATTGATATGAAGGATTTCCAGCTTCTATTTTCCCATTTGATCAGTTTAGTTACTTCAGCGCGTAAACAGACTTAGATTGTTTCACGCAGATAGAGTATTAATATGCCAGCTCCAGTATGTCAGAGATGTAAATTTGGAAATTTGGCCCCTAAAGATCAATCAATAGGAAGATTGTTCCAACTCATTGATTTAGAAATATTGCTGATATAGGAACAAAGTTAAACGGGAAAGGTGAGAGGTGTCTTGTATACTTCAGCTTTTGTGCTTGCATCTGCATTCAGCTTTATGAGCATCAATTCTCGTTCTACTTGTGGTTCTCTTGATAAATCCTCTACCTGAAATATCATACCAATACAAATTAGGAAGTGTGATCTATTTTATGACAACAGCCAATGCTAGCTGAATACAGGATTGATATAATTTTGTTTCATTGCGGAAGAATTTATGGATATACCTCGATTCAATGCTTATGCACGGGAAGTTGACAACAAGTCATATGCCGGTTAAAATAATGCATATCCAGGTACTACTTTAACTATTCCATGGATTTCCCAGGAGAGGACATTGAAGAATTAGAAACCAATGACAATTACTAATCATTCTCATGCTTTGCATGTCAAAGGCAAAGGAAAATAAATGCGCAAACCTACTGCTATATTAAAAATCACAGCTTCCTCTACAAAATACCTCAGAGAGATTTTGCAAATGATGATTGCTTACAAGTATAGCAATCATAAATGCTTTTAGAGAAATATAACACACAAGCAGGAAGATATTATGCGAGTTAACAGGGGATCTGATTGACAAAAATGTAGAAACGGATAACTGACGTGTGCGGCTAGTCATGCGATATGCACAAACACACAACTGCACCCACTAGAGCCTATAGAAGCTATCAAATTGGTATCCTTCCTACTATAAAGACATCCTCCGGAAACCCAGAGAGAAATACTATTAAGAAGCTGAACAACGAAATACAGCCTGATATTTCAGAAAATTAAACTAACCTTCAGGACATTCACAAGCTTGTTGAGCTGCTCTACAACCTGTTGCAAGACCTTCTCAGTTCCAGAGACAACTATGGTAAAGAGAGCTTTATCCTTGTTCAAACCAACAGCAAGTGACTCAATATTGTAACCCCTTCGAGCAAAAACTCCAGCAATTCTGTTTATTATACCACTTTCATCCCCAACAAATACTGAAATGGTGTGACATTTTACCCTGGTAATAAATAAACAGTGAATTGCAACTCCACGGGGGCAGACAAATAAACAAGCATGGTGAATCAAAAAGTAAAGAAGATTATTTCTTTGATAAGTCAATCAAAATGTAAAGAAGGTGGCGTACTAGTTTTCCGAATAAATAACCAAATCTGGTTGATTGTAACACTTGCAAATCGATCCTGGATCTGCCATGATATCCATCACATGGCAGCCCTCTTCCGGTTTGAGTTAAGTTAACAAAGAACAAAACAGGGGGGAGGGAATAACCTATATAAAGAGTTCTAAAAGAATGTGATGTGAAAAAAAGCTCATTAATCATTATATCTTCAGAACCAGAGGATTTTATCCTTCAATGAAATCAGTTGGTTAAAAAGCTGGTTTTCGGATAAAGGAATCTGCTATCCCAGCAATATAGCACCTTTTCATGGCTTAATATTCCGCTAGAATCACGAGACTAAGAGTCAAAAGTTTCTTCTTTTTTTATGATGGTGGTGTCAGATTAAGCACACCTCGACTATTCCACCGGGTACCTCTTACCTCCCACAATCACGGGTACCGAGTAACTTTGCCCACCAAAGTAGGCGGATGGGGAGTCAAAAGTTTAATCAATCAAGAACCAGTGGTTCATTCATGGAACATCAAATGGACTCGTGCAAATAGAGATAGGGGGAAATGGCAAAATAATTGGCATCTTATCTACTTTTACTTATCAAAATCGGAAATAAGCTTAATAATCCACATTTAAAAAAACAATCCTTTTTCTTTTTTGTCTTTTTCCCCTAAACTAGTGTCACCATCAAAGCAATGATAAACAAACTTATCTCCTCATTATATTTCAAATTGACAAATAGTTACTAATCTATCAAAAAAACACGGTAATGATTTTAAAACAATCGCATTCATTAATCAATTGTCAAAACACACATCTATCCAAGAAAAAATAAAAGGTAATTAAATAGAACTATATTTCCGAATGGAAAATGATCAGTCAATAGAATGAGCAGAGAACAACCTTTTGAAGTACACAATATTGTATATTGCGCTATTCTGGTAGTACCTTGACACAAAATATTTGCAATCCCTCGTACTAAGCTCCAAACAACTCAACAATCACAAAATTACCAAATTTCAACTCACATGCACCTAATAATGAACTAAATATACCTAATTGTAGCTTACCGAGAGGTGGAAGGCGACGGAGGAAGTGGTGGAGCCGTACGTGTGACTGAAACAGCACCATTATCAGTGCTACCACTTCCACTACTACTCGCCACAGCATTTGCCGTAGTTATAACCGGCGAAAGCTTTTTAAGACCAAAACTGAAATTCCGGCGACCTAGTTTAGACGGAAGAGTTGGTTTACTCAATGCCGGTAGCAAATTTTTCTTACTCAGCCCCGTCGCCGTCGCTGCCGCCGCCATGGTTGTTTTGCTAAAACTAAGGTGCAGCTTCACAGGGAAATGACAAGAAAGGATGAATGAAGAATTTGTAATTTGCGAATCATTTTATATAAGAGAAAATGATAAAATTGGTTGTTTATGTTTGGGAAAGTTCATAATTTATCCCTTACGTATAACTTTGAGCTATTTTGGTTCTCTCAGTTCGCTAGTAGTGAACACTTTTGATCCCGTCAAAATATTGTACAAATTCTAAAATGGTAATGAAAGAAAAGATTTAATCAGAAAATCCTGTCAAATCCTAAAAATTATAACACCAAACAAACACTAAAAATAAATAAGAATAGCAAAAATTATACCTTAGAAAACTGCAACACACTCTAAAATCAGCGTCGCCCCAAGGGTAAGGCCGTTAAAGCAGCTGCTTTGGGCCTCATAATTTTTGGGACTCTAATAGGTTATATATTAATTTATTTTTTGAAAAATATTTAGTGTTTTAAATGAAAAAGTACAAATTTTCATAGTAAAAAATTAGAATTAAATTGTTGATCATAAATTGAGAAAAAATATCTTTTTGGGAATCACTCTCTATACTATAAATTGAGAAAGGATTCGATTATTAATTCATAACTCAATAAAGTTTAAAACCTTAATACAGTCCCACAACGTGTATATCTCAAGAGAAATTAAATGGATTAGATAAAATTGTTAATAACTTTGAAAACTAGAAATACATAATTTAAATAAAATTATATATGAATTTTTTCTTTTATATAAAAAAAGGCCCCCTCATTGAAATTTTGTTTTAGGCCTCCATATTTATTGAGTCGCCATGTCTAAAATATATCAAAAAAGCAAAAAGTGTACCTCAAAACATAAATTCATATTAAATCTTTTCTTTCATAGTTCCCATTAGATCTATCAACAAGAATTTGGTAAAAATTTAACGGAAAATAAAAGTGCTCACTTTTAACATTTTAAATTATTAAAATTTCTCCAAAATATATTTAAGGACCATTTTGAACCTAATCCTAAATATAAGTGATCATTTTTGTCATTTTATCTTCACATGCCAATAAAACAGTGACATGGGATTTACTAATGTCACGGTGATATCACTGAAATTGAAAGGTCACCGACAACCCGATAATGACACGTGTCGATAATTGGGGTAAGGTCTGGTGATGGGAAAAAGAGCACTCGGAGTGTAGGGGAAGCAGGGCTATAATAGTATGGACCGCAATTAAATACCTCTGTTAAATAAAGGGGTAGGCGGGAAACGGGTCCCACCAATTGACTGCCTTATACGGCGGCGTTTTCCATAACAAACTGAAACATAAGTAATTCTTTTACCATTGAAAGCCGACACTAGTATTATTTGTCTCTTTCAGCTCTTGTACATATTTGACGGGAGATAAATTAATATGGGATCATTTCGTTTACAAAGGAGTTATTATGTGAAGATTATAATAGGAAAATCAAATAATAACAAACTTATAGTAGATATATTTTTTGTAGGTATTTGGTTCATCAGATTAAAAATGAATATATGAGATATATTTTGATTTATAATAAGATAAATTTAGGTAAACTTTTATTTTTAATCACTAGAACTTGTTTAATTAATAAAATTTTGGTTCATTTTATTTACGATTTAAAAGAAGCTGAAAAAAAATTCTTTCATTAGACCAGTCAATAAAGAAATGACAGAGTAGTTGATCCTGACCCTACTTACATTATGATCCCTCTTCAAACCTAAGTACAAGTTTAATGATTGGTGATTAATTTAACGAAGCCTTTCCAAAACAATGTAAAACATTGGCTATTTTTCTTTTCTTTTTGGCAAATGAATATTTCAGTATTTAAGAAATATCACAAATAGAATAAGTTATGTGTTGTTTTATTGTGGTACTGATATTTAAACACAGTAATAAATTAATATTTTGAAAACTCTATTACCACAAAATAACGTCTAATAAGTACATTAATCTGTGCTAGCATAAGAAATTACATACTTTCTTGTTGCCTGTAAAACTATAACAAGTGATGCAATTCACAAATCGTGTAAAATTTAAAACTTGCATAACATCAGCTTATTACAAGGAACCACTTACTTCCTAGCGATAAAGTTTTCATATATTTTCTTGTGCGAGTAAGTAAACGTTTAATAAGAACCATTAAAAGAAACAGATTCATGTTAAATTACTAATGAAGAAAGTTTCAAAATTAATAAAGAATTACATTGAATACAATTAGAAATGCCTGCACGACCTAACAAAACAACCGAATCTTGGCTTTGATTAAAGGGATCTTTACACAAATAGCCGGTCATATTCATTGTTTACTTTTTCTAGTCATATACATAAATTATATATTTATTATATATAAATATACATATATAATACATAAATTATACATACATTATATCTCTACCGACTATTTTTAGTTTAAGCGGTTAGATGGGTGGCTATTTGGGTTAATTCTTCTTGATTAAAGTCCCAATCTCTTATCTTGCGAGACGAAGAGTAACAACTCTATAAAGGGGGTGGTACTCTTTTTCTTTTATAATTATGGCAAGCTCGCAAGAATAATTATACTCCCTACGGTCACCTTTACTTGGCATGTATACTAAAAATAGATGTTCACTTTTACTTGACACTTTACGCATATCAAGAGAAGACAAGAATTTTTTTCTTGTTTTACCCACAGTATTTATTACCATTTCAAATCATTTTCTCAAATCCAATAAAATATGCATTAATTAATATAGGTAAAATGATAAATTATGCACTTCATTTATTATTTCTTAAGGGGTGTGAAAAGTCAAAACGTGCCAAGTAAAAGTGACCGGAGGGAGTATTTCTCGAGGTACTTGTTACGGTTTGGATCAAATTGATTAATTTTACGAGATACTTATTTTTCCACTAACACATTAAAAAGAGGATTGATTAATGTCACGAGGTACTTGTTACCTCCTACCAACATAAATAAAAAAATCGTTTGATACTACAGGTATCTAAATTTTATTGGATGGCAATCCATAAAATTATTTTGGACTATGTGTTTTAAATTCAAGGCATATTAGTTCAAATAAACTTATTGGTCTAATATAATTGGATTAGTTATATAAATTCAATATATATGGATTAAATAAATAAATTAAAATTCATCGGGCTAACGTGATGAGTCCATTTCATTAAACTCAAGATGTCATCTTCCTAGGGGCCTAGTTTGATGCCGCGTGTCAAGTGACGTGGCACGCCAAGTCAAACGGAATAGCTAATAGGATCGTTCCACGTGTCAAAATGACAAGGCATGCCAGGTCAAATTAAATGGCCAATGAAACTGTGCCACATGTGCAAGTGACGTGTTGTGGCTAATCAAATGCGGTCTTGCCACGCTCCAATCTTATTGGTCGGAAAGAGTATGTTCTCATCAAATCTCTTCCCTCCCACAACTATAAACTAGTGTTAGAACCCGCGCGATGCGTGGATAATTTAACAGAATATTAATGTTATAAGTTATAATCTACTATATTAAATTATTTTAATAAATATTAGTTATTATTTTATTATTTCATGTAGTGTACAAAAATATAAAAAATCTATACAAAAGAAAAAAATACACATTAAATAGTAATCGAATAAATTATTTGTTCCTTATTACTCTTTATTATTATTAAATTAGCAAGTACGTAGTACTATACACTTACTACTATGACTTTTATTAACTTGTCAATTATTTTATATTTTGGAATTACTTCCCTTTTTTTATAATATAGATATATATTTATTACGCTGAATTTTTATTTTTTTTAAACTTTTATTATACTGTTCAAAATTCTTATTGGAGAGTATTGTTTTAATATTCCACCATACCCTATGTCTGAGGTATCAGTTTTAACTACCTTTGCCCAACTTGGGTTAGCAAGAGTTAAAAAGGGAAGATTATTAACCTTCTGTTTAATCTTTTTGACTGATATGTATGACTGTCAGTCCATGGGTTTGGATTCTTCTTTAGTCTATCATAAAGAAGAGTAGTATCTTTAGCAATATCATGTATAAATAGAGAAATATAATTTAAACTTCCTAAGAATCTTTGAAGTTGAGTTTTATATATATATATATATATATATATATATATATATATATATATATATATATATATATATATAGAGAGAGAGAGAGAGAGAGAGAGAGAGAGAGAGAGAGAGAGAGAGAGAGAGAGAGAGAGAGAGAGAGAGAGAGAGAGAGAGAGAGAGAGTGAGAGACTACTATATTAGGAAATAACTACTCTCCAATTTGAATAAAAAAAAAATTTATTTCTTTATTTTCGTTTTAATTATTTTAAAATAATTTTAAAACTCCAAGTTAAAACTATTCCCCATTTTGAATTGGCAATTTTTTAAAAATTTCTATAACTACAACTTGAAACAACTCATCAATTTGAATGGGTATTTATTTTTATTTTTTTTCTTATTGTAGATAATTATAATATATCTATATTTTTAATTGAAATAGAGTAACCAATTAATTTAAAATTTAAAAATTCAAAAGGTATTTTAGTTAGAAATGTAGTTTATTTTGTCTTAAAACTCCAACTTGAAATTACTCTCTAATTTGAATGGGTAGTTTTTTATTTTATTTTTTATTTTATTTTTTATTGCAAAATAATTTTGAAACTCCAACTTGAAATTACTCCCTAATTTGAATGGGTAGTTTCTTTAATATATATTTTTTCTTCTTTTTGTTACATCTAAATTTTTTTATAAATAATTTTAAAACTCCAACTTGAAACTACTCCCCAGTTTGAATCTACTCCCCAATTTGAATGGGTATTTGATTTTTATATTTTCATCTTTTTATTATAGATAATTATAAGATATCTATATTTATATCATTCAAATAGAATAACCAATTAATTCAAAATTTAAAATTCAAAAGGTTTTTTTAGTTAGAAAAGAAGTTTATTTTGTCTTAAAACTCCAACTTGAAACTAATTCCTAATTTGAATTACGCCCCAATAAAGTGACTTTTTTTGTTTATTTATTTTAAAATAATTTTAAAACTCCAGCTTTGTTGAAACTTTATCCTAAAAATCTACACTTGTTATCTTATGATTGTGCTACTTGAAGTCATATAATTGTTTTGTTCTTTTAATTTTACATCATATAATTATATATATATATATATATATATATATATATATATATATATATATATATAATAAAATAAAATTTATATAGACTACTATATTAGGAAGAAACTACTCCCCAATTTGAATTGAAAGTTTTTTATTTCTTTATTTTCGTTTTTTTATTTTAAAATAATTTTAAAACTCCAACTTGAAGCTACTCCCCAATGTGAATTGAAAGTTTTTTTTTTAATTTTTATTTTTAATTTTTTTTAAAAAATAATTTTATAACTCCAACTTGAAATTACTCCCCAATGTCAATGGGTAGGTTTTTTATTGTATATTTTTATTTTTTTATTATAGCTAATTTTATTTTTATTTTTTTTATTTTTTTATTTTAAAATTATTTTAAAACTTCAACTTGAAACTATTCCACAATTTGAATGGAATTTTTTTTATATATATGTTTTTGTTTTTTTTATTATAGCTAATTATAAGATATCTATATTTATAAATTGAAATAAAGTAACCAACCAATTAATTCAAAATTTAAAATTCAAAAGGTGTTTTAGTTAGAAAGGTAGTTTTTTTGGTCCTAATGTCACTTGTTTTTTTGTGGTTTTGCCACTTGTCTTAATATTTTGCTTTTGCCTCTCTTTTTATTATATATAGATAGGGGTCTTTATAACTCAGAAAAGACACCAGAAGTTATAACAAGAAGCAAGAAAGAGCTCGTGGATCAAACGGTATAAATCCCTCCGCAAGTTCAAGTTCAAATAATCAAGTACAACCTCAAGAACGAAGAACAAATCAAGATTTAAGGAGTACGAGTTCAAATCAAAGTTCGTGCTAGTTGAATTGAAGATCATCATTCGTGGCAATAACTACATATCCGAGATCAAGCTCAAGGGCCATTGAATTTATTTACTATTGGAAAGAAAAATCAGAGGAATCATAGAGATTGTACATTCAAATTACTTAAAATAAAATACTACGATTGTTGCAATATATTTTCAATCTCGACTATTTTTCACAAATGCAAATTTACTGTCTACAAATTCTGGTACGCCTAGTAGGACAAGCTCTACCTCTCATCTCAAATTTTCAATCACCAAAGTCCAAAGACGTCGAAATGGCTTCAAAGAAAATCAATTCCAGATCAACATCCGTCAAGGCTGCTAACTCCAGGTTCTATGCTGACGTGGAAAGCATCCTTGATGTTATCTTTGGAAGCTTCGGACTAGTTACGAGAAGCAAAGCAAGATCTTTAGGACAACAAGCACTCTAAGTGTTATCCGCATCAACCCCTATTTTCGGATCTTCATCCTCAGCGGGAGAAAGATCTTCCACAAACGCACCCGAAAAAGGAAGCGATGTTGCTGAAAAGATTAAGAAAACTCTTGTTGTGTTTGACCTCTCAGGGTCCAAGAACTCTATTGTGAAGGAAGATGACGATGATTCAAGTGATGGATCTTCCCCGCTTACATCGCATAACATGATCCAATCAAGGATCAATCTATGTGACAATCCACGCTACTCCTCATCATCCTCGTTGGACATCATGCAAGCAATGGTTATTGAAGTTTCTATCGTAGAAGAACAACTCGCAAATTTGACGAAAGCCGTTGAAGGCTTGTCAAAGCGCGTGCAAGATCGAGATGCTAAACTTTTCAAGTTAATAAATAAGTTGGATAACATAGTAGAAGGAGAATCAATACAAACATCTTTAAATCTTCAAAGGTTACATAAGAAATGGGACTCCGCCGAAAAGCAAGCAACGACAACCAAAGAGATCCAAGTCTCCACTGAAGGTCTAATTCCCATTGAGAAATTGAAGGACTTCATCATGGAGGCTATCAAAGATAAGCTTGAGTCGTCGTCCAAATTATTTATCACACGTGCAAAGTCGTTTACGCAAATAATTGATAACTTGAAGATGTATGCTGGTTATCAACCTCCTAAGTTGCAACAATCTGACGGCAAGGGAAATCCCAAACAATATGTAGCGCACTTTGTTAAAACTTGCAATAATGCTGGAACATATGGTGATTATTTTGTCAAACAGTCTGTTCGATCTCTCAAAGATAATGCATTCGATTGGTACACAAATCTCAAACCTGGATCAATCGATAGTTGGGACCAGTTAGAGCAGGAGTTTCTCAATCGTTTCTATAGCACAAGACGCATCGTAAGCATGATCGAACTTAGAAACGCTCATTAACGAAAGGATGAGCTAGTTATTTACTTTATCAACTGCTGAAGGAGCTTGAGCCCCAACTGCAAAGATCGTCATAGTGAAACTTCTGGCATCGAAATGTGCATTTAAGGCATGTATTGGGGTCTTCGCTATATCTTACAAGGCATAAAGCCCAAAACATTTGAAGAACTAGCAACTCGTGCTCATGATATGGAACTAAATATAGCAATAAGTACTGATTAAGGGCTACATGTTTTTTTAGCCTTACAACGAAGAAGAAGAAGAACAAGAAGGCGAGGATGAGGGAAAGTTTTTCATTTAAAAATGAAATCGAAGAGTTTATGCAGGTCACTATGATCCTTAACGCATAAGCCTAAACTGCGAGTTAGAATGCTCTTCAACGCACGAGACTAAACTACAAGTTATAATGCTCCTCAACACACGAGCCTAAACTGCAAGTTATAATGCTCCTTAACGCACGAGCCTAAACTGCAAGTTATAATGCTCCTCAATGTACGAGCCTAAACTGCAAGTTATAACACTTCTTCGCGCATGGGCTTATACTGTATGTCACGAAACTCCCTAAATTTGAACTAAATCTTTAAGACGTAAAACTCTTCAAATTCGAGCAAAATGTTTAAGTTGCAAAACTCTTCAAATCGAGCAAAGTCTTTAAATTGTATAGCTCTTTAAATTCGAGCAAAGTTTTCAAATTGTAGAGCTCTTCAAATTCGAGCAAAGTGTTTAAGTTGCAAAGCTTTTCAAATTCGAGCAAAGGCTCGAATCGAAAGCTCTTCAAAGTCGAGCAAAGACTTCAAGTTGCAAAGCTCTTCAAATTTGAGCTAAATCTTCAAATTACTACGCTCCTGGACGCACGAGCCTAAACTGCATGTCATAAAACTCTTAAAATTTGAGCAAAATCTTCAAGTTGCAAAGCTCCTCAAAACACGAGCTTAAAATGCAAGTCGCTACGCTCCTTAATGCAATAGCATAAACTGCATGTTACTCATGGCCCACAAGAGTATAAACTATGTACGGTCTTCAAAAAAGGGTCTGCTAGGTTAAAAACCTCAAAAGAGACAGCCTAATCAAAAGTTAGAACATATAAAAAAAATAACTCACACATTCTAAACTACGGTATTACTTGATCCTCTTCACCAAGGTACGTAGGCATTTTAGAATTTCATTTTAAGTTCAGTCGCATGAGTTCAAAGGTGCATAGTGCTCCAATCGTTGTTCGAATGAAGTATGATGGAATGTAATCCATTCAATCAGCACTTGAAAATCAATCTGAAATACCATTATTCTGTTGAACTTTAGATCCCATTTTATTTAAAGGGGGCAAGCCTCTATGGTAAATGGGTATCTTCAATGGAATGATTATAGTCTTTTAGGAGGCTACTAAGTATTCACAATGAAGCCCGGAGATTCCATATGTCTTTGGGTTTGCCAAACCTTCAAGTTTTTGGTCTTCAAGTTAAAGTGTTTAATTCCTCCAAGCCTTCAATTTGAAGTCTACGAATCCTCCAATTTAAGATGGCTGGTCTTCTAGTAAAAATCTTTAGATCAACCAGTTATTCAAGTTAAAGTTTTCAAGTTCACCGCCCTTCAAGTTGAAGTGTGCAAGTCCGCCAATCTTAAAGTTGAAGTATTCAAGCCATCCAAGTCTTTAAGTTGAGGTCTACAAGTCTGCTAATTCTTCAAGTTGAAGTTTAAAGTTCACCGCTCTTCAAGTTGACACGTCAAAGTCCGCCCAAATCTTCAAGTCCGTCACATGATTAAGTTTGTCGATCTTCAAGTTGATGTCTACAAATCCATCAAGCCTTAAAGTTGATACTTTATAATTTTCCAATCTTAAGGTGGACGTTTAAATCTCTTTGCATCTTAAGTTGTCCTCTTTATGGATTTGTCCTTAGAAGGAATTATAAATTTTTGATCTTAAGGTGGACGTTTAAATCCCTTTGCACCTTAAGTCGGTCTCTTCACGGGTTTGTCCTTGAAATGAACTATAATTTTTTTAATCTTAAAGTGAACATTTAAGTCCCTTTGCACTTTAAGTTGGTCTCGTCACGGATTTGATCCTTCTATATACTATTGGAAATTTGTCATTTCTATAAGGCGCCATGAGTTTGTCCAGTTATAAGTTGTTGCGGATTCAATCCTTCCATATGTTGTTGAGATTTGATATCTTTGAACCGTCGAGCTTTGTTGTATACCTAGACAACATAAGTCACGCAATCAATCCTTAACCATCTATGGTTCTCACAGTTGTGTTCGTTTCAGACATGAACACCGCCTGGTTTCATGAGTGCTTAGAGAATGTGCCTTTACTTTCATTCCCCTTGAATCATCTTACACTTCACACTCACATAGATGATTTCTAAATGCGTAATCCTATAAACACACTATCTGGTCATATCCTGCCAAACTTAGCAAATCATTAAAAACCTGTTAAGCTTTGTTGACTCATCAAAAAGCCTTAATGCTTTACCTCGATTTCTAAATATTGTCTTCATCACGAGAATGAGTTGAGTTATTTGACAATGTTGAACCGTCATTCATAACTTTGTTTGATCTCTTTGAACCTAGCTCGTGGGATCTCCAGTCTGCTAGGTAGCGTTACCGCCATGATGATTTATCCTAGACCTTAACCCCATTCCATTTGATGATCTTTCAACTGCCTCTCTAGATAGGCCTTTTGTAAGTGGATCTGACACGTTATCTCTTGACTTTACGTAGTCAATTGTGATAACACCACTAGAGAGTAGTTGTCTAACAGTATTGTGTCTCCATTGTATATGATGAGATTTTTTGTTATACATAACGCTCACTGCCCTGCCTATTGCCGCTTGACTATCACAACGTATACAAATAGGTGCCAAAGGTTTGGGCCAAAATGGAATATCTTCCAAGAAATTTCGGAGCCATTCGGCTTATTCACCGGCCTTATCTAAAAGCTATGAATTCAGATTCCATTGTAGAACGGGCGATGCACGTTTGTTTGGATGATTTCCAAGACACTGCTCCACCCCCAATTGTGAAAACATATCCACTCGTGGATTTAACTTCAGATGATCCAGTGATCCAATTTGCATCACTATATCCCTCGATCACGGAGGGATATTTGTTATAATGCAAAGCGTAATTTTGTGTATGTTTGAGATACCCCAAAACTCGTTTCATTGCCATCCAATGTATGTGATTGGGATTACTTGTAAACCGACTCAGTTTACTAATAGCACATGCTATATCTGGTCGCGTACAATTCATGATATACATCAAACTTCCCAACACTCTTGCATAATTCAGTTGTGAGTCACTTTCACCTTCATTCTTTTGAAGTGCATAACTCACGTCAATTGGAGTCTTGGCAATTTTGAAATCCAAATACTTGAACTTGTCAAGTACCTTTTCAATGCAGTGAGACTGTGATACTGCTAGATCTTGTGGAGCCTTGTGAATTTTGATTCCTAATATCACATTAGCAACTCCTAAGTCTTTCATATTGAATTTGTTAGCCAACATGCGCTTAGTAGTATTTATATCTGCCATGTTTTTGCTCATTATCAACATGTCATCAACATATAAACAAACAATGACTTCATGACCTGGAGTGTTTTTAATGTAAACACATTTGTCGCACTCGTTGATTTTAAACTCACTTGCTAACATTGTTTGGCCAAATTTGGCATGCCATTGTTTGGGTGCTTGTTTAAGTCCATAAAGCGACTTAACAAGTTTGCACACTTTATTTTCTTTACCAGGAACCACAAAACCCTCAGGTTGTTCCATGTAAATCTCTTCCTCTAATTCTCCATTTAAGAAAGCTGTTTTAACATCCATTTGATGGATTTCAAGACCATACACGGCCGCTAGTGCCACTAACACCCTAATAGATGTTATCCTCGTTACTGGCGAGTAAGTGTCAAAGTAATCAAGGCCTTCCTTTTGTCTATAACCTTTGACAACAAGTCTTGCCTTATATTTGTCAATAGTGCCATCAGCTTTCACTTTCCGTTTAAAGATCCATTTCGAACCTAAAGGCTTATTTCCTAGAGGAAGATCTACCAATTCCCATATATGGTTATCCAAAATTGATTGAATCTCACTAATGACTGCGTATTTCCAAAATGCTGAATCAGAAGATGACATAGCTGCTTTAAAAGTTTTAGGCTCATTTTCAAGCAAGAATGTCACAAAATCTAGTCCAAAGGAAGTAGATGTTCTTTGACGTTTGCTACGCCTTAGATCTTCTATACTTAGAGTATTTTCCTTTGGTTCTTCCCGAGGTCGTTTAGGTCTTTTACTTAACGACTCACATTCAGTTTTATACGGATAGATGCTTTCAAAGAATTCAGCATTATCTGATTCCATTACTGTATTAACGTGAATTTCAGGATTATCGAATTTATGAACAAAAAATCGACATGCTTTACTGTTTGTAGCATATCCAATGAAAACGCAATCAACAGTTTTTGGTCTGCTTTTAACCCTTTTAGGTAAAGGAACATGTACCTTTGTTAGACACCCATACACTTTGAAATATTTCGAGTTGGGTTTTCTTCCTTTCTATTTTTCATATGGAATAGATTGCGTTTTGCTGTGGGGTACTCTGTTGAGTATTCGGTTAGCTGTAAGGATAGCTTCGCCCCACAAAATCTGCGGTAATTCAGAACTTATTAATACATAATTCATCATTTCCTTTAATGTCCGATTTTTCCTTTCCGCAATTCCATTGGATTGAGGTGTGTAAGGTGCAGTAGTTTGATGGATAATTCCATATTCCGAACATATTTCTGCAAATGGAGATTCATATTCTCCACCCCTGTCACTTCTAATCATTTTGATCTTTTTATTCAACTAATTCTTCACTTCATTCTTGTATTGCTTAAATGCTTCAATTGCTTCATGCTTACTATTAAGCAAATAAATATAATAATATCGAGTGCAATCGTCAATAAAAGTAATAAAATACTTTTTCTCACCTCGAGATGGTGTCGACTTCATATCACAAATATCAGTATGAATTAAGTCTAAAGGATTTGAATTCCTTTCAATAGACTTATAAGGATGTTTTACAAACTTAGACTCAACACATATTTGACATTTTGATTTATTACACTTGAATTTGGGCAATACTTCTAAATTAATTAACTTCCGCAAGGTTTTGTAATTGACATGTCCTAAACGAATATGTCATAAATCATTTGACTCCGATAAATAAGAAGAAGCTGAAATTTTATTCATACTGTCAACAACCATTATATTTAGTTTGAAGAGGCCCTATGTGAGGTAGCCCCTTTCAACATACATTTCATTCTTGCTTACAACAACTTTATCAGAAACAAATATACATTTGAATCCATTCTTAACAAGTAAAGAAGTAGAAACTAAATTCTTCCTAATAGTAGGAACATGAAGAATGTTGTTGAGCGTTAACACCTTGCCGGAAGTCATCTTCAGGAATATCTTCCCATAACCTTCAATCTTGGATGTTGCAGTATTTCCCATGGAAAGCTCTTCTTCGAGACCAGCAGTGGAGTAAGTCGCAGATGCTTCCTTGACAGCACAAACATGTGGAGTGGCTCTAGAGTCAATCCACCACTCCTTCGGATTTCCAACTAGGTTGCATTCTGAAAGCATTGCACACAGATCATCAATGTCATCATTCTTCTCCACTATGTTGGCATGTCCCTACTTCTTGTACTTTTTCGGAAAATGACAATCAGGGGCTTTGTGATCGTTTTTTTCACAATTGTAGCAGCTGTCCTTGAATTTCTTTTTGTTCTGCTCCTTTGTCTGTCCAAAAGACCTCTTTCTCTTCTTACTTTTTGGAGCAGTCTCCTCAACGATATTAGCTCCCATGATCGTTGAATTTCCACGAGACTTCTTCTCGACTGTTTTGTTGTCTTCCTCAATCTTGAGACGAATCACAAGATCTTCCAACTTCATTTCTTTGCGCTTGTGATTAAGATAGTTCTTGAAATCTCTCCACGAAGGAGGCAATTTTTCAATCATTGCAGCCACTTGAAATGCTTCATTCATGACCATACCTTCAGCAATAAGGTCATGAAAAATAAGTTGAAACTCCTGAACTTGGGTTCCAACAGTTTTGCTGTCTATCATTTTACAGTCTAGAAACTTGGCAACCACGAACTTTTTCAAGCATGCATCTTCAGTCTTGTACTTCTTCTCAAGTGCGTTCCATAATTCTTTCGAAGTATTCATCGCACTGTACACATTGTACAAGTCATCCTCTAAAGCGCTTAATATATAGCCTTTGCAAAGAAAATCTGCCTGCTTCCACGCCTAAACAATCATGAATTTTTCATTGTCCGACATGTCCGCAGCAGGCATTGGAGGTTCTTCACTAGTGAATTTCTGCATACCAAGTGTGGTAAGCTAGAAGAACACCCTTTGCTACCATCCTTTGAAGTTGGCTCCGGAAAATTTCTCCGATTTCTCTGCCGGTAGAACAGCAGTCCGGCTTGACGAAGCTATTGTCGTTGCCGCAACAGTCGCAGAAGAATTCCCGTAATCAATTGCCATTTCTCACTGTAAACAACAGAAGATTTCAATTAATGGCAAAATCAGAACAATAAACAATACTATTATTAACAACAAACAATATGTATAATAAATAAAACCGAAGTTTTTTTATACTGTTTCACAGAAAACGATGAAGTTTTTATGTTCTTCAAATCGTTTTTTGAATTTCAATACTCTAATGAAGTTTTTATATCTTTAAATCAGGATAGTAAAATTCAGAAGGAGTAGAAAACCACACAGTTTTTAATCTCCACAAACAAAATACATAATATAATAAAATAATTTCCTTAAGATTGTTATAAATCTGTATTGCTGTAATAAACAATTAAGCCATTAAACTTTCTGAAATATATAAACAAAACAGAAAGTTAGTAATACTTGTTTAACGAAATAAATTCTGGAAAAATAGTATAGGAATAAATCGAGCCCACTGAATACACAGTGTGTCCTTAAGGAAATTATTCCCCTCAAGTACCCGAGGTGCTGGAATATATCCTCCCAGGATAGAATGATTTAACTCACCAGAGTGTTGGTACCAAAAACGCTGGTGAACAACGAGTCACTCGAAGGTTGTAAAACACACTGAAATTTTTATGCAGAAGAAGAAGAAGAAGATCAGAAAATTTTGTAAGAAAAGATTGTGGGATTCAAAGTATATTTATAGAGTTGCTGGCATTGTTTCTGAAAAGGTTTGCAAACTTTCAGAAAAAGCCATGGCTGTTGGAACAGGTTGTTTGAAATATTGCGGAAAAATAGATTTAAAATAATCCGGGAAAAGAAAACGGTCCTGATTGAAAACGGGTTATTCCGGATTGAATTTTTCGTTAATTATTTAATTAATTAATTAAATAATTGGAAGGAATTTTGTCCAAAAAGATTAATCAATCAATCGATCTTTGACCAAATCCAAATCCAAATCCAAAGCTGAGCCGAGCGAGCGACGATGACGACGGCGCGAGGCTTGCCTTCTTCTTAGCTCTTTAAGGGCGCGAGGCTTGCCTTCTTCTTAACTCTTTAAGAGCTAGAAGAAGAGAAATTATATATATATACCCATCAAAAGCCTTTTCTTCCTCCAATATGGGACAATGTCCCTTTGCCAAGGAGGGAAACTCAAATATTTTATTTTTTCCTCCATTTCTCATTCACCCTCTTTAAGCTACACAAGCTTAAAATCCAAGAAATGGCGTGGTATAGCCACTTTTTTTAGTATTTTTAATGTTGAACAAAATAACTAATACTTTATAAAAATTTATACAAAAAATTATTTTTATCCTTTCTTCATGAGTGATGTGTAAATATTAAGGACATGGTGTCCTTAATTTCACGAGTGTTGTGTAAATATTAAGGACAAACCATGTCTTAATATTTTACACATCACTCATGAAGTTGAGAACACCATGTCCTTGATATTTTACACATCACTCATGAAGTTAAGGATACCATGTCCTTAATATTTACACAATACTCATAAAGTTAAGGACACTATATCCTTAACATTTATAATGCACACATGAAGTTAAGCACACCATGTCCTTAACATTTATACTGCACATATGAAGTTAAGGACATGATGTCCTAAAATTTAACAACAGAAGGTGCAAATACAAGTTAAGGACATTATGTCCTTAACATTTACATTGCACACATGAAGTTAAGGACACTATGTCCTTAACATTTACGCTGCACATATGAAGTTAATGACATGATGTCCTAAAAGTTAACAATAGAAGTTGCCAATACAAGTTAAGGATATTATGTCATTAACATTTACATTGCACACATGAAGTTAAGGACACCACGTTCTTAACATTTACACTGCACATATGAAGTTAAAGACATGATGTCCTAAAGTTTAAATAGCAGAAGGTGCAAACACATGACACTTTGCCCTTAATATTTATATTACACCCATGAAGTTAAAGACACTATGTCCTTAATATTTATACATCACCCATGGACACCACGTCCTTAACATTTACACTGCACATATGAAGTTAATGACATAATGTCCTAAAACTTAACAGCAGAAGGTGCAAATACATGACACTTTGTCCTTAATATTTACACAACACTCATGAAGTTAAGGACACTATGTCTTTAATATTTACACAGCATCCATGTCTAGCACAGAGGTATTTTTGTCCGAACGGGTAAAAATTTATTAAGCACTGGCTAAAGAGTAAATACATTTAAAACAGTGACTAAAAAGTAAAGACATCTCTAATTATTTGTGCACTTCCCCAAGCCCAATCCATTTCAAGTTAATCCAACACATTCCCAGAACGGTCCATTACATTTAGCCAAGGTTAAAAAGCACGACCCAGTCTCTTTTAGTGGCTATGCACTCTATTCTCGGGAATATACTTGCTCCCTACTCCAGTGCACTATAAATTGATTTGCGCGAAGACTGGACTCTCTCCGAATTCTCTATATAAATTTCTATTACTGAAAGACGTGTTCGATTTGATATACTAAACTACTCCTATTTGCTGAAAAATCATTCACACGTGACTGCGGATTTTGTTTATTTCTTCTAGAACGTTCGAACACGAATTTGTCGATCACCAGTCTCAGGTCAGAGCTAATTCAATTGCTTCATTTTATATTTTCGGTTGATTTATATTTTAATTTCAGCTTTCATTTTTCACAGTTTGTTATCATTTTGGAATGCATACATTGAGCAATTTATTGTATTTACGTAGCTTGAAGCAATGCAAAATGAATTTGATTTTTATGAGGTTTTTGTTTGCTTGTTTGAGCGTATATTTGTGGATGATGAGCTAATAGATACGTTAGGTTTGATTTTGTGGAAAACTGTGTAACGAGCTGGTTGTAGAAACTGAATTTTGAGGATAATGAGGAAGGACTATGATAATGGAATTTGTAGATTGGGACAGAGGCGGATCAGTATATGAACTTAGTATATGAACTTTAAGGTTTCACCTTCCGGATGCTGCCATAAATCTACCCCAACTCATTTGATTTACTGGTTCAAATTTAATTATTTGTACTTATGTAGTGAATAATATACGGAGTTTGAGCCAAATCTCCTGGGTTCAGACGAACCTGTAACTAACAAACACCTGTTATCTGTCTCTGGATTGGGATGTGTACTATAGACATCGTGAAGTTATTTAGACCTGTGGAAGAAGGAAGAGTGTCAATATGCATACATTTATGCATGATGGACAAGTGGCTACGTCAGGTGTGATTTTGTGGAAAATTGTGTAATGAGGTAGTTGTAGATACTTTATTTTGGGGATAATGAGGAAGGATGGTAATGGAAATGTTTTGCTAGTACTATTTTTTGTAGATTGGATGAGTATTATAAGCATTGGGAAGGTCTTTGGAGCTGCGGAAGAAGAACGAGTGGATACCCAAGGGGGTGGCCTAGTGGTCAGTGAAGTGTGAGAAGAACCATGAGGTCTCAGGGTCAAATCTCGGTGGAGACAAAAAATACTGTAGGTAATTTCTTCTCATCTACCCAATCTTGGTAAGCAGAGTTACATAGTACTTGTGGGTGTGGGACTCATAAGAGGTAGCGGGAATATGGTGGAATAGTTGAGGGGTAACGCAAGCTGGCCCGAACACCTATGTCATCAAAAAAGAAAAAAAAAGGGAAGGAAGATTGTGGATATGTGATTCAACGAGCAGTAGGGGATTAGGCATTTTAGTTTGCTGCTTGGATTGACTTTCTTTTTGTGGGAGGCAAAGAGTTTATTGCAACAGAATGCACTCATTGTCATTTATCCACATAAAAAATGAATGTAATTGTTCTTTATCATTTGAAGTTAGAGCATTCATGTGTCTGCTCCAGTTTTATTGTTTTGCATTCAGTTATGTAAAGATTTTACAACTGAAAGTTGAAATTGGGAAGAGAAAGTGAAGTTTTGGGGTGAATTGAATGGCCGCATGACTTTGCAATACAGATACATGACAGTTACTAATAACTGTAGCAAATTGGTGTATATTGACACTGACTCCGCATTCAATTCCATTAACTATGAAACCTTTTTTTTGGCTGGAAACAACTTCTTGCAGAAATGCAGGGTAAGGCTGCATACAATAGACCCTTGTGGTCCGGTCCTTCCCCGGACCCACGTATAGCGGGAGCTTAGTGCACTGGGCTGCCCTTTGAGGAGGTGGTTGTAATGAGGAAAGAAGATAATAAAATTGAACTAATTCACTTGCTTTTTAATTAGTTGTTCCAAAAAAAAATCTGTTAAGTAAAATGTTAATATAATCCCATATGTTTAGTGAATTATGGTTTTTTTAGTACAATAATCTGTTCTATTAAACAGGCTGGCTTTAGGCGAGGAATTTCTGAAATATGTTACATTAGCTGTATGCAAAGAAGAACTTTTTGCTAATGGCTTCAAGAGCAATATTGAGAAGGAAGAGGAACCTCTTTGATTCTACTGTGAGACCTCATACTTTCATTAGAGGTTTTTTGAGCTATGAGAACTGTGGTTCATCTAAGGCTTCTAATTCTTGGGACTGGTGCTCTACAGTAACTCATCAACCTCAAAATGCAGATAACAAAAAGGAAAGAAATTCAAATCCATTAACCGAAAATGAGTTACTAAAAGTATGGGGAAAACGTGTCCTATCCAACTCATCTGAAATTCCAGCCTTGGGTCTGAGAGTAGGAAGATATGGGCCTCTTTCTCCGTTGGGGACCAGGTGGATAACAGACCAACAACGATATTCGACAGCTGCAGCAGGTCAACCTGATTTCGGTAAAGGAAATGATAAGGATGAAGAACCAACTGTTAGACAGAAGAAAGAAGCTTCACCAGAAGAATGTGATGAAGCAGTTGAAGATTTAACTATGGCCAAAGCCAAAGCAAAAGCAAAACAGCTGCAAGATTCACAGATTGGTATTCAACCTATACTTAGGAAAATTTGGGCTATGCTATTAGGGATTGGTCCTGCTTTGAGAGCTGTTGCTTCAATGAGCAGGTTGAAAATGTATTTTATTCCTATATAACAGATAGATAATGTTCTATACCTATGTATTAAGTCACTTTTTCCACTTATTCCAGGGAAGATTGGGCAAAAAAGATGCGACATTGGAAGGATGAATTTAAGTCAACAATGCAACACTATTGGTTGGGCACCAAACTGCTTTGGGCTGATGTTAGGATATGTTCAAGGCTCTTGTTGAAGACAGCCAATGGGAAGAGTCTTTCCCGGAGGGAAAGGCAACAACTAACACGGACAACAGCTGATATTTTTAGGCTGGTTCCTGTTGCAGTGTTTATTATTGTTCCATTTATGGAGTTCTTGTTGCCAGTATTCCTGGCAGTGTTTCCCAACATGCTGCCATCAACCTTCCAAGATAAGATGAAAGAAGAGGCAAGATTTGTGCCAATTGTTCCAGCGGCTAGTTTCTTTTGTGCTAAAACTTGATTGCTGCTCATTCTCTTTCTCTATCTCTGACGCCAAATTTTGTGACAAATTCCACGTGTTTGCAAAATTATAAGCAAAATAAAATTTCAATCAAGATAGTAAACTATGAAATAATTTTTTCTTTGAAACAGGAAACTAATGATTTGCTTTCTTTCCTATTCCCTTCAGAGAAAAATACCCTCTGTTATGGCCTGACTTTCCCTTTGATTAGTCATCTGAGGACATGATTAGCGTTTCCTTTTAATGATAAGCTCCTTTAGTCACTTAATTTGAAGGATATCTTGGGGGCAATGATACGCTTAAAAAAAAAAAACTTTTACCCAGCTACCCCTTGCTTCCCCCTTTTAAGTAGTGTAGATGCTCCATGATGTCTGAGCTCTTGGTCTCTGTGGCAGCTTAAGGATTGAAAGGCATGGAATACTTTACTTCATGAGTTAGCATGTGCTGTTTGTCAAGATTGCTATCCTTGGCAAATTCAATTATAAGAGTTAATAAGCTTTTTATAATCCAAATCTCCTGGAGGTAAGTTAGTTCTCAAGGTAATATGAGTCCTTGGATATAGTAGTGGAAGAAAAAGCTTTGTGGTAAAACCGTGAGGAGAAAGCATTATATCCTGTTTGGCTCTTCAACATATCAGTGGATTGGGGTAGGGGGCAAAGCTTTTCATTTGGTTATTCTAGCACTTTAATATGGATCCTTCCGTGCTTGATATAGTCAAATCCGCTGCAGGTTGTATTATACATTAGACTGTCATATATGCTCTTTGTTATACCTTTAGGGTCTGATCTCTTTTTCTCCAAGGAAGTGCTTGGAAAAGACTAAATTCTGTTTCAATTATGATATTATCTTTCGACTGTTGTAGAGATTGTCTTGACTTCACAAGTCAATTAATTTAAGTTACTGCCCTTCCCCCTCCCCCCCCCCCAAAAAAAAAAAAAAAGAAAAAGAAAAAAAGAAGAACATTCAGTTCTATTCACAAGATTTTATAACCTTATGCAAATATCCTAAGTTTATCCTCCTAGTGGAAGCACCAGCAATACACATTGGTGGGCCTGGTAATTGTTGCCCTGTTGTATTATTCGCCTCGCAAGGAAGAATATGAGCATTTCCTTGAAAGCTGAGGAACATCCACTACGATGCCATGATTGCAACTTCTATTTAGTTAGCTTCTGTTTGATAGGCTTGCATATACTTATGTCTGCTCATGGAAGTGTGTAACAGGGACGACCCAGTTAATAGGTGGTTGGACAATATTTGGTTGAAGTTGAAAAAAAAATGTGCCACGTTGAAGTTAAAAAATGAGTATTGGAAGTTGTTTAGTGTCTACTAACAATTGGTGTCTCTGGTTGGTCAGATGTGATTTTGTAGGCTTTTTATTTCCATTAAACTCTGAGTATGCACATCCTTATAGTGTTTCAATTGCTCAAATTCAGGAGGCTCTGAAAAGGAAGCTGAATGCTAGGATTGAATATGCGAAGTTTCTACAAGAAACAGTTAAAGAGATGGCAAAGGAAGTTAAAAACTCACGAAGCGGAGAACTAAAGAATACAGCAGAGGATCTTGATGAATTTATGAATAAGGTAAATATTTATTTGTCACTTCTTTTTTGGGTTTCCTTTCATTTGTATTTTCTTCATTTGCCAAATCTTGAATTATTAAGCCAAAGCTTTTATTTGCTCTTCCCCCCTCCTTTCTCTATCTAACTACTGTAGATGTTTATATGACAATTGATTAGGTCAGAAGGGGTGCTAGTGTATCTAATGAAGAAATTTTAGGATTTGCCAAGCTGTTTAATGATGAGCTCACTTTGGATAATATCAGCAGGTTTCTGCCTAATTACACTTTCTTGGTCTAATTCTGACTAAATGAAAATTTCTTGCATATATTGCTGATGGTTAAAATATTGAAGTGCAATTGATATTCGTCAAATGCAGACCGAGGTTGGTGAATATGTGCAAATATATGGGTATCAACCCCTTTGGAACTGATGCATATTTGCGATTCATGCTTCGAAAGAGGCTTCAAAAGTAAGTCTCGTTATTTTTCATTTTGAGTTAACTTGTGTCTAATAGTTTATATATCCTTTTCTCTCCAATTATGCTCTTTTTTCCTTCTTCAACAAATATTTAGTCCGCTGATCTCTATTATCCTTTTTAATTTTGAATAAGTCGACCCTAAATAGTTCATCTATGTTTTCTTCCTAAAATTGTTCTTTAGAATTAACTGGTTTTCACTATTATGGTTCTTCATTTTGAGTTGACTTGTGTCTAATAGTTTATATATCCTTTTCTATCCAAATTATGTTTTTTTTCCTTCCACAAATATTTAATCAGTTGAGCTCTATTTTCCTTCCAAATTTTGAATAACTCGAGCCTAAATGGTTAATTTCTCTTTTCCTCCTTCGGTTGTGCCTTTTTTCTCTTTAAAATAAACTGGTCTTCATTATTATGATTGGTTTGTTTAAGAACTGATTTTCATTCCTATGGTCATATCACATAAGGTAGCTTTTGATATGTTTAAAAGTTCTGTTCAGAGATTATAGCCCCTATCATTTCCAGCTACAACAACCTCGTGCCAAACTAGATAATCAGGTGGTCCTGTTTGTTTGACTTTTTCTTGGGGAATTGCTGGGTTGGTTGGTAACAGGGAATCAGTAAAAAAGGTATAACGACTGACAGAAGTCTAGAAAATGGAGGCCATAGTGAGAACAGTCGGGACAAATCTATTGAGAGCATGCAAGACCTGTGATGTGCAGGCAATTTGTATCCTCTCACAATAAAAGCCTATCTTTCTGTTTCTTTGTTCGTGGTAGATTTCCTCTAGATCTTGGTGGTTACATCTTCATTTTGGAGATGAGTGAATGCTTTTGTGATGCATGTGTTGTAGAAGCAAATTTTTTCCTTCATTTAGCAAAACTTTGCTGCTTTTGGCAGGATCAAGAATGATGACAAGATGATTAAAGCAGAGGGCGTAGAGTCCCTTTCGGAGGATGAGCTCCGTCAAGCCTGTCGAGAACGAGGTTTACTTGGATTACTTTCAGTAGAAGAAATGCGGCAGCAGGTATGCTTTGATCGTTTGTTAGTCTTGTTTAAATTGTTGACTCGAGCAAATTAACTATTTTTGTCTCAAAATTTGTTGTCTTTACGCCTTATCTTGTTCTCAATGGTTTACACTTTATTTCTGCATCTTTTGGTTCTATATTTTTGTTAGTCTGGTGTATCCTGCAGAAACTTCTGGATATAGTCATAGTAGTTAGATTTTGTAGTCAATATAGTCATTTGAAACAACTTAATGGGAAACCCGATATGCTCTCTATCGCTTTTGGAGTCCTCTTTGGCTTTGGAAATTTTCAGTTGAAAAGTATTTATCCAGAGAATTGTGCGTTATTTTGAGTGGTCTATACGACTCTATCCCTAATTTTCTTTTTGATATAGGTAAATACTTTATTGAAATGTTGGGCAAGTAAAACCTCATTACAAGATGTATACAAAAAGTAAAGAAACCTATGTCAAAACCTGGTTCTCAACAAAGATCCTCTTGTCATCAATACTGACTAGAGTACGACATGTGCTCCAGAACTTCACAGAAAAACAAAATGTTTCACCCAATTCTTCTTCTGCTCTTGAGCTTCCACCTAGTAGGCACTAGACACAATAGCATGTCTTTAGCTGTCCTAGCATCATTCACTGAATTCCAAATATGTTCCACTCTGAACTCCATATCCTCTGTGCAGTTTGACAGTGACACAACGAATGGTTGACCTCCTCCTCCACTGTCTGATACGCATGAAACACCAACTGATACATATTATCTTTCTTTTAGTCTAGTTCTCTGCTGTAAGAATGGATCCCATGCAGCTATCAAAGCAAAGGGCACTTTTCTTGGTCCTTTTGACCATATTGTCCAGTGGGGGAAATCTTTCTTCTCTCTTAAGACTCCATCTTTGTGCCCTTCCCAAATCCACTTGTTTCTTTCTCTATTTGAAGACGATACTTTTGCTTATATAGTAGTCCAAGCAATTCAGCTCCTTCATCTCCCAATCTTGTAGATCGTTCTGATATTCATGCCCTATAGGATCCCGTCTCCCTGCTCTTTGTGTATCTAGCCAATTGCTGCTATTTGCTGGCTGGATATGCAGTACTTAGTATTCCGCTGAATCTTTTACCAGCCTTAGTTTTGCAGCTAGCTTTGGTTACAATGTTCTCCTTCCTTCCAGCTGCCTGTAATAGCGACTGGATTTTGCATCAATAGGTTCACATAATTTATATTATGGGATCTAAGTTTTTTTAGAAATGTTAACCAGGTTGGTATTTCTGCTACAGTTCTTTTTTATTGTGAAAATATGTCCCTTGTGCCTAACTCAAGACCATATAAGGAGACACAACCTATTCCCTCAACCAATGCGGGATGTTAAAGTGGGTTAAAGTCCCGCACTGGTTGAGGGAATGTGTCATGGCCTCCTTATATGGTCTTGGGCGATCCTCACATCTTGAGCTAGCTTTTGGGATTGTGTTAAGCCCAAGGTCCATTTTCTTATTATGGTATAGAGCCAGGCTCATCCCAATTCTTTGTTTATATGATGTTGGACCCCATATTATATTGTTCACGCTCCAGTTGTTGGGTCTGGACGTGTGGGGGCGTAAGAGTGGGTTAGAGTCCCAAATTGGTTGAGGGAAGTTTAGGGCAATTCTCCCCTCGTGAGCTAGCTTTTGGGATTGAGTTAGACTCAAAGATTTACTTTGATAAAGTCAGTGTTGTAAATAACGCTCGCCTCAACGCTAATAGCGTGAGGCGATGCTATGCGAGCCTCCAGCGCTATTTGCCTCTGTTGCGTGGCGATTTCAAAAAGGCGAGCGCCTCTGCCTGTGTAGCGAGAGGCGTCCTGTAGCGTCGTTTTTTGAAAAAAAAGAAAAGAAAAAGGCGGCAGACCAGCGATTAAAAGAAAAAATTTAGGGCTTCATCGATTTCTTCTTCTTTCTCCTTCAAGTCCCAGTCACATCAGCGATTCTTTTTTCTTCTTCAAGCTTCTTTATCAGGTATGCTTCTCTTCATCTCTTTTCTTCTTTCTTCTCCTTCTTCTTCTTCTTCTTCGAGTTTCTGCCCTTTTATTTCTTTCTTCTTCTTTCTTCTTTCTCCTCTCTTTCTTTATTCCTTTTTCTTCTTCTTCTCTTCTTTTTCTTTCTTTCTTTCTTTCATTCTTCCTTCCTTCCTTCCTTCCTTTTTTTTTTTTTTTTTTGGCTCTGTTTTTCAATTCCTTCACAGGCAGAGGCAGCGAGCTTTTTCAAACCTGAGTTTTTAATTGATATATTTATTAATATATTATTGCTATATATATATATATATATGCAAATTTAATATTTTATTTTTTTTTATATAAATTGTCGCTTCACATCAAAAAGGCGAGCGCTTCACTTCTCGCCTCTCGCCTCAGTGAAGCGGGCCCTTATCGCTATTTGTCGTCTCACGCTATTCAAAACACTGGATAAAGTAATAATTTTTATTGATGTTTGGGCAAAAAAGAACCTTTATACTAGAAATATACCAAAAAGTAGAAGACCTACAAAAATGTATGGTTTTCTACTAACATCACTCAATCTTTTTTTTTTGATTAAGTAAGTAATCATCATTAATAAAAGGCATCCAGAAGATGCAGAATACAAGGCAGCCAAAAAATTAGCTCCAGAACTATGTCTATGTTAGAATTAAGGAGGTAACAGAATCTAAAAAATTATCAACATTGTTTACGGGAGAATGAAAATGCCAGCGAAACAATCTAACTAAGCATCTGGCGTTAAGAGTGTAAGGTGGAGTTGAGATCCCATCAAAGCATCTGCTATTCCTTTCAGTCCAAACACTGCAAAAGATTACGGCTGGGATCATCCTCCAGATCCTTTTGATGGTTTTATCAACTCTCCAAAAATGCCAACTAATAAATGCTTCCTTAATGTTCTGAGGCATAGCCCAATGTAAACCTAATAGAAAGGAAGAAGTTCCAGAGATCAGCTGTGAGAGGGCAGTGTAGAAATAGGTGGCGGACATCCTCTTAACTTTGGTGGCACAAATAACATCTGTTCACTAAGGTTATACCTGTTTTGTTGAGGTTGTCTTGTGTTAAGCATGCTCTATTAAGTGCTATCCAAGAAAAGCATTAGACTTTCAGAGGTAGTCTAATCTTCCACACATGCTTCCATGGTCAATCCTCCAAGATGCCATTTTGAGAGCACAGAGGATAGTAACCAGCTTTGACTGTGTACCTCCCTTCTTTAGAGGTTCCCTACATGATTCTGTGAGGTAGATGTGGACTAAAGTTCTAGTCTTCCAAGGCTGCAAGGAGAGTGAGTAGGTAATTGATTTCCCAATCTTGAAGATCCCTTATGAATGTGGGGTTCCAGCTGTTGTTTTCTCTGTATTGGGCAATAAAAGCATCCTTGTTACATGCAAGTTGATATAACCCTGGGTAGGATTCCTGTAGGGTTGTGCTGCCAATCCATTTGTCTTTCCAGAATTTGATATGTTGACCATTGCCAACTCTGAAGGATGTGTTCTGGAAAAATTCGTTCTTGTGACTGCTGATGTGTTTCCAAACTCCAACCCCATGTGGCCTTGATCACCAAATTTAGCATCTATAATTGTCTTCCAATAACCTGCCTCTTGTTGCCCATACCTCCAAAGCCATTTCATTAACATGCTTTTGCTGGTATTCTTCAAATTCTTGATACCCAAAAACCCGCTTGGATTTTTGGCTGAGTGACTTTGGACCATTTCACCAGTGAGAACTTTTGAGTTGTGCTGTTTCCATCCCATAGAAATCTTCTTCTCAATTTATCCATCTGCTTCAGAATTGAGCTTGACATGGGGTATAATGGTATACAGTACGTTGGAATACTATCAAGAACACTGTTGATCAGTGTGAGTCTGCCGCCCAATGAAAGATATTGCATTTGCCATGTTGCTAACCTCTTTTCCATTTTCTCAATGATGCCACCCAAAATACCTACTGACTTAAATTTAGCTCCTAGGGGCAGCCCTAGATAGGTGGTAGGTAGAGAGCCTATTTTGCAACATAGTAAGTCTGCCAACTCCTCTAGATTAGGGACTTCATTGACAGGATAAATGATGTTCTTCAGCATGTTAATGTGCAAACCAGAAAGAGACTCAAAAATCAGTAGAGTGAGGTTTAGATATGACACTTGAGAACTCTCAGCCCTACAGAATATTAGGGTGTCATCAGCATACAACAAATGGGTAATAGTGACTGCATTGTCAGGGTTCCTTCCTACTTGGAATCCTTGTATCCATTGCACTACTTTGGCTTTCTCCAGCATTTGAGTGAGTCCTTCCATTGCTAGTATAAAGAGGAAACTCCCCTGCCTTAGGCCTTTTTCGAGGGAGAAGAAACCTACAGGACTTCTGTTAACCAGCACCGAGTATTTAACTGTGGATATGTTGTAAAAAATCCATCTTAGCCACCTGTCTCCAAATCCCATCTCCTTCAGAATGTTGATGAGGAATGACCAATTTAATTGGTCAAAAGCCTTTTCAATATCCAACTTGCACAATATCCCAGCTTCTCCACTTTTGAGTTTTCAATCCAAAACTTCATTGGTGTTACTCTATCTTTCAAGAAAGCACTTTGTTGACCTGAAACAAGTTTGCCAATCATCTTTAGTCTTTCAGCCATAATTTTAGCAGTTATCTTGTACAATCTGCCTATTAGACTAATAGGTCTGAAATCCCTTTACTCTATTGCTCCTTTCTTCTTAGGTATAAGTGTAATGAATGTGGCATTGCAAGATTTTACCATATGACTGTGCTGATGATAGTAAATAAGAGTATTCAAAATATCTGCCTTGATGACATCCCAACACTTTTGAAAGAAAGCCATAGTATACCCGTCAGGACCTGATGCTTTATCAGGGGCACATGCTTTCAGAGCTGCCAGAACCTCTAATTCATCAAATGGTGCTTCTAAACCTTCACTCTCCTTAGTGGTTAAAGAAGACAACCCTCCAAAGTTAGTTGTACGTCTCCAAGGTTCCAACACATGGTATAGTTTCTGATAATAATCCAAAATTTCTTCATTGATGCGTATCTTGTCTTCAATTATGGCTTCACCCACTTTGAGTTTGTCAATATGATTGTTTCTTCTCTTAGAGTTTGCCATTCTTTGAAAATGCTTGGTGCTCTTGTTTCCCTCCTTCAGTCATAAACACCTAGATTTTTGTCTCCATGATGTTTCCTTTGCAATTGCAATCTATTGGAGTTCTAGTCGCAGGTTGAAAGCTTTTAATTTCCCTCTGTTCTGCTATTTGCTCCAGCATTCCCAGTTCTTCAAGAGCTCTGTCTCTTTTAGTTTCGATCTTGCCATAAATCTCCCTGTTCCATTTTGTAATGTCCTGCTTGAGGCTCCTTAATTTCTGAGATAGTATGAAGTCAGGAGAGCCTCTAATTGTGTAGGACTGCCACCAACCTTTTACTAAGTCCAAGAAACCTTCAGTTTGAAGCCACATATTCTCAAATTTGAAATAAGATGGTGAGTTTTCCAGTCTCCACTACCCAGCATGATTGGTTTATGGTCAAAAATAACTCTAGGCATTACAGTCTGCTTTACAACTTTGAAGGTGTCACTCCATTCAGTAGAAATCAGGAATCTGTCAATTCTTGAAGCCTGAAGGTGATCCTCCCCTCTTGACCAAGTGTATTCTGCTCCTTGTAATGATATATCAATCAGGCTTAAGTCTAGAATTGTGTCAGAGAAGCCCTTCATTGCTTTGGACCTCCTTGTGCAGTTAAGTCTTTCACTTTCAAACCTACATATGTTGAAATCGCCACCAATTACCCATTGATCAGACCAAAGCCCTCTGATTGATGCTAGTTCATACCACATTTTAGTTCTTTCTGGGTTTGTGTGAGGTCCATAGACTCCTGTGAACACCCAGTTGAAGCCTTTTGCTAAGCTCTCGAATCTGCAAGATAATGTGAATGTTCCAGATTGGGAATCAACATAGTGTCAGAATCTCCTGTCCCACATAATCAGAATCCCCCCTTTGGTGTCACATGCAGGAAGATCAATCCATGACACTCATCTGCTTCCCTATATTTCCCATATCAATGAAGTGCTCCAGTTTTCAATTTTAGTCTCCTGTAAACAGAGAATGTCCAGCCCCCACTTGTTAATGAGAGATTTTAGCGTACTTCTCTTATTCCTTTTGTTTAAACCCTGTACATTCCAACTTAAATTTTTTTATCTTCATCTAGAGTGAGTTTTTTGAGACCTGCCCCTAACCTTCTTGCCACTACCCTCCTGTAAACCCCACTCCAATTTTTTGAGTTGTTCCCCTTTTGGACTTTCCTTTCCTAGACTCCATCTCAGTTTGTGCATGTTGCTGCAATTGAGTTCTTCTTCTCTCTTCCATTCTTAAAATAATGCATATAATTTCATGTTCAAAGCCTGCAGCATTAACCCCAAAAGCTTTACAAGCTTTTAACATTGCCATCTTTGTCCACCTTGATGCCTCATATACCGTTGGTGTGTCCACCACTTGCATGCAAAGATCTCCTCTCTCATGCCAAGTCAAAGGGAGAAAGTCATTGAGTGACTGCGAAGAGAATTCTGATTCTGGCTCACTAACCTTTGGTGAATTTGCAGATAATAATTGTGGCAGTAGAGGAGGAGGATTAAAATGAATCAAAGGCTCAGCTTCATCATCGGCATCGAATTGAGTGTGTGAAGTTTCCCCTGTGGTGTTGGTTGCCATGAGTTTGGAGGCTTGAATTTCGAGAGAGAGGGGATCGTAGTCGGAAGATGCCTGTGAAGGAGACGGCTTAAAAATGCATGGGTCATTAATTGGCCCGACTGCTCTCCAAAGCAGATTTGATTTGGGCCTTTTGTGGTTTACCCTGTGCTTTGGGCCTGTTGAATAATAGCCAGAATTGATGCGTATATTTAAATTCCCTTTGTTTGACCTACCTTTAGTAGTAGCTTTGACGGGTCAGTTTCCCCCATTTAGAATGACCTGGTTTTTTGAAATAAAATTTCTCTCCTTCGCGTGATCCCCTATTGATAGACGGATGGATGCGAACTCATAGAGAGGCACATTGTTCGAGGTTTCCACCAACTGCTTCGCTGCTGTATTTGGTACGAGGTTATGACCAATGGGTCTTGGAGGTGCCCGGTCCTCCTGCAGAATCTGGATATCAAAGCCTAAGTCCCCCACTTTGAGGTTCAAGTTCGCCGGAATATTCCCATCTGAGTTCTTGATGCAAATTCTGGCCCAGAAGAAGTGAGCTATGTTTTTGGTGTCTTCATTTGCATCGATGTAACCTCCACACTAGTCACATACAAATTTGAAGTCTCCGGTGACCAAGCGTGCAGAGGTATCCCAAAAGCTTTAATCCATCGATTCTCCGACTTGCGGCTCGTACCTTCTGTGCCGATGATCGGCGACCACCGCATTAGCGACAGATGTCTGCCTTTCCAAAACCAGTCCCCAGCTTTGATTCTTATCGCCTCTTGTCTAGAAGGGGATTCAAATAAGAAGCGATTGTGATCTATTGGGGTAACTCTGATCCCTGCTGTGATTTTCCATCTTGTAGTGAACCATTTTTGAATGGTTTCTGTATTAGGACTGTGATGGAAGGGGTCATTGAAAACCCCAACTAAGCTCCTAGAAAGTGGGTGTGTATAAGCCATTGTCACTGTGTTAGAGCTTGAACTCAATGGGGCATCCGGCCAACTTCCTATTCTTGCTGCTTCGTGATATGATCTTAACATTGGAGCTGGAGGTCTGATTGGGAATATTTTTTTTGTTTTCTCCCGGAAGCGCAGAATCTTCTCTGCTATTGCGTCCCAACCCTTGTTGTAATCAATCTTTGGAATGATCACCGCCTTCTTTCACCCCCCTTGCCATACCTCAATTCTTACAAATCTGCCATGAATGTTGTAGTTTTGATAGACCCTGTAAATATATTGTTGTTGTGTTCTCCCCCATCTTCTGTGTAGATCACCCGCTCCATTTGCTAGTAAACCGCCTGCCTCTCTCAGTGAAAGAGAACCACCGAGAAAGATCATCCCCAATATTAATGACTTCGAAATATTTGTCCCCTGAAATAAAGAAAGCTTTTGCCCCCATAATAGAAATAATTCCGTCGGAGAAAAGTATTCACCGGAGAAAAAATCAGAGTGAATAATGAGAGGGCACATTTCCCAAGTCAGAGAGAAAAAAAGTCATTTTAACATTTTCAGGTAATCAATGTTTCGTAAAGGACTAACATCACTCAATCTTCTATACATAAAGGAACGTCATGGGCGCACCAAAAGAAAGAGGAATAAGAGAATACTCCTCAATTGTACAAAATTCGTCTCTACACCCTCCAAAGCTCTCTTATTTCTCTCTCAGACGACTGCCGTAAATGTTAGTGGAGCAACTTTCCACGCCCCGTGTCTTCTCTTTCTTCTACCATAATTCCAGCTGAACATTAACTCTTTGCACAATGCCTGGCATCACCCAAAGTATTCCAAACCATCTCAGGAGCAGCCTCGAAGCTACTGGACAGTGTAAGAAAATGTGTTAAGTACATCAAAAATATGGGACACCTGATGGTGTTCGTTATATGCAAGGATCAGTTGCCTTCGAATGGAGTATATGACGGAACAAATAATCTGAGCCGAGAAGAATAATATGTGGGCTTGCTTCTGTTTCACTCTTTTGTATTTTCTAGAAGGAATATTTACAGCAGTCTAAATATCATTAACATGCAACTAGATGTGAAGTAGTTGAAAAAAATGAAAACAATGGCAAAGACTGGCTGGTATTTATTGTAATGTGTTTACACATCAGTTGAAGCACAACGCACTGCACTTACTACTTCTCATTCTCCGGTGCAACAAACTCAAATCCTGCTTGTGTATTTCAATATATTGGCTTCAGTATGAAAGTGCAAAAGACTTATCTTTGATTCTTGGATGCTAATATCTTTGCAGTTGCGAGATTGGCTGGACTTATCGCTCAACCATTCAGTACCATCTTCTTTGTTAATCCTTTCTAGGTAATTCCATTCCCTGTTTTCAGGATCTTGTGATTTAGACTATCAACTGAGCATGTTACCATGTTATTTTATTCTCGTCAGAGCCTTCACAGTATCAGGCAAAGTAAAACCAGAGGAAGCTGTTCAAGCTACACTTTCATCACTGCCAGATGAAGTGGTGGACACTGTTCAAGTTACATCAATGCCATCTGAAGATTCTCTTGCTGAAAGGAAGAGAAAGCTTGAGTTCTTAGAAATGGAAGAAGAGCTCATCAAGGTAAAATCTTGTTTTTGAATTTTACGGGACATGAAACCTCATTATAAATTTAAACTATTGGGAAGAATTCATATTGTTCAAGTTTAGAATACTGTTGTTTCCAGAATTTATTAGCAAGATTTGAAAGACAAATTTTCAGTTTTTATTACTTTACTCCAAACTGAGTGTCCTTGGTTAGTGAGTTAGAGAAAATGTACATTTTTCTGATAAGACAGTTCTATAGTGCTACACGCCACAAAAAAATTACATAGGATTTTCCTAATAAATATTCTCAGTTTAACCTTTTCATTTCCGTTTTGTTAAGAGAGAAGCTAAGCAGTTGGCTCAATGTTTGACATCACTGTTATTTACAATTATGTTATTGGAAACTTAAGATAGACTTGCGACCGAGAGGATAATACAAAATCCTCTTTTTCACTTGCCTTATACACTTGCTAATCCTCCTTGGCCCAATTCATGTCCAATTCTTTCTTCAAGCATATTTTTTGCTTTTTTGGGTGCAAAATTTTAAATGTACATATTACAGTGTCAGCTTTCAAATGTTATAATTATGTGATGTTGATTGAAGATAACTGTTGACCATTTTAAAACTTACCTCTGATTTCGTAGCGTTTGTAGTATAAGTATCTTTGTGGAATGAAAGAACTATGTACATTTGAGGAATAGCCTCTCATTCCTAGTCTCTTTATGGCACACCCATGGAGTTACAGTGCGTATAGAAGATTGCATGGCGTTCATAGAGAATCATATTATGCTGTAATTCTCTACCTTTCAGTATACTGCTTGTATACGTGTGATTTTCCCGTTATTAATGAAATTATTTACCTTATCAAAAATTACTGTGTAGACTACTAATTCTAAAGTCATTTCTTTTAGGAAGAGGAAGAGGAAGAAGAAGAAGAGCAGGCTAAGATGAAAGAAAAGCAGAAGGATGTAGCTTTGGAAGAGATGACTCTTGCAACAGCTAAAGAAGCAGAAGAACTAAAGAAAACCAAAACTTTGGATCAACAAGAGCAGCTTTGTGAGCTTAGTCGTGCATTGGCTGTTTTAGCATCGGCTTCGGTAAGTATTAGTATGGAGTTTTTCTTTGGTAAATTGGATCTTTGCTAATCATGTCCTGCTTTGTTGCTTATTCTTTCAGTCTGTAAGCCTGGAGCGTCATGAGTTTTTGAGACTTGTCAAGAAAGAGGTAATATATCATTGCTTGAGCTATTACCGTTTTGAAATATTGTAACATGCCTGATAAGGAATTTAAGCAAAAGCGAACTGTCTTTCTAGATTTCATGCTAGTTCTAGTTAATTCAGTTCTTTGTTTTCTGTTTGTTGTTTTGTTTAAAGAAACTAAACTGGAGAACCTGCTTTTTGAAGTCAGATTATTTTGTTTATCATTATTTAAATAATATGAATGACCTTCCATTACTTCTCTTTCCGGTTTGAAGGGGTTGCATTGTCTATTAGTTCAAGATTGCTAAAAATTGAACTTTGTATCAATTTCCTTTTGAGAACTTGCATTGTCTATTAGTTCAAGATTGCTAAAAATTGAACTTTGTATCAATTTCCTTTTGAGAACTTTAATCGCAATTAGCTTATTTGTGGCTGTGGTTGTAATGGGAGTCGTATGAGTTTCTCCTGATTTCCAATAGCTTAGTGATTCTGATGAAATTTCTGGAATGTTCATCAATGTGACTTGAATTGTCCCTCGGATATCTGATACCACCATAGTTTGTTATCTATGCTTGTTTCAATAGCTCGTACCTGTTATATGTTTTCCATTAACGATCTTAAGATTATACTGGGCATTTTCTAAAGAGCTCTGGTAATAACACCTTTTAGTCATCGGCATTATGTGAGGCTTAATTAGTAGTACCTTTTAAAGTATTATGCAGCGATATCTGGAGATGGTGCACTCTAAAATTATTGCGTTTTGTTATTTTGATCTTCCAGCATCAGCCATGTTATTTTATGTCTTTATTGGTTTTCCTTCTTTCAATTACTCATTGCACCTTGTTTATGGGTAGCTATCTTTTCTAGGCTTCTAACTGGGGCATGTTCAATCATCAATGTGATAGATTACAAACCTTAAAAGAGCACACTAGGCAGGTTTTGGACAGTAGAATCTAATTGGATATGTGCTCGGGTACCCAACCTGCTTGCTTTGCTGTTCTTTTAGGTCTACTGCAGTATTTAATAAAATTTCTATTATATAAAGACAAATGTGGTACTACCGTAAGGAGGAAGGAGGATGGAGGATGGTTGGGAAACTTTAGAACTTTCAGATGTGACACTTATTCCTTGACTGCTTTCAGTCACCTTGTCCTCTTGCAATCATATTCCTAGTTGTTTTTGTGACTATAAATTCTTTTGACAGCATAGTGCATATGTATGCTAATACAATGGAAACACTACAAATTCAACGTTGAAGCTATTTTTGTTTTGATAATTGCAGATAGAGTTGTACAATAGCATGGTGGATAAAGGGGGCCCTGAAGGTGAAGAAGAAGCCCGAAAGGCATATAAAGCTGCTAGGGAGGAAGACACTGACCACAATAAAGAACGGACTGTGGACGATAAAGTTTCATCAGCACTTATTAACAGGGTAAAGCTGATTATCCTAGGAATATTTAGCTAGGGCTTTAAAATTGCACCAATTCTTGATTTCTTTTTTGCATTGTAGTTGCAAGATTATTCATGAAAACTCACATACCTCCTGTAATTACCACTCAACAGGTTGATGTAATGCTCCAAAAACTTGAAAAGGAAATTGATGATGTAGATGCCAAGATTGGTAATCGTTGGCGGTTACTGGATAGGTATGTATATAGAAGCTAGTTATATGGACTACAAATTGCGCTAGAGGTACTATCTAGAAATTTAAAAAGAGGCAGCAGTTCTACTTTATCAAAAAAAGAAGAGAAAAAAGAGAAGGAAAAAAAGAAGAGAGAGAGTTCTACCTTATCAAAAAAGAAAAGAGGCAGTTCTAAACAATCTGAACAGTTTCTATTTTTCACCGAGTTTAATGAACTACTACTGCCACTGCTCAACGTAAAAGAGATAATTACAAGTTTGAAAGTGAATATTGAGGTTTTATATCCCAATATATACATGTTCTGTCAGCTTGTTCATTTGAAGTAATTTCAGCATTATCACCTGTGAGCTATCAATTTACTGTTTTCATGTACATGTTTTGTATCATGAGGAAAGCTTAGGGTTGGAGGAGTTCTCATTAGCCACTGATAGTGGTTCTGGTAGATAATGTAGTGTATGGAGTGTCTTTCGTTTCAGAAAATCCTAGCATCGGATGCAAATGTCAGATGAGTTAATTTGGTGTATGTCAATGCACCTGTGCGTCCTGTATCTTTGGTTAATGTAGAAATTGGTATCCTTCTCCTTTGTGATCGGGCTAAAACTAAAATCTTTGTATTTCGTAATAGGATTACTTGTTTCTCTAGCTGAACTATCAACCATATAAAAAAGAAAAAGTTTCCTCCATGGAGAAATCTTGTTTATTGTTTCTCCTATATTACTTTCTGCTGCTTTTAGTTTCTACTTGGAAGTTAATTGGCGAATGAAGGTAACTCTTTTGCGTCCTGTGGCAGGGATTATGATGGGAAAGTCACTCCAGAGGAGGTGGCATCTGCTGCTGCATACCTCAAGGATACATTGGCTAAGGAGGGCATTCAGGAGCTCATAGCCAACCTTTCCAAGGACAGAGGTTAGACATGAATAGTTCTTTGATAATTTTTGTTTCCATCTGTCATTAACGTTTTTTTTTTCCAACTTTACAACTGTACCTCCCAATGTCTGATGTATTTTTGTGGACCTAGGGGGAATAAAAAAGATAACCTAGCGTAAGAAATTCAGTAAAATTTGGATTGACATTTTGACGTTGGTGATTGCTTGCTGCTTGATGAAACAAAAGAGATATCTTGTTGCTGTACTTATCAAAGAAAAAAATAGTAATAATAATAATAAGGAAAAAAACAAAAGAGATAACTTGTTGCAGTGAGTGTAGTTTAATAGGGTTTCCAGAGTATTTTTTTTAGATGCAACTATATTTGAGATTGAGAATGCATTTAAGGACGATGATAAAATGGCAGGCAACTATTATAGGTTACAGTGGAAAAGTAAGAATGATGTTTATACTTTATAATCTGACGTCAAATTATTGTCCCCCTTTTGTCCAAGAAGGATGGTATGGCTTGCTCAGTTTGTCAAACTAGTTAATTTTTGGGTTGGCTGTGGCATTGGTCATTCATACTGCGGAAGGGAAAATTTTGTGTAAAAACTATACAGAAGTGCATAATCATGTAGTTCAAAATCAAATTTTATTTAGAGGACAAGTTTTTTGACTCTTCAAAATAGTAACTGCATCCCATAAAATGGGATAGAAGGAGTATTAACTAGTGTCGATTTATCCCCCACCCAAAAAAAAAAAACCAATGTTGTCACATTATAGAGCCCATCAATAGCAGTTAGTAAATTTAACTCTAGATTCTCTTCTCTATTCATCAGTAGTTAGTAATGGTTAACTGGGATCTCTGACTATTATAAAACCTCTATGATAATGATTTGCGGTGGAACAATCCATATTGTGTAACCTGCCCAATGTTCGAGCTTGGATGGGTTGGGTTATTTATAAAATAGTTGATGGATCATACTGGGTTGAACCCAAAAAGGACCATGGAAATTTTGGGTAATCGATTCAAACAATGTAACCTGACGGGTTAAAATCCAAGTCATACCCGGCGTAATTTTTTGGATTATGTACATAATTTTATTAATGTAGGAGAAACTCCGTATACAAGCTGTATGCCAAAGTTATATAACTTTACCCTTTTACTTCTTTCTCTTTTGCTTCCTTTCTCCAAAACTAAGTTGAATTTGCTTCTCTTTTTGGCTCCCGCCAAAGGCAAATCCTCTACAGGATTGGCAACTCAAAAACGAAATATTTTTCTCTGGTCCTATGATCCACTGAAGAGTCACTTGTAAAAGGCTGGTGTGCTTATTCTTTTGTTATTAAAAAAATATTTCTCGCAGATAAGTTATATACAATACTTTTCATTAGTAATCTGCTTTTACTGTTATATAGTGCTTGTTTTTTCTTCAAGTCTACATATTTTTTTTAGCAAACACTAAACAGTCCAATCTTTCAGCTTTTCTCTTAATCCCTCCCATATTAATTTGATATGGAAAGAGTCGATGGTAGAATCTTTTATTATGAAAAATCAAATATTCGCAAGTATTTTCATCACAAAGAGATTGATGTAACACTAGTAATTTATAGTCTATTTCTTTTTATATGCTTCAACTTGTTGTCTATACATGTTTGGAAATATATGTTTAAAAAACTGAACGTTTGAAAATTTATTTCAACAAGATAAACATTATTATTGTACAGATCACAAATAAAACGGGCACATCAATTGGAAATAGATTGGAGAATGATTCACTCAATCAGTTAACTAAATCATTTCAAACATTTCACAAAATCATTGCTAGCTTTCACATTCTCTTTTCAAAAAGAAAAACAAAAAAGGAGGGGAAGTTGGGTCATGTTGAGAAAGTTCTGCTTCAACCCATTATTAAGCCATCTTGACTCAACCCATATAAACCCAAATAACCGTTGGCTTGGTAGGTTTATGACCCGTTTTGACCAACGCAAGTTTAAGTCAACCCGCACATTTGATTCCTCCAATCAAAGATATTGAACAATAAATGGTCATGAATTAAAGCCGCAAGAGAAGGAGGTTCCAGGAGTCGGGATGTTCTATCAATTTTAAAGGTAGAAGTTGACTTTAAATAGCAGTTCAATTGAAGGAAGGGTATTCTCCACTTAGTCTCAAACTTTAAGTTTAGTTTCTTGGCTTGGATGGAGTAACACGATTTTTTTTTGTTCTGTGACTTCCAATTATACATGACCAAGCTTCAACTATATCTGGAGATTTAAAGTTAATTTGACTTGCCTATTATAGTGGTAATAGTAGAACAAATTTAAGTGATTGATTGTTGAATGAGATCTGGTAAGCATCACGCCAAGGCTTGGTTTGAATTTTATAGTGAAATGTTTAAAAATGTTGCTGTGTTATTTTAGAAATGTCAAATGTTTCAGAATAGAAGATGTTGCACATAAATTGGGACAGAGAGCGCTATATTATTTGTCTATGATCGATATCCTTAATAATCATAAATTGGGACAGAGAGCGCTATATTATTTGTCTATGATCGATATCCTTAATAATATCATTTTTTCCCTCTTTTGTATTAACTATTAGTTGGTATATATTGTAACAGAAGGGAAAATCCTCGTCCAAGATCTGGTGAAGTTAGCCAGTGAAATAGAAGATGCTGAAGAGGAAACAACCGAAGAGGAAAAGGCTCAAAAGTAAGACCAATACAACAGTAATTTTGATCCATTTTAGTGCTATTCATTTAGTCTCCAACCTTTCACTTTATACTAATGTGGGTGCTTGTAGTTGAATTTGGGTGATTGATAATGCAGTTCAGATCCAATTCACAAAAACTAAAATGTGTATGGATATGACTGTGTCAACACTCCCCCCCCCCCCTCTTACACCCCCCCCCCCCCCCAAAAGCTGTTATAGCTTTTGTGTGTCTACGGTGGAAAATATAGCGGTATGATTTATTAGCGGAGTACTTTGAAAATTGGGGGAAATCGTCTTAGCTAAACCTATAGAATTCAAGTTTTTTTTCTTTTTCATTTTCCTTGCAATTTATAATGCATTAAGGGGACAAAGACCAGAAACTCTTCGCTGAATGTGGCTCATAACCGGTACCGGTGCAGTGAGGTATTCCAGTTGAGATTCCCGAACTTTGATGATTATCTCGTCGTATCTAAACCAGTGAGACATCAAAGTTTGACGCATACATTCTTTTCTAGCCGGAGATAGAGGAAAATAGAAAGATATGGACTTTCAATCAAGATTTTCCTTGCAAGCCGATTCCCCAGCTCTTGAATAAGTGATGCAAATCTCTATTAAAATTGATACGAAAAGTCATTTTTACCCTTTCTTCATGAGTGGTGCGTAAATATTAAGGACATGGTGTCCTTAATTTCATAATTGTTGTGTAAATATTAATGACAAACTATGTCTTTAATATTTACACATCACTCATGAAGGTAAGGACATCATGTCCTTAATATTTACACATCACTCATGAAGTTAAGGACACCATGTCCTTAATATTTACACAATACTCATAAAGTTAAGGACACTATTTCCTTAATATTTACAATGTACACATGAAGTTAAGGACACCATGTCTTTAACATTAATACTGCACATATGAAGTTAAGGACATGATGTCCTAAAGTTTAACAATAGAAGGTGCAAATACAAGTTAAGGATATTATGTCCTTAACATTTACATTGCACACATGAAGTTAAGGACACCATGTCCTTAACATTTACACTGCACATATGAAGTTAAGGACATGATGTCCTAAAGTTTAACAATAGAAATTGCAAATACAAGTTAAGGACACTATGTCCTTAACGTTTACATTGCATACATGAAGTTAAGGACACCATGTTCTTAACATTTACACTGCACATATGAAGTTAAGGATACCATGTTCTTAACATTTACACTGCACATATGAAGTTAAGGACATGATGTCCTAAAGTTTAACAGCAGAAGTTGCAAATACATGACACTTTGTCCTTAATATTTACACAACACTCATGAAATTAAGGACACCATGTCCTTAATATTTACACAGCAACCATGTCTAGCACATGGGTATTTTTGTTCGGACGGGTAAAAATATATTTAGTACTGGCTAGAGAGTAAATATATTTAAAATAGTGGCTAAAAAATAAAGACAATCTCTAATTAGTGTCTATCTGTGCACTTCCCCAAGCCTGTGACGTTATTGATCTTTATGACAAAATCTGGCTCAGATCTTGCTGGACATTTCAGTTATAACAAGTCGCTGGCTCAGATCTTTATGACAAAATCTGGTTTTGATTTTTTTGATGAGATAAGGAGATTTGTTTGTACATTAGTTAACCAACTTGTTTTCCTCGTAAAAAATATTTTTTCTTTCAATTGAAATGTCTTATCTTTTTAATCCATACCACAAACGTAAAATTTACTCTCCTCTAAGTGAAAAACTTTACGAATAGTTATTATACTACAAGTACGTGTATTATAGAATCCAAACGTATACACATAATATAAATTTTTGTGTTGAATCAAGCTACGATCATTTTGGGATAGGCAGCACAATACTTTACCCTACCCTCATAAGGTTTCTTATATTTTGCAACTCTTCTCTTAATATCTCCAATCAATTCAACTCAAGACAATTTGATGCTCCAAACTGTATTTAATAATTCCGCCATTGTTCGTATGGCCCTCAGCTTTTGTAAAAATTGGAAGGTTTCCACTTTAGTCCATAAATTAGAGGGAGGTTATCAATATATTTTTATCAGATAAGTCTTGGTCACAGAGCTGTTCGATATCTATATTGTTTGTAGGTTGAAAAAAGTCAAGGCGTCTGCAAATTAACATGCAATAATTTCAAGTATGAGTACATATAAGTAACTGTATATTCAGTACAACTAATGAACCTTATCTCTAATAATGAGCTAGTTCAATCAATTTTGGACAGGTCAAAACAAGTCAAATCAACAAATGGATCGTGATCCAACTTGGCCATTTTGCTTAGCTCAAGGTGAGTCACAATCAAATTTGGACGGGTCAAAACAATTCAAATCAACAAATGGATAACGACCCAACTTGTTCATTTTGTTTAGCTCAACCTGGGTCAAATTAGTGTTTTAAAAGGCGTTTTCGGGGCGAGCCCTAGGGCGAGGCGCACCAAAAATGCCCCGAGGCGATGGTGTGGGGCGAAAGTTTTAAGAGGCGTACGCCCGGACGTTTGAGGTGTGTTTTTTAGTGAGACGTAAGCCCCAGAGACTTTTTCAAATTAAAACAAAATTTGTTGAATAAGTCCTTCATATAATACCCAAATTTTCAAAAGTCAGCTTGGTAATTACTCAAAAGTTTTAAAAAGGAACTGAAATGTATTAAATTTAAAAGTCAAGACATTTTTTATTGATTGAATTCCTAATTCATGGTCTTTCCCAATTATTTATCTTGTAAGCTAGTTTGCTAATATCTCTCAAAAGCAACGAATATTTAATTTTTTTTACAAATTAAATACAAAGAGAACTCTATTATCCTTTATAGTAGCAGGTTCAAAGTTCAAATTGTAGGTTAGTCATCCTTTTTGTTCCTCCATGTAGAAAATTTTATTCTTTTCGACTCAAGTTATTTATGCTTGTAAGTAGCGTATAATAGATTGTTTTAACTAATTTTTGTGGGGATGGAGCACATCTATCTCTCTCTCTCTCTCTCTCTCTCTCTCTCTATATATATATATATATATATATATATATATATATATATATATATATATATATATATATATATATATTATCAAACACGAGGGGACTACGGGAAAAGGAAAGGAGGTGCATGGATTAAGCGAAATTGAGACAAACAAAAAAATAAAAAGGGTTTAAAATGTAATTACAGCATTAGCTTCCGCCATCTTTGTTTCAATAAATCAAAAACCTTACCGCTGCTATGGCCACAACAGCACAAAGAAACCTCTCAATTTTCTACACTAGAAGACACTTCACCGTCGTCGGAGCCAAAGTCGCCGGAACGAGGTCTCCGGCAGCATCGAAGATTGGAAACTTACTCGTCGTCGCTTCAATTACAAAAGCTTTGACAGCACCAGGAGGAACACGTAACCTAGAAAAATACAACGATTCAATTCCCCTATCAGAAACCCTAGTCCTCCAAATCCTCCGCCGCAACAATTTAGATGCCGCCACTAAACTCGACTTCTTCAAATGGTGCTCTCTCAGGCCCAATTTCAAACACTCCACCGAAACTTACTCTCAAATGTTCAGATCCATTTGCTATTATTATTTTCACAATCACCGGGAAGATATTTTCGTTCTACTCAACTCCATGAAGCATGATGGAGTGTCGCTTAATTCGGCCACATTTAAGTTGTTGCTCGACTCGTTTACTCGAGCTGGTAATTTCAATTCTGCGCTTGAGCTTTTGGAATTCATGGAGAGTAATCTGAAAAATTCTAATAATAATTGTTTAAGTCCTGATGTGTATAATTCTGTACTTATTGCACTTGTAAAAAAAAATCAAGTTAATTTAGCTTTGTCAATTTTCCTTAAATTGTTGGAAACTTATGATGGGAATGGTAATAGCATTGGGATTAGCGATGCTGTTGCATGTAATGTGTTTCTTGTTGGTCTTAAGAGGGCTAATATGAGGGATGAATTTAAACAAGTTTTTGATAAGCTTAGAGGAAAGAAGAATATTTTTCCGTTGGATAGATGGGGATATAATATATGCATTCACGCATTCGGGTGTTGGGGGGATTTGTCTAGTTGCTTGAGTCTTTTTAAAGAAATGAAGGAAAGGGGAAGTTGGTTTAGTCCCGACTTGTGCACTTATAATAGCTTGATTCATGTGCTTTGCTTGCTCGGGAAGGTTAAGGATGCTCTTGTTGTGTGGGAGGAATTGAAGGGATCTTCGGGTTTGGAACCTGATGTTTATACTTATCGAATTGTTATACAAGGTTGCTCTAAGGCTTACCTGATAAATGATGCGATAAAAGTGTTCAGTGAGATGCAGTATAACGGTATACGTCCGGATACTATTGTTTATAACTCCCTCTTAGATGGATTGCTCAAGGCGAGAAAATTGACAGATGCGTGCAATTTGTTTCAGAAAATGATTGAAGATGATGGTGTTCGAGCCAGTTGTTGGACCTATAATATTCTTATTGATGGCTTGTTTAAGAATGGGAGGGCTTTGGCTGCTTATACCCTATTCTGTGATTTGAAGAAGAAAAGTAATAATTTTGTGGATGGGGTTACTTATAGCATTGTCATTTTGCATCTTTGTCAGGAAGGTAGGCTTGATGAAGCACTGAAGTTGGTGGAAGAGATGGAAGCTAGAGGGTTTACTGTTGATTTGGTTACCATTACTTCTCTTTTGATTGCAATTTACCGGGAGGGGCATTGGGACTATACAGAGAGGCTTGTGAAACACGTTAGGGAGAACAATTTAGTTCCAATTATTCTCAGGTGGAAAGACAGTATGGAAGCTACAATGAAAGCTCCACAGAGCAGAGAAAAGGATTTTACACCCATTTTTCCATCAAATGGGAACTTTGGTGATATTCTAAGCCTAGAAGATTTAACAGTCCCTGCGACTGATACTGCCCTTGGGGCAGAGGATGAGAGGGATCCGTGGTCATCATCACCATATATGGACATGCTGGCTAGTAAAGCGAGCTCCCAAAGTCATGCTACAAGAACATTCTCTCTTACCAGAGCAAAACGAGTAGACACTAAAGGTGCAGATTCTTTTGATATTGGCATGGTGAATACCTTCTTATCAATATTTTTGGCCAAAGGAAAATTGAGCATGGCCTGTAAGTTATTTGAAATTTTCACCGGCATGGGTGCTGACCCTGTTAGTTATACTTACAACTCTATGATGGGTTCATTTGTCAAGAAGGGATATTTCGACCAGGCCTTGGGTGTTTTACAGGAAATGGGCGAGAAGGTTTGCCCTGCTGATGTAGCAACTTACAATGTGATAATCCAGGGGTTGGGAAAGATGGGAAGGGCTGATCTTGCTGGTGCAGTGCTCGACAAGCTGATGAAACAGGGGGGTTACCTTGACATTGTAATGTATAACACCTTGATAAATGCGCTCGGGAAGGCTGGAAGAATTGAGGAAGTAAACAAGCTTTTCCGGCAGATGAAAGATAGTGGAATCAATCCAGATGTTGTCACTTACAATACACTAATTGAAGTTCATGCCAAGGCAGGTCAGCTTAAGCAAGCTTACAAGTTTTTAAGGATGATGTTGGAAGCAGGGTGTGCCCCCAATCACGTCACTGACACAACTTTGGACTTTCTGGAGAAGGAGATTGAAAAACTGAGATACCAGAAGGCGTCCATTAAACGCCCCAATGTTGATAACTCGTTATGAGAAGAACTTTCAGGTTTAGAGGAGTGAGTTCAGGTATGATGTTCTTCCATAAACTAGTGAATTCAGCATTTGCATAGCATGCAACATTGTTTAAACAGTTGTTCTTCTGGTCTAAAGTGGGAAATTGTTTTTTTTAAAGTAATGGTGGGCAATTCATATGGCTGGTATTCAGAATAGAGTTGGTTGTTTTTCATGAATGCAAAAGCAGGTAAATTTTCTACAAACAGCAATCCAGGAACTACTTTGATTTTCTTTTAATGCATAGTCTGAAGATTTGAAGTTTGAATCGCTGTTTGGCAATGATCTTGTTTTATGTTTTATCTATGGCTTCCCTAAGCAAACATGTTTCTGATACATCTGGCCTTTTCCGAAGAAATTGAGTATTTGTATGCTCATTGGTAACGCATTCTGACTTTTTAACACTTGAGTTTATATTTTGAAGTTGAATTCGAATTATGTTGGTGGTCAGATTTGATTACCTTATTTGGCATAGGGCTGAAGTTTATATCTACTTAGAGGATAGATAATTCATTTGGTTAAATAATTCGTTATAACCAGTGTTCTGATTTTTTGAGAATGCAATGTGATTGGTTAGAGCTCAAAATCTGGATTTGGCTAGGGCTTTTCCGATCCACTTAGTCTATCCTACCCGTCATGCAGAGTTCAGATCAACTGAGAAATTTATGAAGACCGGAAGCTATAGCATACAGAACTATAAGAACTATAATCACAAGATTAGGAAAATAAAAATGAAAAATCAGTTTCCATACAAATACCCTTTATTGATAGATTCTTAAAAATCACATCTTCTATTATTGTTCTCTTTTAGTGACCTTGAAGGGCGCCAAATACAGCACTAGAGTTTTCAAGAGAGATGATTCTCGTTTTGCTTGGTTTGTTACATGACTTGCATAACTTGTTAACTCGGACAATATATGCCTGACATTGTCCTCATTCTGCATTTCCAAATTATGCTCTTACGTTCTCCAGGCTCCATGTCTTAAGTTTTTCATTTGAACAAATTCTTATATTTTAGGAGGCTCGGGAAGAAGTTGAATTCATAGAAATTGAATTGAGTGCCTAGAATTCATAGCAAAAGTGAGTGCAAAGGGTTGTCAAAACTCATAAATTATAGAAACAAAGAAGCAGAAGAAAACCATCTGACAGGAACTTGATGATGGCACAGAACTGAGCTCTCACAATGGCTATTTCTCATCTTAGTGGATTGCTTTGAAATGCTCCTCCTGGCCAATGAGCTGCTGACTGGCGAAATTGGAGATGTCAGGGGGAGAATAAGTTTGAAGATAAGAGAAAGCTAGAAGTTAATAGAACATATCACTGAAGCATGCATCTATTGGCAGCAAAGACATGTGGATTAACACCTCATATATTGTATTCTCCGATTCGTCTTCCTGAGCCGAAGGTCTATGGGAAACAGCCTTTCTACCCTCGGGGTAAGGGTAAGGTCTGCATACACACTATTCTCCCCAAATCCCACTAGTGTGATTTCACTTGGTTGTTGTTATTGTATATTTTATTTTCATACGAAGAATAAGAAGGTCAATACACCCCTCAATGAAGTGGGATGAAAATCATTGGAGACCAGGGTTCAATTCCCACCAAAGTCGCAAAAACCCTAAGTGTTCACTTCCTATTTGCCTGAGCCTCTTGGTGAACAGAGTTATATGGGATCTATGCTAGTGGGACTTTTGGAGATAACACTCTCTTACACTTCAGAAGTGTGTACGGCTCTTGTCGTAGAGATACGGAACTCAATGAAGAGGTGAATTGGAAGAAGGTTGAAGCAACCCAACGCAGACGCGCATCAGAATGCGAGGAAGTACAAAATATGGAGATATTAGCTAACTGAACACTGCCTGATATTAACTAGGTTGAATATCTTAATTTGATACACCATACAAAACATATGTATTTGAGTTGCTTTCTATTCTTTACCTAACTTTGGATTATATTTGTTCATTCTTTTCGAACATTTCCTTTTTGTATTTCTAGTTCTTGAACATTTCCTTTAGTACTCAAAATTTCATCAACATTCAACAGGCTCTCGAATTTGTTAATATTATTACTATTAATGTTTAATGTATATATTTTCCAAAAATATTTTCCCCTCATCAACCAAAAATCCAAATTCCAGAAAAATATTTATCTATTTTAAGGAAAAATGTTTTTCACAGAAAATGAGTTCCCTGATACCAATCACACTCTTAAACTAGACTGCTTTGACATTTTTGTTTGGAGCCTGGAGGTTTTAATGAAAAACACTCCGTCAATTTCACTGATTCTAGAAGGTTTTTAATGCGTTTCGCTTAATTATTTTCCGGGGAATTCTTAATTGGCTATTTCCGTAAGGTAGGGCTGTGCATAATTCGGTAAATTTACTGTACCGAAACCGAAAATTTTGGTATTTGGTATTCGTATGGTATTTGATAAGTTTTTTAAAAAAATGGTATTAGGCATGGTATTTGGTATTTTAAAATGAAATACCGAAATATCGATACAGTACCGAAATATATATTATATACTCAATACACATATTATTAATTATAACATAAATATAAAAAATCTAAAATTTTACTTTCCTTTATTCTCTAAGTTTATCAATTAACTCTAATCAAGTAACAAGAAATTTCTAATGATCAAATTTATTCCTTTATGTATATTTTTTTCTCTGGGTTGATATTTGCAGATTTTGGACAAAATTTTTGTCAACAAACGATTTTTATTTTTGTACTTTTGAGTACTTTAATTAAGAATATTACAGTCTATGACTTTATGCACTAGGTAGTATTCAAATCGAATAAATCGAAGTTACCGAAAGAAGAAAAATCGAACTATACTGAATTTAATTAGGTACAATATTGGTATAATATTTTAAGAAACGGAATACTAAAAATACCGAACCGAAATATCTAAATACCGTATCGTACCGACCAACGAATACCCTGACATAACGAGATTGTTCCGCCTAAAAACAGTATAGAATCAAAAAGTCAAAGTTACAAAAGAATCATAGTACTCTTCTTAAAATTCTCTACCAATTAAACCTCTTTGATTATTATTTTTTTTGTGTGTGAAATTAAAGTGAATTGGCAATGGTGGAAGAACTAGGCCAGTCCTGCGGATTGAAAGATTATTCCAAATCCTACTAAAAAGTTATTATTCTCTCTTTCCTACTTTATGTGATACGATACTATCTAATTTTGGATGTAAATTAGGACAAAGAATCTTCAATTTTTTAAAAATAATATTTATATTTATAAAAAGTACATAAGCTACTATAAATCATAATAATTTAAAAAATTTAAAAGACATGATAAAATCGCAGTCAAACAAAAATGAAAAATTTTCAGAAATCACTATGTTTTAGTGATTATTAGCTTGCCATAGCTACTATTTACTAAATTACTTCCTATAGCTATGTTTTAACTTGTTATAGAGTGTATTCGATATATTTAAGCTAATGTATTCATGAATACAATAGGAAAAGTCGGCGAAAAAAAGGGAATTATAGCTAACGTATAGACTGTATTCATATGTATTCGCGAGTTGTATTCGTGAATACAAAACGAAATTTGCGAAAAAAAAAGGGATTCAGCTGTTTAAAAATGGTAAGTGAATCAATTAACGCGATAGACTCCTAATATAACTCAACAAACTCACTTATGATACACAAAATTTGTATTTTCAGTTATTGAAAAGATTATCAACCGAAAAACACTCCAAAAACAGAGCAATCTTCAGAGATTCAATCCATCTTTCTTTTTTTAGTGGTATCTTTACTAATAGATTTATATATTAAAATTATATAATTACATTGAATACAGTTAAATACATAAAAATACATTGCATACACGAAGTATAGCAGGTCATCTAAAGTGCAAAAACATATGAATACATATTCAAGATACATTTGAATACATATAAACATCTGAATACATAAATTATATTAATTAAAAAAATATATGAATACATTCTACAATACATTGAATACATACTGTTAAATATATACTGCTGGACAAACAGTAAAACAAAGTGGAGCTTTGAAATTATATAATTACATTGAATACAGTTAAATACAGTGAATATATTAAAAAAGTAGAAAAAAACTAAAGACAGTGAATACAATAAAATACATGGAATACAGCGAGATACATTGAAATACAATGAAAAAAAGGATAACAGACTCTTCAAATTCCTCAGCCCCAAACTCCGTCCCCAGTCCACCGATATCCAGGCCGCCACCATGTGGGGCGTCGCCGCTGGTACCGGCGCCCTCTAAGTCGTCCAGGTAGTGAATCTCTCATTTTTGCTTTGAAAATTTTGAGATCTGCACTTGTATTTCTCCATATCTTTGTTTCTCCTTTATCCTTTTTTTTTTTCAGATCTTTGTTTCTACTTACCATAACTCTTTGGAGCAAAAAAAGTTGAATGCAGCACAACAAGGAAGGGGGGAAGCGGTCGCCGGCACAGCCCCTGCTAGGGTTTCTAAAGCAGGGGAGAAAAAAATCGGGGGAAAAAGAGAAGAAAGAGGAAAGAGAAAGGAAGAGAGAAGTTTACTTCATATACGGTAATTTTGTGAGAGAAAAAAAATATGAGAGAAAAATAATACACAGCGTATTTAATGGCTTAAAGGTAGAAAGTGACCATAAATAGATATTTTGCTATAAAAATTAAAAGATAGCTATAGGAGATAATTTTTTTAAAGGGTATTTATTTATAATAAATAAGGTATCAACCTTTGCTATAGGAGGTAAAATTTCCAACAAAAATTCATTTGACTCTATGCATCACATAAAGTGAGACTGAGAAATTATTATATTGATATAAAACGGATTAATATGACTAACAACAGGACCTCAACATATGGTTCAATTGACAGTTTCAGGCTTTAAAAGTCTTCCATTTTTCTTCTTTACTTGTCCTTGGGCACGCGCATTGCACGCCTATTCCATATAATTAGTAAAAAATTATATCGTCTTGTACATGAATAGTAAAACGCTTTGAATCATAATTGTATTTATAAGAAAAAGATTGCGCTTAGAAATCATTTATAATAATAATCTAAATATTTAAGCTAAGAAAAACAAAAGGAGAAGATAAAATATTAGCTCAAAAAAATTATTTGACTTTTTAAGAATTGTAAATGTTAGCTCAAAAAAATTACTATAAGCTGAAGTTAAAGAGCTTAACTTTGTAAAGTGAAGAATTTAGATACATGGACCTTACTAAATTCTTTGATAATTCCCAAGTCAAGTTTAATGTTACAAAACTAACTTTTGTTATTAATATTGAAGGTATTATTAAAATAACTTTTAAGGGCATAAAAGTCCAATAATAGTATAGGGTTATTTTAGTCTTTCACATTCAACTTTTGATCTTCATGCTTATAATATAGTATGATATGATATGATATGATGATTAATATTCAGGACAAGATAATAGTATTTAATATTGCAATATTAGAACCTTATTATTTGCATGTTAATTTACAAGTTACCATAATTAAGCTGGTCAAAAAATTTAGCTAGCGTTTGGCCATAGATTCCTAAATTTATTCTGAAAAATCTAATTTGGGTGAAGTTTGGTTTGAGGATGAAAATATGTTTGGACATCTGTTTTGGGTGAATTTTGATTTGGAAAAACATGAAACATGACTTATACCCATAAGTTTTAAAAACTATCACAAATATCCAACAGTACCATTATCAATAACATTCATTATATTATCGCAAACCATAGTCATGAACATAAATAAATTTGATACAAAATTATCGTTTTTATAATGAACTACATAATACACTATCAGATGACCGTGAAGACGAAACAACATCATTATAAAATAATAAATGGTGGGCTTTTTTATAAAATATAAAAGTTTGGGACAATTTTTAAAAAATATAATAGTGATATTTTGGTCCAAAACCAGCTATGATTTGGGATTTGGTCAAAATGTAGATAAAATCTATGGCCAAACATATATTTACCAAATAAAAACTAAATTTATTTTGACAAAATGTATGGCAAAGGTCTTTTAGAAAATCAAGCTGGGTGCAGGATCGCCGGCCAACCCCAATGGCAGGATCTGTGAAAGGATATACAATTCAAACGCAAAGCCTCTTCAAAAGTCACTGTTCTATTTACGATGTTTTTCATTATTTCAGCGTCAACTTTAAATAGAAAATTTGAAATTGAGAAATTAATTTTCGGAGTATTTCAAATGAAATACATGATTTTCCACCACAAGAAATTTATATCCAAATGCAATCAATATACTTAAAAATACTCTTTTCCAATTTAATTTCAAAAGAAAATGCAATTTTTTTAATTTTATCAACAATTTGCTTGTCTCATTCCCATTATCCCTGTTTCTACCACTGTAGGTTTACATTTTTAATCCCAACCTCGAATATAGAATTCAAAAGAATCAAGTTATCGCATTCTCTAGATAATTCAAATTGAAGCAATACTCTTATCTATTCTCTTTAAACGACTGTACATGAGCAAACGCTGCAAACCTAAAGAGAAACTTTGTCATTACCATTAATGTATATTTAGGTTCGTTTTGGTTTGGAGACAAGTTAGGCTGAAATTAGTTATACTAGTATTATTTCTTATTAACTGTTTAGTATGTTATTAATTCTAGGATTGTTTTATCCTATGATAATTTATCCTAGAATTATTACTCTAGATCGTGGCAAGTATAAGTTATTTTAATATTATTTTTAAAATTAGAATAACTTATCGCATGATTAGTAACCAAACACAGAATAAAACGATACTAAATTTTTATCCCGATGATTATTTTTGCTTATCTATCATACCAAACAGCCTCTTAGTGTTTATTATGGATAGGGATTAAATAGAATTAGACATAATAAAATAGGAATTTAAATATTTAGTACTTATTTTTTCAATTTCAAACCAAATATTATCCAAAAGAAGATAGAATGCTAAGGCAACGCCATGCAATGTTTTCGCAGGGAAAAACAACGCAATGACTTGGCCAACACGTTAGCCAAGTGGGGCCTACTCCTCAACCCCTCGATTTTTTTGGTGGGCCCACTCTTATTCTTCTTCTGACTACTCTTCACCAACGCCGCCGTTTCTCCACCGTTACTCGCCGGAATCACCGGCGGCGGAACACAACGGCGGCTCTGTCTTTTCTTGATTGCACTTAACTCCATTTCGGGATTGAACTTTACAGGCCCGAACATGAACATTCTTCTCCGAGATTTTTCTGACATGGAGGTTAGTGCAGTAATATTCACCTTCTGCACATTTTGTGAACTGTAAAACCGGGCCGAGTTGGCCCGTTTCTGGTTCATCGCCGTCGTAACGGGCCGATGAAATGAATTGGAACGAAATAATGGAGACAAATAAGTCTCATTCAATTGCTCTTCTAATTGCCTTTTGTCATTATTTTCATGGCTAATTTTTTTACCGCAGAAAATGATATCTGAAAATGTATAATTTTCAGAATCAGATTCAGTGAAAAATTCAAAAAAAATCTTGAGGAGAAGAGGAATTTTTGGGGCTCTCGTTTCCATCCTTCATTTGTAGGTCAGATAAAGAAATTGTTTCTAAATCTTCTTCTACTCTTCGTTTTTCAGCTTTGATATCCATAATCAAGAAGCTTTCAAGTTAAATACGATGTAAAAACAATTTTTGGTACAATAGAACGTAAAATATATATATATATATATATATATATACTTATATACTGTACTATGTTGTGAAGATGTGAAGATTTATGGGAAAATATATGTACAATCACAAAAGTGATGTCCTTTCATTTTTCTTATTGTTATTTTTATTTTTATGTTTATTTTATCCTTCCCTTGTTGATGTTACTTAATTAGATGGAACGGCTTCTAGATAGATAGGACTAGAATTGAAGAAATTAAGGGGTTGATTACATGGAGAATTAGAATTTTCATTGATATCAAAATATAAAAAATTAAACCCAAAAAAAAGTAAAAGGAAGTCAATATTTAGTATAAATACATAAAAAGGAATTTTTATCTAACTACTTAGTATAATTTTTCGGTAAACGGCTCTGCCACTAATCACATGCTAGTTATACAAAAATTATGAAATATTTTATACTTTATCCCGCATAAAATAATACATATATTCTAATTTCTAGCTTAACTTATTATGCTTAAAAAAAAAATTATACGACCAACCAAACACACTAGTATAAGTTAAGCAATAATTATTTATGATACTTATACGAGATTTTATGTTAGAAATTATTTTTTCAATATCACCAATCCAAGGAGGTTGGAAAATTGTAAAGAAAATAAGGTTACTAGAAGAAGACCGGAGGAGGTCAAATAGTAATGTGAAAGAAGGTGGGAATTGGGAGAGGAAGGTAAGAAGTGCTAAAACGTTATCTAGAAAAAGATATGATAGTATTAATTTCTAACGTCTAGAAGATAATGTGATATTATCTCGGAACAAGCCAAAGACATTGATCCATTTAATGTGTGGAAATGACATCAATTAACTAATTTACAATATATTTAAAGATTAGTCAATTCGCTCAAAGTTTAGAATATGACGTACTGAAATTTAAACGTCAAAGTTCAAACTTCAGGATATCGTGTTCGTTCGAAAATTATATCCAAAATTTAAATCTTATGTCTTGAATTTTAAATTAGTACTTAGTTCAGAAAAGGATACTTAGTCCTGAGTTTTAAATTAGCAGCTCAAAAATTTAGGACACTAAGTCCTGAATACCAAATTAGCAGCTCAAAAATTCACTATATAAAAATTTAAAATACTTAGTCTCGAAGTTTGAGTGAATAGTCTAATTTTTAAATACATTTTAAATTACATATATATTTTAAAAGGCTTAAAAGTGTCTAATGGTATACTTCGTCCATATAAAGTTGATGAAGCAGTTTTAATGGCAAGGTTAATTACGACTGTCTGAATTAACATATCTTGATTAATAAAAGTGTTAAACGGAGAGATATGACAAGGCCGTGGTTAACATGGAAAAAAATGAAACAAAATGATAAATAGTGGAATTCTCCAGATTATTAACAAAGGAGACAACTGCACAAAAATGGTAGAATTACAAACTACTCTCTTCGGCCCCAAAGATTAGTCAGTCTGACAAACTAAATTTGTTTTAGAAATTATTTTGATGTTTAAGCAAAACATCAAAATACAAGAGCGTCCGGAAAGCTAGAAATAACTTATTTTATTATTTTATGCGGGACAAATGAAATAAGAGTACAAATATTATCAATATATGGATTAAATTAACTAAAATGACAATAACGCCCCCATCATCTTCAAAACCAATTTATTTAGGGGTCGTTTGGTAGGATGCATTAGCTTTGTGTATTAGTAATACTTTGTTTGGTACACTTTTTGAACCTATGCATTAGTTATGCAAGCATTAGTTATACACCCTATTTGGTATTATCCTATGCATAACTAATGCATAAGAAACCATGGTATTAACAATGCAATAGGTTTTAATGCATGCATTAACTTAGTTAAAGACTAAAATGTACTTCGAAATTTATACTTGATTAAAATATGCTATTATATAATGCAAGTTTGAAATAATCCAAGAAAGTGAGAAATAAAATTATATCCCTAGTAAATAAATAAAGACTTAGCATATTTTCTATTTTATAAATAAATATTAAGTTCTATACTACAATATAGGTAGACAAATCAAATAATTTGTTTAAACCCTTTTCATATACAAACATTCCTCAACATATGTTTCTTTAAAAAAGATGTTGTGTGGACTGGTTATGAGAGTATTTTTGTAAACAAACAATTCTTTTAGAAATTGTGCAGTATTTTAGTACATCAAACCAAACAATGGATAAGAAATATGTCAGCATAACTAATACCAACATAACTAATACCAACATAACTAATGCAAGCATAACTAATATCAGCATTACTAATGCACCCTATTCAGCATTATTCTTATACACTCTACCAAACGACCCCTTAATACAACAAACCAAACATCCAACCACAAATAAGCCCTCCATTACTAATTTATGCATTACATTCCTTTCATTGCTTAATTTATCGTTGCATTACTTGTTTTGACATTATGCAATCTATGCATAACTAATCCGTGCCTAGTTTGCATGTGAACCAAACGGCCCCTAACTTCACATTAGTTTATTTGCACTTAAAGTGGATATTGGGGGAATTAGAAGTCGAAACAAGCATGAAGAGTATTGAAAGCATATGTTTGAGTTGCAGGAAAAGGTCCCAGGAGATTAAAGAGAAAAAAGTTAGATATCAAATTGCAATCAGTAACACTAGAAACAGCCCAAAGCTGCTGATACCATTTGCAAGCCAGTGAAAGCGTCAACTCTATTTGTTGCGTTTCTTAGCCTGCTTGCCCTGGCCCTTCTTAGGTGGTCCCTTTCCACGACGTTTCAGCATTTCAAGCTTGCTCAGTCGCTCTTGCTCTTGCCGTGCCATCACAAGAGGATCATCTTTCATTATATCGTGCGGGTACCATTGTGACACCTTTTCACCAATGAGCTTCTTGCGTAAAACCTTGTGAGATGATCTCTGCCCAGTTGGATTAAGCACATGACCAAATATCCTGGCCCTTGCCTCAGCCACCCCTTCAATGGCTGTAGCAGCTAGCACATTCTTCAGTCTGCCAAAGTTCATTTCTTGGTTCTGAAAGCAGTTCCAGACCCGGATTCACTGCACAAAGAAGAAGCAGTCTCAACAATGGTTCAGTGAGAATTCTAATGCAATTGCAAATACATCAGACTCCGTGTTCTTAGAAGCACAGCAAAGAGACAAGATCCCTAACGTTTGAAGTGAAAATCGAGAAATGAAGCACATAATAAACTGAAAATTAAGGAACCACGAAACATATACTATGAATTTAGCACTATAATAATCAAAATGCAACTAAAATAACTAATCTCATTATCTAATACTATATAATAAAGCCGAATTTTAATCTACTCAAAATAGAGACTCAATGAACCAACTAAACCTCCTTTGGATCGCTTAGCACATCGTTGCAAATAAAATAACTAATCTAATACTATATAATAAAGCCGAATTTCAATCAACTCCTCAAAATAGAGACTCAATGAACCAACTAATCCTCGTTTGGATCGCTAAGCACATCGTTGTTTGAAGTTCACACTTCTTTGAAGCACATGGCTTCATCCAAGAAGCACTACCCCCCGCTTCACATCGATATCTTTAAAGCAATGAAGAGATGACTTTTAATAACACTGATCAGGATCAACAAAAACCGGACTCCACCACCTGGAAAGGTCATTCAAATGGCCTCTTGTCGGTGAAATCTTGCTACAACACACTGTCACCTCAGAATAACAGTGGAGCTTGGCCACGGAAGAACATATGGCATAAAAATGCACCTCTGAAAACCTCGTGTTTCTCTTGGTTAGTGGGGCAAGGGAGGCCTGCCTCATCCAAAACAACCTTCAGCTAAGAGGCTTTCAGATTTGTAGCAGATGTCCTCTCAGTGAAAATCATTATAAAAAGAGATGCATATCACATATTTCTTCATTGCAAGATCACATATCACTCTGTAAAATTTATTTTTTGCTTTACTTGGCATCTTCTGGACAATGACAAACTCCATCAGAGAGCTCTTCACATGCTGGAACATGGACAGACTCAACAAATAAGTGTTACACAATTTGGAATACAGCTCCCCATGTTATTCGGTGGACTGTTTGGACAGAAACGAATAGCAGAATCTTTGAAGGCAACAAGAGAAACATTCTTAACCTTAAGTCTAGAACTTTTCCATAACCTGTTTTTCGGATCAAAATGTTCTTATGTACAGGACGTAGATGCCTTGTTAGAAGTAATCTAGGATCTGCACAACTTTGAACTATATGTTATTGCGCTATCTTAGTGTTGTTTACTCTCTAATAAAATTTCTTATTACTTGAAAAAAAAAATGAGTACATTACTTTAACAACTTTCATAAGAACTTCTACCTCATCCTTAAAACCCCTGATCACCAAAGGTGAGTTTTCTCTCCCTCTTTTTCTTTGGTACAGCTTTATAAAATGCTTAGCATCCATTGAAATGGATCAACAATAATAATTTCCACGAGGCCTTCTAGCTTCTTTTTCAAACTCAAGGGTGATGATATTGTCAACCCTAACAAGTATGAACACCGTTGTCACCTTTGCCGCAGAATTTTTCCTACCAATGCGCCTCCGCTACTGCATGTTTCAATTCATCTTTGAATCCATTTTCTCTACGTTCGCCCAGGGAAGAAAAGAGTTTAACGAACCAATTAGCTAGTACAGTTTTCCAGCTAACAATGATATCACAACATGATCATACTATTACTTTAGGCAGAGTTTGAGAATAACTTAAAATGACAGCAATTGCAATGAAACGTTGGTATTCTCGATGAGATGGTCTAAAAATAAGTATGCTACATGAAGCGCAATTGAAACTGAGTGTGGCCTAGTAATATGAAGGTACATCTTTTTCTTGGTCACATGAGATGTCATAATCACGGGCGGATTTTGTCCTTGCCAAAAACAATCATGGGTGGACTTTGTTTCGGACAATATTGATACTATGATATGTGTAGATTAAAAAGATGTGTATGTATAAACCATACTTATTCTGAACAGCCAAAATTTAAGAGTCGCCTCAGGTTACAACAACAACATACCCAGTGTAATCCCACCTAGTGGGGTCTGAGGAGGGTAGTGTGTACGCAGACCTTACCCCTATCCGTCTCAGGTTATAATTAATAAACCATAGGATTTTCCCCACCCTGTAAATTATAAGCGTAGGATTGAAAGATGGTGTTCTTAATCCCAAACAGAAGGGGGAAAAAAAGATTGAAAAAGGACGATGAAGAAAAAACATGGCTGCCGCCCCTATGTTTAAATTATGAAGGGCTCACTGTTATGCTAGTAGCAAATTAGAAGAGGGCGACCAGAATACGAGGTTCTTACCCTCATGTTTAGAGTGCGACGGACTCAAACAACATTTCAGGCTCGTTGCAGCGATAAGTTTCATAACTTATACAAATTCTATGTTCTTCGAAAAAAAATGTTAAATACAAACAATTGCAGATGTCAATAAGCAGTCCCAAGGGAAATATGAAAAATGAACTGAAACCAAAACAGCTGAAAAATTAAGACTTTAGAGTCTAAATATTAGCTAACAATTTATTTTAATGCAGAGAACTATAATGATAGAAAAATCTGAACATTCAGAACAAACACACACACACACACACACACACACACACACACACACACAAAAAAAAAAAAAACAGATAGAAAACAAACGGAAAAAAATTGGTACTGTCCGACCTAAATCATTTGCAGAAACAAATAATTAACATGCTGGCAGCAATACAGGTTGAAAAATGACTATTTTCTGATACCGTCCAAATTCAATTTTGCGTGAGGAAAAATGGAAATGGCAGGAAAAAGTAATTACACGGCTTCAAAACTAATAAATTGCCAGTAGGTAGAATCAAATGCACCATAAACTCAAATCCATAAGCACGCAGGCATACAACGCCATAACACCACCGGCAACCCCCCCCCCCCCCACACACACACACACAGAGGTGGAAAGGAACTGACCGGAGAAGCCGCCGACGGTGTTGGATGACGGAAGAGCGGCGACTGGGGTGAGCCTTGAGGGTTTCGTTCCAGCGGGTAGCGATGGGTTTGACGTTTGAGGGTTTATTGATCTGGAGTTTTTTCCCCAATTCTCTTTATTACTGCGTAATTTGTGTCAAAAATTCATAAACACTGAAGAAATTTTGTAGCAACTATGGGCCTTAACTTTTTAAAAAATAATTATTTATTTGAAGTTTATTTTCTTAATCTTTTTTAAATGAAAATTATTAATAATTTTCTTATAATGAATTTTTTAATTTATAATATAGCTTAGGTAAGATTTTATCGGTTTTAATTTTGAAAATTTTCTTTCCGCAACATAAGTTATTAACATTATTCTATAAGCAATATGGGCATTTGAAAAATAATTAAATCTTTTTATTTGATTGAATATATCAGTTAAACTGTTATCTTCTAATTGTACTATTTTAACACTTTTAATTCAGAGAATAAATTTAAATCAACAATATCAAACTGATTATTATACTTTAAGGAACATTCAAGATTAAGACAATATTTTTTTCAAATTTCCATCATCTAGCGATCTCTGTTTTTTTACTCTAAATAGAAAATCAAAAATAATTTCATATGCTTCGAATTCTTTAAATATATTTTGAAGTTGTAAAATAACCTCCTCTACTATGTATAAAAAAGTAATCAACTCTAAAATACTCTTCAAGAGATTGTGAGATTTCGTTATCAACATTCTCATTAAATTATTTTTTCTATATATCACACGTTTCTTATAAAATTAGGCTTCGATATTCATTTTAAATACAATTTTCTTGGCAGAAATCATAGCAATTGCAAACTCTTATTTTCTATATATGCTAAAGAAAGAAAAAGAAATCAAACATTTTTACTTCACTTTGACTTTTTAAAAACTTATATGTAGCCTATCACATGTTACAAATATGGAGCCTAAATCAATTGCTTTACTTGCTTTAAGGAAGGGGCGTCGCCCGTTAGGTGATTGCAAATAGCTAGTAAGCTTGAAGTGTCCTAAAACTTTACAAAATATTATAAACAAAAAAGATTTTTTTATAAAGAAAAGGACGAACAACGAATATAAAATGAAGAGAAAGTTAGGAAATTTGTTTTGAGAGAAGTATTTTGTGAATAAACAAATATTATTAAGGATAAACTAATAAAAACCTTGGTCAAACTAAAAGTGCTTATAGGTTGAAAATTATAAGTTAGAGGTGACCAACTTACGATTTATGACTAATTTTAGCTTATAAGTACATTAGATGTTTACCAAACGCGTAGATAAGCAAAAAATGTACCTATAAGCCAGTTTGATCAGTTTTTAAGTTTAGCCAAACACTATCTAAGTTGTAGTATTATAAAAATGTAATTCATTAATAGTATTCCTGAAACGTAGCCGCATTTCTATTAATTATACATCATTTGGAACAAAAACATAAATGATGTAATAAATGTTCAATTATCATTTAGAAAATGCACTAATTAATCTTCATACTCACTCAATTTCAACTCTGTGACGTTGTTTCTTTAATAGTCTGATTAAAAAAGAATTTGTATAGATGCATAAATATTGTGGTATATTTTTAAGGCACAAATTTTAAAAGTTTTATAACCCTGCGTATATGATATGTTAAAGTCATAAGTTTCAAAAGTGTATATTTTTTCTTAAACTTTGTATCAATTCAAAATATATCACGTAAATAAAACGAAATGAGTATGCTTTAGGCTGTTTGCAAAATTCACAAAATACGTAATATAAATGGTCAATAATCATCTTTCTACTTTTGACAAACAAAGGTACCTCAAACAGTAACAGAGCTAGAAAACTTGCATATAGCGTTTAAAATTTAACATATATTCATAAAAAGTAATTTTCGACTTATATAAATAGTATAATTTTCTATATACTCAGTATAATTTTTTGAACAAGGATGTTCAACTGAACACTCTTCATTTTATATAGTGATGACACTAACCTCAAAATATAAATTTTTTTAAAAAATCATTCATATATTTACCCATGTTATAAATAGTATTTTATTTATGATGAATGTCTATATTTTAAAGAGATTTTAGGGTTTTTTACTTAGTGGCTAAATCATTTTTTCCCTATAAATAGAGGGTTTTATCACATTGTAATCCATCCCAAATCAATAAGAATTCTCTCTATCTACTTTTCTCTCTAATGCTCTTCTTCATCTTCTTTTATTGTTTTATAACACGTTATCAGCACGAGACTCTAACCAATTAAGTAAAAGCTTTGGGATTGAGCATAATGATTGTCAATTGTTCCATGAACTTCCTTCGTGATTAAATTCTGGATTTAAAGTAAGTATTTTACTTTATTTTTCTCTTTTGAATTTTTGAAATTCTATAATTTGATTTTAAATACAAGCAAAGGTAATAAATTTTGATTATAACTCTAATAGAGTTTGTAAGATATTATAACCACCAAAAGTGGTAAAAATTTTATGTCTTGCCATGATCAAATTCATGTATGATTGTGTGCTTAAGAAGTGGAAACTCGTCCCATTGAATTTGCTTCATTCTCATTCCCTTAAGAGAATGTGATAGCAGTATGTGATAAGTGTGAAAGAAGACAAAATTATTACCATGAATATATCAATGGATGTGGATGTGGCAATAGACGAAATTATAATCGTCATCATTGTGGTAATGAGAACAATAAGTATTCTCAAAATAATCCTTCACTATGTGAAAGTAACATTTGTCATCGATTTGTCATGAGATTTTGTAAAGCACGTATAAATGATTATAGTACATTCATGATGTGAATGTGACAACATGTGATTTATGAATACATATTCATTCTTGGGAAAAATATGAGTGTGCTAGTGGTATATACCACACTCGCCTCTAAAAGAAGGTTTGATAAGAAATAAGAAAATAATGTCATTATTATGGCATAAATGGTCATTGATCACGTACTTATTGTACGCCAAAATATTTTTGCAATGTGATTATTACAAGACAACGGTAATGCAAGAAACAAATCTTGCATATAATTTTGACCATAACCACAATGGTATAACTTTCTCTTTAAAAGAGATATTCACCATATGGATGTTGATAAATATGTGGTAGTACAAAATTAATTGAGAGTTCTAAAAGAGCCAATTATTACTATTTTGGAGGAACAAAATTGATTATCAATAAGACATTATGTTGTAGTAAGTCTCAAAGAAACTTATTGAGTTTCTAAAATATTCGCAAAAGCGATTGGTTATATTGAGATTATAAATAAAGGAAAATTTTAATATCTTATATTACTACAACTTGTAGCGGGTGATATGTATGTAAAAAGCTACTCGCTTTATTCTTCAATTTGTACTATACAAACAAAAGAATGCCACAATAAAGTAGAAGTTTGTTGATATAAAAACTCATATCATAATAAACTTGGAGTTTATTCATAATTGCGCGTGTCATGATGTAAACCTGAAGTTTCCTAATACAGACAATTTTATCAAGCATGGCCTATTGAACAATCTTGATTTAGATGCACAAAATAAATGAGAATTAACATGGATAAGTGTTGAAGAAGATTCTTTATGAATTCTCTTACGTTGCTTGTTCTCACGATTATTATACCAACTAAAATTGGGATTGAATCCCTTGAACTATGAAATTTATCAAAGGTGAATATGGGTCCATTCACCTGTAATGTAAACCTTATAAAGATGCATCTATGAGTTGGTTACATGTGCGATTATTATTAAACCGCAACCTGGTGTTTGTGAGGTAACTTGCTCAATAATTTAATATAGAGCATAATTTTCATATTTTCTATTCAAGACAGTCCATCTTGATAAGTCGGTTTACATCACAGTTGGTTTAGTAAAATGATTTATTGAGTGTCTTCACCTAATAGTTAAACTATTGCTTATGAGAACAAAGTTATCTATATTAGTTTGATATATATTATACACGAAAGTATATTACATTCTCCCCTCACAAGTGGTTCAGGGTCAGGAACCAAATAATTTCATCTTATTATTATTGACGTGCGGTGTATATTTTGATTAACACCATAATGCACAAAGATGAGTTCCCAAAGTTAAGGAAGCAAGTTAGTTTTTCTAACATGAGTGGGGGACAGGATAAACAGTTAAGAAAATGTCACGTAGAATGAATTATCATTTCTATATCTAGATCCTCGAATAAGATAATATGAACTTGAAGTTCATAAAAGATAATTTATCTGCAATATATTGGCAAGACGCATTTGCTGACCCAAAGAAAGTAACTAAATTCTCACTGAAAATGCTCCTATTAAGTCCTAGAAGAACAAAGTCTATGGTGCGCTTAAAGCATATAGACAAATCGGTTTCAAATAAACTTCTTGATGAAGAATACGAGCAAATGATCAGAATGATCATAAAAGAGGCAAGTGATCTAGAAGATCACATGACATAAAACTTCATAAAATATCATGAGAGATTCAGGTACCTGAATATATAAATGAAGAGATCTCTATGTTATGTCTTTATGAAAAATAAGGAGGTTGGAACCGATATAAAATATTTGTCGACGACATCTATAATAACGCTAAATATATATGAGGATCTTAAGTCTGGAGAAACAATTCAAGTGGAATTTGGTTTCATATGAAAGACATGTAGTTTTGGATATATAGTTCAAACACTCGAAAATATAAAGTCAATAGGTGTGTGCAATAACTTTCATGTATTTTATATGTCGGCATGACATGAAAACGTGATATAAATCTAAAGTCTATTTATATGGCTTATTTGACTATACTTATATGATAATCTCTGAAGGATTTCAATTGCTTGAAGCATATATAATTCTTGATCTTGAAGTACCACATCATCAGTACAATTTATGCACAAATGTATCTTGCTATAACTATAAGTATGATAATGTGATAGCGATAATTTTTTACCTCTATGGAGATATTTAAAAGGCCATTCCACGACAGTTTATGAAGACATTATATATCTATTAAGGATGATGTTCATTCAAGTTAATATGACTGATTTGTGTATCAAATCTCTACCAACGATATTTTGAAGATGGTGCACAAGATTGGAATGCGAAGGCTCAAGGATGTGAATTGATGCTCTCATTAGGGGGAATTAATACGCGTTGTACTCTTTTTTCCTTACAAGATTTTGTCCCACTGAGTTTTTCTTGCAAGGTTTTTAACGAGGCAACCAAAATGCGTATTTCTAAACATGTGTACTCTTTTTTCTTTTCTGTAATTTTTTTCCCACTGGGTTTATTTTAGTTAAGATTTAACGAGACACATTATCTATTGAACAATAGTATTTTATTTATGGTGAATGTCTATATTTTAGAGAGATTTTATAGTTTTTTACTTGGTGGCTAAGTCACCTTTTCCCTATAAATATATGGTTTTATTCCATTGTAATTTATCCCAAATCAATAAGAATTCTCTCTATGTACTTTTCTCTGTAATGCTCTTCTTCATCTTCTTTTATTGTTTTATAACAACCCATTATATTTAGCTGATTTATGTTGATCTCATTGTTAGCATTAGCAATGTACTTTGGCATAATACTTGAGATTGTTGCCGTGCAAGTAAATCTTAAGCAAATGTCATAAATGAAATTTAATTATAAGTTGCATTTTAGAAGTGGGGTTTATAAATTGTATTTTAAAATGCAATTTAAGTAAATGAAACATCTCCGGATCGTATGTTATCTGGAATAACTCAGGACACACGTAAATCGCAATTCACATATGAGTTTGCATATTGTTTTGAAATTCTCACAAATGTTGCCGTAAGTGAAATTTCTCAACCAAAATTGCGCACTTTGAATAGAAATTATAAATTCCATCTATGTGACTCCTCAATTGTCCATTAAAAAAAATAGATGACATGGATCGATTTATATTTGATCCTTTTTAATATACTTGTTATTTAATCTGTTTTTAATAGATCGGTTATTTAATTTATTTTATTGAGCAGGTTGGACGAATATATAAAATATTTATCCATTTTGTCAACACTAATTGACAATTGAAACGTAATATTATTTTTAATTTATTTTAAATATGCTCACTTTACACTAAATAAAATTGAATTTACAGTTATTATGTTGAGTCCTCAACCTTTTAAATATGCAAACTTCTCTTGATTATTTTCTCTCAAATCCCCCCTTCATGAAAAATTATAGCTTTAGCACACACAATGAAGAAAGTCGAAAAGAGGTTTAATAATTTCAAAATTTCAGCATCAATTACACTTTAAAAAAATCCAACATCAATTCAAAGTATATTAACAATTTTTTTAGCACCATAATTTAATAACCAGTTTTAAAAATCACCAAACGCAGCACCTACAACAAATTCCCAAGTATTGTTAGGCAGTGCATGAATAGATAGTTCCTATATCATCTTCACTAGATATGTTAAAGAGGTTTATAGCATATTTGGCTAAGTTACAAAAATCAGTTTATTTTTTATAAATGTTTCTTTTCAAAAGTGTTTTTCTCAAAAGTACTTTTGGCGAGAAATTATTTGTGTTTTGCTAATTAATTTGAAAAGCACTTTTGAGCAGCAGTTGGTGTTTGACCAAGCTTTTAAAATTGTTTCTAAGTGTATTTTTCTCAAAAGTGCTTTCAAAAAAATGCTTTTGGAGATGAGCTACTTTTTTTTTTTTGATTCTCCAAAACTGATGCTTCTTCTCCTCGAAAGCATTTTTTTTCCAAAAGGTTGGCAAAACACTTTAACTTTGAAAACAAAAAATACTTTTTTTGAAAAAAATTACTTCTAGGATGGGAGAAGTTTGGCCAAACAAGCTAATATAGTTCCTTGATTCCGGATAAGTTAAATTGACTCTCGAGAAACGTAAAATAACACATAATTTGAGGCGGGCGAGATATTTAGTTGGATTGTCTAGGTCATGCTCAATGCATTAACTGGTATCATGAGAGTGTACCTTTATGCTATATAAGATAATTATGATGTTTCATATTTGTTAGGAGTCAAGGATTTATCGAAAATAACCTCTATATTTATACAAGGTAGGACTTAGGAGTAAAACTACGTACTCGCTATCTTTACCAAACTCTCCTTATAGGATTACACTGATTTTAGTTTTTTTTGGTTGTTGTATGAAGTTTCATTTTTATTAATTTTTTTCTCAATCATTCTTCTATAACTCATGCATACGTGTTAGTTAGACATGAAAATTGCAAGATGGGCATAATTTTGGAAAGTGCTTTATTTTAACTGTCACTTATTTGCTCGTGGCAAATGATCGACGGGAAGCCATTTGGCGCTTGAGCCACTTATGTGTGTGTTGTGTATGAGTCTACTAAAACTCAATCATCACTTCCACCAAGGCAATGCTACTGCTCATCTACACGCAAAGGAGGCTGTAACTAGTTCAAGTTGAGCAAGACCACCTTTTTGGCTATGCCACCACTCTATGTTTTGCAATAACTACACAATGACAAAAAAGATAGTACTCTTTTTGTTAAGTATTTACCGGAAAGTGTGTATAAGATTGCGAGTTCGAGTCACCCCAAGAGCAAGGTGGGGGTTCTTGGAGGGAAGGATGCCGATGGTCTATTGGAAACAGCCTCTCTACCCCACGGTTGGGGTAAAGTCTTCGTACACACTACCCTCCCCATACTCCACTAGTGGGATTATACTGGGTTGTTGTTGTTGTATATAATATCCTAACTAATACCCAGACTTTAGACAGAGTCCCAAATCGACAAAACACAATAGAGATGCTGAGTATATAAGTTAAGAAGTCTTGAGCCTCATTTGTTTTTTGAAAGATTAATACGTCTTAATCTGAATGCACTTCTGGATATTAAGATTATAACATCTTAATCTGAATATACATTTGAATATTTAAGTTGTTTATTAATATATGAATATCAAATGATTAAGACTGTTTATTTTTTTAACATCGGAATGTATATAATTTATCCTTATTTAAAAATTAATAAATAAACAATTCAAGAAAAATACTAATTAATTTAATATTCTATTAATAAATAATTTTTTTAAAAATATGGTAGTTAGTGATGGTGGTGACTGATGGTAGCGCTTATGGATATTGAATGGAGGTGGTGGTTGGTGGTAATTTTGATTGATGGTGGTGGATCTAGGTAGTAGATATTGGTGATTGATGGTGGTGGTTCTAGGTAGTAGTTAGCGGTGATTGATAGTGATAGTTGCGATTGAAGAAAGTGGTAGTAGTTTATAATAGTGGATAATGGCAGCTATGATTGATGATGATGGTATGCGTAGTTGATGGTGGTAGTTGAGGTGACTGTGTGGGTGGTTGTAGTTAAGGATGATGGTTCGTGGCATTAGTTGATAATAATGAGGATGATGTTGGTGGCATTAGTTGATAATAACGGGGATGGTGGGTGGTGGTAGCCGATAATGATAGAGTTGGGGGTGATAATAGTCGATAATGATAGCAGTGGCGGCTATGGTTGAAGATGGTGGTAATCAGTGGTGGTATTTGAGTTTGGTGGTGGTTGAGTGTGCTGATGGTTGGATGGCACATGGTGCATAGTGGCAGGTGACAATTGTGGGTGGTGGTGACAGTTAGTAATGAATGTGAATGATAGTATCTTAATGAAATTAAGTGTCTGTTATAGATCTTAATCAATAAGATCTATTCAGGCCCATTAATTGGATGAGAAATTAAAAAACAAACACACCTAATGATTAAATTCTGAATAATCAATTAGACTTAAAAAATAAACGCACTTAGTATCTGAGATTTGAATGATTAAGATTCAAACCTTCATTAAGTGCAAACAAATGAGGCATTAGACCCTAGTGACGGGTGGCAAACAAATGACGTGTTTTAAACCCGTGAGTACGGGTGGCAAATGGATTGTTTGGACTGGTGAAGATGGGCTGACTCATTGCATGGGTCATTACCCAACCCCGTCCAAAGTTCACTTGGATTAAGATGGGTTAGGTCAAGATGAGCTAAACAATAGGTTGTAACCCAAGCCGCCAAATTTTTGTAACATTCTCAACTTTTAAACAAGCATATATTATCTTATATTTTTGAATAAATGTCAATTCATGCCAAATAATTTCTTTCTTCAATTTGGATTTAGAACTTTATTTGATAGTTATTCACTTTATAATACTAACAAATATCGGAATAATTAAAAAGTAGTAAAATTATAATTTTCCACCCACCCCAACCCACCTCTCACCACCCCAACTCCCTACCCTACCGCTTAACCCCTACCCTATCCTAAATAGAAATAACCCGACTTGCTAGTGATATTATCTGCTATGGACTTAGGCTCTCATAGGTTTAAAATACATTAATAGGGTATACGGCTTATTAACTCAGATATCCACCATCTCTCTTGTGTTTTGACGATGTGGGGCTCTGTCTAAAGTTCGAGGTGTTATACTACGCCTATAATGGGTAAACTCAGTGACATTAATGTTTGACCAAAAAGTACAACTTTTGGTTGAAACTATTATTTTTATGAAATAATGTGTTAAACCTAATTAATGATAATATCTCTAGATGCAAATACTGAGAGCGTGAATAAGGTGGGACATATCCAATAAGAGGTTGATAATAATAAATATTAAATATTCATAAAGTATGAGTAATAATGGAAAAGTAACTGATAATAAATAGTAATAGATGACATTTAAGTAAATATGAGGAATGATTCATCAAATAAAAAATGGATTAGACGATTGTTCCCCCTGACAAAAACGAGTGACAGATAAATCCAAGACAGTTCGGACTATTCTCGGATCTGGTAAAAAATGTGAAATAATATCAACAGTGATCTTGATAAAAAGGTGATGTTTGTATCATTTCTAGAGGGAGAGAATTTTTTTCCAGCCAAATGTTCTTATTAGATTGATATTACATAACCATTTGTCCTTATCTTTTTCCTCCTTAGAACACACCCCCAGTAAAACTTAATAGTACATATATATAGAATATTATTTTGGATATTACCTCTATTGTCATATTCTAAAAATTAGCTGTTACGATTTCTTCCGCAGACTTCGTCCTCGACTATTATAAACATCTCGACCACGGGCTTTGCCATCTCCTGATCAACCTGAGCTGGTTTTTCCTCAATGCTTTCTCGCTCTAAATGTTCCGTAGCAGATTTCAACCTATACAACTACTATAGCTTGTAACAACTTGAATGCTTAGTTGTAATATAAATATCATTTATTCTCAAAAAAAGAGTCTACTAAAACTCATATATTTATATAGTTTTCACATCTTGATACAAAAATATAAAGCACTATATTAAGTTCAAACGACCTCAAATTGGACAGAGCAGGATTGATGAACTTGTGGTCATTACAATATCGAAAGAGATGCAGGACCCAACATACACGAGGCGTTCCAACAAAAGAAAAAAAAAACGAAGAGAAAAGAATAGGACTTAAGGAAAAGATCCAAAAGGAGCTACAAAGGCAAACCTAACAAATTTGATATCATTATAATTGTTGAATACAATAGCTTCAATATTTCGAATAGGTTTCCTTAAAGTAATATAGTATGCGCTAAACACATTACGGTGTTGAAAGCATAATACGTTGTAAATTTCAAAATAAGAAAAAATCTGGAGATCGTATGAGTTTATAGTTTATTTATGCATAATTACAATGCATAGAGTGTTTATGCGGTGCAATAATTATATATTGTTATATGGTGAATAATAATACATGGATTATTACAAAAGCATTTTCTAATTTAAGTATATCTTTTGTCTCTGCATACTCCTATATATGTATTACAATCAATAAAAAGATTTTCATATAAAGTATCACAATTTAGTAATACAACAACTTGATTTCCAGTATTAAACTCCGCATAGGACAAATCATGTGGGTTTTGTATTAAAAAATCAAACATTATATTAGTTATAAGAAATAAATAATAGTATAAAATTCATACAAAAAATAATTATTTTATATAATGCAAACCAAACAAACCCAAAAGATTAGTATTTTAGTTTCAACATAATTAGCACAACACAAAAAGCGTACGTGGTACACTTCTCACAGAAGTAACGATGACTTTCAACTCAAATCCCAGCCGTCCATTTCCGATCTCTCTGATCGTACGGTTCTGTTAAACCCTCAGAAGTACACATGAATAGTACAACAACTATTCTCAGTTCGAAGGCGCTTTGGTCCAAAAACTACGAGTTAGTTCAAAAATTGACAAAATTCTCAGCTTCCCACTTTCAGTTCAAATCACCCCCACAAAAAAAATTCACTTTTAATTTCATCAATTGTCTGCTAATTATTCCACTTTTAGTCTGATTTGGAGTTGGATCTTAGCTTTGGGAGTTGCTATTTCATTATTGGTTGAGCTGAATTCTTGAATTTTTCCAAGTAAGGGAAAGTTAGGGTTTCTCAAATTTCGGGTCTTTTCTTGGAAAAACCCTAGCCTATTAGTTCAAGCTAGTAATTTGAGTTGTGGGTTTTGGGAGATTTTACGGATTATTGAAGATTTGAAGCTAATTGCTGTGTTATTGAAGTTTTTGCTATGCTGTTTATAGTAAAGATGGGGTTATAGTTTGAATTTGGTGAATTTTATTGGAAAAGCCCTAGCTTTTTAGTCCAACACAGTAATTTGAGTTGTGGGTTTGGGAAATTTTATGGGTTCTTGTAGATTGAAGCTAATTGTTGTGTGTTATTGAAGTTTTTGTTATGTTGTTTATAGTAAAGATGGGGTTTTCTTTGGTTGTAGGTTTTTCAGGTCCTGATTGAGATTTGGGAAAAAAGTTAGGGTTTTTGGATTTGGAGTTAGGGTTGTATAATAGGGTGTTTGTGGATTCTATTTGTGTATGTGTAGAAGAAGAATTTGAAGTTCTTTTGGAGAAATGTTTTACTCACAGTTCATATTGGCCAAAAAGGGGCCTTTGGGAACCATATGGATTGCAGCACATCTGGAGAGGAAACTTAGGAAGAATCAAGTTGCTGATACTGATATTGGCGTTTCCGTAGGTCAGTTTTCCATCTGTGATTAGATACTTTCTCCTTGTTTTCATTTTCCTGTTCAATTGCTTACTGTGACTTGCTGCCTAATTATTTATCCGTATTTGGAATACTTGCTGGATGAATTTCATGTTGTAAAATATACATTTACATAACAAAGTAATAACAAAATATACAGGAGCAATGTGGTTCACTTGCGTTAATGCTCTCAAAATCTCATAGTTTATTGAATAACTAAGCATATAATGCCTTCTAATATGTGGGACAAAAGGATCCTTCTTGTGTTCATGTTGGTGCTAAGCGTGGAGATTCTTTTTTATGGTAGAAGTAAGTGCAAGAGTTTGTTCGGGTAGATTATCCTGGATCGATTAATGGTGTTAGAACTTTTAATAACTTCGCCTAAAAACAAGGTGGTGAAGGAAGAGTACTTTTATTTGCTTATCGCCTTTCTCCCTCCTTCCCCCCCCCCCCCCAAAAAAAAAAATAAAATAAAAAAAGAACATAATTTATGACCAAGTGCCTTTCTAGGGGTTAACTGAAATTTGATCCAAGTTCATAGGATTTTGATGGTTAGATTACCTGATTGGTTAAGCTAGAAGGAAATTTGCCATTTAATGCGTCTTAGGTTCAAATTCTAGCAGAAGCAAGAATAAACTAGGTGATTTCTTCCTATATGCCCAAATCTTGATGGGCAGAATTACCCGGTACCTTTGCTGGTCGGAGGTAGTAGATACCTTGTGGAATTAGTCGAGGTGCGTGCAAGTTGGTCTTGACTTCACATTTATAAAAAAAGATCTGCCATTTAATGTCCTTGACTGTCATTTTTTAACATCTCAAGTGTATAGGTAATCACAATGCTTCTGTTAAATGTGGACTAATGTGCTTGCTCTCATTTTTTCATTTTAGTGAAATTTTAGCAATTGATTATTTCCTGCGTTGCTGTTCTGTGTTGTTTCATTATGTTTTTAAGTTGGCTTAGTACCAGGATGTTAAACTCTCCTTGTTCGACTTTGTGAGCTATCTGCACGCTGCAATGGTATACAAAATATTTTCATTGGAACTCTTTGTCCATGGATGCTTCCATCCCTCTTTATGACAAAGGAGAGAGTTAATGAACTTATTAAAAAAGAAGAGGCAGCGAAAAGGGATGAGAAGAGAAATATGAATATAAAACCTCACTGTATACAACCTTTAATGACTTCAACATATATCTGGTTATTAAAAAAAAGACCCAATATGTATCTGTATCTGAGAAATCTGAGTATTTTAACTTTTCAAATGTATAAAGTTCTAATTATGTCGGTTGTAAGTAAGAGGAGAACTTGAATTATACTCTTTCTATTCCAGAATTACATCACTCAAATTGAGTTTTATAAATCTTCAATTCCTGGATGCACGAATCACATTGGCTTATTGGAGTATGAGTAAATGTTTTTAGACAGTTTGAGAGCTATTCTGAGTAATGATTAGAAATGTCAAAATGGAATAGGTACCTAAAATGATACTGCATAAAGTTTGGAATAATATGAATACTACTAGTTTATAGTTTTTTGAATTGTTGGAGGGAGGAAAATGTGTCATTAGAGAAAATCAGTCATGCTTTGGACCAAGGGAGTAATTTGGGGAGTAAATACAACTATGAGGAGTGAAAAAGAGATCTTTGAATCTTTCTGGGTCTTTGTATTGGGCTCGCATTCCCACTGGACGTTCCTTCTAATAAAGATACTTACCTTTAAATATCAAAGGAGCAATGAAGATGTGACAAAGTTCACCACAAAAAAGATTGAAAGCTCTACTTCTGGCTCTTTCTGGGTTTCTTTGCAGAAATACTTTCCAGTTTCTTTTAGTGAATTACTTTTTCCTCTTAGTATATTGCACAAAGAGGCAAGTTGAACATACATGTAAAATAAATGAAAAATTTAATATCATGGAACTTTGTATTGAGTCTATTTTGTGCTCCTTAGGCTGCAAAATCTGAAGAAGATATAGGCGATTCGAGTTATGTAATGCAATGCTTGAAAGAAATTTGAACTATCCAATTCTACGTTTGATTTACCTGTTTATGCCTATTTTTTAAGGAGGGAATATTTTGCAGCTTATAAACCCTCTTTCTAAGGGTTTTAACTTTTAAGCATGTGGAAAGCAAAGTTTCTTCAACCTGGTCAAAATTTGTGTGGCCTATGAACTTGTATCACCATTGGTATTGCACTTCTTTAATTAGTTATTTTGGCTTCTGATATGCAACGTAGTTATATTAGAAAGCACCAAGAGTCTGCACCTAGTAAACCAGAGCTTCTGCAGTAAAGCGCATACCCGTTCTTAACCTATCGTAAAAGAAGTGACATCCTGCTCATTAACTCTAGTTAACAGTAAAATAGCGCCCTTCTGTAAGGCTCAACTGATACAAGTTTCAGCAAGTTCTTGCTTATTACCATATCTATCTGAATATATGAATAGTCTGGTTCTTTTTGTTCCAACAGACTTTTGTGCCTGTCATATTTTGAAGAGAACAGCTACTTTACATAGAACTTGTTGAAGAAACTTTTGGTTAAAAAATAAAATAAAAACAGGAAACGTAGGCCGTGCTTAAATAGGATGAATGTGTTTTTTCAACAATGTTTCTAATTGTTAGGTTGAGAGCCCGAGGTCATCTTATCTCCATCCCTTTCTTCTGAATACTAATTTTTTTTTTTGTCGCTTAATCACGAAAGGTATTCTTCCTTTTGTTTTTTAACTTGTTTTGTTCTTCTGCAACAGACTCAATCCTTTTTCCTGAAGTGCCAATTGCATTGCGGTTATCTAGCCATCTTCTGCTTGGAGTTGTGAGGATATATTCTCGAAAGGTGGGTTACCTATTCGACGATTGCAGTGAGGCTTTGCTAAAAGTCAAGCAAGCTTTTCGCTCCACCGCTGTGGATTTACCACCTGAAGAATCTAAGGCTCCTTATCACTCAATCACCTTGCCAGAGACTTTTGAACTTGATGATTTTGAATTGCCAGACAATGACACTTTTCAGGGGTCAGTTTCAGTCTATCTTTTTTTGTCTCTTTATTATATTTCTAGCTTGCTGCATGTCATGGCTTTTGCGAGAATACAACATACTCCCTTTGTTTCCCAGTTACGTGGATGTATTTCGTTTTTGGTCCGTTCCAAAAAAGAATGATCTCTTTCTGAATTTGGAAATATTTAAACTTACACTTCCAATTCTACCCTAAATAGGAAGCTTTTATAGCCGCACAAATACTCTGGTATGTTTAACACAACAACAACCCAGTATAATCCCACTAGTGGGGTTTGGGGAGGGTAGTTTGTACGCAGATCTTACCCCTACCCTGGGGTAGAGAGGCTGTTTCCGATAGACCCTCGGCTCTCTCCCTCCAAGAACTCCCCACCTTACTCTTGGGGTGACTCGAACTCACAACTTCTTGGTTGGAAGTGGATGGTGCTCACCACTAGAGCAAAATAATTATAGCCATACAAATGTTATGGCTTGTTTAGGACCACACGTTTTGAAAGTCCTTATTTCTTTCTTAAATTCCGTGTCCAGTCAAATATGTTCACATAAATTGAAATGGAGGGAGTAATATAGTTGCTCTCTGAGGGAGTTGCTCAATTTTTTGGTAAATGAGATATAAGGATGGAGTAAATAGCAAAGGATGTCTGAAGTACTTATCTTTTTTCTTCTCGTCCTGTTACATCAATTAATCTTATTTTGGTGGAAGATTGTGTTATGGTCCACTTAGAGCTCAATTTTTAATACTAAAGTCAACGTCAATTCTGCAGTAATTATGTGGACCATCATGTTAGTTCAAGGGAGCAGATTACACTACAAGATAACATGGAGGGCGTGGTTTACTCAACTTCAAAGTTTGGATTGGATGGTAATTATTACTTTGGATAACTGATTTCTAGATTTGTTATTTCACTGATACTCATATGTTGCATGGTGATTTTTGCTCAGAGAGATTTGGGGATGGTGACACTTCTGGTTTAGACCTTGATGAGGTAAATCATATTATTATTTCACCTCTTAGCTTCGCGTTATCTTGTTGCTTTATTTCATTTACCTTAATTCCAATGCCTTCCCTTTCCTTGTTATTCTTGCCTTCTTGACGGGAAGCATTCTGCAGCTCTTTCTTTTTTTTTTTTTTTGGGGGGGGGGGGATGAGCTGGTCTGGAATTGAGATCTTAGCTTTTCAGCAATATGATTATTGAAGCTGTTTTGATTTTGAGTAATCTCCAAATGTTGGATTGATTTTTGACCATATTCTGTAGTCCTGGATGCTACTAGGAAGCAGGAACGTGATTGATTTTTGTCCACTTAGACAAGACTTCATCCTGTTTTACAATCTAAACTTGTTCAATTGGAAGCACCTCTTCACTGAACATGATATAGTGTGTTTTTTCCCTTTTCTTTCCTTTGGAAATGGGATGCTTCCAAGTTCTGCTTATTCTTTTTCTTTACCTGCATGTTTGTCTGTGCCGAAACTACTGATGTTCTGATGCAACCTCTCTGTCTTGTTTAGTTGAGTTCCTTGAAATTTCTTTTTAGAGTTTAGTGCTAGAGATAAAATGGTATTATAGAATAGCGAAATCTATGGAAAGTAGAAGGTGCATTCTAGGAAGTGGAGGACCTACAAGCTCCAACTCCCAAAGGGATAAGGAGCAGAACAATTGAATGGAAAATGATTTTTTCCAAAGCACTGAATGTCACCCCTTTTGCTATCTTGTGGGTGCATTGGGGAAAAGGAACTTGGTTGCTTTTCGTGGGGAATGATTTTTTATAAAAAAAAAAGCCGGTATTTTGTTTCTAGTTAAGCACCCGTAAGTTTATCAAGTTGTATTACTTCTAAATGAAAGTTTCTCAAGTGTTTATTTATTTCTATGGTGCTAGAACAGTTGAGCTTTGTGGAATATTGGATAGATTTACTGCAGCTTCTCCAATTTAGTGTTTTCTCCATGTATGTGCATGTGTTTCAATGTTTTATTTTTTCCTTTTTTTCCTTCTTTACCCTTCCCTTTTCTTTTTATTGGTTCAATATTTTATATTAATTTCTCCATGTAGCATGTATCTCAATTTAGTGTTTTCTCCACGTATGTGCATGTGTCTCAATGTTTTGTTTTTTCCTTTTTACCTTCTTTCCCCTTCCCTTCCCTTTTCTTTTTATTGTTTTTTTCCTTTCTTTACCTTCTTTTACCTTCCCCTTTCTTTTTATTGGTTCAATGTTGCAAATTAATTTTCTTGTGTGAAGTATTTTTTTGCCTTGAGCACTTCGCCTTACAGGACAAAAAGACACTTAAAAAGAAGTATATCTTTATGAGGATATACAAAATTCTTTCTAGAGGATCTCAAGGGAAGAATAATCAGTCATGGTGTATATAGTTTTATTTATCCTGTCATGAGAAGAGAAACTTCCTAACTAAAAAAATCTTGTTCAAGCTTCATGGTCACTAATGGCATATTTTCTACATGAATTATGTCCGATATCTGTTAATCTGTAGTCCTCCATTGATGCAGGAAACCTATTTCATATGGCTAGAACTGGTCATATATATAGTGCTCCTTTTATGAAGAAATGTGTATTTCCTTTTGATAAAGGATGAAATGTGTATTACAGTGCTATGTCATTTTATCTATCTTCCATTCTGATTTTGGACTTCTAATTGCAAACAGGAATTATTTATGGACAAGGTTGCTGCTGCTGGAGATCCTAGTGTGAGGTGGATCTCAAATTATACGCTGCCTCTTACAATATTCCCCCATCTCCATGTCCAAAAGGATATTTCTGATTAAAGCCATATATATATATATATATATATATATATATATATATATATATATATATATATATATATATCGGACATATTTAACACTCAATTATTTACATCAATGTCACCTATGAGCTTCATCTAATTTAAAACTATGATATGGTTTTTTTTACCTCCCGTTATGCCCTCATTTTGTGTGACAGATTCAAGCCATTTCATACCTGATTATAACTGCATTCCATTTATCTAGTTAAGTTTCTAAAATCCCCTTGGATTTAACGGTAAGTGGGGAGAAGGAATGTGATTTTGTTGATATTACTGTGGTGAAAGGTGTCCAATCTAGTTTACAAAACTCTGTAAATCTTATCTGCTAGAGGCTCACTGCGCCTTAAATCTATTATATTCACATTTCTCTCTGCAGTTAAGATTCTTTCAAGTGTATGAGTACCCTACTGCCAAGATGGTTTACTAAGTAATTGATGCAGAACCCATCTAGTGCTAAATAGGGTTATTGAATACCAGGGCTAATACGTCTGGTTGGATTCTTGGCGGGAAATGAGCCAAAAAAAATGCAGCTTGATGTTCTTCTTTTCTTTTGAATTTTTTTCTGACTCTCTTGACTTCTTATCTTGGGGTTCTGTTGGGGCAGATCAAACATCTATAAAAGGTGTTTTGATTGCCAATCCATCAGGCTGCAATTCTGTATTATTGCAGTTTAAATCATATGACTATCTGACACAAAAATTTACTGATTCTAGTGCTGATCCTCTAGCATCCGTTGAACCAATGACACCACTCAAACAAGAAGAACACCATGAAGAGATGGCTGCAAATTCCGAGAGCATGGTAACTAGTCTATCTGTCCTTTATTCCATATAATAGCTGGTTATCGACTATTTGTTGTTTTGTGTGTCAAACATCTCATTTTATGTACCTTTGCATACTTATGCTAGAATGATCAAGGCCTTTTCTTTCAGGTTGATGGAGTTGATGGCGATGCTGATTTCATGGATCATGCTCCATGCACTCCTGGGTTGGCGGAAGAACCGAACTTGTCTAACATTCAGGAAACATCAGCATGCGAGGACCATCTAGGACTGGAAGATCGTCATTTAACGGAATATGCTGTAAAAGGAAATTCAGAGAATCTCTCTTGTGAAAATAACGTGAATAATGGGAGTGAACTTCTAGAAAATCAGGCACTAACTGATGGCTCTAATGCTGATAATGTTCTCTTCATGGCTCCTGAGGAGAATGGTTACCATTTAGGCAACACGTGTGACAAACAACTGGCGCCGGATGGTCAGATGCCTCCAAGTGAAGTTGCAATTGATCCTGTGACGTCAAGTGACCCCCCTGTAGCATCTGGACCATCCTCTGCTGCTGTTCATCAGGCTAATTCAAAATCATCTGCACGAGAATGTGCAGATGAGATTATTGCTGCATCTGATTGTCAAACAAATGAGAGGAACACACAGTGCATGCTTTCTGGCATGGACAAGGTTGATGTATCTACCCCTGGTGGCTTCCACGACGACGCTCCACTTCCAAATGGAATTAGTACCACAAAAGTTGGCCATGATGTTTCTGCTTTAAGTAGCATTGGCCAGCCTGTTCCTGAAGATATTTCACCTAGTAATCAGAGATCACCTGAGGCAGTCTCAAATAACGTTGCAATTCCAGGAAATTTGGATGCTGGTGAATCCCAAGATATAACTTGCTTAGAGACACCAAAGACTGTTGATTGTCTGGAACAAAGTGTTTTTGCTGAAGATGCCATTGGTGCCCAGGTCCATGTTCTGAGTCGATGTAATGCTGCTCAACTTGATGCATCGATGTCTAGGTCTGAGCATGTTATTAATCATGAGCCACTATCTACTTTTTCGGGTTTCCACCCACCAGAAACTTCTAAAGAGGAGGAATCACATGTTTCAGGTATTTCTGCTAGAGTTCTAGGTTCCTTGGGAATCTGTGTGCTTTATTGTAATATTGTTTGCGAATGTACTCTTACACTTTCAGTTGAAACATGTCATGCAGCAGGTGATTTAGAACAAATTTCAAAAGAGAACCCCGTGCAAGAACCTGTATCGTGCGAAGACATTTTAAAAGAATCTAACAAATCAACTAATCAAGCGGATACTGTCGTTCTAGAAGATCGCCTCGTGGAAATTATGAGCGGTTCAGCTGCTTCTGCCTTGCCACCTCCTGAAAAGATTCTATCAATGCCAGGAGGGCTTGTTGATTTACCTCGGAGTATTTTTTCAGAGGCTACACCGGATTACTTGGCGGGGATCGATGAAGCATATGCTAGTGGTAAATTCATTTCAGGAAGGAAGCGCAGTTACACTGAGAGCACACTAACAGAACAGAGTCTCAACTCAGTTGAATCTTCAAGGATGGTCCGTTCCAAAATGACTGCAGGATTTATTCCTGATGATGATGATTTGCTTTCTTCTATCCTAGGTACATTAGAATTCTCCTCTCGGACTTTATAAAATGGGAGGGTGACTAGTTTTCATCTTAATGAAAATTTCTGGCTCATCTTCTTTAGAATATGGCATATATCCTCTTTTCTGATTCATGTGAAGCATTCCCACTCTTCAAATTATTTGCCACAATTCTGCAAAGAGTAATGTTTATAATATGCCTGTCAAAGTAACCTTGTAAGCTGGTCGTAGGTTCAATCCTTCCATTCGACATAATATTATCCTTATAAAAAAGAAGTAACCTTGTCAGCTTACATAACAGGGGACAGATGAAATTAACTTTGTGCTTGAGTTTAGACCTTATTAGTTGTAACAATCTTCATTACCATTTCAGCTGGAAGAAGATCTTCAGCACTGAAGCTTAAGCCTACTCCTCCACCTTCTGAGAAAACATCAAGCAAACGTCCTCGATCTGCTGCCCGAATGAGTGCCAGTAAAAGGAGGAATGTTCTTATGGATGATATCATGGTCTTGCACGGAGAGTATGTTCCATCATCTGTATATTTTTGTTTCATTTCCTGCAAATACGTATTGGTTTTTCATCAGTTTATATCACTAAACCGGGTATTTTGTATTTCCTGTCCTGTGGTCAAAATATAGCACAGATTAAACCATATGGAAGGAATAAAAATGTATCTTGGTATTTAAACAATTATAAATGGATCCGTACCAATAACTTCATTCCTAATTTTATCTTCATTCTAGGACACAACCTTATCAGGGTCCCCGGTACGAAGTAGAAAAGAGTTCCACTACCTCCTAACCTACAACCCTAATGCTAGACCTCCACACCTTCCTATCAAGGGTCATGTCCTCGAAAATCTGAAGCCTCGCCATGTCCTGCCTGATCACCTCTCCCCAATACTTCTTGGGCCGCCCTCTACCCCTTCTCATACTCGTCAAAGCCAACCACTCACAACTCCTTATTGGGGCGTTCAGACTTCTCCTCCGCACGTGCCCGAACCATTTGAGCCTAGCTTCCCGCATCTTGTCATCCATCGGGGCCAGGCCCACCTTCTACCGAATATCTTCATTCCTAATTTTATCCATCCTAGTATGCCCGCACATCCACCTCAATATCCTCATTTCTGCTACTTTCATCTTCTGGATATGAGAATTTTTAACCGGCCAACACTCTGCCCCATACAACATGGCTGGTCTAACCACCGCTCTATAGAACTTACCTTTGAGCCTCAGTGGCACCTTCTTGTCACATAGGACTCCAGATGTTAACCTCCACTTCATCCAATCCACCCCTATACGGTGCGCGACATCCTCGTCGATAAGATCTGCATCTGTAGCGTAATAAAATCTTGGTCTAGCTGCTCTTGCATTACTGAATTCTTTAGTGTGTGCCAGAGTTTAGGTGCTGGTCTTACTCTGATCCAATGGTCAAAGGCATTTCTTTTTATAGGCTTTGCTTCGATGTTGCACATTTGTTGTGGCCGCCTCGTCTTGTTTCTTTGTTTTTTCTCAGTCAACTTTCAGTACACAACCCTTGTTATTAGGGTAACCCATTCCTTAATGTTTCAGCGATCTGGAAACTGTTATCATGACTTCTAGTCTAGCACTCTGGTTCTCGTTCTATACTTTATCAGTGCTGTTAAAAAAAATATCGGTGACAAATAGAACAACCTAATACTTCTTAATGATCCTCAACAGATCCTCTTATAATCAAGTTGGTTCTTGGTTGGATCGAAGATATACCTCTTAACACATTTTTCCATCATTTCCATTTGTGCAACCAAGGTTGTGGCTTAGTGGTCGATGAAGCTGGAATAAAGACCATGGGAGACCAGGGTTCAAATCCCAGTAGAGACAAAAAAGCTAAGTGATTTATTCCCATCTATGCCTAAGTATTGGTGGGCAGAGTTACCCGCAGCTGTTGTGGTGGGAGGATGTATGTAAGCTGCATTAACTTTGAATAAACCCTTACTGCTGCCTTGCTACCATAATACATCTTCACCTGTTTGTAGTCCACTAAAGAATTAATTATCTTTTACGTTTAAAACAGAAAAAAAACTGACTGTCTTTTGTTCGTTTTCGGCATGCCAATAGCTGACCCTTCTAGTGGCTATTCCAGTGTTTGCTATCTAGTAGTGAATTGATGTGGGATCTGAATGATGGCCAATTCAGTTAGGTGCTGTCACTCCAAATAGTTAGTTTTTGTTTTGTCATTTCTGCCTTATATACTTTTTCCTGATAAGTTATTCCTCGATGAACTGAAAAATTGGTTTTTGTTGAATAGCTTGACTGGCCTCACCCTTTAACTGACTGATAAAGCATATTTGCATTTGTGATAGTATGATAAGACAACAGTTGATACATGCCGGGGACATACGCCGCATAAGGAAGAAAGCTCCTTGCACACATGCTGAAATCGCAGCAATCAAGAAGCAGTTGTTGGAAGATGAAATTTTCAAAGAAGCGGTATTAACTGGTGGGTTCGACATACGACTCTACACATTCTGCTATTTGATTATCTCCTCCTTTTTTTTTGATAAAGTAAGAGATATTATAAATGGCATCAAGAAGATGCAGAAATATAGATATAAAAGATTTGTTAGCTTCAGTACAAAGAGTCCTATACTAATGTTAAACAGCTAACAATGTCCAAAAACTTGTCAGGGGATTATACAGGTGTTAAGGTGCTCCAACTGTACAAAAGTAAAAGACATTTAGCCTTAAGGAAATGGTTTGGAGTTGCTATTCCATCAAAACATCTCCTATCTCTCATTCCAAATACACCAAAAAATACAGAAAGGGATTAGTTTCCAGATTTTCTTGATGGTTGTACCAACTTTCCAACTGTTCCAGTTCAAAAAGGCTTCCTTTAAACTCCCAGGCATTACCCAGTCCATTCCAAAAAGAGACAAAAACATGTTCCATAGATCTGCTGAAACTGGGCAGCGTAGTAGAAGGTGCCTGGTTGTTTCTTCATTTTGCATGCACATGTGGCATCTGTTTGCCAAGTGGAAAGATCTTCTAGCTAAGTTGTTTTGGGTCAAACATGTGAATAGGTTGGGATATTCCTCCTGCAATGGTGTGGCACCAAGCCATTTATCCTTCCAGAATTTGATGTGCTGTCCTTTCCCAAATCTGAGGTTGCAATTTTTGGAGAACTCTTCCCATAATTTGCTGATGTTCTTCCAAGGACCAACACCATGTGGTGCTCTTGAGGTTTTAGTACACCAGTGATCGAGTGATCCATGTTTAGCAGTCACTATTTCCTTCCATAATGCTGGCCCTTCTTGACTATATCTCCATAGCCATTTCAACAGCATACATTTATTATGAACAGCTAAGTTTCTGATGCCCAGACCACCCATAGTCTTAGGCTGTGTGACCTTGGCCCACTTAACCAGATGAAACTTGTGATCTTCACTATTACCTTTCCAAAGGAAGTTTCTCCTTAACCTATCCAAATGTTGCAGTGATTTCTTAGGGATACTGAATAGAGACATAGTGTAGGTTGGGATACTGTCCTAGACACTACTGATGGCAATTTGATTTTCTCCTTATTTGTTGAATCATGCAATTGTTTTTGTTGTGGATCAATAACTGAGAACATTATAAAAGATGACATATTGTCTGTTTTTAATCTGTCAAAGTGCTTATATGATCTAGTTACACTTCAAGTTCCTTGGAGATTCGTTTCCATTGATTAATTTAACATCTCTCTACTGGGATGTACACTGTGGAACTGTTAAACTTATGTGTTTGGCAAATAAGTATAGTTAGACTCTATGTCAAGTGCTGTCAGAGTGTCAGATAGCTTTTCTGAAGACACCCTCAAAGTACGAGCACATGTTTTGTAAGTGTTAAAGTTCATTTGCTAATTGTTTCATGTTAGGAGAAGTTACATTATTGCCTTCCTCTTAACTTTGTTTCCGGTGCTGCATAATACCAATGGCCTTTCCTGTAATGGATACTAGCTCATCATATTGACTGAATTTGATTTTGATGCAGATATGTCAGTGGAATTGGCTTCTTTACATAAGCAAAAATTTGACTTGAGTACAGTTAAGGTCTCTTCTAGTGATGTTAGCTGTTCTCATACTGGGATGGCGGTTGACCCACAGCTAACTGCTGTGTATGCTGAAAATTCCATCTCAAATTTGAAGGAACAGCATCAACAGGTAACTGCTGAGTATGCTGAAAACCCCATCTCAAATTTGGAGCAACAACATCAACAGATAACTGCTGAGTATGCTGAAAATCCCATCTCGAATTTGGACGAACAACGTGCCATGGTGTTCAATGAACCACATGTTGAAAGAGATAGTGGAATAGAAGGAAGCAATGAATGGTATGTAGCTAGAGATGATAGCATATTAGGAGCTGTTGAGGCTACTGTTCCAACTGAGAACAAGGAAGTTGATGAGCATGGCCGACATTTAAATAGTGATGCCTCTCAACTGCGGCTGGACACCATCACTGATGCTGCGGTGCCCAATGACTTTAATCTTGAACCTTCAGACAATGCAGCAGAAGTAGGACCACAGGGAACTTGCCTTTCAGGTTTTCAGGCAGCTGAAGCAACAAATATCGCCTCTGCTGCTGAAGAATTATTTTCATGTCATAATAATGGCGGGTTAGGTGGCGATGGTGATGTAATAGCAGGTCTACCTCTGGACGATTCGTTTAATGAGTCTGGAAAGGAAGATGCTTTTATTTTAGCGGAAGTATCTTGTGGGCCACCTAATCATACACTGGCTGCTCAAGTTGATAAGGCTCTGGAAAATTTGAACGATGAAAACCTAGTGGATGGTAGTGAGTGGCCAGAAAACAACTGCTTTACTTCTGAAGCTGGAACTGGAACTGAAAATATGATAGGCAATGCAGTTCTACTGGATGCTGCCCAAGACAGTGCTACAGCTAAAGATGCAACTAATGTAGAAAATATTGTAGCAGAGAATGACAACCAGAGCTTTGCTGATAATGTTACAGGAACTGACCCACCTAACAGGGATATTGTATATGAAGAAATGGATTATATGCTGGATCATTCCATAGGAGCTGGACAATATCCATGTAAAGAAGAAGATTTCTCCTACAATACGGTGGCTGCAGATTTCTCTGATGCCAATCGGGGGGACCTTAATGTAAGTTTTGCTAAGTTTCGTGTTTCCATGTGCTCTCGTTTTCTATAGTTTCAGTACTCTGTGTGTGTGTGTGTGTGTGTGTGTGTGTATATATATATATAACAACATTATTTGTTCTGTTTTGATGTACTTGATAGAAATGCCCAGGATCACTTCTAGATTGTTATAGATAGTTTTGAGATATCAAGGTAGTAAAATGCGACCGCTGAAATTTAGGCCTTAAAAAGACAATTATGAACTGCAAAACTGCAGTACTCTTAAAATATAGCTTCTATTGAATTTTGTAAGAAAGTTGAGTACAGAAAACATCAATATGCTCATCGTAACTAATTTTGCTAACTAACCTATTACATGAAGTATCACTACTAACTGTAGGGCATCACAAATTTGTGCTGACAAGGAACTAATTAGAGTTTCGTAAAGAATCTGTAAGTTGGATAATTTATAGTCTTGGCTATAAGTGATTGGTAAACCTTTTTGGGTAGCGCAATATGTATGAGAAACTTTGTCATCATTTAGATGAAATGTACGCTGGATGTTCCCTTTAGTCTTGCGCTGTTTTGCTTTTCCAAACTACTAGATTCTTTGTCAGCTGGTTGCTTTTGTTGAAATGGGCTTGAAATGATGCTGTTTTTCTTTGCTTTAATGAAGAGATTTTCTTTGATATCTGCTCTCTGCTGAATTGTGCTTTTCTCATTTGTTGTATTTTCTGCAGGATCTAGATTATTCAGCTGCTGGAGATGATACAGGTTTGTTTTCCCTGACCTGCAACTTTGTAAGACCTGAAAACTTCCAATTGCCTCAAAAGAAAGAAAATCAAACAATGTCAAACTGGAGTAGTATGAAAATAGTTTTGAATTTGCAATAACAGAAGGCATGTTTGGTTACTTAATGGATTTCAGAACTTTGTATCTGAATTTTCTAATGGTAATGTAAATTCGATGATGGCATTGCCAAAGTCTGCATTTGGTTTGATGTTATTTGTTGTAAAATTGTTTTGAAGGTCTCTCCTTAACGACTCCTCTTTGTCCCTGTTGCATTTAAATATGTGAAGAAATAAGTGACACAATTAGAAGAGTTTGAGAGATGTCTGAAGACTAATGTCTTAACTCGGAATCCGTTTATAGGAACAATTTACAATGTATATAGCTGTATTTATGAGAGATGGGAGACCAATGCTATATTTCACCTAAGATAACTATTAATACTTGACTAACAACAACCAACCAAGGTGCCAACTTCGTTAATGTAAGTTTATTTGGAAGTTTTTGCAAGATTTCTCAAAGGTGTTTGTGATTCCATGCACTTAGCTCTGGTTTATCATTGTTGTTGGTATCTAGGGTTTTTGAACTTCGATGATGATGATGAAGAAGCCGAGGCAGTTGATGATTATGTACCTGATGCTGATGTCACCCGTATCACCGAGAACAGTGGATGGTCTTCTCGTACTAGGTGTGTAGCTTGTGCTTTTGTTTCCTGTTATTCTGCTGCTTTAACAGGGCTGCACAAACTGAGTGACATTTTAGGCAAATTTACCCTCCTTGCCTGCCTGCTTTTTTCGCTCCTTAATCTAGCAAGGGCAAAAATACAAAATTGTCAAGTAACCCAAGAAGCTCAATATTTTCAGAACAGAAATGTGTTCGGGAAAGGACCTCTTTAAATTCCTGCTTCTTGCTTGTTTTTCCTTCTTTTTCTCTTCCTTGTTGCTCTCACCGTATATTTTGACGAAACTTGTGAGTCGTTCTTTTATGTCTTAAATGGTGCATTTCGTCTTTTCTTTTTCCTTTTTTTCTTCTTGACAAGTATTGACATTGAAGGAAGTAATCCACGTGTAGAGTACCGGATGAACTACCCCATATCTTGCCTTCTTGCTCTGATTCAACTATCCCTCTTCTTTTAGTCCCGCAGAATGGTTTAGTTAGTCTTTTCTGCCAACTAACAGATGTGGCATATTAAGATAGTGGATCAATAAAGCTCGGTCTGATAAGCAGTAGCTAAACCAGCATCTTAGGTCAGTTGTGTCCAAGGTTGTTCGATGAGAGTTTTAATGATGCTAGTGGGACTTGTGATTTTCTATGTTGCCGATCTCTCAATAAATGGGGCTTTAACCCCCCCACCCCACCATAACATCCTATTACTAATTTGTGAATTCTAAGTCCGGAATGATTAAGGAAGCTGCATATACTCTGTGAATAAAAATTAGAAACTTTACATGATAGGAATGTGATACATACTTGATGAAATTTTTAACAGGGATATTAGTTCTAAGGCTTTGGCTTCCTTTCCTTTTGCCTATAGATAGGGTCTGTTATTTTTCTAATTTTATCTTAATATTTTCCTTGAGAAGCTTGTAGCTAGATGCTATTGTTTATGAACTAATATTTCGGCGGCTTTCACAATGATGTTTGTTTACTTAGGGCTGTTTCCAAGTACCTCCAAACCTTGTTTATTAAGGAATCTGAGCGTGGGAGGAAATCTCTCTCCATGGACAGTCTGTTAGTTGGTAAAACGCGAAAGGAGGCGTCGAGGATGTTTTTTGAAGCTTTGGTATGTAACGCCTGTATCATTTGTCTTTTTCCTAGAACATTTGTTACTGCCCTTTTCCTCTGTTTGCAAGTGCAATTTAAATCACCTTGTGTGTACGTGTGTGTTTATTGCAGGTTCTTAAAACAAGAGATTACGTCCATGTAGAGCAAGTGATACCCTTTGACGATGTCACAATAAAGCCACGAATGCAGCTTATGAAATCGGACTTTTGAATCTGATACGTTTGGTAGGGTATAACATAAAAAGTTGGTAAACAGAAATATGTATTTGTAGTAGTTAGTCATTGGGTCTGTTTGTGGTCTACTCTTGCTATAGTTCATTCTTTACAGTCATGTTTTGATGGTCAATGTAGTTAGGTTTTTACTTGGCTGGCAGAGTAGATCATTTGACAGGGGTGTTTGTTGCACTCTGTACAATATAGATCTTATTTATATGTAAATATCCTGTATAATATTTGGCCATGGTTCTGTTCTAATGCCCTATCCTTATTTATCATAATAAAGATAAAATATCTGCTCTTATGTTTAGCCTTGTGATATGGTCAGTTTAGTGTCTTTAGAGTAAAAGTCGAGGTACAATAGCTTTTAGATACGCTATTTAAAATATAGCCAGTTTGTATAATGTAAATCTTAAATACTTTTTAAATTTGGTAATGTTCTAAATAGCAGTCCCAACTGTCCTAAAATGGGCTATTTGTGCACCTCACCCAAAATCAAGTTAAACCAAACCGTGGACACCTTTATCTGAAGGGTACTAGTCTCTTGGCACAAACAAAAGCAGACGAGTTAACGGTTCTAGTATCAATTTGAAAATCAAATAAACTGATTACTAGGAATAAATTTACATCTAATAATTTGTACACAAATATTGGTTATAAATGTTGAGACTACGTGTTCATTAGGAAGTAACCTTTTCGTGAATTGTTACATTTACTCCCAAACCAGAAAACGTTTCAGAAAGTAACACGGTTAGCCAAATAGAGCTTTCTACAGAGGGAAAAATCTAACATAAAATGGTACCTCTCGTAGCTATACTTTATAAAGCTAGGCGGTTGAAAAATAGCAACAACTAGACCTCAATCCAAAAAAGTAGAGCTCAACTATTTGAATACTTGTTGGCCATCTCACTCCATTCAAGCTCATCTCAAAACTAGGCAATTGAGAAGGCGCCTAGGCTTGATTTACTTTTCCTTGGTTTTACACCAGCGCTGCTATTACATCTGTGGTTAGAAGCCAGATAGAAGCATTCTATGGCTTCTGTATGCGGTAATCTAATCCCTGATTCAATACTTATGTATGCAGTAATCTAACCCCTGATTCAATCAGTTGTTCGTCCCTTTTTGCTTAGGCCATGAAAAAATCGGTGTTTTCTCCTCTTTGAATGCTTCTTTGAGGCCCTCGAGATGACATAGGGAATGAATTGCACCTGTCAAACTTCTCAAGTTAGACAAGAACGAATCGAGAATCACACAAGATCTTACAAGAGGCCAACCAAAAATGGTATTCCAACTTTCACTACTTTAAGAGAGCCAATATTTGGAATGTAAAACTTAGTCCTCTTTTAGAGGAGGATTCACATCTCCATCCTAACCGTTAATATAATTTCTTACTATTTCTCAAAACAGAAAAGGAAAACCCTTAAAGGTAAAGTCAGTACAATATAGACCAAAAGGTCGATTTCCATTTTCCACAATCAATCTGCGGGACAAGAGATCACAATGATTTGCAGGACAAGCAACTAACACATCACCCTTGAAATTCAAATTGTTCCGAAGGCAACGAGAAATCCAGTTCCTCTGCTAGGTTTTATACTTACGGTAGTTTTCAATAAATAGGAGTTCTTTCATTAACTTGATCGTTCAAGAATATTAAGCACGATATCGTTATGATCAGATTACTAATATTTGGAAATTGCCAGAATTGGCTCTCCTGATGATTTAATTTATTCTGAACTCCCGAGGATAATTCCAAATTATGGAAGTGGTCACTATAGAGCTGCGGCCTAATATGGTAATATCCCAGACATTAATGCATTACTGATCCATGTTGAAGCTTGCATTAGTCTTTGCACTATAGTTGTATTCTGAAGAGATTGAGTCAGACATCTAGCAGTTGCTATTTACTTATATGATACTAATGCTGCAACTGCAGTGCTTCAGCAGGGCCAACTGTAAATAGTACTACCCATGCTTTACACATGCTTCTGACGTGTGTACTAGCTAAGTTGCACGTATTAAGCTAATGTATCTTTTCCAGTTTCCAATGAAGCACTGCACGAAACTTAAGGTCAAATCAGCATGAGACAAATCAAGCACTTTCAAGGGATATGGACATGGCAAGGGTTACAAATTTGCATTAACCCTGGATTACAAGAAGCTCAACTCCATACATAGGCTTCTACCACATGGAATACCAGAAGAGTTTGTAACAACATTACATAATAGTTTTAATTAGTGGGTATTAAAGTGACTACAATGTTGAGAAACCACTGTTGTTTGGGAACTATTAATAATACTAGTTTGACTTAACTAGAGATGAGGCTATTTGAAGCATTGGCTTTATCTCTTTAAACACCTGTTTATTCTAAGATATGGTGAACCCATAGGCACACGATAAAGAAAGGTTCTATTGCAATCTGCGAAGCTGAAGCCCTTCATTAGGGATTTTAAATTTTTAATAACAATAAGCCGAAGGTGAGTGACAACTGCAATCTACTGTAGAAAATATTACAAAGTGAACTCAACATCTGAAACTGTGACTCATGGGAGATTAGGTTTTTGAAACTCTTCTCTGGTAAAAAAAAAATATTTCATGAGTGTTTTCTTCAATTAGATTGCAGTTTGGCATCAGGTATATGTACAACTTCTGGAGATCATTATGGGTAATCTTCTGAAAAACAAGTACTGACATTTGGCAATGCAATTGCAACATGAATGTGAGCACCAAAGTAAAATACCTGAGCATTGTTCCTAATGCCGTAGTCCTGAAGTTTAGCAGTATCATCTAGTAACTTCTCATTGTGAAATAAAAGGCAAAAATTTGACCAGACATGCCTCCTGTGCATCAACAATAAACATTCAAGTTAATAAAAGGGAGAGAAAATAAACGTTAGCATTTCTACAAGTAGCTCAAAATGAGTATCATCAAGCTATAGCTCAAGACATCTATGCTTGACCATTACAATAATATCTTGAACAATGTAACTGATGTTAAAACTAAAGAAAACTATAGCAGCTAAAAGTTCAATCAAAGTTCCGGCTAGTATACGCTAGAACATCAAGTGAGCCAAAGTGATGCAATGACGAATCCTTGCGCCAACAAATCTATTTTCTTCAGCATGGAAATAAAAGTACTAGCACTTATACGAGCCAGGGTTCCAGAAGGATTTATGTGTATCAAATATTCTCCATTAAAGTAGACAGAAACATCTAATGAATCAACCAATTGTAGTTTGTCAAAAGTGTTGGTGAGTTATGTTACAATGTCTTCAGAGGCACCTACAATGGCTGGCAGCAATTCAGCTTGGTGAATACCTGGCCACTCGCTCTTTCTGGGTTACTCCCCAAGAGATAGCTATAAATCCTCTATGAATAGGTACCAGCAGGTCCAGCACCATATCATCATTCTGAGGCTACCTTCAAATTTAGTTCCTCTTGGCAAATTGCTGATTTAGCAAACTTCGACCTTTCCCTTAATTTTTCTCTGTTTCCAGTTTACTCTCTTCTTTTTGCTGATTTATCCTCTTACAGCACGTGTCCGAATTTTCTTTTTGCCTTACTTCGCTTTTATTCCCGTTACAATGAGGAAAAAGTTCATATATCCATAAGAGGGCTATGAGGAAATCATGAGCCAAATCTATGAACACTAAGTCACGTAATCCTATAACATTTCAAGCAACATACCAAGAAATATGCCGATGGCCCATCTTAGATTGCTCACTGTCATCTATCCTTTTGCGAACAGCTTGTTTCAAGTCTTTAACTGTCGCGGAATTCATCACTGTTACATCTTCACGGCAAAAGAAGAAAATTAATACATGTAACTGCTTATTCTTGTCTAATTCAACCAACAAAAAAAAAGTTCACAACTAATAACAGAGAGATGTAGGTACCAAAGCAGCTGCCATCCAATTTGAGGATAGAGATGCGCATGGCACTCCCAAGTTCCAAGCTGATAAGGGTGTCCACATCCATCAGAGTTGGTTTTTTTGGTACATCAGAAAGCACAGGATCGTTGAGGAGAGAAACCAATGTTGAATGGAGTCTTGCCTTCTTCATGTTGCTGTTGTATTCCAGTGAAATCTCCTTCCTCCCCTCTGCTGGTAAATATATCTTAAAATCAGCCAATATCCTATAAGAATTAATAGGCTTACACAACGTACACAGAAAAATAGATAATGCAAATACGTCCAGCAACTTTTATGCAAGCTAATTTGGGAACTAAGAGAAGGCAGAAAAAGTACATATACCTTACCTAGTACCTCCTTTAAAATTCAACCCCATAATTCTCTCCTAACATCTTCCACGCATCATACAGAATATAACCAAGGTATCTATACAAAGCCTTAAAATTATGTCATATGGTTAGGCATTACATCAAGTACAGAGAGACCATTTGGCTCTGTGCACTGACACGTATGTTTAGCGGGCTAGACTGTAACCATGTGGGAGAGTAGAGTTACAGAAGTGGGCAAATCTGGACCATTTTGCGTAGTTCAAGGGCAAATTTGATCCCTTTTCAATTGTAAAAGGGCCATGTGTCAGAAAGCTTCTGTCAATAGTCAATAAGGTAAATCTAGCCCAATTTCGTTACAGCATGACTAGATCTAACCCCAACTATTAACGAAGGCAAAATCTGAAACATTTCGCAAAGTTCAAGCTACAAATTTGACCCTTTTCCCTATTTATTGAAGATAGAGAAAAGAGAGTTCTCATGTGAAATTCGTTTCACAAAGAACTGGGAAAGTGTACTAGTCCATCCAGACACCTCCCAAAACAAAAAGAAAAGAAACAAAATAGACATTACTTAAGCTTCGGTTAAGCAAGTTAACGGAATAGGTATCTGCAGCAAAACATTGATAGCTCACCAGAAGTGCATCTTATGACACCTTCATCAAAATTCATTCCCTTTCTAATAATTGGATCGTTCAGAACATAAAAGAAAGTAAAATATGATGAGCTAAAGTAGTGATGGGGCAAAGCCATAACCAAAGACCTTAGTCTCATAATTTCGTAGCAAAACCTGTGTGACCATTAGAATGGACATGTTACATCTATGGGGCAATATCCGAAAAACCCTAATATCAATAAGAATCTACTTGATTTTAGGGCCAGTATTGGAGAGACCAAGCATTTCAGAAATTCTCTAAGAAATGAGTAGTAATTTCTACTTCTTTGTCATAATAGATTATTGGACTTGGATGTTGGCAGAGTGTGTGTGTGTGTGTAATAAGTGTGTCTGTAAACATATAATTTTTCTTTTGAGAAAGAGAACTGTACAAGAGGATTACAGAGGAGACCATGAAGAAATCTATATATTCAACCTAAAGGTTTGAGTATAATGTGTATCAGAATCTGTAACCAAAGTCTCCTACTCTCCTTGAGGACGGGAGCATGAAAAGAGGAATTCTTTGGGATATGAAGCTAAAACGAAATACAATTACCACCTGTGTGTTGTTTAGATTCTGTAGTAAGATCTCCGGACAGCTCTAACAATGTCATTTGCTGCATAACAGTAATTGAAGCTACTTAGTATATGAAGTTAAAGGACAATGCAGAGGCAAATATTCCATTTTGCAATACCCAAAATTTAAACAGTTGAAATGCAAAAAAAATCAAATTGTGCTGCAACTTTCTAGACCCAACGGAAGGTAATTTTTGATTAAAATAAAATAATAACGACGGCAGAATCATTTACCTCCTCTTTAGCTTCCAGGTACTCTTCGTTTGCTTTCGTTTTAGTCATCGGATCATTTCTTTCCTTCCTGCTCAGGCAAGTAATGATTGACTCAAAAGAAAGGTAAAGGGAGTTATATGTGCTGATCAAACAAGAGGTAAATTCGACCAATCAGTATTTTAATTACATCATTCAAGATTGTGAACAGTATGAAATGCGTAGAGAAGCAAGAGCCTCTCACCATAGCCCAGCCAAAACGGAGCTTTAGGAACTTATATTCAGAGTTGATTTTGTGATGCTAGGAACGGCAGAGAGAATCTAGGAAGTTTAGAAGAGGCAGAGAAGGAAAGCATGGGAAATTGGTCCTTGGATGCTCATGTGGACAATAGACAAATAGAGGAACTGAAAAATGTCGAGAAGTTGAAAACACACTAGCACATATTATTGGACCTCTTTTATCTTTTGTCTACTTTTGGAACTGATCTTTCAGTTAGTGTTGATGAGTGAAGTATTTTTTTCCGGAGGTTTAATGTTTTGATACAGGATCTTCTACTTCCGTATACACCTTGTTTTGAAAAATTCATTATCTTTTTATGCACCTTGTATGTGGAACTTTTTTCTCCATCAAATCAATAAAATATTAATTTCATCACAATAGATATTATTTTCAGCTATTTATTGCTATTTTCATCACACCATATCACTGCTACCAACACGCCAGAAAAGTACAAGGAAATTAAGAACTAAAAACCTTGATAACTTCATGCCATATTCTAAATATGGGTAACACTTCAAGTATTCTTGACAAGAAAGATTTCCTGATTTTCTACCTGACTAGGTATAAAAAAGGCAAGGAAGTTTATGGACATGTACGGAAAAGAAGAGTTAAAGTAAGAACCAAAAGCTCCATCAGAGGCTTACCAGTTTTCGGGACCAGTTGAATTGAAGACCTGAGAAGATGGAATAGTAACTAGATTATTCTTTCCTGTGTGAGAGAGGACAAATATGCAAATTGCAACTTGAAGTACAGAATCTTTGGCTAAAATTGAAAGAAGAGTATGCTAGGGATTCTAACATCCGATTTTTAGAACAAACAAAGGAAGCGAACCACTGTTGGTTACAAGGTTCAAGAAAAGATGGATATTCACCTATTTGAAAAAGAAAGATGGATATTCAATCAAAAAGGCAATCATACCTTTCTAATTTGTCTTTGCCGCTGTAAATTGCTACCTATTATTCCTTCCTCCATCGTTCTCAACTTACTCCTCTTTCAGATTTTAGAAATTTCAAGTTTTTTACTTTCTTCGAGCACCTCCACCAAACAACATTAGTCAAATTTCCCCTACTCTCTTGTTTGACAAAGTAGAAATTTCAAGGCAACGCAAGCTCCAACATCCATCAATTCCTTCTTAGTGCTTGTTATCCTGTTCTTTTCGGGTGTCTTAGGCCAAGTTAAACTAGGTTGTCTTAAGAGATATAGATGAGATTCATACTGTTATCTTCTTTCATTACCCGAAAAGGGCCAAAACTGCCCCCTGAACTATTGCCTTAGGGCTATAAATACCCTCCGTCCACCCATCAATCCAAAAATGCGTCGACCCTTACTTTTTGGGCTCATTTCTTCCCTTATGACTAACGGCCAACACTGAATTAGGAAAAAATTATTTAAATTTCACGTGGCATTTTATTACTGGTCCAAATTTAAACCATGACCCCAGTTAAATAAACCCACCTCAATACCCAGTTTTCTAACCCAAACACTAACCCGCCTGGAAAACATAAAATCTCCGAAAAACATAAAGATAAAGAGAAGGAATTGACCGAAAAAGAAGATTCCGGCAAAATTCCACTTTTCCAGCCACAATTCTTTTCAATAAATAGTGAGACGTTTGAATCTAAAGAACAAGAATAAGCAGCTTCAACTTTTTCTAGCAGAAAAGAGAGGAAGAAAAATAAATTTGGATCCTTCAAAAAAGTATCCAGCGATCTCCATTTTTTCCGGCTTTATGCAACTTCAATGGCCTTATTGAAAATGTATGGTGGTGTTATGGTCTCGCAAATCCCGGGTTGACCGTTAGTCATAAGGGTAAAAATGAGCCCAAAAAGTAACGGTGGGGACATTTTTGGACTGATAGGTGGATGGAGGGTATTTATAGTCCTAAGGCAATACTTCAGGGGTTGCTTTGGCCCTTTTCCGTTGTTTTACTTATCTTAATATTCTGTTTCTCATAATTTCCACCTTCCACTTAATTATTCGACGCCCACGTATTTCAATTCTCAAACTCCACAAATGGCAGTCTATGCCAGAATTTAGTTTAAGCAGTCTTTTAACAACTCTTCTAAGCATATCCAATAGCAATATAGTAAACAACAAGTGCACAAAAAAAAAAAAAGCAGAATACTCCAATGTAAAAGGGTATTCATAAATAAAGCACCTCATTTTGTCTTTCTGTGTCAACATTAAAATTTGAACTGGATCTGCGATGATCCATGCTTTGATGATCTGAAGCTGAATAGGAGTAATCATGTCTCGGCCTAGGAGACCTATGCTCAACTACATCTCTTCCTGATCTTCGTTCTCTTCTTTCAGATGACAATTCTTTATTCAAATCCATGTCCTTAGGCCTATGCCTATGCCTGTGCCTCTGCTGTAACGGAGACCTATCTCTACTAGTGGAAGACTTTATCTCATGATGCCCCATCAGAATCATGCAATTATACAGCCATGTATATATCTATCGCAACTCAAATACACCAGAAACAAATGCCAATTATTAAACAAGTAGACGAATTTATCAAAGTTGAAACTTGCATATAAACAATTTCTTAAAGATTCATCTTGTGGGGCATGTATGAAGAATCCGTCCCGTCACTAGCGTGAGATCAGTAGTAGAAGATACAAAGGAATATCCAATAACCGTGGGTTTACACTAGGGATCGACATTGAGCTCGTATTTGTTTACCTTTGTGATGGATGAGATAACCAAAACAACACAAAATGAGGTTTCATGATGTATGTTATTTGCTGATATATTGTACCGATTGACAAAACCATCAAGAATGTCAACCAAAGCTTGAATCATGGATAAGCACTCTAGCGAGTAAGGGTCCTAGGATAAGTAACAGTAGGACTGCTATATGCACTACAAGTTTAGCCAACATAAAAAGAGCGAAATCAAGGTGAGATTAGATGGGGTTGAGGCGCTCAAATGCAAACAATTCAGATATTTAGGTTCATTGTTCCAAGAGAATGGAATGATGGATAAATATGTTACACATCAGTCTATCAAGTCAATTATTGGATGATTGCATGCAACTCTCTTGATAAACTTATACTAGTAATCAGATAAGGATGATAACTAAGGTCCCATGACATGTCAAAATTCATTGATAGTATAAAATATATTTACATTATCAGGTCAATTATTAGGTAATTACAGATAAATCTCTTGATAAGCATTAAACGCTAATCAAGTAAAGATGGTAACTTTTCTGTTGCTAGTGCTAGCTAGTAGATATACTGTGGAATTAGTTAAGGTAGGCGCAACATGGTAACTAACCTTCTATCACAGTCAAAATTCATGCTATCAGGTCAATTATTGGACAATTATAGGTAAATATCTTGATAAACATTAATTAGTAATCAGGTAAATATGGTAAATAGCATCCTACCACAAGTCAAAATTCACGGATAGCATAATTTTTACATTGCCAGTGTACATAACTTAAAGCCATACAAGAATTATAATTATGCTTGTTGGCTGGTGAACATTTTCTGCAATTGAAATTCATGGGTTTCTGTAAATGAGAAAAGTGAGAGCAGCAACAGCAACAGTTATAAGTCAGCGACTGCGCCACATCAAATACACCAGAACAGGCACAGAAAGAAAAAAAGAACCAATTACTAAACAAGTAGACAAATTTATCAGAGAATAAAAAGTTGAAACTTGCACATAAACCATTTGCTTAAAGGTTTCATCTTGTGGGGATTTATATTATAACACAATATGGTAGGAATTAAATTAATCTCACCTATTTCATCAAATTATAATTGGGACTCTGTTGCTCCGCGATACTCCCGGCAAAACCGATTCTCCGGTAAATTAGGTTCTAACTTCTAAGTGCAAAATAATTTTCCCCAAAATGAAACTTTATGACAAATATTTTTATTATTAGTATTTATTGGAGAGCGGAAAATAGTTTTTCAACAAAAACATAGGGGAAAAAAATCAGAAATATGGTGATTTATAAATGCTAATCGAAAATTAGCAAAAATAAAATCTGAACAAAAATATCCTAAAATATTTGAAAAAATCTAGCATAATATGTTGAAATTATAATTTCTTACACGAGATTCCAGCATATTTATTGTTAGTATTTATTGGAGAGCGAAAAATAGTTTTTAAACAAAAACGTGGGGGGGGGGGGGGGTGAATTAGAAATATGGTGATTTATAAATGCTAATCAAAAATTAGCAAAAATAAAATCTGAACAAAAATATGCTTAAAAATTTGAAAAAATCTAGCATAATATGTTGGACTTAGAATTTTTTACATGAGATTCCAGCATAATATATTCTTAGTATTTATTGGAGAGCGGAAAATAGTTTTTTAACAAAAACGTAGGGGGGAATCAGAAATATGGTGATTTATAAATGCTAGTCGAAAATTAGTAAAAATAAAATTTGAACAAAAATATCCTTAAAAATTCGAAAAAATCTAGCATAATATCTTGGACTTAGAATTTTTTACATGAGATTCCAGCATAATATGTTATAATTTCATAATGTGATAGGAATTCAAACATAATATGTTGGTAGCTTATATGCAAGAGCTCCATAATCTATCATATTATGCTGGAACTTTCTGCGTTTCAGCTAGAGTATTTCTGTCCAGATTTTATCTCCGCATAAAATAGTCGCTTTCAATAACTTTGTAAATATTAACTATTTTTCAATTGGGTGTGCGAAAACTGGCCAACATACGCTATTTTGACCAGAAACATAAGTAATTTTTTCCAATGTTTAGTTGTATAAGTGATAAATAAAAAAATTGAGAAGTTTGGGAATTAATTTTTGTTTATTACAAAAGAAAACAACCAAAACAAAGAAAAACTTTTGTGAAAATATTTTCAATCAAAAGGTTTTGAGTATTAAAAACGAATACTAATATATAGATGTTGGTCAGAGTAGTAACTTAAAGTTTTGAGATGATTTAACAAAGAAAAATAGCATCGAATCATAAGTGTGAGAAATAATTCTCTTCATTTGATGAATATGACAAATATTTTACGTCATATGTAACACAACGAAATCATAAAATGTATATTTGAATAGATTTTGATTTTAGTTTCTTACATATTTGGAGTCTCATTCTAAAATCATGTCGATAACATTGAAGAAAAGTTGAAGGTCCATAGATTATGAGTAGTGATAAAACTGGACATGTCAAAGGCGCATGATCGGGTTTTTTAGCTTTTTCTCACTTAAGTTTTGAGGAAAATGGGATCTTGTGAAATTCTCATTGATACATTATAGAGATCGGTGGTTTTCATCATTGTCTCTGATATGATTTATTTTAACGTCCGAAGCTTTGTCATGTAACGTAAATATTTTATTTGAAAATCCAGCTTATTAAGGTTTGAACTCTCTTTGTAGAATGTATTAGTATAGGAATATCTTCACTTATTATCAATAGTCATTTAATCATCTTTTATCATTTAATAACGTATTGCAAACTAAGTTTTGCACACTTTCATGTTTTTTTTTTGTAACGATACTAGATATCGATATTTGATATCTGTATAACATATTTAATTTTTTATAAAAAAAACAAGTTGAGATGAAAACCCCTATAATTTTCTGATCCAAACTTGTTTAGTAGGACTTGGAATGAAATCAATTCAAGTAATCAAATCGTATAATCGAAGTAATCAATCTTTCACTTCTTCTCTAATTATATAAAAAGGCTATGTTTCATATTTCAAGAATCAAAAGTTAATTACATTTACTGAAGATTTTGTATTAGTGTAATAATATACTTTCACTTATTATTCAATAGTTATTTAATTTGGTCATCTTTTATCATTTATTAAAGTATCGCAGACTAAATGCTGCGCAACATTCATGTCTTTTTGTCACGACCCAAAAATCTCACATGTCGTGATGACGCCTATCTCAATACTAGGCAAGCCGACAACCCCAATAAAAATATTATATCTTTTAAGTTTGAAAACATAATACTGAATTCAATAGAAAACCTTACCATTATAGAAACAAAATACTCCCAAAATCCGGTGTCACTGAGTACATGAGCATCTAAATGAATACAAAGCCCGACTGATAAAAACAATGTCTGAAAGTATAGAACAATACAATAACTGAAAAAAATAGAGTCAAGGTCAGCGGATGCCAGGCAGCTACCTTGATAGTCTCCGATTGATAGCACTCTGAAATCTAACAGTTGCCGTGTCCGAAAATACCTGGATCTGCACACGAGGTGTAGAGTGTAGTATGAGTACAACCAAAGAGATTGGTAGAGAAAGTAATGGTCTTTACATTCTACAAAGAGAGTTCAAACCCACAATAGGAGCAGCAGTAACTGGAGGAGTGAATGAAGCAGAGCTATGGCATCTTAGATTGGGGCATCCATCAACAGTTTCTATGTAACATATTCCTAGCTTAAAGAATAAAGTCAATAATACAGTACAGGAGAATTGCTCAGTATTCCCAATGGCAAAGCAGATCGGGTTAAGCTTTCTTGTTAGTAAGAGTAAATCTAGTAGTATTTTCTAGTTGATTCATGTTGATGTTTGGGGACCCTATAGAAAGGCTACATTTGACAGAAAACAATATTTTGTAACTGTAGTAGATGATTACAGTAGATATACTTGGGTATGGCTACTTCAATCCAAATCTGAGGTTTCAATTGTGCTTAAAGACTTCTTAGTAATGGTAAAAAATCAGTTTGATATTTCTATAAAAGTACTGAGATCAAACAATGGTACATAATTTTTCAGTTCATAATGTAATGAAATGTTATCTTCCTTTGGCATAGTTCATCAAAGTAGTTGTGTTTATACACCTCAACAAAATAAAATAGTTGAAAGAAAATATAGACATATCTTGGAGGTGGCAAGGGCTTTTAAACTACATAGTTCAGTTCCAGTTAAGTTCTGGGGAGAATGTGTGAAGACTGCAGTATATTTGATCAACAAATTACCTACTGCTGTACTAGATGGAAAAACACCCTATGAGTTGCTATATGGTAAGGAACCTAGGCTAGATCACCTAAGGGTATTTGGTTGTCTGTGCTATGCAAGCAGCTTGCCCAGGGGTGACAAACTGGCCCCAAGGGCAAGAAGGACAGTATTGATGGGGTATTCTGAAGTTCAAAAGGGATATAGGCTGTTTGATCTGGATTTCAAAACTTTCTTTGTTAGCAGGGATGTAAGTTTCAGAGAAAGGATTCTTCCTTTCAGAGCCATGCCAGTTGAACATGAGGAGGAAGTGTTGTTCATGCCAGTCAATGATGCAACACCACCACCAGATCACCATCATGTGATGCAGCATGACAATAATAGTGCCACAACAACAGAAAAGCAAATAGAACCTGAACCTCCAACCATTGATAATCATGAGACAACTACAACATACAATACATCAGCTTCTCAACATACTGAGGACCCTGCAGATACTGATAATCCAGTGGAAGGATCTGCACCAGTAGTGGAAGCACCTGATACTTCATTACAAGAGGCTGAATCAGTAGCAGACGAGCCTAATACTACTGAAGCAGTTGCAGAAAATGGTAGAGGCAAGAGACTTACCAAGCCATCAATATGGCTTAAAGACTATGTGACTTCTAAAACAAAGCTCTTAATTGCTTATACTCCATCACTAACTATGTGGAGTATGATCACTTGTCCACTGGTTATCAAGAGTATCTAAGTTTGTTCTCAGCACCCACAGAGCCCAAGAATTTTAAGGAAGCATCTCAAGATCAAAAATGGATTGAAGCTATGTAGCAGGGGAGACCGACAGAAAATATTTTTTGAAAAGAAGTCTCATGTTGACCACTTCATCCTTTAAATTATAAAAGATAATATATATATATATTGATAGAATATTCAATTGATTAGTATTTTATTTAAATTTATGTTTACTAATTTTTAAATGAAGATATATTCTATATTTTCAGATGTTTAAAAAACAAACAGTCTTAATCATTTAGTATTCAGATCTAAAAACACATCTTAATATTCAAATGTGTATTCAAATTCAAACGACTTAATCTTAATACACATCTTGACATTCAGATATGTATTCAGATTCAGACGTCTTAATCTTTAAAAAAACAAATAAGGCGAAGAAGACTGAGAACATATATCACCTATGATCTAACTATTTGTAATTCTTTGGGGTGAAAGTTTGATTTTCTCATAATATATTATCATGACCCAATTTAGGATCATGACCGGTGCTTAGGAGCAAGTGCTCCTAAGTAAGCCTCATCGGTATTTTACAGAAAATCGGATAGAGTCTCCCCTTTTTAGGACTATCCAAAATTTTCCTGTCTCATAAACAATATACAATCAACCAATATTCACCTAAACCAACCACAATCTTCATGAACCAAGAAAAACGAGTTTTTAACAATATTACCAACTTTACTAACATAATAATACTTAAACCATCTTAGAAATAAGAAAGAAAGTATAATACTAGTAACTAGTCCAATATAATGAATGAATACTCATGACACTAATAAAAATGACTATGGAGCGACTCTAAGAGTTCAAAAGAAAAGACGATAATAATAAATAAACTCTTCGCCCACGCGAACAAGTGTGAGGCTCACCAGGAACTATCGACTCGTGTACTATAATTAACGAAATCCTTGTTGCGCCAACTGCTATCTTTGAAAAAAATAGCGGGGAGTGAGTCGCTAGCTCAGTGAGCAATAACACTTAACTACAATTATTTTAATTGGGACAAGTCAGAAAACGTGCTTGTATATTAAATAGAAAATATCATAAGAATGCCCTTTCAGAAACAATAAACAATAATCAGTCCCATCATGTTTTTCGTGTAATAGAAATCAGTTTAACAATTGGGTAATGAACTCGTTAAACACTGTGTCATATTAATCTTTATGTTTGGGAGGTTTCCAAGAAGGGGTTATGTAATCTGTATCATTGTGTGGACCCCTTCGTAAAATGAATCAAATATAATTGTAGGTCCCTACTCGAGAAAAACTGTAACTGTATGCTAGTTCTACCTTCCCACTAGCGAGGGCTATAACTGTACTTGGTAATTGGTAAATACAAGTTGCAACAGGTCTAACGAACCCGTCGTTAGCTACGCAAAGTCTCCTCTCATTTATACTTTTCTTTGTAAGTAGTAAATATTCATAAGAAAGCATTTTTAAAATAGTACAGGGCATTTCAATTCTTATCATATCATGTAATCCCATTTCGGTAATAGTAATCATATCTCAAATAACAATAAAATATGTCTAGTAACAGTGAGAATATTTTAAATAACTGTAAATATCTCAAGTAAACTGTTCAGTACCATATCAAGTAAAGGACTTGTCCCACATGAAATTTCAAACATTCGGTAACAAATATTATTTTTAAAATCATGTATAAACCATGCAGGTTATGAAAACATAAGTTGCGGTAAGATTACTACTCACAGTACTCGTGTCGAACTACCAAACTCGTCACCTCAAGCGAACTATACAACTTTCTTCAATTAATCTATAATCACATCAACATCGATCTCGTGTTAATTTCCTTGTTTAGGCTAATTCATAGCTAATATAAAATACCCAACCCTCGAGGTTTCATATTTTTCTCTTAATTTGTCAATTTATACTTACTCGTGCTACTTGTAGTTTAAACCAAATCCAGAAAATCCACCAAATACAACCTATTCATATAATATACTCAGTTAATTCTTGGAAAGGTCTCATGGATTTCTCCCAATTTCTTTAACTTTATCTTTTAAACTCTTAATCCAATCCCAACATCATCTCTACTTAGTCCCATAAAGAATCATAATATAAATTAATTGTCTTAAAAGAATAAGAATTACATGAAATTACCTGGATTATATTGTTGAAGCTCAAGAATCTATGCCGATGATAAGGTGAAACACAGTATTCGGCACTAAAAATCCCATAAACGTTTTTTTTTCTCTGCTTTTGTTTTGTTTTCTCCGGAAACCTTTCTTAGTTTCCTTCTCCTAAACCCTTTTCAATCTTTTGGGCAGATTGTTTTCTAACGGGCTTCAGCCCTTTTGTTTACATTCTTTTTTTATTCTTATTAGTTTGTTCTTTTCTCTTTTTTTTTTGGACTTAAATTATTTGCTAAATGTCCAATATGTCCTCATTTAAAATATTGGGATATTACATCATCTCTGCCTTATAAAATTTGGTCCCAAATTTAACTCAAGTGGTGTGCCGGTAGAGTGAGGTAGGTGAAAATACTTGACTCGCATGTCATCATATGATTCTGTAACGACCCGGCCGGTCGTTTCGAGAGTTATAGCCCTATTTTTCCCATTTCTACTTTTTTTGTGTTATTCAACTATATTATGTTATATCGGGTTAGTTGGTTCGGGTCCGGAAGGAACTCGGAGTAAAATGAGACACTTAGTCACATAATTGAAAATTTTAAGTTTAAAAAGTGTACCGGATATGGACCTATATGTAAACGACCTCAGATTTGAATTTTGATGATTTCAATAGCTTCGTATGGTGATTTCGGGCTTAGGAGCGTATCCGAAATATTATTTGGAAGTCCGTAGAGGAATTAGGCTTGAAATGCCGAAAGTTTAATTTTTGAGAAGTTTGACCGGGGGGTTGACTTTTTGATATCGGGGTCAGAATCCAATTCTGAAAATTGGAATACCTCTGCTATGTCATTTATGACTTGTTTACAAAATTTGAGGTCAATCGGACGTGATTTGATAGGTTCCGGAGTTGTTTGTAGAAATTAGAAATTTCAAAGTTCATTAGGCTTTAATTGGAGTGTAATTCGTGGTTTTAGCGTTGTTTGAGGTGATTTGAGGGTTCGACTAAGTCCGTATGATATTTTAGGACTTGTTGGTATATTTTGTTGAGGTCCCGAGGGGCTCGGGTGAGTTTCGGATGGTTAACGGGTTGGATTTTTGGACTTGGAACTCTGCTGGAATTTTTCTGATGCACCATATGGTTTCCTTCATCGTGTTCGCGATTGGAGCCTGCGTTCGCGAAGAGGAACTGAGAGGCTGGCAATATTTGATCTTCGCATTCGCAAAGAGAAGCTCGCATTCGCGAAGGCTGGACTGGGTGTGCATCGCGAACGCGAGAGGTGTTACGCGTTCGCGAAGAAGAGAGGAAGCAGCCGAAGACCCAGGCAATTGGTCTACGCGTTCGCGTAGGGGGTTTCGCGTTCGTGTAGTGAGGGGGAAAGAAGCATCACGTTCGCGATGGGTCGAACGCGTTCGCGTAGAAGGCATTGAGGCAGAGGCATTTTGTGCTTCGCGAACGCGAGGGTGATGTCGCGTTCGCGAAGGAGGAATTTGAACGGGAGCTATTTTGTGCTTCGCGAACGCGAGGCACTGACCGCGTTCGCGAAGAAGAAAAGTCTGGGCAGTGAGTTTAAGTTCTGAAAATGGGATTTCGGCGATTTGGAGCACGGAAGTAAGGCGATTTTGGGTGATTTTCAGAGAAAACAGCGGAGTAAGTGTTCTTAACTCAATATTGGTTAAATTACCCGAATCCATGGTTGTTTTTATCAGTTAATTGGTGAATTGAGTTGGAAAAAATTTAAAAACCCTCTTGGTTTAAATTAAAGATTTGAGGGTCGAGTTGGGTCGAATTTTTGTAAAATTGGTATGGTTAGACTCGTGGTTGAATGGGTTTCCGAATTTTTGTAACTTTTGTCGAGTTCCGAGATGTGGGCCCCACGGGCGATTTTTGACCTAATTTTCGGATTTTTATGGAAAATCATTATTATCTTGTGGAATTAATTTCAATGAATTTTATTGACTGAAACGAATTATTTATGACCAGATTCGAGGCGTTTGGAGACCAATTCACGAGGAAAGGACATTGTAGAATAAGAATTTCGCGGTTTGAGGTACGTAACGATTGTAAATCTAGTCCTGAGGGTATGAAACCCCGGATTTTGTATCATTCTACTATTTTGAAGTGACGCACATGCTAGGTGACGGGCGTGTGGGCGTGCACTGTTAAGGATTGTGACTTAGTTCGTCCCGTAGCAACTGTAAAGTTGCATATTTTATGGAAATTATATGATACTTATATGTTTTAGAAAGAATTTCTGTAAATTGGGCTGAATGCCATGTTTGGGCCTCGCGCTAGTGCTGTTTGGACCCTTAGGGGCTTTTTCTTACTATCCTCTCATTGTTTTCGATTGAAAATATATACTCAGTCATGTTTATACTTGTTTACCGCATAACTCAGTTTTTATGACTCTATTTTTATGCATATAAATGTTTTGGGCCGAATGCCCTATTTTACTGAAATGCCCAAGGGGCTTGAGAGGTTTATGACTGAGTGAGGCCGAGGGTCTGATTTGTGAGGATGAGTGTGGATCGGGGTTGCCCGCCTGCAGCATACTTTATCATTATAGCACGTGAGTTGTCCGTGCAGCACGTGAGTTGTCCGTGCAGATTATTAGCGCTTGGGTTGAAGGAGCCCCTCCGGAGTCTTTACACACCCCCAGTGAGCGCAGGTACCTACTGAGTGCGAGTGCCGAGTGTTAAGTGACTGGGAGGCATGAGTGATTGTGAGGTATGCCCGAGTGGCAAGAGTGATTGTGAGGTATGCCTGAGTGGCACGAGTGACTGTGAGGTTTGCCCGAGGGGCTGTATATGAGTGATGTATTGCCCGAGGGGTTGTTTATGATTTCATCATTTTTTTCTCACCTTTGCATTGAGCCTTTGTTTGAAAAACTGTTGGAAAAATATCCTTAAATGATTTTTACTGGAACCGGGTTTAAACGAGATGATTTGATTCAAACACTGATTTTTAAAGCATGTTGTACTTTACTAAGATTTCATGATATGAACGGTATATGCTTTATTGCTCGTCACTACTGCTCAGTCTTTATTTATTGTTGTTACTTACTGAGTTGGCGTACTCACGTTATACCCTGCACCTTGTGTGCATATTCAGATGTAGCTAGACACGGTAGCGGTTATTGAGTGTTCTGGTTGAAAATTTTCTTGGAGATAGCAAGGTAGCTATTTGGCGATCGCAGCCCTGCTCTTCTCCCTCTTATCTTCCTCTAGTTGTATTTAGCTATTTTCCAAGCTGAGTTAGCCTTGATATTGTTAGACATATTGTAGTAGATGCTCATGACTAGTGACACCCCGATGTCGGGCTTTTTTTTTCCGCACTTTTGTTTTCTTTGATTTGAACTCCTTAAATGAAGGTTTTATGTTAAATAACAATGAAATTATCTTGGAAATGAAAATATCGGTTTAGTTTGGAAATAAGTCGGCTTTCCTAGTTCCACGATAGGCGCCATCACGACAGGTTAGATTTTTGGGTCGTGACAGATTCCCAAATAACTAATTCAACAATGTGATTTTCTCACTAGATTTTTTGACGTACACAATATCTTTTTGTTGTACTTTCTTTAACTTTCTATCAACGGTAGCTATCTGTCACGACCCCAAATTTCCACATTCGTGACTGTGATAGTGCCTAACATTTCACTCTGTAGGCAAGCCAATGTTAGAACAATATTAGCCATTTTAAACAATTTTAATTTAGTTAATAACAAAGAAATAAATGCGAAAATAAATTTTGAAATAAAGTGATTAATCCATAATAATAGCGATGTCTAAAAACCATCACATAACTGGTGTCACAAGTGCACGAGCTACTAGAATAATACAAATAAAGGTCTAATGAAAATAAAGCTGTCTGAAAGAAATACACAACTATGATAAAGTGGAAGGGAACTTCAGAACTGCGAACGTCATGCAGCTATACCTCAAGTCTCCTGCGAATAGCTGAATCCGAGTAAGTCTACTGTGAGCCGCTAGGATCAACTCCGATATCTGCACAAGAAGTGCAGAGTGTAGTACAAGTACAATCGACCCCATGTACCCAGTAAATATCGAGCCTAACCTCGACGAAGTAGTGACGGGCTAAGGCAGGTCACTTACATTAACTTGTACACAATAATAATAATAGTAACAATAATAGGAAAACAGAAATAGAAATTTAACAGGTAAATCATTTCAACAGTCGAAGCCAACTCGACAGTCATAACCAATTATTATTTCAATCAATTTCCGTTGCAGCGTACAACCCGATCCCACAATATATTCATATTCAATTCCATTGCGGCGTGCAACCCGCTCATCCAATATATTTATTTCAATCAATTCTGTTGCGGCGTGCAACCCGCTCCTCCAATATATTTATTTTTATTTATGTTGCGGCATGTAACCCACTCCTCAAATAATATAATTTACAATTTCTTATAAAAGAAATTATTTCAATAAATGCAACAATTAATATGAAATTATAAGACAACAAGAATACAATAATTATGATTTAATTAGGAAACAAGTGATGACAAGTAGCAATTAATTATAGAAATTAAGGAGGAAATAGGCAATTTAATATTTAGTATGCTAAATGTCAAGTAACAGTTAAGTCACACAAATCAAATAAGCATATAACAATCAAAGCATGGATTCAAGACATAATATTGAGCAAGGAATATGAGATAAATAATTAATATAACGATTAATTCATGATTTAAAACAAATAAATCAACGGTTCTATTCCCTCAAGTCAAGTTAATCACGACACTTACCTCGCTTTGCAACCAAATTCAAGATTCCAATAAACCTTTGCCTTGCGAATTCGTGTCTGAAAGCTTCAAATCTAATCACAAACAATTCAACATACTCAACACGAATAGTAGGAACTAATTCCATATGAGATTACAAATATTTCGGATTAAAATCCGAAATTTATTTTAAAAATCAACAATGAGACCCAAATCTAGAATCTCGAAAAAAATCTCACAAAATCCAAACATCCGTTCCTATACGAGTTCAACCATACAAAAATTATCGAATTCCGACATCGGATTGCCTTTCAAATCCTCAATTAAAGTCTTTGAAGATTTCTACCATTTTCAACCCAATCTTTACCCATTTGAACTCAACAATCTTCCCACAACCTTATTGGTACAAGCATGTATAACTAATACTCTCACATCCAAGAATCACACTCTCAATCACCCATCTTTACCCAAACTCGAAATTGAAGACTATGGGTTAGAACCTTATCTCTTGGGTGAAGATCTTGTGATATTTTCTTGTTGGATTTTAAAGCTTGAACAAGATTTTTGATGAACAAAGCACTTGAGCTTCTTACTCTCTCTAGAACACTCTCACTTCACTCTAAAATCATCAGATAATTGCCCTAAAATAATCCCCAAAGCCTATTTATCAAAATGGGATCGGGTTATGAATATGGACCCTCCGAACTCAGGTCTGCGGTCGCACAATGGGTATGCGGGTAGCACAATGGACCGCAAAACCGATGCCGAAAACTAGGCTGCACTGGACAGGTTTGCGACCATTTTGTGGTTCGCTCACCATTTTGCAGTTCGCACAATGATTCTGCGGTCATACAATTGGCCGCATAATCACATTCTGCCAGCTTTTGGTAATTTAGTCATAACGTCTTGTAGGAGTGTCCAAATGACGAACGGTTTGAAGTGTTAGAAACTAAACTCGAAGATCTTTCATTTGATAGGTTTTCTATCACATAACGCCTTATATATATGTATGGATGCTCGTTCAAGTTTTGGTCTTGTGCGTACTCATTTGGAACTTTAGTCTATTATGAAATTTTCCAACTTGACTTAGACTTAGGCCTCTCCTTAGACCCCACATCACTTATAATATGCCTTGTATACTTATTATCATATCCAATTGATATCCATCATATTAATAGTCCTCAAATGAGAAGTAGAGTCCGCCCCCAAACACATAATAAATAACTTATCTTTTATTTCACCCATTTCAATTTCCCGAATTTTTACTAACTCCCAAAATTTCCAAATATTTTGCCAGAGTTTCCTTTGTAATTGGGCCTATCCACTTGCCAGAGAATCCCAGAAACCAATCCTAACAACACATACATAATCCAATCAACGTAACACAACATGAAAACAATACTAACAGTGGCCTCATAAGCAATATATTACTAGAAAAGGAACGCCATTAACATTAAATATTCAGGTGATACGTAACTCATAGCAGGTAAGCTCTCAACATCTTCATAGAACACAGAAATGAACGTTTAAATTAAAGATGACATTTTTGGGTCATCACAAAAAACAAACGTTCATCCTCGAACGGAATTAGAGAAGTACCTGAGCTGGTGAAAAAATATGGATATTTGCTTCATATGTCCGACTCGAACTCCCAGGTAGCTACCTCAATCGGCTGACCTCTCCATTGCACCCGAACTGAAGGATAACTCTTACACCTCAACTGACGAACCTGCTGAGCTAGAATAGCTACCGACTCTTCTTCATAAGTTAAATCTTTGTCCAATTGAACTGAGCTGAAGTCTAACACATGGGACAGATCACCATGGTATTTCCGGAGCATGGATACATGGAATACCGGATGAACTGCTGATAAGCTAGGTGGTAGTGCAAGCTTGTAGGTTACTTCACTCACCCTTTCAAGAATCTCAAAGGGTCCGATATACCTAGGGCTTAACTTGCCCTTCTTTCTGAATCTCATTATACCTTTCATAGGTGAAACTCGGAGCAATACTCTTTCTCCAGTCATGAATGCAACATCACGAACTTTACGGTCGGCATAATGTTTTGCCTAGACTGAGCTGTGCAAAATCAATCCTGGATAATCTTGACCTTATCCAAGGCATCCGGTACCAAATCAGTACCCAGCAACCAAGCCTCTCTTGGTTCAAACCAGCCAACTGGTGGCACCTAGATGAATAGAATACCGGGAACTGTGGGCCTCTTCAAGAATTAATTCACGAAGCCCATCCACATTAGGAACACAAATATGACCCTACATCCGCAGAACTCCATCATCTCCGACATCAACCTGCTTGGCACCACCGCACCGCACCGTATCCTTAAGGTCAAGCAAATGAGGATCATCCTATTGTCGCTCTCTGATGTGCTTATATAAAGAAGACCGAGCGACTGTGCAGGCTAGAACCCGACTGTGTTCTGAAATATCTAACCTCACAAACTAATTGGCCAAAGTCTGAACATCTGTTGCTAGCAGCCTGTCACCGACTGGAATATACGCAAGGCTGCCCATACTCACAGCCTTTCTACTCAAAGCATCGGCCACCCCATTGGCCTTTCTAGGGTGATACAAAATGGTGATATCATAGTATTTCAACTGCTCCAACCATCTTCTCTGCCTCAAATTAAGATCTTTTTGTTTGAATAGATACTGTGGACTACGATGATCTGTGAATACTTCACATGACACGCCATAAAGGTAGTGTCTCCAAATCTTCAGCGCATGGACAATGGCTACCAATTCTAAGTCATGAACATGATAATTCTTCTCATGGGCTTTCAATTATCGTGACGCATATGCGATCACCCTGCCATCTTGAATTAATAGTGCACCAAGTCCAATACGAGATGCATCACAATACACCGTGTACGATACTGAACCTGTGGGCAACACCAAAACTGGCATCGTAGTCAATGCAATCTTAAACTTCTGAAATCTCAATACACACTCGTCTGACCATCCGAATGGAACACCTTTCTCGGTCAATCTAGTCAATGGGCTTGATATAGATGAAAACCCTTCCACTAACCGGCGATAATAACCCGCCAAACCCAGAAAACTCTGTATCTCTGCAACTGAAGTAGGCCTAGGCTAGTTCTGAACTACCTCAATCTTCTTATGATCCACTTTTATGCCTTCTGCCGATACAACATGCCCCAAAAAGGCAATTGAGTTTAACCAAAATTCGCATTTTGAAAAATTGGCATATAACTGATTATTCTTCAAAGTCTAAAGCACAATCCGGAGATGTTGCTCATACTCCTATCGATTGCTAGAGTAAATCAAGATGTCATCAATGAATACAACCATAAATGAATCCAGATAGGGCTTGAACACCCAATTCATCAGATCCATAAATGTTGTTGGGGCATTGGTAAGCCCGAATGACATCACTAAGAATTCATAATGCCCATACCGGGTTCGAAAGGTTATCTTAGGGACATCGGATGCCCTAATATTTAACTGATGATAGTCAGACCTCAAGTCAATCTTCGAAAACACCTTGGCACCCAGAAGTTGATCAAATAGATCATCGATTCTTGGCAACGGATATTTGTTCTTGATAGTGACCTTGTTCAACTGCCGATTATCTATACACATCCGCATAGATCCATCTTTCTTCTTTACAAATAACACTGGTGCACCCTAGGGTGAGACACTAGGTCTAATGAATCCCTAATCAAGCAAGTCTTATAACTACTTTTCAATTCTTTCAACTCTGGGGGAGGGGGCATACGGTATAGTGGAATAGAAATGGGCTGAGTACCCGGAGCCAAATCGATACAGAAGTCAATATCTTTGTCGGGTGGCATCCCCAGCAAATCTACAGGAAATACTTCTGGAAATTCACGATCAACTAAAATTAATCCACATAAGGAACATCCGCAATGGGATCGCGTATATAAGCCAAATAGGGTAGAAACCCCTTCTCGACCATACTACGAGCCTTCATATAGGAAATAACCATACTGGTAGAATGGCCAGGAGTTCCTTTCCACTCTAATCGAGGTAACCTTGGCATGGCTAAGGTCGCTATCTTGGCATGACAATTCAATATAGCATGATAAGGTGACAACCAATCCATACCCAGTATGACGTCAAAATCTACCATGTCGAGAAGTAGAAGATCCACACTAGTCTCAAGACTCCCAATAGTAACCCTGTATGAACGATAGACATGATCCACCACAACAGAATCTCCCAGGCGTGGACACATATACATGCACACTTAGAGAATCACGAGGCACAACCAAATATGAAGCAAAGTAGGAGGACGCATATGAATAAGTATACCCTAGATCGAATAGAACTGAGGCATCTCTATGGCAAACTGGAACAATACCAGTGATCACGGCATTAGATGACTCGGCCTCAGGCCTAGCAGGGAAAGCATAGAATCGGGGCTATCCCCCACCAATCTGAACTACATCTCTGGGATAGGCCCTAGCTGGTCGGGCGATGGAGCAACCAGTGCCGGTATAATGGCACGAGAATTCTGTTGAGATCTACTGTTCAACAACCTAGGGCGATGCCTCCTGATGTGACCAATGTTCCCACACTCATAACACACATCATGCTATCGTGGTTGCTGAAGTTGAAGATGACCCGGACGGGTCGGATAACCACTGTAGTGACTCTGAAGTGGTAGTGCACTAATAGGAGCTAAATGTGCATTGAATGTTGGCTGGCCAGGGTAAGGAACATAAGGACCATGACTCTCTGAAGCACCGTGAGAAGTATAAAGTGCTGAATAAAATGGACTGGGAGGATGTACCCTACCAAATGTACCCCTTCCACTAGATGAGGCACCTCTGAAGTTACCAGAATGACGAGGCCTCTTATCTGACGCTGGACCTCTCTCCTGAGAAAGAACCATCTCAATCCGCCTGGCGACATTAGCAGTCGTCTGAAAAGAAATCTCACTCCCAGTCTCCTTGGCCATCTGTTGCTTGATAGGCTGGATGAGTCCATCAATGAACCTCCTCACCCTCTCTTTCTCGATAGGAAGCAGAAGAAGAGCATGACGGGCTAAATCCATAAAGTGGGTCTCATACTGAGTGACCGACATACTGCCCTGCTGGAGACGCTCAAATTGTTTGCGGTAATTCTCCCCCAATGTGATAGGAAGGAACTTCTCCAAAAATAGCTACGAGAACTGCTCCCAGGTAAGTGCAGGCAAACCAACTGGTCTAGTAAATACATAATCTTTCCACCACCTTTTGGCGGAACCAGTCATCTAAAACATAGCAAAATCAACCCCAATGCTTTCAACTATTCCCATGTTTTGCATTACTTCATAGCAGCGATCCAGAAAATCTTGTGGGTCCTCAGAAGGTGTACCACTGAAATGGATTAAAAATAGCTTGGTAAACTCGTCCAATCTCAGCAAAACCTCAGATGACAAAGTAGACCTATCACCGGCCTGTGCCGCAATAACTGGTTGAACTACCCCAACTGGATGGGCTACCGGAGCCTAATTCTGGGGAGCTATTTGTTTCGGAGCGGGAGTAGTGGGAGTTTGTGCTCCTCCCCTAGCCTATGAGACGGTTGGTGCCACTGGAAATGTACCATTCTGAGCCATGCCCATCATAAGACTCACCAAACAAACTAGTGTGTCCTGCAGCACTAGAGTAGCTCTGAATCATTCCGGAACTTGAACTGGTCCAACATGTACCGTCTACGCCGGAACCTCCGCTTCTAAATCCACCTAAGGTTCTACAACAGGTGTTGCTGCTCGAGCTCTAGATTGAGCCCTTCCTCTGCCTCTACCTCAGCCTCTAGCGCGACCTCGACCTCGACCTCTGCTCCTAGTCATAGCTGTCACTAGGGGTTCTGTATCCTGTCCGACTGTAGATGCAATATGTGTTCTCGCCATCTACAAGAAGACAAGAATAGAAGAGTTCAATCGTCAATGATAGAATAAAATCGCACGATAGAGTAGAATAGAAGTGAAATTGTTCCCAACTCCATAGCATCTGAAAGATAAGTACAGACGTCTCCGTACAGATCCTTCAGACTCTACTAAGCTTGCTCATGACTCGTGAGACCTATGTAACCTAGTGCTCTGATTCCAACTTGTCATGACCCGAAATTCCCACCTTCGGGACCGTGATGACGCCTAGCATTTCACTTGGTAGGCAAGCTAACATTAGTATAATATTAGCCATTTTAAACAATTTTAATTTAGTTAATAACAAAAAAATAAATGCGGAAATAAATTCTGAAATAAAGTGATTAATTCATAATAATAGCGATGTCTAAAAATCATTCCAGAACTGGTGTCACAAGTGCACGGGCTACTAGAATAATATAAATAAAGGTCTGAATGAAAATAAAGTTATCTGAAAGAAATACACAACTATGATAAAGTGAAAGGGGACTTCAGAACTGCGAATTCCATGCAACTATACCTCAAGTGTCCTGCGAATAGTTGAATCCGAGTAAGTATATTGTGCGCCGCTAGGATCAACTCTGGTATCTGCACAAGAAGTGCAGAGTGTAGTATGAGTACAACTGACCCCATGTACCCAGTAAGTATCGAACCTAGCCTCGACGAAGTATTGACGAGACTAAGGCAAGTCACTTACATTAACTTGTACGCAACAACAACAACAACAACAACAACAACAACAACAACAATAACAACGACAACAACAACAACAACAAGAAGGAATATGAGATAAATAATTAATATAATGATTAATTCGTGATTTAAAATAATTTATAATTTTCAGATAATTATGCCACAATTAATTTGATGATGTATTGATACTCGTCACCTCGCCTATATGCCGTTCACATGAATTTCACATAAAAAATAATTCAACAGTTCTATTCCCTCAAGTCAAGGTTAATCACGACACTTACCTCGCTTTGCAATCAAATTCAAGATTCTAATAAACCTTTGCCTTGCGAATTCGTGTCTGAAAGCTTCAAATCTAATCACAAACAATTCAACATACTCAACACGAATCGTAGGAACTAATTCCATATGAAATTACAAATTTTTTGGATTAAAATTTGAAATTTATTTTAAAAATAGACAGTGGAACCCATATCTCGAATCCAGGAAAAACTCATAAAATCCAAACATCCGTTCCGATACGAGTTCAACCATATAAAAATCATCGAATTCCGACATCGGATTGCCTTTCAAATCCTCAATTAAAGTCTTTGAAGATTTCTATCATTTTCAACCCAATCTTTACCCATTTAAACTCAACAATCTTCCCACAACTTTATTGGTACAAGCATGTATAATTAGTACTCTCACATACAAGAATCACACTCCCAATCATCCATCTTTATCCAAACTCGAAATTGAAGACTATGGGTTAGAACCTTACCTCTTGGGTGAAGATCTTGTGATATTTTCTTGTTGGATTTCAAAGCTTGAACAAGATTTTTGATGAACAAAGCACTTGAGCTTCTTCCTCTCTCTAGAATAATCTCACTTAACTCTATAATCATCAAATAATTACCCCAAAATAAATTCCAAAGTCTATTTATCAAAATGGGGTCGGGTTATGAATATGGACCCTCCGAACTCAGGTCTGCGGTCGTACAATGGACCGCACAATAGGTATGAGGGTCGTACAATGGGCCGCAAAATCGATGCCGAAAACTAGGTTGCACTGGACAGGTTTGCGACCATTTTGCGGTTCGCACAATGATTCTGCGGTCGCACAATTGGCCGCATAATCATATTCTGCCAGCATTTGGTAATTTAGTCATAACGTCTTGTAGGAGTGTCCAAATGACGAACGGTTTGAAGCGTTAGAAACTAGACTCTAAGATCTTTCATTTGATAGGTATATCAATCACATAACTCCTTTTATATATATATATATATATATATATATATATATATATATATATATATATGCGCGTGCTAGTTTTTGATCGTGTGCGTTCTCATTTGCAACTTTAGTCTACTATGAAATTTTCCAACTTGACTTAGACTTAGGCATCTCCTTAGACCCCACATCACTTATAATATGCCTCGTACACTTATTATCATATCCAATTGATATCCAGCATAGTAATAGTCCTCAAATGAGAAGTAGAGTCCGCCCCCAAATACATAACATAGCTTATCTCTTCTTTCACACATTTCAATTTTCTGAATTTTTACTAACTCCCAAAATTTCCAAAAATCTCGCTAAAGTTTTCTTTATAACTGGGCCCCTGCCAAAGAATCCCAGAAACCAATCCTAATAATACATACATAATCCAATCAACGTAACACAACATGAAAATAATATTAACAATCCCAGAAACCAATCCTAATAATATATACATAATCCAATCAACGTAACATAACATGAAAATAATACTAGCAATGGCCCCATAAGCAATATATTACTAGAAAAGGAATGCCATTAACATCAACTATTCATGTGATATGTAACTCATAGTAGGTAAGCTCTCAACAACTTCATAGAACACAGAAATGAACGTTTAAATTAAAGATGACATTTTTGGGTCATCACACTATCTACTCCTTCTCATAAGATGAGTTCTTATTTGGTTGTATAGTTAGTGTTTCAAGAACATGAAATGACCCTGACATGTATTTTCGTAATACAAATACGTGAAACATCAGATCTGGAGGGAGTGTTATACGATACGTTCGTTCAAGTATCCCATAAGGTTATATAAAACTCGAGCTCAAGTTACCTCTTTTTCTGAATATTATCACGCCCTTCATAGGAGAGACTCGTAGAAATACTGTGTCCCCAATTGTGAACACTAAATCTCTTATTCTCTTATCTTTATAAGATTTTTGTCTGCTTTGAGCCGTGAGAAATTTATGGCGGATCAACTGGACCTTGTCAAGAGCTTCTTGTACTAAGTTAGGACCCAATAAGTTATTCTCGCTAGTTTCAAACCATCTGATAGAAGAATGACATATTTTTACCCTACAAGACTTTGTATAGAGACATCTAAAATGCTTGACTGAAAGTTGTTGTTATAAGAAAAAGGCTAAGGCTAGGTAAGCATCCCAACTACCTTCAAAATCAAGAATGCAAGCATTCAACATACCCCAAAGATTCATATATTACGTTTAGACTGCCCGTTTGTTTATGGATGAAATGTAGTACCAAGATCTACTGGTGCATCTATTACTTCTTGAAAAGATTTGCAAAGGTGATGGACAATAGAACCTCTTAAAATCAAACAAATTTCATTCACATACTTTTGTGAATACCTATTCCATTGTACATGGTATAATCAACAGAAAGGTGCAAAAGTTGTAAGTCAGTCTATGTATCTAACGGCTTGAGGTAGCCCAATCACAAAGTGTTTAGTAACTCTTTACAATTGCTACTTCTGGATCTCAAGCTATTCTGGTAGGCTAGCGGATCTATATTCAACCTTAACAAGCTAAATAACTAGAAACAAAATGCAATATTTTTTTTCTTTTTTTTCATCCTTTTATTTCAATAATACAATTGGTTTAGGTTAAGATACATCTTCATGGGTCTAGGAATATATATATATATATATATATATAGTAGGTTTCCCCAAATAGCGTGTCTCAACACCTATATGTTTGGTAAACATAATCGACCACTTAGTCTAAAAATAACATAACTAGTAATAGTCATATTCTTGTCTTTACCCCCTAGAATCTACATTTCGGTATTCACAAAAATATAGGTGGCCCTTGATGTGATATACTAATAAAGACCTGGCCCAAACATAAGCTAACAATATATTTGATTTTTCTCAGATTAAATTTGATACCTATATCCTCGAGTATGTGCACGTCTTAGGTCAAAATACTATTGTTCGATTATTATTACAATAGTATTTGCTCTAAAGGTCAAAATACTATTGTTCAAAATATCAAATAGTAAAATTTTACATTATCATCGAGTAGTTCGTCCACTGGTGGAAATAGAACAATCGAATCTCTCTGCTGGAACAAAAATTTCAGTCTCTTGTAATCTCTATAAACCTCGCTGGTTTCATTGTATGAGTAGTGCCTCTGAATCTTTAGAGCAAATACTATTGTAATCATGTCCAAATTATGAACGAATATTTTTGCTTGTGCTTATTCATTTGTCTCGAAACATAGGCTATCATCTGACCATTCTGCATGAGAACATATTCTCATCTCACCTTCAAGGCATCACAGAACACCATAAATCCTCCAGAACCTGATGCTAAGGCTAACACTAGTCTGGTGAGCAAACATGTCTTGATCTTCTAAAAGCATCTACTTTGTCCATTAAAATTTTGCATTTTTCTATGTTAGTTTGGACAATGGCATTGCTATTTAAGAGACATCCTGCACAAAACGCTTGTAGTAATCTGCCACACTCAAAAAGTTGCAATTATTTGAAAGAGTAACAAGCTCGGGCTATTTATGAACTGGTTATGTTTCCATAAGATCTATCATAATTCCATCATTAGATACAACATGCCCAAATAGTGCTACTGAGACTACCCAAAATTCGTAGTTAGAGATTTTACCATAAATTCAATGTCTCACAATATCCATAGCAGAGTTCCAGAGTATACCAAAACAGTATCCATAACACTATGACAAATCTGTCCAGAAGGGCTTGAACACCCTATTCATTAAGTACATGAATGCGTTTGAGCATTGGTTAGTACGTAAAGGCATCACAAGAAACTTATTATGTCTGCACCTAGTTCGGAAAATTATCTTTAAAATATCATGTTCTTCGATAGTAAGCTGATGATAACCAAAACCAAGAGTGATCATTGAGAAGTGGACTACTCCTTGTAACATATGAGGTACGTCATACTAGAATTTATTATAAGACGTTGCATTGTTCAAACGTAGGTAGTCAATGCACACTTTATTTTGGGTTATATATTCCTTCTTCACCACTTGTACCACTGCCCACTCTATAGTGAGACGCTTGGTCGAATAAACCCTATTTAGTATATAGTACAAATATTTGTTTATATCTCTCAACTACCCAGGTGTCATACAATATGTGGGTATCAATATGGGTGGTACGTCACATGACAAGTCAATACTAGAATCTATACTCTATCAAGTAAGTCTTGGTAAAGCTTCATGGATTACATCTGAATATTCTCTCACTAGCTATACTTTTCAAACTGAGTGCCTCTTCTCTTAGTGTCGGATTACTATAATTACAAGAGACCCAGCCAATCTTTATTGAGTAATCATCGAGTTTTCATAAAAGATATAACTTTACCAATCTCAAGAACCTCACTACGCTTTGTGTAAAATTGGACTTGTTGGGTATCTCAAACTTGACCGCATTGGCATGATCATTAAGAGTAGCATGACAAAAAGATAACCAATCTATGCCTATCAGCACATCAAATTCAACCATATCATATACGACTAACTCAATTAGATCATTTCCATCCTCAACTCGAATCTGACAAGCATGATATACATGTTCGAATAATAAAGAATCTCCCACAAGAGTAGCAACCAAAAACAAATATTGCACACTAAAACTCACATAGAAGAATTTCTTAGATTTTCCTCCTTGCATGAATTCTTGGTTGTTTGCTTGTGATACTACATATTTTCTATCTGTTTAGCAATATCAATGCTTTGTAGACAAAAGTAGGGAGTGTATCTAGCTTTGTTGAGAAAAAACTTTGGAGGCACATATCGGTTCATCCATTACCTGAACCATTTTTTGACTTCCTAAAGAGTTACACACGCTTTTAACTACCAGGAAAGGAGCAATACTTAAATAACTTAATGAATCATCAAGTCAACAATGTTTCACATGTCCGTATTCATAAAATTAAGCAGCATACCATGTGTTTGATCATGTCCTTCTATCTATTAGTTACTAGATCTATACAACTCTTGTTGGAACGCACTTAGAGCTAGTAAAGCTTTAAGTATTTCACCCAAGAACCTTTACCAAAAACTTTAAGCATGCGTGAGCCGTTAAACCCTATTAACCTTAATTAGTGTTTCAACTTTAAATACTCTCAAGGATTATCTTTGTGCTCGATATATCTGAGTATTTATAGGTGCGTGAAACTGGTCAAGGGCCCTATTTTGTTGCCTAGCTATATTTCTGTTTATTAATCTCTCTGGATCGTTGCATGGAGATAAGTGTCTTAATAGTTACACTCTCATGTTGTTATAGAGGCAGAATATTACTCGTTCCTGGAATGGGATATATTACATGACTCGTAGAGGTTCAAAAATCCCTCATAGTGGCGTATCGACCCCTTTCTTGGCCTTGTCTACTACCTTTGTCTTTCCCCTTACTTGAGAAAGATGGATGTTTACCAAATGTGGTACTCAATGCCTCCCGAACCTTTGGACTATCCTTACTATTGGATGATCGAGTTCAAGACATATAATAGAACGATAAACAATGTTAGAGTTATCTACATGACCCTATACGTCATACACGTAATGAGGAATAAGAACGGAGGAAAAGACATATCCTATCACGCCCTCGCAGAATCACGATTATGGGAATGGCCGGCTACATAACCATAATTGAGATTCTACTACCGACGTGTGTTCCTTTAGTCACAGGAATAACCTAGGGCTCTGATACCAACTTTGTCACGACCCAATTTAGGATCATGACCGACGCTTAAGAGCAAGTGCTCCTAAGTAAGCCTCATCAGTATTTTACAGAAAATCGGATAAAGTCTCCACTGTTTTAGGACTATCCAAAGTTTTCATGTCTGATAAACAATATACAACCAACCAATATTCACATAAACCAACCACAATCTTCATGAACTAAGCAAAACGAGTTTTCAACAACATTACCAACCTTACGAACATAATAATACTTAAACCATCTCAAAAATACGCAAGAAAGTGCAATACTGGTAACAAGTCCAATATAATGAATGGATACTCATGACACTAATAAAAATGACTACGGAGTGACTCTAAGAGTTCAAAAGAAAAGACGATAATCATAAAAAAATATTTCGCCCACGCGAACAAGTGCGGGGCTCACAAGGAACTATCAGCTCGTGTACTCCAACTAACGAAACCCTTAATGCGCCAACTGTTATCTCTGGAAAAAATAGTGGAGAGTGAGTCGCTAGCTCAGTGAGTAATAACACTTAACCACAACTGTTTTAATTGGGGACAAGTCAGAAAACATGCTTGTATATTAAATAAAAAATATCATAAGAATGCCCTTTCAGAAACAATAAACAATAATCAGTCGCATCATGTTTTTCGTGTAATAGAAATTAATTTAACAATTCGGTAATGAACTCGGTAAACACTGTGTCATATCAATCTGTATGTTTGGGAGGTTTTCAAGAAGGGATCATGTAATATATATCACTATGTGGACCCCTTCGTAAAAGGAGTCAAATATAATTGTAGGTCCCCTACTCGAGGGAAACTGTAACTGTATGCTAGTTCTACCTTCCCACTAGCGAGGGCTATAACTGTACTTGGTAATGGGTAAATACAAGTTGCAACAGGTCTAACGAACCCGTCATTAGCTACGCAAAGTCTCCTCACATTTATACTTTTCTTTGTAAGCAGTAAATATTCATAAGAAAGCATTTTCAAAATAGTACAGGGCATTTCAATTCTTATCATATCATGTAATCCCATTTCGGTAATAGTAATCATATCTCAAATAACAGTAAAACATGTCTAGTAATAGTGAGAACATTTTAAATAACTGTAAATATCTCAAGTAAACTGTTCAGTACCATATCAAGTAAATGACTTGTCCCACATGCAATTTCAAACATTCGGTAACAAATATTATTTTTAAAATCATGTATAAACCATGCAGGTTATGAAAACACAAGTTGTGGTAATATTACTACTCACAGTACTCGTGTCGAAATACCAAACTCGTCACCTCAAGCGACCTGTACAACTTTCTTCAATCAATCTATAATCATATCAACATCGATCTCGTGTTAATTTCCTTGTTTAGGCTAATTCATAGCTAATATAAAATACCCAACCCTCGAGGTTTCATATTTTTTACTCTTAATTCGTCAATTTATACTTACTCGTGCTACTTGTAGTTTAAACCAAATCCAGAAAATCCACCAAATACAACATATTCATATAATATACTCAATTAATTCTTGGAAAGGTCTCATGGATTTCTCCCAATTTCTTTAACATTATCTTTTAAACTCTTAATCTGTCACGATCCAAAATCCTAACATGTCGTGATGGCACCTATGTCAATACTAGGCAAGGTGACAACCTCAATAAACCATAACTTCTTTTAAGTTTGAAAATATAATATTTGAATTCCATAGAAAATCTCACAAATTACTAACATAGTGTAACAGCCGGTCGTTTTGAGTATTACTACCATGTTCCCCCATTTACAGCTCAATTTATACTTTACAATTGTTATGTGACTTGTTGGGGTAATTAGTTCGGGTCCGGTGAGGTTTCGGAATGAATTGAGACACTTATTCTCGAAGATGAAAACGTAAGTTCAAAAGGTTGACCGGATGATTGACTTATGTATAAACGACCTCATAATAGAGTTTTGATGATTCCAACAGCTCTGTATGGTGATTCTGGACATAGGAGCGTGTAGGAAAAATTATTTGGAAGTCCGTAGTTAAATTAGGCTTGAAATGGCTAAAATAGAAATTTAAGTTGGAAGTTTGACCGGGGAGTTGACTTTTTGATATCGGGGTCGGAATCTGATTCTGAAAATTTGAATAACTTCGTTATATCATTTATGACTTGTGTGCAAAATTTGAGGTCAATCGGACTTGATTTGATAGGTTTCGGCATTGAATGTAGAAGTTGAAAATTGTTAGTTTTGAATAGGCTTGAATTTGGGTGCAATTCGTGTTTTAGTGTTGTTCAATATAATTTGAGGCATCGACTAAGTTTGTGTCATATTATGAGACTTGTTAGTATACTTGGTTGGGGTCCCATGGGCTCGGATGAGTTTTGGAAGAGTTTGGTATTTTGAGCATAAGCATGTAATGATCCAAAGGTCCATTTTTAGTTCTAGACATCAAAATTCAATTTCGAGACTTCCTGAAATTTGATAATGAAATATAGGAGTAATCTGAAAAGTTTGGTCTAATTTCATCAAGTCGCGATTGGGTTTTTAGCGCGAAATATGAGTTAATTGTTTAACGAGCGAAATTGGTATCACATTGAGAAAATGAGCTCTGAATTGAGTTTCGATTGAACGACTAGGTTCGTATTATTATTTGTGACTCATAGGAATAAGAATCGTCGAATTCCGAGTTTGTATGATGGAGTTAGAGCCCTTTTAATGAAAAACATAACTGCTGGTGCAAGCAAGTTCTCGTGTGGACTTTTAGTGACGGAAAGTGGACTTTTAGTGACGGATGGACAAAAACTTAAGGACCAAAAATGGTCATTTCCTTCATTTCGTTTTGGATTTTTGGAGCACAGCTCTTGGGCGATTTTGAGGATTTCTTCACGACTTCAACTTGGGTAAGTATCATATATCCAAAAGTAATTATATTTCATAAATCCATGGTTATATTCATCATTTATTTTGGATTTAAATAGAAGAAATCAAGATTTTTGCAATACTTTTCAAGAACAAAAATTTTAGATTTGGAGGTCGAATTGTTATCAGAATTTGATAAAATTGGTATGGTTGGACTAGTAATTGAATGGGTTATCGGATTTTGTGAGTTTCGTTGGATTCCAAGACGTGGGTCCCACGAGCAATTTTTGAGTTAAATTTTAAATTTTGTTAAAAAATTAGTATTTTCATATGGAATTAATTCCTATAATTAGTATTGACTTAATTGAATTAACTGTGGATAGATTTGAGGCTTTCGGAGTTCGATTCGCAAAGACTTGCATAGCAGAATACAGAATTACACAGTTCGAGGCAAGTAACAGTTTTAAATTTGGTCCTGAGGGTATGAAACCCTGGATTATGTGTTATATGATCGGTTTTGAGGTGATGCACATGCTAGGTGACGGCGTGTGGGAGTGCACCGTAGGAATTGTGACTTGGTCAAATTTCATGGAACTGTGTAGTTGAATAATCTGATGTTATCTATACAATCTCCATGTAGTAGAGAAATTGAACCACAAATCATGTTTAGATTATATGTTGGTACTGTAGGGACCCACAGAGATCGTGTACATGTTGAACTGTCTGCTAAATTATTGTTTTGTACACAGTCACAGTTTACTTATTTATTTTATCTTAGTCTCTATTGTCCATTACTGATGCATCATATCATTGTTGTTTGGGCTACTTTTCATGAGTATTGAGAGCCCGAGAGACTGGAGAGATTTATGACAGAGTGAGGCTGAGGGCCTGATTGTGAGATATTATACTATAGCACGTGAGATATTATACTATAGCACGTGAGTTATCCGTGCAGCACGTGAGTTGTTTGTGCAGCACGTGAGTTGTTTGTGCAGCACGTGAGTTGTCCGTGCAGATCCATATATTATACTATAGCACGTGAGTTGTTCATGCAGCATGTGAGTTGTCCGTGCAGATCTATATATTATACTATAGCACGTGAGTTGTCCGTGTGAATCCAGATATTATACAATAGCACTTGAGTTGTCCGTGCAGCACGTGAGTTGTCCGTGCAGCATGTGAGTTGTCCGTGCGGATCCAGATATTATACTATAGCTATTTGCTAAATGTCCAATATGTCCATTATAGCACGTGAGTTATCCGTGCAGCACATGAGTTATTTGTGCAGCACGTGAGTTGTCCGTGCAGATCCATATATTATACTATAGCACGTGAGTTGTCCGTGCAGCATGTGAGTTGTCCGTGCAGATCTATATATTATACTATAGCACGTGAGTTGTCCGTGTGAATCCAGATATTATACAATAGCACTTGAGTTGTCCGTGCAGCACGTGAGTTGTCCGTGCAGCATGTGAGTTGTCCGTGCGGATCCAGATATTATACTATAGCTATTTGCTAAATGTCCAATATGTCTTCACTTAATATTTTGGGGTATTACACAAGATATACTATGAAGCAACTGGCCTTATTCTTCAGGTGATGATTGATTTAGTCTCTGATCAAAAAGATATATCTTAGTTATACTATATCATTTCCTTAACAATTTTAGTATAAACATAATGGTCCTATTGATAAATTAAATTTGGTCGAAAATGTTTGACGTCTTAGAAAAATAAGCAACATTATTATTTTACTTTTTCCCCTCAAATTTATTCTAACCGCTCAACTTAGTTCTAACCGCTCAACTGAGTAAAGTGCTAATTAAGTTGATATTTAAGAGAGAGATAAAGAGCATTTCTAAACAAATTCTCTTATAATTAACTAAGCTATCTTATGCCATTTAAGAGACGTACAAAAAATTTAAAGGCAGATAATATAAACTAGAGGAAGTAATATTTTTGAAGAATAAGTGTGACTGAGTCTTTATTTCAAGATTTACAGTCTAGTGATCTTACGTTTTTTTTCCCTGGCTAATTTAGATTTGTGCCGCATAAGGAGAAAGCACTTTCAACTATAATATTTTTTATTTTTATAGCTCTAACTCGAAATCTCCAATTAAAAGTAAATAAGTTATTTACATCCCTCCACATTAGTCGATTTCACTTAATTAATTAAGTTATTTAATATTTCATTTTTTTGTTTATCTACAAGTCAATAAGATAATCGAGTTAGGAAAATAAAATGCTACTCCGTATGCAGTTAATGGTCAATGATTGAAGTATAATAGTAGCTCAACCTCCACTCTGTGTTGCTCTATTCCTAGCCATATAAACAAATTTATTGAGGTTCATTTTTTCCTGCAATGTTTAGGTAGAATATCATTTTCAATGAAGAAACATGCAAATTCAAATTCTTTTCCGATACTATAACTAGCCTACAATTCACCACCAAACAAAAACCGGTCCCAACCCATAATTTTTCTGGTCGGCAAATATATATAAGTCTTCGTATAGGTAATTAAGTTAAAAAGCGGACAAGTTTAAACAGAGGCGGAGCTAGGATTTGAACCTTATGGGTTCGAGATTATAGTCCCTTTAACTTAATGAGATCTAAATTAATGATTTGTACATATTTATTTAATTTCTTAATATAAATATAGGGTTTGAACAAAAGCTACTGAGTTCAGTCGAATCCGCAAACAGTATTGTGGCTTCGCCCGTGAGTTTAAGGGTTTGCGTATACTCAGCCTTCTATTTTAGTTATGGGCAAAATACAAAACTCACCTATCAATAAAAATAACTATATGTGTTAGCCAAAAAAATATATAAAATATTTATATTGTACGTATATAATACAAATATATATTAAATATATAGTAATTTATTTTATCGACTATTATTTTTAAAAACGGCTAAAAATATATATTTCTCGTTAGTTTTTCATGCATTTAGGATTTGGACCTTTCAAAGTTCATTATTTCATCTATATTACCTATTTATGCCCCTTTTGTTTTTTACTTATTTTTATCTCCAATTAGATTTGATGAATATATTATATTCCATATTTCATATTATCGATTGTGATTCCTGAAAAGTTGAAGATCGGTCGCAATTTCCTATGAATAAGCTATTTATACCCATTTTATTTTTTAATTCATGTCATCGTCTAGATTTGAATATACTATATTTCACATTATTAGATTCCAAAACAAAATGGGTTTATAAACCAACTGAGCAGTGTAAAATAAATTACAGTGAAACTCCTTTAAAATACAATAGCTAGTAATTTAGTATAATTGATAAAAGCTTTATCATTTCTTTTTACGGTCACATTAATAATTACCTTTTGGAGCCTTTTTAATCATTTGAAAACTTCATTATTCTGTGTATTCATTATTTAAGCTTTTAATTACACGTCATTATTTCCTTCTATTGTGAGCTTGTAACACTAGAAATGTACAATAAAAAGAATAATCACCACATAATTTCATACAATATTTGGTCGGCATCATTTTATTATTTTATGTATAAATGTATAATATAATAAGGGTCTGATTTGACCATCTACTATCATAAATATGTTTTATTTATCCTCCGTTTAATTTTTATATCAAAAATATTCTTACCGTTATACATTAGATTCATATTTACCCCTTAAACGTTTAAAAGAGTTACATTTGCCCTTCGTTATACTTTAGGATCATATTTACCCCTCTACTCTTCGGAAAATGTTACATTTGTCCTTCGTTATACTTTCTTGACATATTTATCCTTATAATTATCTGTGTCAGCTTGTCACCCCCCCCCCCCCCTCCAACCCACCCAACCCCCACTCCTCCATCTCTCTTATCCGTGTCAGCTCCATGTTTTTCGGAGAGCGAGAAAATTTTGGACAGTGAGTGAACAAAACTATAGTGTTATCTCTAATTGATTTTATTTAATTATTTCACCTTTGTCTATGTTAATTTGTTTCCCTTTAATACTTGGGAGTTAAGAGACATGAATCACTCAATGATATTTTGAAGTGTTTGTAGAGATACAACTCTGTAAAGTCCAAACTGGGTCAATTGACCATAATTGATTCACGAAAAGTAATTTTTCGATACGGTATTTATGAAGATTGTGCGAAATACCATAGTTATAGCAGCGACAACATATTAACAAACAATAACTTTGAACGCAAAATCACTAATCTAATACAACTCACATTTATTGCAGTAACCAAAGTAAATTACAAGAAGTTGCACAACAATGGAGTTAATAAAGTCTTATTTAAATTGGGTGGGCGGGTTAAATTATCTTAAATAGATGACCATATTTAAATTGGAAGAATAAGAAATTCACATAGGCCCCATGTAGGAAAACAAAGGTGGGACATGCCGATCTACCGAACGAGGGTAAATGTATGATATAATTGTAAGGATAAATATGTCAAGAAAGTACAACGAAGAGCAAATGTAACCCTTTTTGAAGAGTAGATGGGTAAATGTGATCTTAAAGTATAACGAAGGGCAAATGTAACTCATTTTAATGCGTAAGGATAAATATGAACCTAATGTATAACTGTAGGAATATTTTTGATAAAAAACGTAAATTGAGGGTAAATAAGGCTTATTTATGATAGTAGATGGGCAAATCAGACAATTATCCGTAAAAAGAATAATCACCACATAATTTCATACAATATTTGGTCGGCATCATTTTATTATTTTATGTATAAATATATAATATAAAATAATAATTACATGTATTAATATACATATATACATGTCTAACTATAGCAAAAACAGAAAAAATAAGAGAAATGTATATTTTTTATCGCTCTAAAATAATAATCGATAATATATATATATATATATATATATATATATATATATATATATATATATATATATTTTTGGTTAACGAATATAATTAATTTCGACCGCAATCTCGATTTTATACTTTGACAAAAAATATGTTGACAGGATTTCAACGGGTGGGAAAAGGAAATAAAATCCTCTAAAAAGAAGAAAAGAATAAATTAGGAATCCAAAGACATTAACTACTGAAACAGTCTGACAAGTGACAGGGAACAATTATCAAAATCCTACATTCCCTGTTGAACCCCTTTTTTTCCACTCAATTCCTTGCTTTTACCACAACAGAATCTGAACCCAAAAAATTCTCAGATTGCCACTATCTTTTTGTCTTTATATTGCTCACAGTTCTCAGACAAAAGATTGTGTGTAGTGGATTTCCAACTAAGGATATGGCCAAGTGTTGCAGCTTTACTGCATCAAGAAACTGGTGCTTTAAATACTCTTTTTCAAACTCAGGCCTAAAATCTTCCACTACAGATTTAACCGATGGTACTATTATGCATTGTTGGATTCCCAAATCCCACAAAGAAAGAAAGCCCACTTTACTCCTTATACATGGAATTGGAGCAAATGCAATGTGGCAATGGAATGAATTCATCTCACCTTTATCATCAAGATTCAATCTTTATGTTCCTGACTTATTGTTTTTTGGTGAATCTTATACTACTAGACCTGAAAGAAGTGAACTTTTTCAAGCTCAGTGTGTTATGAGGATAATGGAAGTTTATGGGGTTAAGAAAATGACAGTTGTGGGGTTGAGTTATGGTGGTTTTGTAGGGTATAGTATGGCTGTTCAGTTTCCTGAGGCAGTGGAAAGGCTGATTTTAGGGTGTTCTGGTGTTTGTCTTGAGGAAAAAGATATGGAAAATGGGATGTTTCAAGTGAAAAGTGTAGAGGAGGCTGTTTCAATTTTGTTGCCACAGACTCCTGAGAAGTTGAGGCAGCTTATGAAATTGTCTTTTTATAAGCCTACTCAGAAGGTTCCTTCTTGTTTCCTCAATGATTTTATTGATGTAAGTCTTGGATTTCTCACTTTTATATCCTTTTCTTTCTCACTGATTTTGTTAGTTGTGATGTTGGAATTTATTTACACTTACATGATTAGCTAATCTGTGTTTGTGCAGTTGATGTATTAGGCATAAAGATTGAATCTTTGTTGATTAGAACTAATGAAATCATGGGAATCAATTCCGACTTAGCTGAAGATATGACACGGTGTAAGAAAATATCTGCTAGTTGGTAATAGTTTTTAGACTTGTTAGAGAACTTCTAATATTATTATTGTTACTTAAATGGAAAAGTGAAGATTCATATAGCCGACCCCAACTTGTTTGGGGCTGCGGTGTAGTTGTTGTTGGGAAAGTAGAATTCTTGAAGGTTTTGGGGTTTTCACTGAAATTTTAAAGAGTTTTGCCCAAGATAGAAAAATTGAGAATTATAAGTAAGTCTGATGCCTACTGTTAAAAAATAGTTTCTGTGTACCTCTTGTCACATTGGGGGTGTGAGTTATGACCCCTCTCCCTCCAGCAAGTTCCTAAAAGAATATTCTTGAAAATAATTTAATCCGACCTACCGGATTCGAACCAGTGACCTAAGGATATCTGAAAGGTTTACACCCCAACTACAGTCCTCCTCTCTACCAACTGAGCTAAGGTCGGTTATATAAACCATATCGAGTTGATAATATTGTGAGCTGATCTATCCTATTAAATTCCAAGAATGTATGCCCTCCATTCACCCTATCACAAATGTTAAGTTGATGGATGAACTTCTGGACTGTTTATATATGCTTGGTGAGCTTTGGCTTTTGGCCTGAAGAATGTCCATTAGTTATTTCAAGTGGTTCGGGTAACCATACTAGCTGACCTCATGATGTTATTTTGCATCATACTTTTTCTATATACATTCCATGTAAATTACACTCACCTAAAGCTTGCAGTTCAAGATTTTATGTCCATCTCTCTGCTATTAACTCTTCTTTTCCCAATCCTTCTTTCGCATACACAGACAATGCAGTGTCAATAGTTTGATCAATTTGGATTAGAAAATATTTGTGACAGTAGGATAGGGGGTTCTCTTCCTGTATTGCAATATGAAAAATCAGGAAATTATTGGTGTGCTCATGCTAATGCCTTGGAAATAGTTCAGTTATTGTTTGATCTTGCATGTACCTACAAATCTTAAGTTGATGGATGAACTTCTGGACTGTTTATATATGCTTGGTGAGCTTTGGCTTTTGGCCTGAAGAATGTCCATTAGTTATTTCAAGTGGTTCGGGTAACCATACTAGCTGACCTCATGATGTTATTTTGCATCATACTTTTTCTATATACATTCCATGTAAATTACACTCACCTAAAGCTTGCAGTTCAAGATTTTATGTCCATCTCTCTGCTATTAACTCTTCTTTTCCCAATCCTTCTTTCGCATACACAGACAATGCAGTGTCAATAGTTTGATCAATTTGGATTAGAAAATATTTGTGACAGTAGGATAGGGGGTTCTCTTCCTGTATTGCAATATGAAAAATCAGGAAATTATTGGTGTGCTCATGCTAATGCCTTGGAAATAGTTCGGTTATTGTTTGATCTTGCATGTACCTTCAAATCTTGATAACATTGTAAGGTAATCTTTCTTAGTGGTTTCCAATAATGAATATTTTCTTCAACTTCAAATATATGAAATTGAGGAAGAAACTATTATAAAGTTGTTTATAAGATGTTTGGTGACTTTTCTACCTTTACATTTTTTTTCTACCAATTCTGGCTCCAAAGAAGCCCAAATTGTTATGATCTATTGTGCATTGCATCCTTCTAGTTATTTGCTCTGATGTTGTTCCTTTTGCACCACTACGTACTCTCTAGGCATTCCTTCTGCATTTTCATGCCTAAGTATCGGATTTCAAATTCTTGCTGTCAGTACTTATCACACCATAAGTGCTGACTCTTTCCTTCCCTTCCACCACCCTGGTGTCCCCTTTCCAAGACATTTGTGACAGTTGAGTGCTTGTTGTTTTCTTACTTTGGTATAGATAAGCTAGTTTTTGTGCTCATTAAAATTTTACCCCTCTGCCTGGATTAAGAAATAGGAGATTGCAGGGAATCTGACACTACTGACGCTGTATATTTTTATAAGCTGCTATAGCCAAAACTAATGATTATAAATTGTTTTCATGTGCCTCTTGTCAGAGTAGGACTATATTATATGGCAAATCCCTCTTCTCCAGATTAAAATAACTATTAGAAAAAGAGATGGCAAAAGAATCAATCCGACCTGCCGGATTCGAACCAGCGACCTAAGGATATCTGATAGGTTTTACACCTCACTACAGTCCTCCGCTCTACCAACTGAGCTAAGGTCGGTTTCTGTTGATTTTTCCCAATGCTGTGGTTTTGAAAACATTAAAAAATATCTAGCTTGTTCTGTTCTAAGAATGGTTTCCACTTAAAGCTATTGCTAATTTTGTTCACCAGTTTTATTGATGTAAGTCTTGGATTTCTCACTTTTATATCCTTTTCTTTCTCACTGATTTGTTAAGTGTGATGTTGGAATTTATTAACATTTACATGATTAGCTAATCTGTGTTTGTGCAGTTCATGTATTAGGCATAAAGATTGAATCTTTGTTGATTAGAACTAATGAAATCATGGGAATCAATTCCGACTTAGCTAAAGATATGACATGGTGTAAGAAAATATCTGCTAGTTGGTAATAGTTTTTAGACTTGTTAGAGAACTTCTAATATTATTATTGTTACTTAAATGGAAAAGTGAAGATTCATATAGCCGACCCCAACTTGTTTGGGTTGAGCTTAAATGGAAAAGTGAGGATTCATATAGCCGACCCCAACTTGTTTGAGACTGAGGCGTAGTTGTTGTTCTTGTTGGAACTTATCCGCAATATATAAACAACCAGAAATTTTAAAAGAAAGAAAAAGCATTAAGCAAAGAGTGAAAGATTACTTTGCAAAATAGGTGCTACAGGAACCAATATTGATAGAAGCGGTGTCGCCCAACGCTGCTTCGTTAATTTTTCTTATTATATATATATAGGCAAGTAATATGCAAAAATAAACATTGTTATCAATGCTTTGATATAAAACATTTTGACAATAAAAGAAGAAAGAACAAAATGCTAATTTTGCTGGAACTAGGCCTCGAACACAAGACCGAATGATGAGGAAAGTTGGGAAGGTGGTGAAACTAGCAGCTCAACCACTGCTGCCGTCCAGCTTTTGTTTTCCTGGGGACCCAAGTAAATTATTTAAGGGGTCCTATCTGGATATACAGTACACATAAGATCTATATATACATGGTTTTTACCGAGCCTAACGGGTTCCGGTGACCCCGCACACTCCACTGTAGGTCCGCCTCTGTTCACGCCTAAGTATCGGTTTAAAGTTCTTGCTGTCTGTTTGTCTATATAATCTATTTCCTTCCGTTCCACCACCCTGGTGCCCTCTTTCTCTATCTCAAATATTATGTGTAGTATATACTCATGAAATTTGACAAATGATTGGTATTTCAAGACATTTGTGACGGTTGGGAGCTTGTTTTTCTATTACATTAGTATGGAGAACTAGTTGTTTTGGGGCTGTATTTCTCACTGAAAATGTAAGCCTCTGCCTGGATTAAGAAATTGGATATTGCAGGGAATCTCACACAACTGACACAAGAATGTATTTTTTATAAGTTGCTATTGCCAAAAACAATGGTGATAAATTATTTTAATGCACCTCTTGTCAGAATGGCAGTATATTATATGGCAAACCCTTCTTCTCAAGATCAAAGTAATTATAAGTAAAAAAAGATGGCAAAAGAATCAATCCGACCTGCCGGATTCGAACCAGCGACCTAAGGATATCTGATAGGTTTTACACCCCACTACAGTCCTCCGCTCTACCAACTGAGCTAAGGTCGGTTGCTAGTGATTCTTCCCAATGCTGTGGTTTTGAAAACATTAAGAATGTCTATCTTGTTGTGTTCCAAGAATCAGTTTTCACTTCACTAAGTCCCTGTTTGATCTTGACTGTACCTTGGAATCTTGATAACATTGTACGGTGATCTTACTTACTGAGTTCCAAGAATGAATTGTGTCTTCCATCTCCAATTTCAAATATATGAAGTTGAGGAATAGACTTTTAAAGTTGTTTATATGATGTTTGATATTGTCCACCTTTTTGCCTGACGTGTACATTATTCTTCTACCAGTTCGGGCTCAAAGAAGCCCAAATCTTCATGATCTATGTGCATTGGCATTTTCTAGTTTTTTGCTCTTATGATGTTCCTTTTGTACCACTACTTGTTCTGTAGGCATTCCTTCTGCCTTTTTTAGCCTAAGTATTGGATTTCAAGTTATTGCTTTTTGTCTGTGTAAACTTTTTCCCTTCCACCACCTATTGGTATTTCAAGACATTTGCGACAGTTGGATGCTTGTTGTTTTCTTACATTGATAAAGAAGCTAGTTGTTGTGGGTCTAGGTTTCTCACTGAACTTTTAAGCCTTTGCCTGGATTAAGAAATAGGAGATTGCAGGGAATCTGATACTACTGAAACAAGAAAATGTTTTTATAAGTTTCTATAGCCAAAACTAATGCTAATAAATTGTTTTCAGGCATCTCTTGTCAGAGTTAGGACTATATTATATGGAAAATCCTTCTTCTCCAGATTAAAATTATTATATAAAAAAAGTCTTACCTTATAAAAAAATATTTAAAAAAAAAAGAGAAAGAAGATGGCAAAAGAATCAATCCGACCTGCCGGATTCGAACCAGCGACCTAAGGATATCTGATATCTGATAGGTTTTACACCCTACTACAGTCCTCCGCTCTACCAACTGAGCTAAGGTCGGTTACTATTGATTCTTTCCAATGCTATAGTTTTGAAAACATTAAAACATGTCTATCTTGTTTTGTTCCAAGAATGACTTTCCAATCAAAACTACTGCTGAGTGTTGTTCAACAGTGATATGGAGTTATGCAATGACCTTTTAAGGTTGGATAACTCATGCTAATGCCTTGAAAATGGTTTTGTTGTTGCTTGATCTTGTCTGTACCTTCAAATCTTGATAACATTGTAAAGTGATCTTACTTAGTGATTTCCAAGACTGAATTTCGTCTTCCATCTACAACTTCAAAAATATGAAGTTGAGAAGAAACTCTTAAAGTTTATTATAAGATGTATTTTTTCCTGAAGTGTACATTATTTCTTCTACCAGTTCGAACTCCAAAGATGCCCAAATTGTCATGATCTATGTGCATTGTGTGCTTCTACTTATTTGCTCTTATGATGTTCCTTTTGCACCACTACTTGTTCTCTAGGTGTTCCTTCTGTGTTTTCACGCATATGTATCGGATTTCAAGTTCTTGCTGTCTGATTGTCTATATAAACTCATTCCTTCCCTTCCACCACTCTGGTGGCCCCTTTCTCTTTCTCAAATATTACATGTAGCATGTACTCTTAAAATTTGATAAGTGATTGGTATTTCAAGAAATGGAACATAATGTTGGCCTAAGATGAATTTAAATGGAGAAACAGGGTTAGTAAGGATTCATATAGCCGATCCGACTTGTTTGAGATTGTATTGATATTTCAAGACATTTGTAACAGTTGGTTGCTTGTTATTTTCTTACTTTGGCATAGAGAAGCTAGTTTTCTGGATTTCTCACTAAAATTTTAAGCCTCTGCCTGGATTAAGAAATAGGAGATTGCAGGGAATCTGATACTACTGACACGAATATATTTTTATAAGTTGCTATCTCCAAAAATAATGGTAATAAACTGTTTTCATACACCTCTTGTCAGAGTAGGACTATATTATATGGGAAACCTCTCCTCTCCAGATTAAAATAATTATTAACAGAACATGGCAAAAAGAATTAATCCGACCTGCCGGATTCGAACCAGCGACCTAAGGATATCTGATAGGTTTTACACCCCAACTACAGTCCTCCGCTCTACCAACTGAGCTAAGGTCGGTTGCTATTGATTCTTTACATAGTTTTGAAAACATTCAAACATGTCTATCTTGTTTTGTTCCAAGAATGACTTTCCGATCATAGCTACTGCTGAATGTTGTTCACCAGTGATATGGAGTTGTGCAATGACCTTTTGAAGACTTTAGTTTTGACTCCTATTTGTTTTTTGGAAATGGAGTTTAAACATAGACATTAACTGTGAGAAAAAAGTATAAGTTTTCTCATAGATATTGTCTTGTGGGAGATGATAAATGGAGGCATGAACTACACACTGCTATTGTACAATATACTAGAAACACGAGGAGTGTCCGTGAAATCAACTTTGAGGCTTTCAGATAGTAGAATTTTCACGGAAGCTAGACGAAGATGCTGTAGACATTTAGCAGATGCATCAACTAATCCAGCTAAGGTCACGGGTTCGAGCAGTGGAAGCAGCCATTAATGCTCGCATTTGGGTAGGCTCTCTACGTCATACCCCTTGGGGTGCGGCCCTTCCTCGGACCCTGCGTGAATGCGGGATGCTTTGTACATCGAGCTGTCCTGTATCCACTAATCGAGCTCTTATTTACATTTGGCTTCTCATGTACGAGAAGTTTGAACATATGTCACTATTGTTCAACTTGAAGTTGGTATTTACGTGCTTTCTTTCCTTGTTGCAGGTAATGTGCACAGTTAATCATCAAGAAAGAAAGGAGTTGATCGAAGCATTACACAATAACAGAAAGTTTTCTGATCTTCCTAAGATTACTCAGGTTCGTACAAAACTATGATCTCATCTCTGCCACTTACAACAACCAAGTATAATCCCACAAGTGGGGTCTAGGGAGGGTAGTATGTACTATATACGCAGACTTTACCCTAACCTTGGGGTAGAGAGGTTGTTTCCGATAGACCCTCAGCACAAAAAGTTCAATAATAACTGCTTGTCATTAGTTCCCCTTCGGATGTTCTCTCATTGATTTGAGCTCTCTTAACTGTGTTCACCTCCTTTACGCAGCCCACGTTGATAATATGGGGAGAATATGATCAGATATTCCCACTGGAATTGGCTCACAGATTAAAAAGGTCAATCTTACAAAGCTAGACTAGCTCATTTCCTTTCTTGTTTCAAAACTCTCACTTCAATCTTCTCCATTTACAAGAATTAAACGACTAGCTCAGCGATTCGTCTGAACTTGCTTTGATTGTGCAGGCATTTAGGCGACAACGCCCAACTCGTGATAATAAAGGATGCAGGACATGCAATTAACATGGAGAAACCAAAGGTGCTTTACAAACACTTGAAGTCATTCCTTCTTGATTCTCACCCTCATACTACGCAGGACAGTAATGGCGATAGCCGCAAGCAAGATTAAAAGATTGAAGAAGACATTAAATTGGAGGAATTTTTCTGGTAATTTGCCTGAATCTCTTGGCTACCTAACTTCACTGCATTAATTGTCACTTGATTGTTGCAATCTCTCGAGGCCTATTCCTGTATCTTCACCTGCACAGAGTATTTGTTCTTTGAAGGTTGTTCCCTGAATGGAACAAAACGATCCTGGATATTCTTCCTTCCATCACTAAGTTATTCAAACTTGAATTTTAAGTTGCAAGGTCCATTTCCCGAGTCAATTCAAAACCTTATGAATCTAACTCGACTTGATCTGTCATAAGATCAAGATACACAGGATGTTTGAGGCCTGAAAAGATCAATTCGCATTAGGCCCATAAGGTTTTGAATTGACTTGGGAAGAGGACCTGGCAACTCCTTAAAGCTCAAGTCTAAGTAGCTTAGCGATGAGAGGGAGAATATCCAGGATGGTATTATTCCGTTCAGGGAGTTACCTTCAATGAACAAATACATTGTGTGGATGAAATTCGAAAGAGACTCAGGAATATGCCCCAAGAGATTGCAAGAATCAAGTGACGAATAATGCAATGAAGTTAGATAGCTAAGAGATTTAGGCAAATTACCGGAAAAATTCACTCAAGAAAATATCTACTTATTTCATTCTAGACCGATTTAGTTTATTTTTGCTAGGTGAGATATCTACAGTTGATGAAGCATTATGGAAAAGTTGAAAGAGATACAGTAGAAGACATAATTTTATTATTTATTAGGAACTTAGAGTTAATCAAACAGTATTAGATATTTATGGATGTTTTGCAAGATATATATACCCCTTCCCATCTTTAAACTTCTCCCTGCTATTCTTCCATTTGTGTTTGTAAGAAAATAGAGTTAATGTGAATTAGAGAAAATTGTTAGGTGAGACTTCTTTAAGTAGAGAAAATCTACCCCATTAGTGAGCCTTACTGTGCGAATTTGTATTAGTCGGACTAGTGAAATTTAGATTCAGTATTTCTTTAATATACGAAAAACTGCTAGTATTATTCAGGGCTGTCAATGGATATTTAAAAATCGACTAAACTAACCAAACCGTACTGTGCCGAATCGATTTTTAGGTTTCTTTTAATAAAATCGTAGGTTTTTATATAAATCTATGATCGCACTGATAATTAGTGTAGGTTTTTATTTTTATGAAAATAACCGAAAAAATACCTAATCGTACTGAATAAATTTACAATGTGTAAAATATATTTATATATTAAGTTTAGAAATAATAAAGCATTAAATTTTTTCTTGGGCCTATGAAACAGTTACAAGCCAACAAGTAATTAAACTCAAAATTCTAATTCCCAAACCTATTATGTTACTCCTATTGAAATTGAATTATTTCCACCATATTCGCTAGCAAGACACAAGGTATTGTAGTGATTATGAATAGCAAACTGCAACGTATTGAATATGTTTCCTTTCGTATGATTTAGATTTATATCTTTAAATATTTAATCTTCTATAGACTTTATTATTGAATCCCAACTTGGTTAATATCTTTTCATTCGTGTGATTTATATTTTCTTTGTATTTGCTTAGTTTCTTTTACGCTGATATAGAATAATTGATGGATCTATACTCTAGCCATCTTTCGTATTTTCTTAATTCATCGAAAAGTTTAATTTTGGTTATACATAATAGAATAACCGAAAAATTGGTATGATACAAATTTTATAAAATAACCGGCTGAACCGAACCATTGACACCCCTAGTATTATTATTTAGATAAACCCAATTTGAAGAAAGGATTTCTTACTTATATTATTGGTAGAATGAGTGTGATTCCCTAAAAAATTTCGAAATGCTTGTAAAATATATTAATTCTCTTCTGATAATAGAAAAATTTGAACCAAGTTAAATTGCACTTATTTTAATTAATTGAATGATCAATTTGTATATAGAAGTTGAATAAATGTAACTAAGTTAACATAAGAAAAATCAAAAGAAAGAAAAAAAGAAATAAATTGGAAAAAGTAATCCGACCTACCGGATTCGAACCAGTGACCTAAGGATATCTGAAAGGTTTACACCCCAACTACAGTCCTCCGCTCTACCAACTGAGCTAAGGTCGGATTTGTTTAAGGACTATCACCTTATATACTTTATTTTGTTAGTTTAATCATTCGTATTTCAACCCTATCTCAGACTAATTCAAATTCACGTCTTGTAAGCCTACTAAAAGGGTAAATGAGTAAGACACACTCTATCAAAAGGTTCATCATTTTTAAGGCTCGAATATAAGATTTCTAGCTATGAATGTGAGGATCTTATAGCTTGTTTAGCCAAACTTTTTTTTTTTTTGGGGCCAAAAGTACTTTTGGCCGAAAATTGAAGTATTTGGCCAAGCTTTTAGAAGGAAAAAAAGTATTTTTGAAGAGAAGCAGAAGCAGATTTTGAGAAATAGAAAAATGTAGTTTCTCTCTAAAAGCACATTTCTAAGAAGCACTTTTGAGAAAAATACACTTAGAATAAGTTTTCAAAAGTTTGGCTAAACACTAATTACTGTTCAAAAGTGTTTTTCAAATTAATTAGACAAACACAAACTGATTCTCATCAAAAGTACTTTTTTGAAAAGCACTTCTCAAGATAAGCAGATTTTAGAAATTTGGCCAAATAGGCTATTAGTTATCTCACCACACCCTTCCGTGGTTATTTTATTTTCAGTTGAACCATAACAAAACCAAGGAAATGGAATTCATACTTTGCTTCCTTTTTTTTTTTATTATATAACTATATAATCGAAAATTATGTTCCTAATTCCCTAAATGCTAAATTGTCATTCAACACGATCACCAGGTGAAGAATTAAAACTGCGAATTATATTTAACTTTTGAATAGATGGCCGTATTTATTAACTTTTGTGTTACGAAAGAATTGAACAGAAAACAAAAAAGTAATATTGAGAATGCTAAATCATAATCATAATTTAAAGCCTATGCTAATGGTACTTTTATCAAATTTCACGCACTTTGGCTACATCAATTAAATTCATATTTTTTTTCTGGAATTAAATCCATATCACATACATCAAATGCATTTATTAGTATGTTTTTACCAAGTTGAGGTGCTTAGTTGGAAAACTTTAAACAGGAAGACTAGCATTTTGGCTGAGGGGGTTGCTGGGAACTGAGAAATAAGACAACATTTTTTTGACATGTACATAAAAATTAAGTATTACCAATGGAACGTAAAAACTGTTATTTTACACAAATGAATAATTATGAACAGTATATTTCAGAACAAAAATGATACAAGCAGAGCAGAAGAACCTCTAAATACAGGAAAGGCTTCAAGTAGATTTCTTGCTGAAAGTGAAGCTTTTGTGCACATTTAGGGACTTCAAATAGCTTGCAAAAACTAGAAATCCGCGGTTTTTGCTTCGATATACTAGGATAATGGCCCGCCCCTCTACCCTATTTCGTGACGACAACATCTTGAAGAAGTGACTCTAAATCATTAAATCTGCAAAAATGCAACAAGTAACTAGTCATAAGTCACCATTCCTAAAAGTTAATTACTACATATGAAATGACCAGCATATGTTCATACCTAACATCACTCAAGTCAGGATAGATTGCTATGGCTTCTTTGAAATCCTGTGAAGCATGGTAACGTGTTCGATAGTGATGTCAATATACATTAAGCACGGGAATCGACAGTATGAAATTTTTGAAGGAGAAAAGAATGATATGTGTTACCTGATCCGCGGTAGATGATGTGTAGGTTATCACACATGACATTCCAGCACCAGTTGCAGCCTGAGAAATGGTTGTGTACAGAGTTTGTTCAAACAAAGATTGTACAGAACAGTTATAATGAATACTGCAGAACAGTTACTCTGGCAAACACAACTGGTACTCATGTTATAACGAATCACATATCCGAACCCTAACACCATAATTTTGATCAGCCACAGAAGACTATTACAACAACAATATATCCAATGTATTCCCACAAGTGGGGTCTAGGGAGGGTAGTGTGTACGTAGACCTTACCCCTACCTTGTACAGGTATAGAGGTTGTTTCCGATAGACCCTCGGCTCAAGGCAAGCATAATCACAGCAGTAAAGAGAAAGAATGCCACATAAGACTATTAAGAAGATGAAACTAGTATCCCGAGAAGGCAAAGATATTCTAATGAGGGTGAGTTACAAATAGACATTAAATTTTCATGTGCTACCACTCTCTATCCACGTTTTATAAGAATCAAATGACTACTTCGAACTAAACATAGCCTCTCAAAAGAACATAAAAATATAAGACTAATCCAGAAAATTGGGAGACGAACCTGTAGCCCGATGATACTATCTTCCACCACCAAACAATTGCTTTCTGAGACGCCAAGTTTCTGCCGAAATACAAACCAAACGTCCAAAGCAGTAAGTAAAAATTAGAATATGCGGCTTGCAAGTGCAAATACTTTAAAATGTTAATCACCTCGGCAGCTGTAATGTATATTGAAGGATCGGGCTTTTTTACTTTCACATCATCACCTGGAAATTACAAAAGCCAAGATACATTATCATATTCAGAGAAACTTGTGCTGAACACATCTAGCACAGAAAGTTAATCTCCTAGCGACTAAAATCATGTATCATATAGTAGTAGTTTCTATGTGTAATGGATGTGTTGAAACCAGAATTGATTTATCTGCAACATTTCAGTTTGCAACAGCATAATAGAATTGAAATCCCATTATTAACCAGACAACTTTTAGCATACAAATACATGAAACTAGGAAAAATTCAATAGATTGAAGTTGGAGAAGTCGCACTAAGCCTCTTATGCTCTATGCTTGTGTTACTGGTCTTTTACTACATAACTTTTGGAACGGGGTACAAGATTCTCCATCTTCCTGTTTATCATTAAAACAGAAACCCATTTACGGGTTGCAACTACCAACCAACAGTACCATAGGATACCTTTGGGCCAGTATAATATCATCAAAGACTAGCTTTGTCTACGTAATGTGAGGTACTTGTAAGTAATTTCAGAATTGTGTAGGAACTGATTCACTTGAACGCACAATACCTATCACTGCAACCTTAAAGTTGTCTATCTAAACATGCAAGTTGCAAATAGTCATTTCCTACAGAATCAGAAGGAACTAGCCATCAATATGTTGAAATAAGTTTCATAAGTTGCGACTGATTTCAACTGTTTCTGGTGAGAAGTAAATTGACTTTTAACATCTAGATAATTTTTGTATCAATGTTGTATAGAGATTGATGGAAATGTTGCAAACACCCTGCTGCATTATTATCATGTTCACGATCTTTTTGTTTTGCTTCCCTGTACCTTTGTTTTTTCTTTTTCCTGTACTTTATTAACTAGGTATGACTTTAGCATGCGCTTTTACCAAAATAGGTAGTACAAACCATCAAAACAAGTCCAGAAAGGATAAAGATAGATACCTGCAAGGAAGCAATCAAGACCATTGAACCGATCCTAAAAGCAAGTTGCACAAACAATTAACCATGTTCGACAAGAAATAATACTTAAAGGAAACATGCTTCCAAAAAGCAGAAGACTTACAAGTCCTATAAGATTCTCAAGACACATTATAACTGAACTTTTGGTTGCAGCAGAGCAGACAGCGAGCTTCTTGCCCTGAGATACAGACAAAAAGGCATTAATGCCACTTGACTAGGTAAGAGATTCTCTCTGAGCATAGAATAGAAAGTGCAATACATGAATCCATGTAAAAGATAATCACCCTAGCAACCCTTCAAAGTTATCTTGTTCAGGTCAAATAACCAAACATAAAGTACCATTATAGAGTAAGAACTGTATTCTAAGGTAAATATCTTACAGCAGCCCTGGCTTCGTCCATCAATCTTAAAACTCCTGGTCTTGGCTTAACCTGCCAAAAACAATATCAAGCCGGTTCGTAAAAGAAAATTGGATATGTTACAGCATTTAAACGATTTAAAAAGGACAAATGATGAATATAGATCATTTATCTCACAGTTCCTGATTTGATTATCTGTTTGTACCTCTCAGTCTTCCAATCCTACAAAAAGGGAAAGAACGGAAAGAATGCCAAAAGGTACCAAGACATATGCCAATTCACTAGTGATAGTGAAAAGAATAAGAAAAATATGATATATAGTACTTGAAGAGTATCAATGAGCTTGGCTCTATCGCTGTCATCCTCTGGAGGATTCTTAAAGATTGTTGAAGTCGGCCATCCATGTTCCTTAAAATACCTATCAAGACAATCCGAAACACTCCATTAGTATATCTCTAATGTTAGAAAAGTGTGAACAAACCTCATCTAAAAGCTTGTGTAAATATTTGGATCAGTCTCATTGCCCATCAACATTTTTTTACGCAAGAAAAGCCGCTTGTTGAATTATTAAGCTTACAAAAAGTATACAACTCTTCTTCATTCCACTAGTGATTGTATTTGTGATTGCCGTGCTGATAGGATAGTAGGGAAATTTGAAAGTTTATCCGGTGAAAGAAACTAACTTCTCTATTCTATTTCTTTAATTATCTCATAGCCAGCGGCGAAACTAGAAACTTATATAAAAGGATTCAAATATGTAAGAAAATGTCACACTTGGGTTTGAACTTGTTACCTAAATAAATTTTTGAACCCATGGTCATTTCACTAGAATTTGGGGATTCACCAGTTTATATATAACTAAAAAAATTATTTTATTTTTATTCTATTTATACGGTATAATTTTACAACAATCTCCTTCACTCCACTAAGCTCCCCACTGCTCATAGCTTGCTACCTTACATATGGGTTAAAAAACAATTTGTATGTCAAGCACGTGAAGAAGATCATCTTAGAATGGGTAACAGTAAAACTCAATCTCATAAATATCAAAAGATATGAAACAATTCTTCATGAAATTTGAGTTTAAATTCTATGCATTGACGGTGTAAAAAATACATTTACAAAATCAGGTTACTTAAGAAGCCATTATAAGTAACTCTTTTTAGGAGCATTGATTGGTAATCCTTAATATAAGGGAAGTAACCTGTTATAAGTTATAACATATTAAACTACACTAATAGTGTAAAAAAATCATTAGATTGTCTAGGCATATAATTTAATTCTTTAAAATGTTAAACCATTAAAGGAAGTGCGCTCTTAATTATTACTACTACTAACATTCAGAGGCGGAGCCAAAATTTCAACCTTATGCATTCTAAATTTTAGAGCGACGACTTCAAATACTAATGACTGAGTTCTAAATTTAATATTTGTACATATTTTATATATTTTTAACACAAATACCCTGTTTGAGCAAAAGCTACCGGGTTCGACTGAACCCGCAGCTCTGCTTGTCCCTCCGCCCTTGCTAACATTGATTGGTAACCTAGAATAAATGGTAAGTAAACTGCTATAACAAAGTTAAATTATACTTATTGTGTAAAAAAATTCATTACACTAACGAATATAACTTAAATCCACTAAATATATCTTATAATCAGAACAATTGAACGAAGAGATAGATAATGACCATCGCATTTTGGGTTTGCCACCACCAACTTGATTCTGAAAAACATCATAGAACTCCAGACTCCAATTCAGCGGTTCATCGGAAGTAGAAGAAGGGCAACGCACATTGAAATGGGAGAAAGCATCGTTGTAAGCTTGGCGATGAAGGTGTTCAGATTCCAATATAACGCCATCGCAATCAAATATCAAAGCTTCTAGCGCACGCGAAGAAGAAGAAGCTGAAACTGCTAGCGATTTTGGAGTTAAAGAATAGAAGGAAGACGAAGAAGAGGTTCTAAGTCTTGTAATTGTAGGAGAAAAGAAGAGTGAATTGCGAGAGGGGAGTGAATACTGTAGATTTGGTGGAGAGACAAGTATAGTAATGGACGCCATAGCTGTGAATTGGTATGGCGGGGTTTGATTCGTGTGGTTATTGGCAAATGGGGATTTTTCAGTTTGTTTTTGTTTTTTTTGCGCGAAGATGAAAATAACAGATTAACACCAAATATGTCTTTAACCAAAATCTCTGAATTTGAGCCTTGAAAATGGAATCACATTTGGTTGGAAGATTTTACAACAAAATAGAACAGGCCTACACGAATTTGAATTAGTCGCACCCCAAAAGTCCCAAAGTGAATACGAGACACCAATTAAAAAATAATAGTTATAACAACGGATAGTAGCGAAGCGGATGAAATTATAAATTTGATGAGTTTATTTTTTAAGTAACCAGTGGATTAATTACATTTTTAAAAAATTTCGTTCAAAATTTTAATATTTTTCTTACGTATATATTTATTATTTGTGTCAAAACTTTGAATTCTTTTAAATATTAATGGTTTTTTATTTATTTCAGGTTTCATGTAAGAAAAATTCTATAAATCTCATCCTTTCTTCTTTTTATTTATTTATTTTATAATATAATTATATCGTAATTGATCTAGAGATGAATAAAAAATTTCCTGATGCATTACTAACTTTTTCATTTTGTTTAAAGAATTACCTAATTGTATCTTAATGTCTTTATCATTGATGAATGTATTAAATTCTTTCATGTCATTCAACTTTTTACTTTTTATATTAATGACTAAATATAATAGTATGCGCAGTTGAGTCATTTTAAGTTTTTAACCAAGTTAAAACCTTTAAATCTCCTGCTTGCTTAATGATTTTGAGATATTTTATATTCAAAATATTATGTAATTCATTCAATCTCTTTTGGAGTTTATTCCGGCATTCTCTATGTTGTTTTAGAAAATTTTCAAGTGTGCTCATTTAACGCCGTGAACTGTGATTTATCAACTAAATGAAATCAAGGCAACTTTTTGAGAAAAAATATTTTTTGTTTGCACTCTTTGGGGGTCATTTCACGATTTAGTTCTTTTTTGTTTAATTCGTCTGTTATGTGATTGAACTGGTGAAAAAATGCGTCGTCTTATATTAATATTTAACCAGTGTTGCCACTCGTTTGCCCTATGGGTAATATTTTTAATTTTTAACATTAAAGTTCTGCCCGCGAGATAAGTGGCGGTCAAAAATTAATGATCACCCAAAAAGTATCATATTTCCTCAATTTTTTGCTAATTACTTTTCTTACAATTTTATCGACCATAATGGTTTAGACAAAGTGTTTTTTACACAAATTACCGGTCAAATTTATTTTTTATTTTTCTAGCCAGTATTAGATTATACATTAATTTTAGATATATGATACATAAATTATATATATTATATATTCACATGCTATTTTTAATTGAAATTTTTATATGTTATACCTAAATAATGCACCATGTTTATTATAAACCAAAACACTTTAAAAATATTATTATTTATAACCATTTTTTATATTTTATCCTCAAATCTCTCTCCCTTTTCCATCTCTTCGGAGAGAGAAAGAAATGGAGCTATTATGCTGGCCCGAAGGTTTGCCTACGACCGCAATGTAAGTATAGGCTTATCATTTAACAACTAGCAAAAAGTTGTTATTGTATAGGTCGAAATAGATTTCGATCTTCGTATGATTGATCGAGGTCGAAACATAATGGATCGAAGAAAGATTTCGTAATATCAAGATGGGTTCCGAAGATGGTATGAACGAGCTTCAGATTTCAGGTATAGGTCAAACACCGAGTTCGAAGTCATTATCGAACTCGGGTCCGAATCGAACTATGATGAGATGATTTCGAGCTTAAGAGGCAGAGGTCAATCGATACCGAGCCCGAATCATCACCTGATTCCAAGTCCACATCGACCTTCGAGTCATCTTCCTCTCTAAGCTTTCCATTTTTCATGTTCGACCATGCTCTTAGCTTTGGCTTGGTTAACCTCAACATCGATCCTGAACTGAGCCACTTTAGCAGCGGCTCTTTTATTGGCCTCGATCACCTCAGATCTGGCCACTTCAAGTTCATTAGCCAAATCTGCATTATCTGAAGTGGCCAAATCCAACCGATGCTGAAGCTCTTTCATATTCTCGATCAGCCCCGAAGCATTTTCTTTCGTAGATCGAAGTTGGGCATCAGATAGCTCCAACTGAGCATGAACGGCTTCTTTTTTCGAGGCAAGGATATCCATACTCTTTTTAAATTCTTCTGCCTCGGCCAGTAGCGCATCTACTTGCGAGTTAAGCCGTCCAATCTGCTCGATCCTCTGCCGAACCTGCAGAATCGAATCGTTAGTGGTTATCTCTTTTTCATCTTCACTGTCATGGAACATTCAGAATACCTACTCAGCCATCTCCTCGTGCTCTTTCCGAGCTGCTATCAAATCTGCTCGAAGTTTTTCACTAAGGAGCTTGTACGAGTCACTCTTCTTAGTGAGGCTCCGAACCTCGGCATCATGCTCCTCCCGGATTTGAAGAAAGGCCTCATGATGCAACACCGAAGTCTACAAACAGAAGGAGAAACATTAGAATTACCTATAATTCTAAGGGTAAAAGAAGCGGCAAAAACGCCATCAGAGTTACCCGATTCAAAGCATGCTGGGCCTCGTTGAAGAGACAGGTGGGGCCCACCGCATTCATCACTAATTGATCTTCTTCGATCACCAAGGACTGAAGGTAACTGGCAATCTCCATAGGGGGAAAAAAAATTCGGGTATCCTCAAGTACGGAGAGCACTATCTTCCGCCTACGGTCGGTTTGTGAACCGATGAAGACTCGGTAGAACCCGACCACGATGCTTTTTTGGGTACCGACATTCCACCAAAATCGGTAACCTCCTCCGAGGCACCTGACTCAAGCCCCTCCAGAAAACCGTGGATATCGGCCGACTCCTGAATGCCCTCATATGACCGATCCTCCAACATACTGGCCTCTCGAATCATGGCATCCAAAATCTGAGGGGATCCGCTGATATCAACTATCCCGAACTCATCCTTTGAAATATCTTCTACTTCCCGAGAAGACCCACCCTCGGTATCCCTTTCAATCATCTTAGCTCAAGAAGGGATAATCTCGGCTTCTTCTTGTTCTGGGATTATGGCGAGGGTTCCGTGATTTGCTTCCGCCAAATTGGAAGACTATTGAATCACAACATTAACCCGTACACAGGCTAAATTCTCCTCTCCTTCTTCGGGCTCGTCCCTTAAATGGCGGATCACTTCCGAAGACATAACATCAGAGCCCCCCTTCGGCTTTCGAGATCTCTTAGCCGGTTTCTTCTTTTTCGAGCTCGGGGAGCTCGGTACGTCTTTTCTCTTCCTTTATTTTACCTGCTTCAGGGCAGGAACTTCTTCACCACTAGATGGGGGCCTCATGACTACATCTTTCCCGAGTCCTACAAAGGGGAAAATGGGAGATTTACCCGACAAACCGATAAAGAGACAAATCGATAAAATGATTTACCATGACTGCAGGTCTCCCATCGACCCTTTGATAGTTCGACTCAAGCACGCTCGTAGTATGGTCTCTACAACACTAGACCTTTGACCCATTATTTAAGATCCGGGATCGGTACCAGCATCCGAGCTACGGCTGTGATGAGAAAAGGAAAATGGATCAACAAAATGAAAGGCAATCACAAAATCAAAACGGGCAAAGAGAAACGTTTACTCACATCTCATATTCCATTTCTCGGGAAATGGCAAGTCATCGGCAGGGATCAGGTCCGAGGTTTTGATTCGAACAAAATGGCTCATCCAACCCCGATCCCAAGTCTCGTCTATGCTCGAGAATGGCGCTTTGGTTGCTCGGCGAGCAAGCTTGATCAACCCTCCTTGATAAAGTCGAGGACTATAAAGGCGCATAAGATGGTCGAGGGTGAAGATACGCCCCTCGACCATGCTCAAGAAAAATCGAAGAAGAATCACTATCCTCTAAAAGGAAGGGTAGATCTGGCTGAGGGTCACATCGTACCTCATACAGAAGGCAACGATGACGGGGTCTAGAGGGCCCAACATGAAAGGATAAATGTAAACACTTAAGAACCCTTCGACGTGGGTAGTAATTGATTCATTAGGCAATTGGATTACTATGAGTTTATTATCCCAGTTGCATTCTTGTATGACTTTCTCAAGAACTTTCTCGGTAACTGAACATTGGTACCTCGACATCGGCTTATACCGACCCGGTATCGGAGAAGGCTTTTCAATTTTTAAATCGCCTACAGTCAAGCACCCTACCGGAATAAATTCCTTAGGGCGGGGCTCTTCCACATCCTCGCCACCGGCAGGTCAAGATGAAGAAGCGATCTCTTTTTGCGAAACAATTTTAGACATTTTTGCCACCTAAAATTCACGGATTTGCAGATGGAAAAATCATAAAAGACGAAAAGGAACTTAGAAAATTTGGAAGATCGAAGATGTAAAAGTGATAAATGGTTGAAGGAAGGGATATTTATAGATTGAAGCAATGACGGTTCAATATCAGCGGTGGTCGACCACCGTCTGACACACATTAAATGCCTTGGTAAACTGAATCGATGGGACAGCTATCACGTACGTCATGGTCGGGATCGATGCAAACGTCAGCGTATATCTGATCGAGCTGTTGGGAAATCATATCGTTTCTCGCCACATCCTTTCCCGAGAAACGATAGAACTATGTGTATACGGTCGAAATAGATTTCAGCCTTCGTACGATTGATCGAGGTTGAAACATAATTGATCGAAGAAAGACTTCGTAATATCAAGATGGGTTCCGAAGATGGTATGAACGAGCTTCAGATTTTAGGTATAGGTCAAACACCGAGTTCAAAGTCATTATCGAGATCGGGTCCGAATCGAACTATGATGAGATGATTTCGATATTAAGAGGCAGAGGTCAACCGATACCGAGCCCGAATCATCACCTGATTCCGAGTCTACATCGAGCTCTAGAAGCAATACCGGCCGGCATCGAGACCGATCAAGCTCGAGCTCATATACAAGAGTTGTTGCAAACACACTAAGGAAGAGAATCTCGACGGAAATTAGGAAAAAGCTTATTTATCATGGGTTCTCCACTATGTATTTTTAATGATATCTAAAGTAGGAGCCTCCACTATAAAGAGGATGGCTACATTTCTATAGAGGGCGGTGAGTTCTTTGGCTTACATTGTAATTCAAACACCATATTCTCCTATATTCAAGAGTTACTCTTTTAAGCCTCATAAACTGATTCATCTTGCTTAGTCGTAAAAATCGTCTTCTTTACAACCTTGTTTATTTTGCACTCTTTGCAATCCATATTTGATATTTCCTTTTATCCTTATGGTTTGTATTAAACTATATCACATATCCTTAGAACTACGTACAAATTCAATTCTATCAGTTTTTCGGGTAAACAGTTATCTTTGTAAAAAAACTGACTTATGTAACTTTGACTTGTAGATTATAATAGCTGAATACGATTTATTCATATGCTTCAAATTTTCTTGTTCTCTAGCGACTCAGCTTCAAATTTCCTACTGTTACACCATGTGCGTCCTAAGGTGACGTAATGAATATGAGACTTGTTAATCATGATTTAAATAATTTTAAAGTCATTATATGGCTATATATGATGTGTGGATAGAAAATATGAAGTTTGAGAAAAATCGGATTAAAGTTGCGGAAACACCGACTAAGAATTTGCCATGTAACAGAGCTTTTTGAGAAATATATTTCGTATCCTATATGAGGTCTTTTTAAGACATATTATATATCAAATGGAATATATTGTAATGTAGTTTCCAACGCACTTAACCGTTCATTCATACGGCACCGAAATAAAAAGTTATAAGCGTTGGAAGAAGGGCCAATCCATGGGCGCCAAGTATCACCTTTATGACTTTTAAAACAATTGGGATATTTGCATCCCATCTCGTCTCTTTCTCCAATTTTCTAGAGAGCTCGCCCAAATAACACCCCTAAATTTACTCTTAAGCTCTCTATAAGATCTTCAAATAATATTATCATCCCGGGCACGGAATCAAGAAGCGATAATATTAAAATAATCCCTACGATGTAAGTATTGCTATATCGCCTCTCTTTTTCTTTGTGGTTTGAGTTTTGGAAGATACTTCATAGTTAAGAAAATGTGTACTTTCTGTATTTAAGTATTTAAATATCAAGGAAGGTTGATAAATTTATTTTTCAATAGTTAGAACTGACGGGACGGTGATCGGAAGCCGTGAGTTCGAGTTATTTGACTTGTAGTGGACTGTTTTGTGGGCTGTTTCGTGTTGCCTTTGGGCTGTATATTTTTCTACTGTTTAATGGAGTTTTGGAGGATAAATTGTGTTGAGAAACACCACATAATGACGGAATGGTGGGCTGGTCGTTCATCGTTACATTATTTTAAGTTGTATGACACTACTTTGGTTGTCGTTTTATGTATGAAGTGATTAGGGTGTGTGAGCTATTTTATAGTATATTATGATGGATATAAGGTTGGAAAATGATGCTCACATGTTGTTATTATCGTGTTCTTGTTGTTGTTGGTATATGGTATTGGAGGAGGGCCTAGTTACAGGGGAGATGCTGCCCAAATTTACGTAAACGAACTACTAGTTTAAGTTGCGGACTTAGGCTTTACTCAACACTGATTTTGAATCTCCTTATGATGTGGTAGATTGAATTGAGTTGTTTGAATAATTTCTTGGAAGGTATTAAGGACTCAACGGAGTTAAGGTATGTTAAGGCTATCCCTTCTTTCCTTTTGGCATGATCCAAATGAAACGAGCAAAATACGCAACTTTCATAAATGACTTTATTCATAGAAATACTAGGTATGTCTATATTCTTGATTTCCCATGTGAATTATTATTATATCCTCTGTTCATGGGTCTCAGAAAAATACGCATTTGATAAAGTTTGTCCGAAAGGCATATTGATTTTATGATATTCGAGAAATCTTATTAACATATTTCTTATGTATTTCATGCATTTATACATGTACATTGACCCATGACCAAAAGGCGTTATATACGCGTATATTATATGTATATGGGATATGGAAAAAGGTTAAGACATTATATACGCACCACCACGTGATCAGCTGGTATACGTTGATGATTTTGCCCACAGTGGCCGAGATGATATGATGGGATGCCCTCAGAGGCCTGATGATGTTATGAACACATATACCTATGCATGGTATGACATTTATACGCACATGCATGGCATTATATATTTTCATGATTTACAGAGTTATTCATAATTTCAGGTTGAGTTCTTTACTCCATGTTTCTTTCATGTCTTTTATATATATACTACTGCCATGCCTTACATACTCGGTACTTTATTTGTACTGACGTCCCTTTTGCCTGGGGACGCTGCGTTCCATGCCCGCAGGTCCCGATAGACAGGTTGAGAGTTCTCCTAGTAGGCTATCAGCTCAGCGGAAGGTGTTTGTGCACTCCACTTGCTCCGGAGTTGCCTATTTGGTCAGTATGATTTGAATATGTATTGTTTGGTATGGAGGGGTTATGTCCCGACCTTTATAATATTTATGTATTCTTAGAGGCTTGTAGACATATGTCATGTATACGGATACTGGTATGGCCTTATAGGCCAGTACGTAATATGTATAAGTTGGTATATCAAATTGGTTTACCCTATATTGAGTATTTCCTCATGTTTTATTCTACTTATCTCACGACAGCCGCTCCGACTCAATTACCTATGATAGTATGATGCGAAAGATACGTTACGTTGGTACTCGGTTGAGTAAGGTGCCGGGTGCCCGTCGTGGCCTATCGGTTTGGGTCGTGACAAAAGTGGTATCAGAGCAGTTCTGTCCTAGGGAGTCTACAAGTCGTGTCTAGTAGAGTTTTGTTTATGGGTGTGTTGTGCACCACACTTATAAGCAGGAGGCTACAGGGCATTTAGGACTGTCACTCTTTCTTCTTACTCTAGATCGTGTGGTAGAGCTCAGTTGTAAGAAATTCAAACTCCTAAATTTTATTTTATTCGTTATACAATGACATCTACATCAAAAAAGACAGTTGGTAAGAGATTGAATGTGGCTGTGGAAGAGTTGAGTTTGAGGAACTCGATTTTGCGTCATGCTTGTGATGAGTAAATGTAAGGCCTTCAATTTCATTGGGTCTAGAAGCATATTAGGCTTAAGTGACTTACAGGCCCATGAGGAGTTACCTTCAAATTTATATTACATATTTTCTTCTGAATTTCGAACAATTTTTAATGTATATTCTATAAAAAATTATATTTTAATCTACATCAAAGTATAAATTTTATTTCTTAGATCGGTAAAAAATTAAAGCCCATGGAACTCACGGGGTATTTTGTTAATGTAATCCATTAAAAATGTTAGTATTAATTTCTGAATGTGTAAAAGTCTAACTTTTTTTAGATCTTTGATAAAAAAAAAATTATACGTAACTCAATAGTACAATTTCTTTTTTTAAAAAAAATCTTTAGTCCAAACACACAAATAACCTATTTTTAGCTGACTAAACCTTTAAATATGTTAATAAGAAAAAAATACTTGTATAACCTTCAAATTAGAATAGCCCAAATAACCATCACTTTGAAACCACTTAAAATTATCACAAGTCATAATAATTAATAAATTAAAATATTTAAAAGCCAGATAAAACAATTACGGTCAAAGAACTCGTTTGGCGCTCAGCATCCAAACACCTTCACGTAAATTGGGACAGGAGGAGTATTATATATGACTATTTCTTCAAGATTGACTAAACAAATGAGAACAAAAGATCGGATAAAAATAAAACAGATTAGACCATTTTTACAATCCAAAGAACAACTTGTTTAACTTCCGTAATACCTACACATAAAAATAGGGGAAAAAGTCCCAAGAAGATAATAAAGGAAGGACTATTCCTATCACAAGAAGAGAAAGTATCATCGAAAAAAGGAATAAAAATCAGAATCCAAAGCCTAGCCAGTACTGAAATAAAATTCAAAGAACTAAAACAAACAAAAAAATGAAATATGAAATTAAAAATCATACTCTGTTGTAAAGCTACTACATTAAAATCATCACTGATAAAAAGGTTCTGTACAACATCAGTGTATTGAATATCAATGTGTACACCATACTAAATGCTTATAACAGCCTCATTTAATATGTCTTGCCTCTACAAGAATCCCAACTAAGGGACCAAATTTATTGACCAAAATTCCTAAAATATAAAACCCAAAAATTACATACTCCACGTGTTAATTATAAATCACACAACTCACAAAAATGTAAAAATTCACGAGCCTAAATTAGTCTAGGTGTGCTCAAGTTGACCTAATCACGACCCGAGCTAAGGGTTGTAAAAGTGGTCACCACATCTACATTTCCATCCCAATGGTTTGTAATTGGAGTACCTATTAGCCCCAGGTGACTGAAAATAGTCCATTGGTATACCTTCGATTCGACTCGGTTCAACTCGGTGGTGACTCGGTATCGTTGGCACTTGAACCGCCATGCATGGGTGGCATTGGTTACACTTGTTGTAACAACTTGGTGGTGTTGAACCCAATCTTGTTTTCTCTTCCACTAACAAACCCTAAAAAAGAGACAATTAGAAAAGAAAATAAATCAAGAATTATTATAATACAACTCCATAAGAATAGCGTCTAATAGAAGAGGCAGATATAATTAATGCGGTTTTATAGGTTCAACTAAATTTATTGTTCTCAGCTTAGAACTACGTATACCAACAACAAAAAAGAACTTGAAGGTATATGTATAATAAGATTAATGCCACTAACTCAAACTCTATAATCAGCATCGTCATATAATCTCACCATAAAATTCAAGTTTTTTATGGAACCAATTTTCGTATTATGTTATAATATGCGTCTCTATAACAACATTTTGCTATAATAGCCAAAATAATGAACAAATGAGTCAGTTACATAAAAATTTGACCATGAGAGTTAAATAAGATTAAATTCATTCTGAATCAACCTAACTCTAGATTCTGAATTTGACTCAGATCCTTATACCTATATTTGAGGGAGGGGGTGGGGGGAGAGATAAATTAAGAAGAGAGTTTACCTGAGTAGAGTCTTGGGGTTTGTGTTTATGATATAAACAATAGGAAGGAGAGAAAACAAGGACGAAGAAAAGGGCAATAATTGTGGCTCTGATAGAAAAAATTAATGAGAAATTAACTGAAGTGTTAGTAAACATGGTAGCATTTTTTCTCTTAATATAACTTCAGATAATCAAATGAACTATAATGTTTAAGTTGGGAAAAGAATAAAGAAGGAAAATTCAAGTTGCATTTAGAAGTAAAACAATGAATAGGAAGAGAAAAATGGAAGAATTAGGCGACAAGAAGTATTAAGTTTTTAGGTTTGAGATAGGAGAAATGAAATAAAAGAGAGCAGAACTGCAGAAGAGAGTGAATCTATGAGTTTTATCTTCTTGTTTTTCAATTATTTTTCACTGAGGGAAAGACAAAAGATTGAAAAGAACAAGTCAAGGAAAAGGGGAGACAGAAATAGGGAGAATTGGTACAGAAAAAAGGAGGAGAGCTCTTTGCTTTTCCACTATTGAGGGATTGGCTATTATTAGTAGCTGCTTGTATGGTGATGGATTAAATGGGAAAAAATAATACTAAAAAAACTCGAATAAAGATAATAGGGTGGTTAATTGCAAATATAAGGAGAGGTAAATGTCCAAAATTGTTGGCCAAACCTCACTTTTAGCGCGGTTAAAACTATTTATATTCGGTAGCCGCAAAAATATATAAAATTTATATATTTTTTGTATATATATATATATATATATATATATATATATTAGCTTGATAATGACTATACAATGTCATTTTCCAAATATTCGTTCATTGTCATTAACGAAAACCTAGTGTCCACTTTTGATTTTAATAGTTTAAAATAGCTTTCATGTTGGAACTCTATTCGGGTTTAATCTTTAAGAGTAAGAGCCCGTTTGGATTGACTAAAAATAAGTAAATTTTCAGCAAAAATAATTTTTAAGTCAAAAAGCAACAAGTTGGGTTGCACAACTTTTTGCTTTTGACTTGATTTAAGTAGTTTTTAACTTATTTTAAGTACTTTTTAACTTTGTCAAACACTAAAAAAAACTAAAAAGAGTTTAAAAGCTGATTTGACCAACTTAAAAGCTAAATAATGACTATAATTAAGGTAACAAGAATCAAATTGTTTTTGTAAGCATTAATCGATAACTAATCTACTATTATTAGAGGACAAATTTATCTATCTATCTATACTATGTTAAAAGCACGAATGCCCTTAGCGAAATGTCGTTCGTCTTTTTGCCTTTTAAAAAATAAGGCAAAATACATAGACATCCCATTAAACTTGGCCCAATTTTTCATTTTGGCACTCTAACTCAATCTTGTTCCATTTTGGTCCTCCAACTCCATTTCTTATGTTTCACTTTAACACAAAAGCTGACTAGATTCAGAGTGTGAGTTGCCTCACCCTGTAGGCGCGTGAGGGAGATTTTTTTGGGCAAATTTCCTTCTCCAACCCATTGAACTTGACTCCATTTTTTATTTTGGCATTCTATCTCAACATTGTTCCATTTTGGCCCTTCAACTCTATTTCTTATGTTTTATTTTAGCACGAAAGCTGACTAGTCACATAGTGTGAATTGGCTCACATGGTAGGCGCGTGAGGCAGATTGGTTATGGCAAAATTTCTTCTCCAACAGTAATAAAATAACTGTTGGCCCCATTTTTAATCTCCCAACTTCCTTCCCGCATATTTCATCTTCATTATTTCCTTCCCCATTTACTGTTTATATGAAAATCGATCGATTTAAGCCGATTTCTTAAAAATTAAATTTTGCGGGACACTAAAAGAGTTTCATGCATTTTTGCGCCAAAAAAAAAACTGACCGAAGTTGGTCGGTTTCGTAAAAAAAAAAATGAAATATTTTGAAATAAATTTTATATTTTATGAAACGTGTGTGCATGCATATCCTGAAATACCCACAAATTTCATAAACTTCCGAACCGCTAAATTTTCGAAACCGCGAACTTTCGAACCCGTAACGGAATAGATAGAGTGCCAAAATGAAACATAAGAAATAGAGTTTGAGGGCCAAAATGGAACAAGGTTGAGATAGAGTGCCAAAATAAAAAATGGAGCCAAGTTCAATGGGTTGTTTATGTATTTGGCCAACCAAGTATGTATACGCGCTGCATTTTTACGTCGGATAAAAGTTTTTATGCTAAAATAAAACATAAGAAATGGGGTTGGAGGGCCAAAATGGAATAAGATTGAGTTAGAGTGCCAAAATAAAAAATTGGGCCAAGTTTAATATTTATGTATTTGGCCAAAAATAAACTTCATACTAGACAAAATAGTCATTTAATTTCTAAAATTTAGGACTTTAAAATCAATTAAAATTCTACATATTATATCTTTCCTTATTTGAAATTATATGTAATTAGTCCTAACTCACGCATGCTATGACTCTAAAAAAGATTTTTTTTTTAGAAGAAAACTTAAGTTTTAAAAGATAGCAATTTGCTTTGTTGACCAATAAAAGATATCATCATTTAATTATTTCCTAATTTTAATAGAAAATATATCCAACTTTAGATAAAATCAATTGTAAACAAAACGTCATTAAGTTTTTCTCCAATTATTCCAACAAATGACAACATTCTACATTTTTTCTATAACTTTAACTATTTATTATAAAATATTAAATCAACATTAGTCATTTATGGACTTTACATTGTCATTTATCAATTTTTTATGAGCTATAAGACAACATCTTCATTCCCAGAAGACTAACAGAATTGATTTGTCAATTTATTTTATATATATATATATATATATATATATATATATATATATATATATATATATATATCATAAAATAACAATAATTTTCATAAGATATTTCCATATAAGTATTCTTAATTCACAATAAGGTATCCGAGTACTTTTATGATTAAGATTTCTTTTACTTGCTGGGATCATCAGTCGTCTTTTATCAAACTTAGAGAAAACTCAAATTTTTTTAAACAAAAATATTCTATTTAAAAAGGAAACTCTAACTTTTGATATGGGAAACTTTAGTTGATTACCAAACGAAATTAGAAATTTTTCTATACCCTTTTTATCTATATTTTGAATTGTAAAAATGTTATGCTTTTACTTTTAACACAATTTAATTTATTCTTAAAAAGTTCCAAGTTTATTTTTAATTTCATATAAGAAAAGAACCATCCTTACTTATTTATCAAATTAATTTTAATGTGAATTTATCAGCGACACTAAGAATATTATAATTCAAACAACTATTTATGGATGTCCATATTATTTTAACGTTGACATTTTATCTTAAGTCTTACCCTTCAATCATGTACTATTTAAAATCTCTCTCTCTCTCTCTCTCTCTCTCTCATATATATATATATATATATATATATATATATGGAGTAATAGGTAAAACTAAAGCATATTCTTAATTTGAAAATTAAAGTTAAGTTGAAAAAGGTATTTGAAAACTACATTTGGACTTACCTTTTAAAGTTGTTTTTGAAAAGAAATTTAAGAGTTATACACAAAAAAAATGTTGTTGTAAGCATTGTTAATACAAATTTATACATTATACCTACTCTGCTTGGACTTCTAAATTAAAAATAAAATTCATGTATCAAAATTACTATAAGGCTTATGAGGACTTATGTAGCATAATATTTATTTCTTTATAGAATTAGCTAAATTCAATTAATATTTATTATTTTTAGAAAATTATATTATTTCATTTAATCTTTTTATAATTCAAGACACTTTCTTAATACTCATTTATATGATTTTAAAAGAAAAAATTACTCATGACATGGGATACGCGCGCAACGCGCATACACTAAGACTAGTACTATATTAAAAGCACGAAAACCTTTAATAAAATATCGTTCGTCTTTTTTACCCTTTAATAATAGATTTTACATTGAATAAAATTGTCATTTTACTTATCTACCTAATATTTAGGACTTTTACATCAACTAAAATTCTATTTATTATATCTTTCCTTATTTAAACTCTTAAAAAAACAAATTTAAAAATCATTAAAGAGTTTACCTTATATACACGATTCACTTTAATTATGATATAACTACAACTTGAACATTCTATGTTTTTTTTTACATTCTATGTTTTTCTATTTTGTTTAAATTTTTATTTTGTGAAAATGAATCATAACAACGTTGCATATAGTCATCAACTAAATTTTTGAGCTTTGAAGAGTTGTTCTTATCAATTAAAAGTATTTGGTCGACTTTTATATTCATTAAGTTAAATTTTACACTAAACAAAATAGTTATTCAATTATTTTTCAATTTAATGTCAATCTAGACTCAAAGATTTTTTTTGTTCCAAACTACCTCTACTCCCTTATAGATGTCCACATAACTTTTCAAACTGATATTATACACCTTGAAAAATTTTCAATCTAGACTTAAACACGCGGGTATAGACTCAATACTCACGCGCATATTCTTGAGCATATTTTAGCTCAAGAATCACGTTCTAATTCCGAATTATTTTCACTCATTCAAAAAAGTTTGAAATTATACATTATTAGTTTATTTTTAGTAACATGCTTATATTTTTGTATCTATGAGACTATGACTATGACTATGACTATGACTATGACTATATACATATATATACCCCTCCGGTCCATTTAAATTGATTTTTTGACTGTTTTCACACATATTAAGGAATACATCTTTTAACATTAATTAACAATAATATTGACCATATTAACCTTAATTTGTTCATTGAAAATATAGTAGATACTTCAAGATTCTTTACTCCAAGAGAAATTTTGGAAAAAAGAAATTAATGCTTTCTTAATATATGAAAAAATCAAATATTATGAACTACATGCCAAAAAATTAACTAAAGTGGACCGGAGGGAGTATTATAAAAGAACAAAACACCAATACATATAAAAATTTGCGTATTAACTCTATCTTTATTTGAAGTATATAGAAAGCACTAATACTTAAAACATTAAAATCAATTAAAATTGTATCTTATATAAATTATATGTTATTTGAACTATTAATCAGAACTCTTTATTATATTTATATGATTTTTTAAATCTTTATATCATTAAAATGGGATACATGCGAAATCACATGTAAAAGCACGACCGTCCTAGGCGAAATATTATTCACCTTTTTTGGCCTTTAAAATTAAAGTTAACATTGGACAAAAGTGTCATTTAGTAATTTTTCGACTTTCACATTAATAACTAAAATTTCGACTATTAAATGTTTTCTTATAATTGAACTAGGTAAAAGCTCATAATATTTATGAATTTAATATTTATTTATATGAATATAAATTCTTTCTTTATTTGGATAGTTGTCTTTTACAAAGTCCTAAAATATAAGTCAATCCTTTTCTTTTTACAAAAAGCACTATCGTTTTTTATTTAGAAAATAACCTCCCTTCCATGCACATTCAAGGACTCATCAGGTTGTTTTTCGTACTCTTTCTCCTACTTTTTGTGATTTAGAATACTTTTAACCTATAATCTATTGCTTTAGTCTGGATTTTTTTTTTATATATATATATATATTGCATTGCATGATGACCTAAACGCTCGGAAAAAATCCCACATAGATATATCTTTTCTATTTATTCTTTTGTATGATTTTTATTTTTAATAAAAAAAAAAGTTAAACTCACGATTAAATCTCGTGCAACTACACCTTTTTTTTAATTCATTTGTTTGATTTTTATCTTTCTTAGAAGTTCAAGTAGGAGTGTCAGCTTTATGTAATCTCATTATAAATGCATTGCAGATATATTCCATATTAATTATTGCAAATACTTGTACATGTTTTTTATAAAATAATAAATTATAACGTTTTTCCGTAGTATTTCATCAATTTTAATATTTCTTTTCTATTAACAGATTGATTTTATTTATAATTACAGAAATATTCTAAATACATTATTGATAAACGCAAAATTACACGCGCAAAACGCGTACACTAAAACTAGTTACAATAATAATGCAAAACCCCTTTACAGTTTCAATACATATAAGTTTAAATCAAATATTTTCTTTGTGACTTCATTTTCCAACTATATATCCTCGTTCACTCTCTATAGCTTCCTCTCTATGCATAACTTATTTTCTACAAATCTTTTTATTTTTTTTTCAAACAAATTCATGGACTCGTTTTTTCGAGTTAACAAGGATATATTATTTTGCCACTTTGACTATATCACTAGTATTGCTCATTAACCATAATGATGTCGGAAACTTATACACAGGTTTAAGAATCCAAAATTTTCTCACATTTGGTGTTCTGATTTGAACATTTTGATAGACATTTTTTGTCTTGGTGACACGTAGGGTTGTCCGAGATTTGTTTAATTTATTAAGAAACTAGACTAGGAATAATTTTCTTTTAGTTTCTGATTGGTTTTGCCGATAACGGTGTCGCCACTCCTCCTCCCTCCGCAGTGTTTAAGGAAGAGAACTCAAGAAAGTCCTTGGATCGATTCGATCGTTTGTATAGATTGCATTCTCCAGCTCGTCGCAATTCATCACTGCCGGCCAGATTTTTGTTAACTTCAAGGGCTGCAATCCAACTTTTATTGTTTCTATCTTATCTTGATATTTTAACAGTTTGATATTTTAGCGTAATTGTATCTCTTTGCCGGCCTATTTTATTTTTGAATCTTTAGTTAGTACTTGCCCTAGCATTGTCAAATTAATTGTATTAGTGATAGTTTTGCCTACTTGTTTATATTGTTATCTATATGTTTACATCTTTATTTTGAATATTTATTTCAAATACTTCCTAATAGTTCTGTTCTAGTTTTGCACATTTCTTTGTAACCTTTAGTAGTAGACTATAGCCCGGCCCCTTTAGCTCTTGTACTGTATTTCTTCACCTATTTTCTATTCTTTAGTTGTAGATTATAGTTCCTTTAGTTTCTTCGTGTTATTTCTTCACCTGTTTTTCTGACCTTTAGTTATAGATTATAGTTCCCGTTAGTTTCTTTATTTTATTTCTTCACATGTTTTGCGACCTTTAGTGGTAGATTATGTTTCGTTAATTCATTTTATTTTTGTCGCTTGCTTTTGGGATAGTGCTTGCGTAGTGACTCCTAGATTATAATGGCTTTGGTGAACGATGGTAGGGTAAGGTCTTGTCCTCGCGGGGTCAGCGCGGGGGAGGGGGTGCGGGGGATAAGAGGGCTAAGGGAGCTACTAGGCTGAGAGTGGGGTCTTGGAACATAGGAACTTTGACTGAAAAATCTGTAGAGTTAGCGAAGATTATCGTGAAAAGGAAGATTAATATAACTTGTGTACATGAGACTAGGTGGGCAGGAGATAAGGCGCAGGATATGGGCAGGTTCAAACTTTAGTATTCTGGGAGGGTGGGGTAGGAACGAGGTAGGTATCTTGGTTGATAAGGACCTTCGTAAACTAGTGGTAGAGGTTAGGAGGGTGAATGACAGGCTGATGACTATTAAGCTAGTTGTTGGAGGTTCTACTTGGAACATAATCAGTGCGTACGCACCCCAAGCAGGCTTAGATGAGGAAGTCAAGAGGCGTTTCTGGGAGGATTTGGATGAGATGGTGCGTGGTATCCTGCATACCGAGAAGCTTTTCATAGGAGGAGATTTCAATGGCCATATTGGAGCCACGTCTGGGGGGTATGATGATGTACATGGTGGCTTTGGTTTTGGAGATAAAAACAGAGGAGGAACGTCTCTGATGGACTTTGCTAGAGCATTTGATTTAGTGATAGCAAACTCGAATTTTTCGAAGTAGAGGGACCACTTGGTCACCTTGCGGAGTTCGGTGGCCGAGACTCAGATTGATTATATATACTGCAGGAAGGCCAATAGAGGTCTTTGCATGGATTGCAAGGTCATCCCGAGTGAGAACCTCTCGACTCTTCATAAGCTCCTGGTTATGGACCTTGAGATCACGAGGAAGAAGAGGAAGAGGGCGATGTATAGCCAACATAGGATTAAGTGGGGAGCCTTGACAGAAGCTAAAGGGCAGGAGTTGGGGGTCATGTTGGTGACTATGGGGGCTTGGAGGAGTAATGGGGATGCAAGCGCTATGTGGACCATAACTGCGCAGTGCATTAGGGAAGCCGCGAGAGAAGTATTAGGGGTCTCAAAGGGTTATCTAGTGGTCACAAGGGAGACTGGTGGTGAAATGGAGAGGTGCAAGAAAAAGTAAAAACCAAGAAAGCAGCGTATCTGAAGCTAGTGAAAAGTGTAAACAAGGAGGAGAAGAGGACGAATAGGGACCATTATAAGTTGGCTAAGAAAAGGGCAAAGCTAGCAGTTAGGCGGCCAAAACTGCAGCTTTTAGTCGTTTGTATGAGGAACTCGAGGTCCGAGGTGGGGATAAGAAGTTGTTCAGGTTAGCCAAGGCGCGAGAAAGGAAAGCGCATGACTTGGACTAAGTAAAGTGCATCAAGGAAGAAGAAGGTAGAGTTTTTTGGATGAGGAGCTTATCCGTCGGAGATGGCAGACCTACTTTCATAGTCTCTTGAACGAGGAGGGGGACATAAGCATTACACTAGGTGATTTGGAACTCTCCGGGAGTTGTTGTGCCTTTGGGTATTGTAGACGGATTAGAGTTGATGAAGTTGAGGGGGTTATGCGTAAGATAAGCAGGGGCAAAGCGACCGGGCCGGATGAAATCCCGGTGGAGTTTTGGAAGAGTGCGGGCAAGGCAGGCTTGGAGTGGCTCACTAGATTATTTAATGTCATTTTTAGAACAAAGAAGATGCCCGAATAGTGGAGGTGGAGCACGATGGTTCCTGTATACAAGAACAAGGGTGATATCCAAAATTGCAATAACTATCGGGGTATCAAGCTGCTCAGCCATACTATGAAAGTCTTGGAGAAAGTGGTAGAGCTAAGGGTGAGGGGAAGTGTGTCTATTTTCGAGAACCAGTTTAGGTTTATGCCGGGGTGTTTGATAACAAAAGCCATCCACCTTGTTAGGAGATTGATCGACAACAGAAGCCATCCATCAACTTAGAAAAGGCGTACGATAAAGTTCCAAGGAAGGTTTTGTGGAGATGTTTGGAGGCTAGAGGTGTACATGTTGCCTACGTTAGGTTGATTAAGGACATGTATGATAGAGTAAAGCCCGAGCGAGGACGGTGGGTGGGGATTCGGACGATTTTTCAGTTATGATGGGGTTGCATCAGGGGTCGGCACTCAGCCTTTTTTATTTGCTCTGGCGATGGACGTACAACGCCACATCCAAGGGGAGGTGTCGTGGTGCATGCTATATGCAAATGATATTGTACTGATTAACGATACGTGAGACTGTGTCAACACGCAATTAGAGGTATGGAGACAGACCTTAGAATCTAAAGGTTTCAAGTTGAGCAGGACTAAGACAGAAGACTTTGAGTGTAAGTTCAGTGGAGAGACTCAAGGAGGGGAAGGGGAGGTAAGCTGAGGCTGGACTCGCAGGTCATCCCTAGGAGAGGAAGTTTTAAGTACCTTGAGTCTATTATTTAGGGGGGATGGGGAGATTGATGAAGATATCACACATCTATCACAACCCAAAATTCCTACCTTCGGACCCTGATGGCACCTAACATTTCACTTGCTAGGCAAGCCAACGTTAGAATAATATTATCCATTTTAAAACAATTTTTAAATTTATTAATAACCGACCCCATGTACTGGTAAGTGTCGAACCTAACCTCAACGAAGTAATGACGAGGTTAAGGCATGTCACTTACATTAACCTGTACGCAAAAATAGTAATAACCATAATAATAGAATTAAATGAGGTAACTCATTTCTAATAGTTGAAGCCAGCTCAGCAGTCATAACCAATTATTATTTCAATCAATTTTCGTTGCAGCGTGTAACCCCCTCCTACAACATATTCATTTTCAATCTTCCCGTATATTCATTTTAATCAAGTATATATAGACTTTTAAATAAGTCTGTTGCGGCGAGCAACCCGATCCCCCAATATGAACTTTTAAACAAGTCTGTTACGGCGTGCAACCCGATCCCCCAGTATGAACTTTTAATAAGTCTGTTGCGGCGTGCAACCCGATCCCCCAATATGGACTTTTAATAAGTCTGTTGCAGCGTGCAACCCGATCCCTCAATATATTCATTTCAATCAATTCTGTTGCGGCGTGCAACCCGCTCCTCCAATATATCCATTTACCAATTCTTAAAGAAGAAATTACCCCAATAAATACAATAATTAATATAAAAGTTTTAACACAACAAGCATACAATAATTATGATTTAATTATGAAACAAACAATGACAAATAGCAAATTGTTATGGAAATCAGGGAGAAAATAGATAATTTACTATTTAATATGCTAAATGTCAAGTAGCAATTAATGCACATAAATCAAATCAGCATGTAGAAATTATTGCAGGAATTCAAGAATTAATATTTAACAAGGAATAAGGGAGAAACAATTATCATAACAATTAATTCGTGTATTAAAATAAATTAGAATTTTCAAATAATTATGCAAACAATTAATTTGACGACGTATAGACACTCGTCACCTCGCCTATATGTCGTTCACATACATTTTACATAACAAATAATTTAAGGGTTCTATTCCCTCAAGTCAAGGTTAACCACGACATTTACCTCGTGTGCAATTTCAATCAATTACTCGACCACATCTTTTCTTTTTATATTTGTCTCCAAAAGCTTCAAATCTATTCATAAATAATTCGATATACTCAATACGAATCATAGGAATTAATTCTATATGAATTTACTAATTTTTCAGATAAAATCCGAAATTCACTTTAAAAATTGACAGTGGGGCCCATGTCTCGAATCTCGGAAAAACTTATGAAATTCGAACACTCATTCTAAGGCGAGTCCAACCATATAAAAATTATCAAATTTCGATGTCAAATGGACCTTCAAATCTTAAATTTTCGTTTTTGGAAGATTTTATAAAAATCTGATTTTTCTCCCAAAATTTCACGGATTTATGAATAAATGAGTATGGAATCATGAAATATAATCAATATAGGATAAGGAACATTTAATCCAATATTTTTCCGTAAAAATCGCCCAAGAATCGCCTTACCCGAGCTCAAAATGGACAATGGTTGAAAATGGGCCCATTTTCCAGACCTCGAAAAGCACTATTTATCTTTAAATTTAATAATTAATTTTGTGTTCTAAGACCTCGAAAAACACTATTTATCATTCCTCGACTTGCGCACGCAGTCCGTAAAATTTTCCGAAAAGTTTTTAGATGAAAAATGGATTAAAATGTGAATTAAGGCTTTAAAACTCAACTAAGTTGACTTTGGTCAACATTTGAGCAAACGGACTCGGATTAGTATTTTGACAATTCCAGTAGGTCCGTATCGTGATTTGAGACTAGGGCGTATGCCTGGAATCAAATTTTGAGGTCCCTAGCCCGAGATATAGAATTTTGATGAAAAATTAAAAGTTTAAGTTCAAATAGTGACCAGACGTCGAATTATATGCAAAATGACCCCGGAATAGAATTTTAATGATTCCAGCAGCTCCGTAAGGTGATTTTGGACTTAGGAGTATGATCGGAATTTTATTTGAAAGTCCGTAGTGAAATTATGCTTGAAATGGCTAAAATAGGAATTTAAGTTTGGAAGTTTGACCGGGGAGTTGACTTTTTGATATCGGGGTCTGAATCCAGTTCAGAAAATATTTACAGCTCCGTTATGTCATTTATGACTTGTGTGCAAAATTTGAGATCAATCGGACTTGATTTGATATGTTTCGACATCGAATGTAGAACTTGGAAATTCTTGAGTTTCATTAAGCTTGAATTGGGGTGTGATTTGTGATTTTAGCATTGTTTGATTTGATTTGAGGTTTCAAATAAGCTCGTATGATGTTTTAGGACTTGTTGGTGTATTGGGTTAAGGTCCCGAGGGCCTTGGGTGAGTTTCGAATGGTTAATGGATCAAAAGTGGGACTTAGCTGCTGTAATTTTTCTGCTGGAAATGCTGTCAAAATCGGGCTGCCTATCAAAATCGGGCTGCCTGTCAAAATCGGGCTCCCTATCAAAATCGGGTTGCCTGACAATTTCGGACTGCCTATCAAAATCGGGTTGCTTGTCAAAATCGGACTCCCTGTCAAAATCGAGCTCCCTGACAAATCGGGCTCCGTAACAGATCTGTAAGCTATAAAAACAGTGGACTTCGTCCCATTTACCTTTTTTGACAAATTGGAGCTTGAGGAGAGACGATTTTGATATATTTTCAAGGAAAAATATTGGGGTAATTGATTCTAACTCGGATTTGGTCAATATACACGAATATATCATTATTTTCACCATTTAATTAGTGTATTGAGATGAAAATTTGGGGAAATTTTAGAAATCTCATAAAAATAGATTTTTGAGATTTCGGTGTCGATTCGGAGTCGGATTTGAGTGAAACTGGTATAGTTGGACTCGTAATTGAATGGGTTGTCGGAGTTAGCAAGTTTCGTCGGATTCCGAGATGTGGGCCCCACAGGCAATTTTTGAGCTAATTTAGTATTTTATTGAAAAATATAGTATTCTCTTATGAAATTGATTCCTATAATTTTTGTTGACTGTATTGAATTAATTATGACTAGATACGAGTCTATCGGAGTCAAAAAATTGAGGAAAAAGCATAATACTTGATTAAATTAGAGCAGTTCGAGGTAAGTGACTTGTCTAACCTTGTGTGGGAAAAATTTTCCCTAGGATTTGTATTGATGTGATTATTGAAATGCGTTGAAAGTCATGTACACGGGGTGATGAGTGTGTACACGGGCTAAATATAAAAAATTTTATTTTTAAATTGTGTAGATCACTGTTGCGCATTTATTAAATTATTTTATCTTGTTATATTCTTCATCATTGATCTGAAATATATACCTTAAATTTGTTTGACCTTTTTCTGCTAATTATTTTACCTGTTTAGTTGAAACTTGGTTTCTTTTATTCTGTGCATTATTTGAAGGTTAATTTTTTTTAATTAAATATTATTAATATGAAGTATTTGACATTTTTAAATTTGATATTGAAGCAACGTATTAAAGATTTTGAAATATTATTTTCCCGAATTATTTATTCTTGAATATTTTTGTAAGATTTTCGTACTCATTGTGATGGAGTCGTGAACTCTTTATTGTGGAAAATTATTATTGATGATTTATTTTGACATGAGCCGTGAGCTCTTTATTGTGAAAAAATATTATTTTTGAATTAGTTTGGTAATTTATATTATTTGAGTACTTGAAGTGTAAATTGTGATATATTGTGATATTGATACGCATGCGGTGGTATAAGGTCTAGGTATTGAAATGCATGCGGTGGGATAAGGGTGGCTTAATACGCGTGGCTAGTAGAAAAAACTACTAGAAGTCATGCGGTGTGATAATAATGGCTAAAACGCGGGATGCTATTTCGGGAAAAATATTTTCTTTTAAATAAATTGTGAAGGCTCCCGCAGTGAGATAAGAAAATGAGATATTGTGAATTTATTTATGATTTGGGACTACGAGACGGTACCTTGGGAGTGCCCTTGTTGATATTGATTTATGGTCGCAGTTGTCTTTGATTATTTGTTGTGATTTTCTTGAAGTTGAAAGAAAATTTTATTTTGTTTCCACGAGATATTAATTGCCATTATTTGGTGTAATTAAATGTGACATACTACTTGATTCATTTTCATTTTCATTTTATTTTATTATATTGTGAAATATTTTATCATGCCATCTATTATTATTTTCCAGTAGGGCTTGACCTGACCTCGTCACTACTCTACCGAGGTTAGGCTTGGCACTTACTGGGTACCGTTGTGGTATACTCATACTACGCTTCTGCACATCTTTTTGTGCAGATCCAGGTACACCTTATCAGACCAGGCATCAGTAAACTAGCTGTACGAGGAGTCTTAGAGGTATATCTGCCAGCGACCGCAGACTCCGGAGTCCCCTTCTATCTTACTATGTTGTCTTCCTTATTTGCTTTAGACTCTGATGTATAGAGACATAAAGAATAAATTCTTAGAAGCTTGTGACTTATTTCTACCGGGTTTTGGGAGTTGAAATTGTTTGAATTGTAGTTTATTTATTTCAGATATTTTTTATTATTCCGCATTGATAATCTTACCTAGTCTTACAGACTAGGTGCCATCATGATATCCTACGGAGGAAATTTGGGGTCGTGACAAGTTGGTATCAGAGCTATAAGTTCATAGGTGTCATGAGTCACAAGCAGGTTTAGTAGAGTCTTGCGGATCGGTACGGAGACGTCCGTACTTATCTTCGAGAGGCTATGAAACTGTTAGGAAATATTCACTTCTTTGATTCCTTATCGTGCGACATTGATTTAGCTTGAAACATATATCTTATATTCTTTTGTATCCACTCGTGTATGATATTGCGCACTCGGTATCAGTTGTGCGTCGACGGTTCGTGATGCTGCAGATGGACTACGAGGGAGCTAGAGATGCTCAAACATTGCCTGAACGTGTGGTTCCGACTGAAGATGTGGGCGTATTGAGAGATCACCTAGTGAATCATGTGCGGGGTGCAACGGACATTGGCGTCTAGTTGATTTATACGAGCTGTGAAGGTTATTATTGTGGATCATCGGACGTTGTGACCTATGACTTCACGCCGTCCACTATCAATGGGTGGATTGCGGGGTCATGTATTATATCAGTTTTGGCCTGAAATATATATATGTGGTACTGAAAGGTTCCCTAAAATTTACACATGTTTAAGGCCTGAGATTTTGTAGAGGATAGTACTGTAAGGTTCCCTAAAATTTATACATGTTTAAGGCCTGAAATTTTGTAGAGGATAAGGTTGGGACTTGCGGTATAGAAACAACTCTAAAATTACAGAAGGTCTACTCAGCGTGGACGTAACGGTTGCGGATTTTGGGGTGCTTCGGATGAAGTACAATTGTTGACGAGATTCTGGACTATGTGGTTCGTGCCAAAATTTGTCTGTATGAAGCTCTACTTTTGTGATAGTTGTGTATAGATAGGGGTAAGAGTTACCCCAAAGAAGAATCGAATAGTATGTTAAGAAATGGGTCAGCTCAACACTGTGGAGTCAGCATAACTAAAGAAGAAAATGGCCTTGGGAGAGATAATTCTCCACCGGTGTTCGTGGCAAGCCTATTAAGAGGGCAGACCAGCCAATGCAACACCGCCCATTTGGCTCAGTTCTCAGAAACGCTTTTGAAAAAGTTTGTTTCCCGGACTCTCCATAATGCATGGCGCATAGGGTTTGAACGGTTGCATCAGGTCACCATGACTGTGTCATAATATGCCTTCAGATTCAATAAGTTAGCCCGTCATATTCCTACTTTGCTTCCTACAACCAGAGAGCGAATCCACAGACTTATTAAAAGACCTAATTATAATCGTAAAATTTTGTACGACTCGGGAGATATAGGCTGATACTTCCTTTCCGCTAGTAGTAGAAATTGCCAAGATATTAGAACGTGTTCGGGTAAGAAAAAAGGAAACTAAGGAGACCAAGACGTCTCGAGGTTCTGGGGAATTCAGTGGATTCTACTCTGCAAGTATAAATCATTATGGCGGGGGCTCGGGCAGTCGGCTAGCCCAGTCCGCACATCGGATTACTCGGTGTGCTCCAGTAAGTTCGTTTAATGCACCACCGACATGAGTTTTCTACAATGGTTATTCCAATTATCTGGCATAGACTCAATATGAGCAGCCAAACCCGCAAAGGGGTTGTTATGAATACGGTGATACTAGGCACATCATGAAAAAAAATGTCCCAAACTTGGAAGAGACATATTTCATCAAAGCACTCAGGCAGCGTGCCCCATTGCAGTTACTATACCACCCACACGACTAGTTAGGGGTGGAGGACAGGCGGGTAGACCCAAGGTACTTAAAACTTCCTCTCCTAGGGATGAGCTGCGAGTCCAGCCTCACCTCTCCTTCCCCTCCTTGAGTCTCTCCACTGAACTTACACTCCAAATATTGTCTTGGTCCTGCTCAACTTGAAACATTTTGACTCCAGGGTCTGCCTCCATAACTCTAATTGCGCGTTCACACCATCTCGCGTCTCGTCAATCAATACAATATCATCTGCAAATAGCATGCACCACAGCACCTCCCCTTGGATGTGGGGCGTCAGTACGTCCATCGCCAGAGAAAACAAAAAAGGGCTAAGTGCCAACCCCTGATGCAACCCTATCATAACCGAAAAATGGTCTGAGTCCCCACCCACCGTCCTCACTTGGGTCTTTGCTCCATCATACATGTCCTTAATCAACCTAACGTAAGCAACATGTACACCTCTAATCTCCAAACATCTCTACAAAACCTCCCTTGGAACTTTATCGTACGTCTTTTCTAAGTCGATGAACACCATATGCAAGTCCTTCTTTCTCTCCCTATACTGCTCTATCAAACTCCTAACAAGGTGGATGGCTTCTATAGTCGAACTCCCCGGCATAAACCCGAACTGGTTCTCGGAAATAGACACACTCCTCCTCACCCTTAGCTCTACCACTCTTTCCCAGACTTTCATAGTATGGCTAAGCAGCTTGATACCCCGATAGTTATTGCAATTTTGGATATCACTTGTTCTTATATACAGGAACCATCGTGCTCCACCTCCACTCTTCGGGCATCTTCTTCGTTCTAAAAATGACATTAAATAACCTAGTGAGCCACTCCAGGCCTGCCTTGCCCGCACTTTTCCAAAACTCTACCGGGATTTCATCCGGCCCGGTCGCTTTGCCCCTGCTAATCTTACGCATAGCCCCCTCAACTTCATCCACTCTAATCCGCCTACAATATCCTATGTTACAACGACTCCCAGAGAGTTCCAAATCACCCAGTGGCCAGTACAATTCTCCTGCCCCCCTCCTTCTTCAAGAGACTATGGAAGTAGGTCTGCCATCTCCGTCCAAGTCCAAAATCACGATATAGACCTATCGAAGTTGTCAAAATACTGATCCGAGTCTGTTTTCTCAAAATGTCGACCAAAGTCAACTCAATTGAGTTTTAAAGCTCTATTTCATATTTTTATCCATTTTTCACACAAAACCTTTTCGGAAAAATATACGGACTGCGCATGCAAGTCAATGAATAATAAATAGTGCTTTTTGAGGTCTTAGAACACAAAATTACTTATTAAATTTAAAGATGACATTTTGGGTCATAACATTCTCCACCTCTAAAACAAACGTTCGTCCTCGAACGGAGTTAGAAAAAGTTCCTGATCTGGAGAAAAGGTGTGGATATTTACTCTGCATGTACGATATTTCCAGAGTATAGACACATGGAACGCTGGATGAACCACTGATAAACTAGGTGGTAATGCAAGCCAGTAGGCTACGTCACCCACCCTTTCAAGAATTTCCAAACCTCATTACACCTTTCATAGGTGCAACCCGTAGCAATATTCTTTCTCCAACCATGAATACAATATCACAAACTTTACGATCGGCATAACTCTTTTGCCTAGACTGAGCTGTGCGAAGTCGATCCTGAATAATCTTGACCTTATCTAAGGCATCTTGTACCAAATCGGTACCCAATAACCGAGCCTCTCCCGATTCAAACCAGCCAACTAGCGAACGACATCACCTTCCGTATAATGCCTCATATGGAGCCATCTGAATGATCGACTGGTAGCTATTATTATAAGCAAACTCCGCAAGTGGCAAGAACTGATCCCAAGAACCTCCAAAGTCTATAACACAAGCGTGAAGCATATCTTCCAATATCTGAATGGTGCACTCTGACTTCCGTCTGTCTGTGGATGAAATGATGTACTCAACTCAACCTGCGTACCAAACTCACGATGTACTACCCTCCAAAAGTGCGAGGTAAACTGTGTACCTCGATCTAAAATAATAGACACGGGCATCCCGTGAAGGCAGACAATCTCACAAATGTAAATTTCAGCTAACCTTTCTGAAGAATAGGTAACTGCCACTGGAATGAAATGTGCTGACTTGGTCAACCTGTCCACAATGACCCAAACTGCGTCAAATTTTCTCTGAGTCTGTGGGAGTCCAACAACAAAATCCATAGTGATACGCTCCTATTTCCACTCAGGAATTTCTAACTTCTGAAGCAAACCACCAGGTCTCTGATGCTCGTACTTAACTTGCTGATAATTCAGACACCGAGCTACATATGCAACTATATCCTTTTTCATTCTCCTCCACCAATAATGTTGCCAAAAATCTTGATACATTTTGTCGGTACCTGGATGAATAGAATACCTGGAACTGTGTGCCTCTTCAAGAATTAATTCATGAAGCCTGTCAATATTAGGCACATAAATACGACCCTACATTCGCAGAACTCCATCTTTCCCTACAACAATCTGTTTGGCATCACCGTGCCACACCGTGTCCTTAAGGACAAGTAAAGTGAGGATTATCATACTGCCTCTCTCTGATGCGCTCATATAAAGAAGACTGAGTGACTGTACAAGCTAGAACCCGACTGGGTTTTGAAATATCTAACCTCACGAACTGATTAGCCAAAGTCTGAACATCTGCAGCTAATGGCCTCTCACCAACCGGAATATACGCAAGACTGCCCATACTCACAGCCTTTCTACTCAAAGCATCGACCACCACATTGGCCTTTCCGGGGTGATACAAAATGGTGATATCATAGTCTTTTAACAATTCCAACCATCTTCTCTGCCTCAAATTAAGATCCTCTTGTTTGAACAGATACTGAAGGCTGCGATGATCAGTAAATTCCTCGCACGAGACACCATAGAGATAATGCCTCTAAATCTTCAGCGCATGAACAATGGCTGTCAATTCTAAGTCATGAACAGGATAATTCTTCTCGTGAACTTCATGCAATCACCCTGCCATCTTGTATTAATACTGCACCAAGCCCAATGTGAGATGTGTCACAATATATTGTATACGATCCTGAACCTGTGGGTAAAACCAACACTGGCGTCGTAGTCAAAACGGTCTTGAGCTTCTAAAAGCGGTCTTGAGCTTCTAAAAGCTCAACTCACACTCGTCTGACCATCTGAATGGAACACCTTTCTGGGTCAGTCTGGTCAATGGGCTTGCTATAGATGAAAACCCTTCCACGAACCGACGATAATAACCTGCCAAACCCAGAAAACTCCGAATCTCTGTAACTTAAGTAGGTCTAGGCCAGTTTTGAACAGCCTCAACCTTCTCAGGATCTACCTTTATGCCTTCCGCCGATATAACATGCCCCAAAAAGGTAACTGAGCTTAACCAAAACTCGCATTTTGAAAATTTAGCATATAACTAATTAATTTTCAAAGTTTGAAGCACACTCCGAAGATGCTACTCATGCTCCTCTCGACTACTAGAGTAAATCAAGATATCATCAATGAATACAACCATAAAAGAATCCAAATAGGGCTTGAACACCCAATTCATCAAATCCATAAATGTTGTTGGGGCATTTGTCAACCCAAATGACATCACTAAGAATTCTTAATGACCATATCGAGTCCGAAAAGCTATCTTAGGGACATCAGATGTCCTAATCTTCAACTGATGGTAACCAGACCTCAAATCGATCTTCGAAAATACCTTGGCACCCTGAAGCTGATCAAATAAGTCATTAATTCTTGGCAGCGGATATTTGTTTTTGATAGTGGCCTTGTTCAACTGTCGATAATCTATACACATCTGCATAGAACCATCTTTCTTCTTTGCAAACAATACTGGTGCACCCCAAGGCGAGACACTGGGTCTAATGAATCCCTGATCAAGCAAGTCTTGTAACTGCTCCTTCAATTCTTTCAACTCCGGCGGGGCCATACAGTATGGTGGGATAGAAATGAGCTGAGTGCCCGGAGCCAAATCAATACAGAAGTCAATATCTCTGTCGGGTGGCATTCCCGACAAATCTGTAGGAAATATTTCTGAAAATTCACGAACCACTGGTACTGAGTCCATAGAAGGAACATCCGCGCTGGGATCGCAAATATAACCCAAATAGGCTAGACACCCTTTCTCGACCATACGCCGAGCTTTCATATAAGAAATTACCTTGCTGGCAGAATGGCCAGAAGTTCCTTTCCACTCTAACCGAGGTAACCCCGGCATGGCTAGGGTCACTGTCTTGGCATGATAATCCAATATAGCATGATAAGGTGATAGCCAACCTATACCCAAGATGACATCAAAATCTACCATATCAAGAAGTAGAAGATCCACACTAGTCTCAAGACTATCAATAGTAACCACACATGAATGATAGATATGATCTACTACAACAGAGTCTCCCACCGGTGTAGATACACACACAGAAGCACTTAGAGAATCACAAGGCACAACCAAATATGAAACAAAATAGGAGGACACATAGGAATAAGTAGAACATGGATCAAATAGAACTGAAGCATCTCTATGGCAAACTGGAATAATACCTGTGATCACACCATCAGATGACTCAGCCTCAGGCCTAGCTGGAAAAGCATAAAATTGGGGTTGAGTCCCACTACTCTGAACTGCGTCCCTGGGATGACCTCTAGCTGGCTGGCCTCCACCTCTAACAGTCTGACCTCCACCTCTAATGGACTGACCTCCACCTCTAATGGACTGACCTCCACCTCTAGTTGCCTGACCACTACCTCTAGCTGGCTGAGCAGGCGGTGAAGCAACCGGTGCTAGTATGATGGCATGAGAATCCTGTCGAGATCTGTTACTCGCCAACCTAGGGCAATACCTCCTGATATGACCAATGTTCCCACACTCATAACACCCATCCTGATGCCGTGGCTGCTGAAGCTGAAACTAACCCGAATAGGCCGGATAACCGTTGTAGTGACTCCGGAGTGGTGGTGCACTGATAGGAGCTGAATGTGCACTAAGTGTTGGCTGCCCAAAGTAAGGCATAATAGGATCGTGACTCCCTGAAGCACCGGTAGATGCATGAAGTGCTGAATGAAATGGTCTGGGAGGATAACCCCTACCAAAATTACCTCTGCCTCCAAGCGAGGCACCACTAAAACCATGGAACTGACAAGGCCTCTTATCAGACCTCTGCCCTCTCTCCTGTGCAAGAACCATCTCGATCCTCCTCGTGACATTAGCAGCTGCCTGAAAAAAATATCGCTTTCGGTCTCCTTGGCCATCTGAAGCCTGATAGGGTGAGTGAGTCCCTCAATAAACCTCCTCACTCTCTATATCCCTCAGTAGATAGTAAAAGGAGAGCATGACGGGTCAAATCCACAAAACAGGACTCATACTGAGTAACAGTCATACTGCCATGCTGTAGACGCTCAAATTGCTTGCGGTAATCCTCTCTCAGTGTGATAGGAAGGAACTTCTCCAGAAATAGCTGAGAGAACTGCTCCCAAGTAAGTGCAGGCAATCCGACTGGTCTGGTTAATGTATAATCTCTCCACCACCTCTTGGCATAACCCGTCATCTGAAATACAGCAAAATCAAACCCATTGGTCTCAACTATACCCATGTTCCGTAGTACCTCATGGCAGCGGTCAAGATAATCTTGTGGGTCCTCAGAAGGTGTACTACTGAAGTGAACTGGAAAGAGCTTAGTGAATTTATCCAGTCTCAATAAGGCCTCAGAAGAGGTGGTTGGAGCCTGTCACCGGTCTGTGCCGCAACAACTGGTTGAACTACCCCAACTAGCGGGGTAGTTAGAGCCTAATTCTAGGGAGCCATCTGCTCCGGAGCGGGAGTAGTGGGAATTTGTGCTCCTTTCCCAGCCTGTGAGATGGCTAGGGCCACTGGAAATGTACCATTCTAGGCCACGCCCTCCATAAGACTCACCAAACGGACTAGAGCATCCTGAAGCACTGGAGTAGCTATGAATCCTTCCGGAACCTGAACTGGTCTGACTGGTATATTCTGAACTGGAACCTCGTCCTAAAGATCCACCTGAGGTTCTACAACAGGTGTAGTTGCCCGAGCTCTAAACTTAGCTCTACCTCTGCCTCTGCCTCTGCCTCTAGCACGACCTTGGCCTCGACCTCTACCCTCTGGCCATAGTTGCCACCATGGGCTCTGGTCTCTGTCCATCGGTAGATGTATTACGTGTTCTCACCATCTGCGAGAGAATAAGAGTAGAATGGTTCAATCATCGATGATAGAATAAAATCACACGACAGAATAAGAAAGAAGCGATATTATTCATAAACTTCATAGCCTCTAAGAGATAAGTACAGACGTCTCCGTACCGATCCTTCAGACTCTACTAAGCTTGCGCGTGACTCATGAGACCGATGTAACCTAACGCTCTAATACCAACTATCACGACCCAAAATTCCCACCTTCGGACCGTGATGGCGCCTAACATTTCACTTACTAGGCAAGCTAACGTTAGAATAATATTATCTATTTTAAAATAATTTTTATATTTATTAATAATAAATAAATAAATGCGGAAGTAAGGTCTGCCTCTGCCTCGGCCTCTAGCACGACCTTGGCCTCGATCTCTACCCTCTGGCCATAGCTGCCACCGGGGGCTCTGGTCCCTGTCCATCGGTAGATGTATTACGTGTTCTCACCATCTGCGAGAGAATAAGAGTAGAATGGTTCAATCATCGATGATAGAATAAAATCACACGACAGAATAAGAAAGAAGCGATATTATTCATAAACTTCATAGCCTCTAAGAGATAAGTACAGATGTCTCCGTACCGATCCTTCAGACTCTACTAAGCTTGCGCGTGACTCATGAGACCGATGTAACCTAACGCTCTAATACCAACTATCACGACCCGAAATTCCCACCTTCGGACCGTGATGGCGCCTAACATTTCACTTGCTAGGCAAGCCAACGTTAGAATAATATTATCCATTTTAAAATAATTTTTAAATTTATTAATAATAAAGAAACAAATGCGGAAGTAAGGTCTAAAATGTATTGAATAATGCATAAAAATAACGGTGTCTAAATATTATCCCAGAATTAGTGTCACAAGTGCACGAGCTTCTAGAATAATACAAATAAAGGTCTGAATAAAATAAAGCTATCTGAAAACAAACACACAGCTAAAGTAAAGTAGACGGGGACTTCAGAAATACGGACGCCGTGCAGTTATACCTCAAGTCTCCCCTGGTAGCTGAAATCCGAGCAAGTCTATGGTACGCCGTTGGGACCAACTCCAAAATCTGCACAAGAAGTGCAGAGTGTAGTATCAGTACAACCGACCCCATGTACTGGTAAGTGCCGATCCTAACCTCGACGAAGTAGTGACGAGGCTAAGGCAGGTCATTTACATTAACCTGTACGCAATAATAGTAATAACCACAATAATAGAATTAAATTGGGTAACTAATTTCTAATAGTTGAAGCCATCTCACCAGTCATAACTAATTATTATTTCAATCAATTTTCGTTGCAGCGTGCAAACCACTCCCACAACATATTCATTTTCAATCCTCCCATATATTTATTTTAATCAAGTATATATAGACTTTTAAATAAGTTTATTGCTGCGAGCAACCCCATCCCCCAATATGGACTTTTAATAAGTCTGTTGCGGCGTGCAACCCGATCCCCCAATATGAACTTTTAATAAGTCTGTTGCGGCGTGCAACCTGATCCCCCGATATATTCATTTCAATCAATTATGTTGCGGCGTGCAACCCGCTTCTCCAATATATTTTATTTACTTATTCTTATAGAAGAAATTGTCCCAATAAATGCAATAATTATTATAAAAATTTTAAGACAACTAGCATACAATAATTATAATTTAATTATGAAACAAACAATGACAAATAACAATTTGTTATGGAAATCAGGGAGAAAATAGGCAGTTTACTATTTAATATGCTAAATGCCAAGTAGAAATTAATGCACATAAATCAAATCAACATGTAGCAATTATTGTAGGAATTCAAGAATTAATATTTGACAAAGAATAGGAGAGAAATAATTATCATAACAATTAATTCGTGTATTAAAACAAATTTAGGATTTTCAAATAATTATGCAAATAATTAACTTGACTACGTATAGACACTCGTCACCTCGCCTATACGTCGTTCACATTAATTTTACATAACAAATAATTTAAGGATTCTATTCCCTCAAGTCAAGGTTAGCCGCGATACTTAACTTGCTTTGTAATTTCAATCAATTACTCGACCACAACTTTTCCTTTTAAATTTATCTCCAAAAGCTTCAAATCTATTCACAAACAATTCGATATACTCAATACGAATCATAGGAATTAATTCCATATGAATTTACTAATTTTTCAGATAAAATCCGAAATTCACTTTAAAAATTGACAGTGGAGCCCACGTCTCAAATCTCGAAAAAAACTTACGAAATTCGAACACCCATTTCGAGGCGAGTCCAACCATACAAAAATTATCAAATTTCAATGTCAAAAGGACCTTCAAATCTTAAATTATTATTTTTGGAGGATTTTATAAAAATCTGATTTTTCTCCCAAACTTTCACGGATTCATGATATAAATGAGCATAAAATCATGAAATATAATCAATATAGGATAAAAAATACATACCCCAATATTTTTCCGTAAAAATCGCCAAAGAATTACCTTACCCGAGCTCAAAAATGGACAATGGTTGAAAAATGGGATGAATCCCATTTTGCAAAACTTAAGTTATGTTTCTCGAATTTTTACCCTTCGCGAACGCGGTCAGTGCCTCGCGTTCGCGAAGTACAAATTTATGCTTTCCAATTTTACCCTTCGCGAACGCGAAACTTGCCTGGCTTGGCCTTCGCAAACGCGAGCTGCCCTTCGCGAACGCGAATTCAAATTTCTCTCCGGTCATTTACCCTTCGCGAACGCGAAGCTTTGTACCTCGACCCTTCGCGAACGCGTTCCCTCTGTCGTGAACGCGAAGCACAAAACGTGCTAGTCTAATTTACTTTTCGCGTTCGCGAGAGTACCTTCGCGAACGCGAAGAAGAACACACCAGAAGCCTAAAGTCTGCAGCAAACCAGAATTTTCTAAGTCCGAAATTATCCCATAGCCTATCCGAAACTCACCTGAGCTCTCGGGGCTCCAAACCAAACATGCACCCGAGTCCTAAAATATCATACGAACTTGCTCGCGTGATCAAATTGCCAAATTAACACCTAGAACTACGAATCAGACACCAAATCAAAGAAAATTTTCAAGAAAATTTTAAAACTTATATTTTCACAACCGAACGTCCGAATCACGTTAAATTAACTCTGTTTCTCACCAAATTCGGCAGACAAGTCATAAATATTATAGTGGACCTATACCGGGCTTCGAAACCAAAATACTGACCCGGTGTCAATAAATCCAATATTAGTAAATTCTTAAAAATCATTAAGCTTTCAAATTTTTAATTTTTCATCAAAATTCCATATCTCAGGTTAGGGAATTCGGAATTCTATTCCGGGCATATGCCCAAATTTCAAATCACGATACGGACCTACCGGAATTGTCAAAATACTGATCCGAGTCCATTTGCTCAAAATATTGACCAAAGTCAATTCAGTTGAGTTTAAAGCTCTATTTCACATTTTAATCCATTTTTCACACAAAAACTTTGCGAAAAATCATACGGACTGCGCATGCAAGTCGAGAAATAATAAATAGTGTTTTTCGAGGTCTTAGAACACATAATTACTTATTAAATTTAAAGATGACATTTTGGGTCATCACAATATCGTATTGGGGCGGGATGGATGAAATGGCGACTCGCTTACGGTATTTTGTGTGACAAGAAGGTGCAGCTGAAATTTAAGGGTAAGTTTTATAGAGTGGTGGTCAGATCAACGATGTTGTATGTGGCTGAGTGTTGACCAGTCAAGATCGCTCATGTCCCGAAGATGAAGGTAGTAGAGATGAGGATGTTGAGATGGATGTGCGGGCACACCATGTTAGATATGATCAGAAATTAGGTTGTTCATGACAAGGTGGGTGTGGCCCCTATTGAGGACAAGATGTGAGAAGCGCGGCTTAGATGGTTTGGTCATGTGAGGAGAAGGAGCACAAACACTCCTGTGATGAGGTGTGAGAGGTTGATAGTGGAGGGCCTACGGAGTGGTAGAGGTGGGCCAAAGAAGAGGTGGGGAGAGGTGATTAGGCAAGAAATGACACAACTTCAATTGACCGAAGACATGACCCTTGATAGGAATGTATGGAGGTCAATGATTAGGGTAGTAGAGTAGGTAGTCTAGAGTGTTCATAACAATAATATTGACACGTAGTCTCGCTTTCTGTTGGTAGTAGGTTTTTATGACTAACCGTTGTTTTCTTTCATTGTTGATCATCTTACTATCTCTTTGTTTTTATTCTGCTTTTATATAGTTTTTGGTAGTATCCCTTCTTGTCTATATTTTCATTAATGTGGTGCTTATGTTTTCATGAGCCAATGGTCTATTGAAAACAACATCTCTACCCTCACAAGGTAGGGGTAAGATCTGCGTACACACTAACCTCCTTAAACCTCACAATGTGGATAATACTGGGTATATTGTTGTTGTTGTTTGTAACCATAATTATGTTAAGAGGCGGAACTGGAATATAATAGAAATTCATACACGTTAACTCTTAAATTTGCCTATATGTCATGTACATGTACATACATGGGAACTTTTTTTAAACCCAAAAGCCAAAATAGCACATACGAAATCTATATAAGAGCAAAGAAATTATAAAGAAATACAATTCTTACAAAAATAGACAAGATTATAATGTATCTTAACTCCATTCCTGCAAAATTTTGGTTAAAATAGTCACCTTTTCCTTCTTCTGGCAATCTTCATAGTACCAAAAAACCCGACCCGTTTCTGCAAATCTTCTCTCAACAAAAATCCTAACAATGCCGCACAACAGCAGAACCCTAATGCCCAATCCGAAACCCTTCTTTTCCACACATTAACTGAAAACCCAAAAAGGGTTAAACTTAAACCCCCCCAAAACACATCAATTTCCAATTCCTTGGCCAAAATCAACCACCATCCCACACCACAAATTACCAAAAAGACCCAAAATCCCCAATTTATCTTCTTTCTTCTTCTCCACCCATCAAATCCATGACCGCTCCAAAACCTAAACCCACCTCCATTTCCACCTCCAAATTCTCTTATAATTGAATCCAATGGCTCTGGCAAAATATTGAGCTTTGACGCAATGAAGTAGGCTGATTCTAGCATGATTTTGGTTGATCTGACGAATCCGGATTGCCTTTTGTGTTTCCTCATTGACGCAATTGGTTTCTGCAAATTGAAATGGAAATGGGAAAGTACGGCATGTTTGGGAAATGGATAGGAATAGTAATTTCTTGAAGGAAAATCAATTGTCTTCTGAATTGGATTTGAGAAGAGTGAAGGGTCTGAGAAAATATACTTAACTTGAGTACTCTGCATTTCGCTCTACTCTGAAAATTACTGGTGTTTTGAACTACTCTTTTGCTTTTGTCTCCGTCTCTTTTAGGCTAATTTGATAAATGGAAAAAGGAAGAATAATAATAAGAAGACGAATACAGCCAGCCTTTACATTAGACATTGCGGATTGCAGTAAAATTCTCATATAACTAATTAATAAATAATTTGATTGTGTAAAAATTTTATACCGTTATTACATATAATGTAAGGGGTGAGATAAGAGATTATAATTCAGGGATTAGATGCGAGGTTTTTTTTTATCCCACGTTTAGTTTAAATTTTTGAATTCAAAATTAGCAATTTCGAGATTAATTTATCTCACAATTATGGTATTATTTTATCCCATATTAAGGGTGGGATCATAATTTCGTAATTAATTAGTTCCTAGATAAACACAAAACTGAAAACAATCTAAAGTTAGAATGAAAAATAAAAATTTATTCCAACTTATCTAGTATATATCAAACACATATTATATTATACCTACTATATCTCATTTTAGTCCAATAAACCAAATATCTACCAATAAAATATATTTACTAAATAATTATGTCATTATTTAATCCTCGTATTATAATATCATCATTATAATCCGAAATAACTTATTTTTCTGCTAACCGACCCCTTATTAATGACGTAGTTAACTGGTATATAATAAAGTTTAAATTATCTACATCATGCGTGTAAATAATGTTTATATCATTAGATTACCTTTACTTTTTGTAACATGTTACATATCTTACCTTCAAAAATTATAAATATCAAGTTGACATATGAATATACTTTGAATGTTATGATAGTATAAATATGTCAAAATACATAAAGATCCCATTAAACTTGTTCAAAAAATAGGTTTAAATATTTAAACTAAACGGATAATCTTTTACCACATATTTTTGTTCGGAGTGAATTAAATATCAACCTAAAAGCTAATATAAAAGAAAAGGAAAAAGGAAATAAAATAAAAGCGCGTAAAATTTTTTAAAAAAAGTGAGCCCGCTAATAATATGTAATAAAAATAAATAAAAAATAAGATTGACCCCTCTCATTTTTTTAACCTACCACGTGCCTTCTTTCTCCTTCTTCTAATCCCCTCCCCCCTTCCTTCTTCTCCATTAGCCCAGCTCCTCATTTTCTTTCTTCTTTTTTGTTCAAGTTTTGTCCTTTCTCACTACTACTCATCTTCTTTCTTTTTCTTTTTTGTAATAATTTTTTCCTTTCCCACTATCTGCTCGATCTTCTTTCTTCTTCCTTTTTTCTTTTAATCTTTTTCTTTCTCACCATCTGCCTCATCTTCTTTCTTCTTCTTTTTTATTAAGTCCCAACATATTAAGAATATGATAATGAATTTTTCTTTGTTCTAAAAATTAAGAAATTAATATAGCATTTTTTCATATTTTCTCTGTTACGGTTAATTGAACAAGAAAAAATCATAATGGATGTTGAAGATTGAAATGAAAAATTAAAAATAATTAATATGATAAGATAACGAAACAAAAAAAGAGGAGAGTGAACCAAGATCGAAGGAATTTAAATTTGCAGTGTATATACGGATGAGAATTCGATGAAAAAAATATAATTAAGAGGAATTTATTAATTAATTAGAGATTTATTAGTGTATTAAATAAAGAGTAAGAAAAAAAATGTGAATAGACAAAAAAGAAACGAAAAGGTTAAAAAAAATCAAAATTTAGATAATTTCTGACGTGACTCTAACGTGGTGCTGATATGGTTATAACGTGGTGCTGATGTGGCAATGATGTGGCGCGTGTGTAAAGCACCTCACATTGTGAGACTAGTATTATAATGTTAGGGTGACATTTAATTCACTCCGAACAAAAATAAGTAAAGAACACCCGTTTAGTTTAAGCGTTCAAACATGTTTTTTGGACAAGTTTAATGTGATTTTTATGTATTTTGCCTATAAATATTTTCGTGCATTAACCATATAGTATATTATTTTAACTCAGTGTATTATACCTTAGGATAATGAATGCAAGGACTATAAAACTATTCCTAAGTTGTATAGTACATATTTTTCAGGAGAGTCGAGTAGAAATGCAATAACCTCAATTAACTAAGCCATAATATCTGTCTTTACTTAAGCTTGACTTCAATTAACTAGTCTCCCTCCAAAAAATTCAGATCAAAATTATAGTTTTGTTTTGTATTTAATTACTCCACTTGCTCAAATACTCTTTTTGATGAACTTTTATTTCCTCTATCTGCCCATCTAAGATGAACTGTTAATTTTTGAAGGAGTGGGAAAGAAAACATTTGAAAAGAAATAAAATAGAGAAAGTAAACAAAAGTCATTTTCTTCGTTTCCTTTTTTGGTTTAAAAGTAAATTAGAGGAAGATATAAATGTTAAGTCCTTACCTCCTTTTTCCTTCTTTTTTTCCCCCATAGTTTTCAAACAAAGGTTTTAAAAGTAAAGATTTCAGACATAGAACATGAAAAATGTAGAGTTGAGAGTTCCAACATTGAAAATTAAAAGACCATAAAATAGTGACGGTTCAAGGGAAGTGTCAACATCCCTTCCCTAAAAAGGTATTTTTGATCAGTCAATAAAGGAGCTCTATTAATTTTTTTTTGTGGTCACTTTCTGCAAATTTACAGAGAATAGTACTTACCAATTTTCAAAAATGGTCCATAGTAAAACTATTACATATAGTAATCCAGTAGGGACTAATAAAGATGACATATTTTACATGACTGAATGATTTGTGACTGCTACTCTAAAACCCTAACCCTAACCCTAAATTTTTAACCTAATACAATGGAGGTAATAGGATTAGAGTTATCCTTTCATCTTGTTTGCTCATAAACGTGTGTGCCCACACGTGAGCAGCTTAGAGTATATTGGTCTCTCTTGCATGGTAGCAACTAGAGTGAGAGACGGACAAAGATTTGAAGGTAGCGGGGCACATGAGCGAATTTTTTCAACAAATGTCTCATCAAACTTTTGATATGCTTAGAATTTTTGTCGAGGTTAACGGCGTCCGATAATCCCTCTTCTCCATACATAAGTTCGCCTCTCACTAGAGAGGGTTTATATTTACTGTAGTGGGAGATCTTTTGTTGTTTTGAAAATATACTTATTCCATTTCATTTCACAAGCACGAGAAAGACTTTTGACATATACTAAAAGTATCTTAGAACTCGTAATTTTAAATAAACCATGACACTTCTATGACTCTTTAAAAACATGTCATTGACTATAAAATAAGAATTTTAAAATTTTAAATATAAAAATGTGTTATTCATTTAAAACATGTTTAAAAGGAAGAAAGTCATATAAAATGGCATAGAGGGAGTAAGCCAATTGGTCTAGAATTTTTTTAAAAACTATTTGGCTAAAACATCAAAACTATTTACTTATAAATTGAAAATAGACTATATATTTGGAAATCAAACCACAACGATTTATCAATCCTACAATTTAAAGGTAAATAAAATAGTGCAAGTTTTTCCATGTGAATAACAATGTCGGTGGAGCATAAATTGTGCATAATGCAAGTTTTGCCAACCCGGTATGATTTGTGAGTAATTTAGCAAGAAATGTAGAATGAAGATTATACTAGAGTTTGTGAAACCATAATTTTTCACTCTTCAAAGTGTGTATCGCCTGAGGTTATTTTTACACAAACTAATAACAAATTAAATAGCGGTGTGTAGACAGTGGCAGAGCCACATGCACTCACACTCCTACGTCGAAAAATTATACTGTGTAGCTGGGTAATTTTAAAAAAAATGTATATATACTATATATTGACACTTCTTGACTTCTTGGTGAGTTTATTTCTTTATATTTTGACTCCCCTTAATAAAAATTCTGGCTCCGCCACTGGGTGTAAAAAAATCCTACTTTTAAAAATCATTTTAGTACTAGGCCATCCTTACTTTTTTGCCACAAAATGGATTAACATCTATAACTAGAGACTAGAGAAACTCAGAGCCCAACCCATTCCTCAGATTTCCAATAGGCCTATGATGTTTAGGCTAGCTAATACCAGCTAATTCAGCCCATATCTCATCTCAGGGCCCACTCTTGCAAGTTTTTTTTAATCTACATTTTATCATAATGTTGATACTCTAAAGACTGTCAAAATTACGTGACATTATTCCATAATTGTCACATCCTTACTAGAAATGTTATTTTGAAAATTTAAAATTAGTAAGAAATACTTTTAGAAACAACACATATCCTTTAACAAAAAGTAAAATCTATTTTTAAAATCTATGGAGTTAAAAATTTACAACCACAATGTGAAGGGGAACAAATGAAAACAAATATAAGTAGGCCTGTGTATAATTTGGTAAATATCGAATTACCATATCGAAATCAAAAATTTTGGTATTTGGTATTCGATATTTTGGTATTCGGTATGGTATTTGATTTATGTTTTAAAAATAATTTGGTATTAGGTATGGTATTTGGTATTTGAAAATAAAATACCGATACCGTACCGAAATATATATTAAATTACACAATACACATATTATTAATTATAACATAAATATAAAAAATTTAAAATTTAACTTTTCTTTATTTTATAAATTCATCAATTAACTCTAAGCAAGTAACAAGACATTTCTACTAACCAAATTTATTTCTTTATGTACAATTTTCTCTCTCTGGGCTGATATTTGCTTGTTTTGGACAAAACTTTTGTCAACAAATATTTTTAGTTTTGTACTTTTGAGTGCTTTAATTAAGAATATTACAGTCTGTGACTCTACGCACTAGTTAGTATTCAAACCGAATAAACTGAAGTTACCGAACCGAATAAATCGAAACCGAAAGGAGAAAAATCGAACCATACCGAATTTAATTAGGTACGGTATTGATATAACATTTTAAGAAATCGAATACCGAAAATACCGAACCGAAATATCTAAATACCATACCGTACCGACCAACAAACACCCATAAATATAAGTGAGTCATCAGCCCATCGTACAAAAAGTTAAAAAAGAAAAAGGGGATGGCTTTATTTTTTTTATTTTTTTTTGGTTTCTTGTTTGGTGTTCGATACAACTTTTAGATTGGATTAATCAGAATTCAGATTAAAAGGAAATGGCTTTAGCATTTAATAAAAAGTTAAAACTGACATTCATAGGGTACCTTAAGATTTTTTCGGCCAACTTAAATAGGTGTGATTAATTGGGACAGGCTCGTACCATAAATGGACAGCCTGCTCAAAGATTAGAAGAAGTGGTATAAGAATTTCTGGTATCATGTGTAAAGCGTTTACTAACACGTACACGGTTAAATTATTTAGTATAAAAATATGTAAACTGTTATGAAAATAATTATATTGTGGATGTCCATTTATTACTCCGCTATAGATAATCTTCCTGAAAAAGATTATCCATTTAGTACTCTGTTGAAGTTTATCTACAAGCAGTTGATGCAGGCAGGTTGCAAGCAGCTCAATGAAATGATTTGCAGCAGTTTCTTATTAAACAGGCAGGTTGCAAGCAGCTCATGCAGACAGCTTACAAGCAGCTAAAGAAAAGCCTTGCAGCTGCTTCCTGAAAAGCCTCGCAGCTGCTTCCTTTCTTTCATTATGTACATGAATTTGAAGTTGAATAATATATCAGTTTCTCTCTATACTTGTCTTTACTTTACAGTCTTTATTTTATAACACGTTATCATCACGAGACTCTGCCATCTCGAGAAAATACTTTGAAAGTATCAGAGGTACGAACTTTCTTTTTCTAAATAATGTCAAATCTTTCTAAACTTGAGTTTGTAGCCCTGGATATATCGGGCAAAAGCTACATGTCTTGGATGCTTGATGCCGAAATTCATCTTGATGCGATGGGTCTGGCAGACACCATCAAAGATAAAAATCAGGCATCAAACCAAGACCGTGCCAAAGCAATGATATTCCTACGCCATCACCTTGATGAGGGCCTGAAAATGGAATATCTTACTATTAAAGATCCAGTCATACTGTGGAGTAATTTGAAAGATAGATATGACCACCTGAAGATGGTCATTCTTCCACAGGCACGTTATGATTGGACTCATCTAAGGCTACAAGATTTTAAATCTATCAGTGATTATAATTCTGCTATGTTCAGAATTATTTCCCAATTGAAACTATGTGATGATAATATTACTGATCATGATATGTTGGAGAAAACTTTTACCACTTTTCATGCCTCGAATATGCTCCTGCAGCAGCAATATCGAGAGATGGGATTCAAAAAGTATTCTGAACTTATCTCACATCTTCTTGTAGCCGAGCAACATAATGGGCTATTAATGAAAAACCATGAAAGCCGACCTACTGGTTCTTGTCCATTCCCAGAAGTGAATGAGACGAACTTCCACCAAGCTAAACGTGGAAGAGGACGTGGCCCCAGTCGTGGTCATGGCCGTGGTCGGGGAGGAAACTCTAATCGTGGTAATAATAATGCACCAAAGAACCCTCCTCACCACCAGCAGTGGAAAAGGAAGGAACAAAAGCATGAAGCGGTGCAAGCAGCAAAGCCAGAAAATGCATGCTATAGATGTGGAGGAAAATGGCACTGGTCACGTACATGCCGTACGCCAAAGCATCTGGTTGAGCTATATCAAGCTTCCCTGAAGAAGACAGAGAAAAATGCTGAAGCAAATTTTATTTCTGAAGATAATTTAGACTTCATGCATTTGGATGTAGCTGATTACTTTGTACTCCCAGAAGGAGAAACAAGTCATGTGATCGGTAGTGAATCTGTAGAGATATAAATATTTTAATTTCTGTTATTTGTAGTAGATAGTATAGTTATATAATTATTGTACATAAATAAAAGTTATGATGTTTACTATCATATTTATTTTATTTATGTCATTTTGAAGAATATAGATAATCCTCAAATTATGTTTGGATCAAAGACCAATCATGAAGATATTTATGTAGTTGATAGTGGAATAACTCATGCCATATTCAAAGATCAGAAATACTTTTCTTATTTGCATAAGGAAAAAGCAAATGTTTCTACAATTTCTGGTAATATAAGTTTGATTGAAGGCTCCGAAAGAGCTATTGTATTTCTGTCTAAGGGAACAAAACTTATTATCGACAATGCATTGTACTCCTTCAAGTCCCGAAGAAACTTGTTGAGTTTTATAGATATCCGCCGAAATGGGTATCATGTTGAGACAATAGATGAAATGAATATGGAATATCTTTGTATTACAAAGAATATTTCTGGCCAGAAATGCATTGCAGAAAAGTTACCAACTTTATCTTCTGACTTATATTATTCAAAGATTAGTACAGTTGAATCACACTCGATCGTAAACCAGAAGTTTACTGATTCAAATACTTTTGTGCTTTGGCATGGCCGTTTGGGCCATCCTGGATCAATAATGATGAGACGAATTACTGAAAATTTGAGTGGGCATCCATTAAAGTACCTGAAGATTCTTACAAATAATGAATTTTCTTGTGATGCTTGTTATCAAGGCAAAATGATCACTAGACCATCACCAATGAAGGTTGACATTGAGTCCCCTACCTTCTTAGAACGTATACATGGGGATATATGTGGACCTATTCACCCACCAAGTGGGTTGTTTAGATATTTTATGGTCCTAATAGATGCATCTTCAAGATGGTCTCACGTGTGCCTATTATCATCTCACAACCTGGCGTTTGCAAAGTTATTAGCCCAAATAATTCGATTAAGGACACAATTCCCAGATTATCCTATAAAGGCTATTTGCCTTGATAATGCTGGAGAATTCTCATCTCAAGCTTTTGATGATTACTGTCTATCAGTTGGGATAAAAGTTGAACATCCGGTAGCTTATGTTCATACTCAAAATGGCCTTGCAGAGTCATTTATTAAACGACTGCAATTGATAGCAAGACCACTACTTATGAAAATAAAATTGCCCACTATTGTTTGGGGCCATGCTATCTTGCACGCAGCATCACTTATCCGTCTCAGACCAACACATTATAATAAATATTCTCCGTCACAATTAGTTTTTGGTCATGAACTAAATATTGCCCATCTACGAATTTTTGGATGTGCTGTATATGTGCCAGTAGCACCACCACAGCGCAGTAAGATGGGCCCCCAAAGAAGGTTAGGAATATATATTGGGTTTGAATCACCCTCTATTATTCGCTATCTTGAACCATTGACGGGAGATTTATTTACTGCTCGATTTGCAGATTGTCGATTTGATGAAACAAATTTCCCACAATTAGAGGGAGAGAAAAAGGAAATCAAAAGAGAAATTGTGTGGAAAGTTTTATCATTATCTCACTTTGATCCACGTACCCCTATATGTAATCAGGAGGTCCAGAAGATCATCCATTTACAGAATATAGCAAATCAAATGCCAGACGCATTTACTGATTTGAAAAGGATAACTAAGTCACATATCTCTGCAGAGAATGTGCCTATCCGAATTGATGTCCCAGCAGAACCATCTATTAGCATGAGAGCTAGTGAACCTAAAGCACGCCTGAAGCGTGGCAGGCCTATGGGTTCTAAGGATCGAAATCCTAGAAAAAGAAAATTGACAAATGATCAAAATGATATTATGAAGGGATCTCCTGAAGAGACCCAAGATCTGATTAGTTATGAGATTCCTGAAGAAATCAATAAACCCGAGGCTCAAGTGAGCGAGGAACTTTTAATAAGTTCTACTGGTGATGGGATTAATTTAAATCGATCTGAAATAGTGGTGGATAATATTTTTGCATATAATGTTGCACTTAACATTATGCAAGATAGTGAGGATTTTGAACCCCGATCTGTCGAAGAATGTCAACAAAGATCTGATTGGCCAAAATGGCAAGGGGCAATTCAATCAGAATTGAACGCACTTGCTAAAAGAGAGGTCTTTGGACCAGTAGTCCAAACACCTGCTAGTATAAAACCAGTTGGTCATAAATGGGTTTTTGTGCGAAAAAGGAATGAGCAAAATGAAGTTGAAAGATACAAGGCTCGCCTTGTCGCACAAGGATTCTCACAACGACCTGGAGTCGATTATGAAGAAACATATTCACCCGTTATGGATGCCATAACATTTCGATATCTCATCAGTTTAGCCTTACGTGAAAGGCTTGAAATACATATGATGGATGTGGTTACAGCTTATCTGTACGGGTCACTTGATAATGAGATTTACATGAAAATCCCTGAAGGATTTAAAATGCCTGAAGCATATTCAAAATCTCGAAAAATGTACTCAATCAGATTACAAAGATCTTTGTACGGTTTAAAATAATCTGGGCGCATGTGGTATAATCGCCTCAGTGAATATTTGTTGAAAGAGGGTTACATAAATGATGTTATTTATCCATGTATTTTTATAAAAAAAATGGCATTAGAATTTGTTATACTTACTGTTTATGTTGATGACATAAATCTTGTTGGAACTCCAGAAGAGCTCCAAAAGGCAATTGAATATCTTAAGAAAGAATTTGAGATGAAAGATCTTGGAAAGACAAAATTTTGTCTTGGACTGCAAATTGAATATTTAGCAAATGGGATCTTTATGCATCAATCTGCCTATACAGAAAGGGTCTTAAAATGCTTTTACATAGACAAAGCGCACCCATTGAGTACACCAATGGTTGTTCGATCACTTGAAGTGAATAAGGATCCGTTCCGACCTCCAGAAGAGGATGAGGAACTCCTGGGGTCCTGAAACACCCTATCTCAGTACAATTGGTGCACTTATGTATCTTGCTAATGCTACAAGGCCTGACATAGTATTTTCTGTTAATTTACTAGCAAGATATAGCTCTTCTCCTACACGGAGATACTGGAACGGGATTAAGCATATATTGCGATATTTAAAGGAAACTCTTGATATGGGTTTGTTTTATGCTAACAAAGATAGTGCAGATCTTGTTGGTTATGCAGATGCAGGTTATTTATCTGATCCCCATAAAGCTCGATCTCAAACCGGGTACGTGTTTACATGTGGAGGTACTGTCATATCATGGCGCTGCACAAAGTAGTCAATTGTTGCTACTTCTTCAAATCATGCTGAGATAATAGCTATTCATGAAGCAAGTAGGGAATGCGTATGGTTGAGATCAATGATTCATTTTATTCAAGAAAAATGTGGTTTGGAGTGTGATAAAAGATCCACAATTTTATACGAAGACAATGCTGCATGCATAGCCCAATTAAAGGGAGGATTTATAAAAGGAGATAGAACGAAGCACATTTCACTAAAATTATTCTACACATACGATCTTCAGAAAAATGATGACATTGTTGTGTAGCAAATCCGTTCAAGTGACAATCCGGCAGATTTATTCACTAAATCTTTGCCAACTTCAACTTTTGAGAAGATAGTATACAAGATTGGAATGCGGAGACTCAAATATTTGAAACAAGATTTTCATCAGGGGGAGTAAAATACGCGATGTACTCTTTTTTCTTTACTAAGGTTTTTTCCCACCGGATTTTCCTTATAAGGTTTTTAATGAGGCATTTAGAAATGCGTATTACTAAATATGTGTACTCTTTTTCCTTCACTAGAATTTTTTTCACTGAGTTTTTCCTAGTAAGGTTTTAACGAGGCACAATACCTTTTAATGAACATCCAAGGGGGAGTGTTATGAAAATAATTATATTGTGGATGTTCATTTATTACTCCGCTATAGATAATCTTCCTGAAGAAGATTATCCATTTAGTACTCTGTTGAAGTTTAATCTACAAGCAGCTGATGCAGGCAGGTTGCAAGCAGCTCAATGAAATGATTTGCAGCAGCTTCTTATTAAACAGGCAGGTTGCAAGCAGCTCATGCAGACAGCTTACAAGCAGCTAAAGAAAAGCCTTGCAGCTGCTTCCTGAAAAGCCTCGCAGCTGCTTCCTTTCTTCTATAAATAGAGGAGTTTTCAGTTCATTATGTACATGAATTTGAAGTTGAATAATATATCAGTTTCTCTCTATACTTGTCTTTATTTTACGGTCTTTATTTTATAACATAAACTAGTAATAACTGGAGAAAGAGAATAAGTAAAATTGTTGACCATATCAATGTATAGAATTTAAATCCTTAAAATTGTAAAACAACAAAAAACAATTACTCCAATGGACTAGGGGTGAATATATTATAGTTAACTAAGTTTTTTGGCTAATAGCGAAACATTATGAAGATAATTATACGCTTCCTAATAGAACATACCAATCCCTTTTTTTCCTTCTAAAACATAGAATTATTTTATTTGTATTTCCTTTTGTTAGTTGGTCTAGTATTTATTTCTAGAAAGAGACATCTTGTTTCCGTTTTCTGGTAAGTTTCTACTTTTTATACTCCTTATTTTCCTTGTAAAATAGGAGATTTCTTTTTCTTATTTTATTATTTACTTTCCTTATTTTAGTATTTCATTTCTTAGTTAGAGCAGGATTTTCTTTTCTTAACTTAATGTAATAGCTATAAGTACTTGGGGTCGTTTGATCACTGGTTAGAATTATGCAGGTATTAATAATATTGGAATTAGTTATGCTGAGACTAATTATGCAGGAATTAGTTGTGCAAGGATTAGTTATGCGAGAATTAGTTATGAAAGGATTAGTAATATAGAAATGTAATGTAAGTATTATTTATTATTAGTCTAGTTTAACCTATTAAAATTGTTAGTATATTGTAAATATATATTTTTAAAAATAAAAAATACAAGTTTAATAGAGGGTATTCTTATATTTTTGTGTTGTAATACAAGTATTACTAAAAAATGTATAAGTTATTTCATCTTCTACCTTGCATAAGTAATACATAGATTTCCTCGTAACTTATACATGTATTAGTTATGCGTAAAAGAAATTTATGAACCAAATATTATATTAGCAATGCTATAAATTATATGAAAAGGAGAAAAAACCAACAAAACATTGTATATAATTTATGTTAGATTCTACATGAAGATTATCTTTTTTGCATATTTGTAACCAAACAATATAAAAAATTATCCTAAATTTAAAACATGGATAACTCCTCTCTAATCGGCTACCTAACGACCCCTTAATACTCATTGTTTAAGGCCAATTCTTGCTTATTGTTATTTATTTTTAAAATATTTTTCCTTCTTCGTTTCCAAATGATTTTATGTCACACCTAACTTGCCCAAGTAGATTCCTGAAAAGCAAAAAGATGACTTTTTTCTGGTCAAATTATTTTTTCTTCAAAACATGTGGTCTTTTACTTTATAATTTTCAGTGCATACATTTAGATAAAATTTAATAATAATTTTCTGAAATGATTTCTCAGTTAACATTAATTGTTATTCCGGATATCATTTATATTTCATTTAAAATATATTTATTCGGTAGTTTACGGAGTATCAAATATGATTCTCTTTACGGCGACCGTAGGAATCATTATATTTGATCCATAATTTATTTTTTCACCTCTTTGTTTCTTTCCGTTTGTTTGAAAAAATCTATTAATCAAATCTTTAATTGTTTCTTTTTTGACCAAATAAGATCCTTTATCATACCACGAGTTTCTCTTTCACGTGGAAAATTTTCAAGGTACAATTTATTTTTCTAATAATTTCAAAATCCTAATACGCCTTTCCTAACAAAAAGTAAAGTATTGAGGATATAGACACAAGGGTAGTTAAGTAGTTACAGTGTAGAGGGTAATTATGTAATTTGTGGATTAGATTGTTTAGAACAATGTATTAATACGGTAGCTTCCTTCTTCAATATAGATATACAAGAGTTCTCATTTTTCTCAGTCTCTCTTCTCTCTTCTAACTATGTCCAAGCTTTAGCTCAAGCACTTTCATGGCAGTATCCGACATGGTATCAGAGCTATCGGAGAAGATCTAAACACGCCTCTTCATCACTAAATTGCAGAAGCTAGAGCTCAGTTAGAAGATAGACGATTTCTCAAAACTCTAACATTTTCTTCGATTCAGAAATGGGGGAAAACAAAATTGACCATACGCATCCGCTGTTCGTGCATCCATCAGACACTCCGAGCTCAGTGCTAATTCCGGTTCAGCTCAAAGGATCTGAGAACTATGGCTTGTGGCGGAGATCGATGAAGATTGCACTTCAAGCTAAGTGAAAACTAGGGTTTGTTGATGGTAAACACACCAAGGCTTCATTTCCGGTAGCATTGCATGAGGATTGGGAAACTTGTAACGCTATAGTCCTTTCATGGATCATGAATATTGTATCGCCATATCTACTCAGTGGGATAGTGTATGCATCGAATGCCCGAGCTGTATGGGAGGATCTTCGTGAAAGATTTGACAAGGTTAATCGAATGAGGATCTATCAGCTACATAGAGAAATTGCAACAATCTCTCAAGGTACCGACTCTATTTCTACATATTTTACAAAATTGAAGGAATTGTGGGGCGAATTTGACCCAATTGTGTCGCCTCCTAGCTCCGTGAAGGACTATGTTGAGCTCTTGAATCAACAGAGGCTACTTCAATTCTTAGGAGGTCTAAATGACTCATATAGTCAGGCAAGACGTCAAATCCTTATGAAATCCACTGAACCTAGTCTAAATCAAGCATATGCCATGGTTATCGAGGATGAGACTCAGAAAGGATCATCAGGGCGTGACTCTATAGGTATCAAGTCACTAATGGAGGGCAATGACATTACTGCACTTTGGAGTGCTAAAGGGCCTCAGATGCAGAAACCTAGAAAGAATTTCAATATACAGTGTGAATTCTGTAGAATGAAAGGACACATCAAAGAGAATTATTATCAATTGATTGGATATCCAACAGATTTCAAAGGCAGAAGAAAGCCAGTGGCTAATTCAGCACATTTTGGTAACTCTGCACAACTAGGGAATCATGGACAACATCAAGGAATGGGAAATAATCCAGGAAATGGACACACAGGTTATGGTGCTACACGACCACTAGGTCCAAATGTTGATTATACTAACGCAGGTTATAGAGGATCAATAGGTAGTTTTGCAGGTGTAGAGAAATATGAAGGATTGAGCGTGCAGATGCCAATATCATTCACTCCAGAACAATATGACTAGATTCTGAAGATGCTACAAAAAGATAATACACCTGAGCCAACAGCTAATGCAACAGGTATAACTGGCCCTCTAATACTTGCAAATGCAGTTAGTGTAACTCATTCTACTGATAGTAAAGCAAATGATGATAAGTGGATAGTAGATACATGGGAAACAGATCACATAGTGTCAAACAGTGAAATGATCTCTAAGCCTAAATAGCAGTCTAAAAGTATAGGTGGAAAAGTTCATTTGCCAAATGGAGATAGCTTGGCCATTTCTTGTGTAGGAAATTCTGAATTGGATCAAGGGATTATATCCAATGTGCTTTGCATCCCAGGTTTTAAATACAATTTACTGTCAGTATCAAAACTGACTAGGGAACTAAACTGTTGTATGTTGTTCTTTCCTGATTTGTGCCTAATGCAGGACCTTCACACTGGGAAGGTGAAGGGGACTGGTAGGTTGAAAGGAGATCTATGCTATTGGCCTCACAGTGATAAAGATAGAGTTCAAGCCTCAGCAGCACAGTGTGTGGACAATGAAGAAGAGCTATGGCACAGAAGACTTGGGCACATTCCACATAAGGTTCTACATCAGATGCACATAATAAAACAGAGTAGGCTGCATAGTAATAATGTTTGTCCTATTTGTCCTTTGGCAAAACAGACAAGATTTTCTTCTCCACAAAGTACTAGTAGGACTTCTAAAGTATTTGATTTGATACATGGTGATGTATGGGGTTCCTATAAAATCCCTACCTATGATGGGAATAGATTTTTCCTCACTTTAGTAGATGACTATAGTAGAATCGTTTGGATATTTCTGCTCAAACTTAAAAGTGATGTACCTACTGTAATAAAAGACTTCATGACTCTTGTAAAGACTCAGTTTAACAGTGCAATAAAAGTGTTCAGGACAGACAATGGAACAGAGTTCTTTAACTCGCATTATACAGACATATTTAGGAATACAGGTGTAGTTCATCAAAGCTCTTATGTCTACACACCTCAGCAGAATGGAGTAGTAGAAAGGAAACACAGACAGATTCTTGAAGTTGCTAGGGCCATCAAGTTTCAGGGAAGAATTCCACTGAGGTTCTGGGGATTTTGTGTACAGAATGCAGTGTATCTGATCAATAGAATCACATCCACAGCATTAGCAGGAAAGTCTCCTTTTGAAATGTTCTATGGTCGACCACCTAGATTGCAGCATCTCAGGGTTCTGGGAAGCCTATGCTATGCTACTGTCACTGATAGAAGTGACAAATTTGGAGTTAGAGCAGAACCGGCAGTGCATATGGGATATTCATCCACTCAAAAGGGTTATAGGCTATACAGTCTCACTAACAAGCATTTTTTTGTAAGCAGGGATGTATCTTTCAAGGAATACACTTTTCCTTTCAAGACCACAACTTCCACAGGCAGGAGGCCTAATGCCGAGTAGTTTATTGATGCAGATGATGCTTTCATCATTGATCCTACCTCCGAGGTCTCAGAGATAGCTCTTGATTCAGTAATAACACCTCCATCTTCTCCTGAGGCTTTCTCAACTCCTAATCCTGAGGCTTCCTCAGCTCCTAATCCTGTTGATCCAGCTTCTGAGACTCTGCAGCAGCCTCACCTCACATCACCTCCTACAGCAGTGATGCCATACCCAACTATGTCTCCCTTACATGATTTGCCAGAAGGGGGACTAAGGAAGTCTACTAGGACTTCCAAACTACCTGGCTGGCTCAATGGCTTTGTTCATGGAATGCCAAAAGTTGGTCCTTCTACTGCTTTGGGTTCCAGTTATCCCATGTCTGCATATATGTCATATGCTTCATTGTCTCCACCTTACTTCAAAGCACTTTGCTCTTTCTCAACTGTTACAGAACCAACTTTCTATGCTGCTGCTCTTCAAGATCCTAAGTGGATTACAGCCATGGATGCAGAGTTACAGGCCGTACATGACAACCACACCTGGAGGTTAGTTCCTTTGCCAACTGACAAGAGAGCTATAAGGTGTAAATGGGTGTTTAAGGTGAAATACAATGCCAAAGGTGAGGTGGAAAGGTACAAAGCTCGTTTAGTGGCCAAAGGTTACATACAACAAGAGGGTCTTGATTATGAAGAGACCTTCTCGCCTGTGGTGAAAATGGTCACAGTAAGGACTGTTTTATCTTTAGTTGCTATGAAAGGATGTAAGTTGCACCAAATGGATATATTTAATGCTTTTCTTCAAGGTGATTTGCTGGAAGAAGTATATATGACTCCACCCCCTGGTCTTCTAGGTAAGGGGAGCCTCCTAGAATTTGCAAGCTTCAAAAGTCCTTGTATGGGCTCAGGCAGGCCTCTAGGCAATGGAACTTGAAGCTCAGTGAAGCCCTCTCATCCTCAGGTTTTGTACAGAGTCATCATGACTATTCTCTCTTCAGTAAGAGCTCTGGTTTTGACTTTCTCATTATCCTCATCTATGTGGATGACCTCTTAATCACTGGATTATCTCCTCAGTTAATTCAGGATGCCAAAGTTGTGCTTCAACATCACTTTAAGATCAAGGACCTGGGGGAGATGAGATACTTCCTTGATCTTGAAGTTGCAAAAAGCAAACATGGCATTTTGGTTTGTCAAAGGAAGTTCACTCTTGATCTCATTGCCACACTTGGGCTTGCAGGTTCTAAACCAGCCTGTACACCTCTAGACACATGCCATAAGCTCACCAGTACAGAATATGATCATGCCAATGCACAAGGAACTCTAGATACTGATGAATTGCTTAGTGATCCAAGCAGCTATCAAAAATTAGTTAGGAAGCTGTTGTACCTTACCATGACAATGCCAGACATCAGTTATGCAGTACAGAACTTAAGCCAGTTCATGCACAAGCCAAAGAAGTCACATATGGAAGGAGCATTGAGGGTGGCAAGGTACCTAAAGAATGCACCTGAGTTGGAAATTTTGCTATCATCTCAATCTTCTGACCAACTCACAGTATATTGTGATGCAGACTGGGCCACTTGCCCAATGACTAGAAGGTGAGTGAGTGAGTTTGTAATAAAGCTGGGTGACTCTCTTATCTCCTGAAAGTCCAAGAAACAAAATACAGTGTCAAGGAGCTCTGCAGAAGCTGAGTACAGAAGTATGGCCAATGCAATAGCAGAAGTGGTCTGGTTAACAGGGTTGTTCAAAGAGTTGAATGTGGGCTTGAAACTTCCAGTGAAGCTGTATTGTGATAGTAAAGCGGCTATTCAGATTGCTGCAAATCCCATCTATCATGAAAGGACCAAACATATCGAGATTAACTGCCATTTTATTCGAGAGAGAATTCAACAAGGCCTAATCCAGACTACACATGTCTCTACAAACCTACAGATAGCAAATGTACTAACCAAAGGACTGGGGAAGGCACAACATGATTTTCTATTGTCCAAGCTGAGAGTGTACAACTTATTCACACTACACAGTTTGAGGGGGAGTATTTATGATATAGACACAAGGGTAGTTAAGTAATTACAGTGTAGAGGGTAATTATGTAATTTGTGAATTAGTTTGTTTAGAACAATATATTAATACGGTAGCTTCCTTCTTCAATATAGATATACAAGAGTTCTCATTTTTCTCAGTCTCTCTTCTCTCTTTTAACTATGTCCAAGCTTTAGCTCAAGCACTTTCATGGCAGTATCTGACATAAAGATTTTAATGTACCGTAACAATCTCATAGTATTTACTACTCCTAGTAGTAGACAGTTTGTTTTGACAAATTACAGTAAATACCCATGTAATATGACTCAATTGCAGATATTGATAGAAAAATACTTTTGATATCTCAAAAAGAAATATTCCAAAACTATGTCTAGATTCATTTTCTTACAATTATATTAATGAGTCATTATTATAGTAATTATCTTAAATATATTTGTAACAGTACATTAGTTTAACTTTGAATTCAATTTGGACAAAATAAATCTGATTATTGAATGCTCATTAGTGGGTAATTTGAACGTCACTGTTGAAAGAATAATTGACCATTTGATAGCCTTAATTAATGGCTTTGGATTTTAACGATTTTGGAAGCTTTGAAAAGCCTTTATGGGTTTGACAGTTTTCATATAAGATTGTGCATTTCTTTTGCACTATTTATACTTCTTTGGGTTTACATCTTGAAAAGTGAACGAAGAAAAAAGTAAAAACTTTCCATCTTATTTTCTTCTACTGTGTTGGTTTATTTTGTTAATCTTTGTTTCTGTTTCTAGTTATACTAGAAGAGCTTGTTGAATCCCGAGGGATACACTTAATTTTATTTATCACAGTGTAGGCGAAATATCCTTAAGGACAATATTTTTGACACGCCTCAAGCTAAATCTTATTCTCCATAATCCAATATTTTTTCGGGGCTAGCCATTCACACTTACTTACCGGGGCATCCAAGCTTCTCCTCTGCACGTGTCCGAACCATCTAAGCCTAACTTCCCGCATCTTGTCTTCCATGAGAGCCATGTCACCTTCTTCCGAATATCTTCATTCCTAATCGTATTCAGCCTAGTGTGCCCGTACATCCATCTCAACATATTGATTTCTGCAACTTTCATTTCGAGCCGAGTCATGCGAATAAAAATAATCTTGGTAGAAAGCGTTTTCACCTTTAATAGATCTTATGCGGTGCAAATCTGAACAAAGTGTTAGTGGTGATATAGCATACCTGAGTGAAAAAATAACAGTGTGTTTTTTTAGCAAAGGTTCTTTATCCCTAAATATCACTTCAGGGTAAAAAAATTCAATTATCCAATTGCACTTCAACTATACAAAAGGAGACAATTGAGACAGGTACTAGTACTACAAGGGAATCTCAATCATAAATAAGAGTCACAATCAATAATGCTTCATTTTTTTTTTTTTTTACAGTAGCCATAATTACTCTTTCATCTATACAGTTACTTAACTCACTTCCACACTCAAAACAAAACAGAAACCAAACAGGGAAGTGAAAAGGAAAAAATAAGAAGAAGAGGAAGAAGAAGAAAAGATTCAAAAAAAGAAAGAAAATTTCAGTATACTCATTTTTACCTTCAAACATGATGCTAAAATATTTGATTTTATATATTATTGTTAGTTTAAATAAAAAGTATTTAGGATTTAGGCTTTGAATTTAATGTGGGACTTTTTTAATCAGCTAACTTTGTTATACTTATTATTTAATGCTGATGTATACACAAGTCCATATTAAATATGGTGTCTTGTCAAAGTGAAAATGACTGATAGGAGTGAGGTATGCCCGCAAATTCCAAATACCATAAAGAATTGGATTTAAGTTATATACACATATGATGGCATGAATTTTTTACATCATAAATATTACTAATTTAATACTCCTATGTTATATCATGTTACTTATTATTCATTTAAAATGACCAGTTAATTATAAATAAAAATAATACTATATAATTACCTCTTAAAGTGACATGTTACTATAGTTAAACCTTGCTATAATAGTACTTAACTACAGTGATTAAGTTTTTTTTAGACTAATTTTATAATATATTATAATAATACTTCATTATTAATATCGGAATAAAAACAAAATTGTTATAGAAAAGGTTTATAAGGTAACAACACAGAACTTTAAACAATTACATTGCTGTCTGAAAATACATATTCTCTCAACTTTTTCCACCTTCACATGTTTATTTATTATTTCTGTCTGTGTAATCAAAATTCTGTTTGCTTTTTGTTTCACTTCTTGTATCTTTGTTTCATACTTAGCTTCTGTATCCCTCTCTTTATACCCCACAAAAGCAAAGAAAAAGGAACTGAAGCCTGAAGGTACTGAACTGAAGCTCCTCATATGACCCTTCATTTTAGGCGGATAAACCGGTGATTTTTTCACAGATCCAAACTCTACCTAGCTAGCTAATCTTTTTGGTTTGCTCTCTTTTTTTCTCTCTTTTTCTGACATGGGTTTTGTATTTTTCTACATTTTCTTTAGTGTTTGTGTGAATGTTACTCATGATGTTACATTTCATGTCCAAAAGTTTTAATAATGTTGTTTGGGAGGAAATTTTGAAATGACTTTTCTTTAAAAATTTTTCCTTTTTGAAAAGTAATTATTGTTGATATAAAAAGTTTTTGCCTTTCTTTATTTGTGTATTGAGATTTCCAAAATGTATTTTAAGATATTTATATACTGCTGAAAGAATTTCATAAGGGTGTTTGGGAAACTTGAATGAAATGACTTTTCTTTAAAGATTTTACCTTTTGGGAAAGTGATAATTGTTGGTGTAATTTTTTTTTCTTTCTTTATTTGTGTATTGAGGTTTCCAAAATGCATTTGGTTTTTGGGGTTATTTTAGATGTTTATATCCTGATTTGAGCATTTCTCTCAACAGGGTATTGGTTAAGTTTGAGGGATGCTGATCTGTGTAGCCATTTGAATCTCATAGATTGTTTTGCTGTGGAAATATGGTTGTGTGAAGGTAATCCATTTTTTCTCTTTTTCTGTTCTTGATACCTGATATTTCTTATTTTCTTTCTTAGAGTTTGATTTGTTCATAATTGCCATGCTTCTCTTGTAAAGATTGTAACTCTATGCTGTTTTTGTTACCAAGTTCATTTCTTTGAATGAATCTCTCTTTTCTCTCTTCATTAGTAACTGTCTCTCCTTATATTGTGGGGTTGGGGGTGTTTTTTCTTTCTTCAAGATTGGATTTTTTCAGTTTGTTGTTGGCTCATTGAGTTGAATTTCTTCTTGAAGATTGGATTTTTGTGGTTATTGTTTGCTCATTGAGTTGATTTTCTTCTTCAAGATTGGATTTTTTATGGTTATTGTTTGCTCATTGAGTTGAATTCCTTCTTCAAGATTGGATTTTTATGGTTACTGTTGGCTCATTGAGTTGATATTCTTCTTCAAGATTGGGGTTTTCTGGTTATTGTTGGCTCATTGAGTTGATTTTCTTCTTCAAGATTGGATTTTTATTGAATTTCTTCTTCAAGATTGCATTGTTATGTTTATTGTTGGCTCAATTCGTTGGATTTCTACTTCAAGATTGGATCTTTATGGTTGTTGTTGGCTCATTGAGTTGAATTTCTTCTTCAAGATAGAATTTTTATGGTTATTGTTGGCTCAATGAGCTGATGTTTCTTTAATTCTGTATTAGGTTATTATATTTTCACTACTTTTGCATCTTTTTTTTACTATATTTGGGAAGATTTAGTTTCGAGATAACGACTCCACTCTTTTAGTGGCTAAATTCATTAACTTCTGGAACCTATTTAGTTTAGGCCGAGTCTTTCAGATATGGAAATTTGAAATAACATGGGTGGATTGCAATCAAGCTTTGTTCTTTTCTATGATCTGGTTCTCAATGTTTTCTCGTTATTATAGCAGAGAAACAAGAGTTAAAATGGAGGAAGGATGCGAGTTTAGACAATGGGATGAATTGTTACCCGATGCGCTTGGGCTAATATTTAGAAACCTTTCCCTTCAAGAGGTGCTAACTGTAGTTCCAAGAGTTTGCAAGTCATGGGGAAAAGCAGTTAAGGGACCTTATTGCTGGCAAGAGATTGACATTGAGGAATGGAGCAAAAACCGCTGCCCCGAGAACTTTGATCGGATGCTTCGATTGCTTATTCCAAGAAGCGGTGGTTCCCTCCGTAAACTCTGTGTCTCTGGTCTCTCGGACAAATCAAGCTTCGAGTTCATTGCTAACAAGTTAGTATATCATTTTCATTATTGCAGTTATCTATTTCTTATTGAAGATAAACATCAATTTAAGATACTATGCCTCGTGTCATAATGAATTATGTAGAAGTTCAAATTCTTTCAACTCATTTTGTATACACTTTCCGAGTCAATGTATTTGGATACGAGTCTCTATAAGGAAGCCAAATCCTTGGATGATAACAAAGAATAAAGAATACATTTTGGAAAAAAAGAGGAAATATGGAAGTTATATTGTTTTTCGAGTTTGTTGCTGATCTAGTTGGAATTCAGTAGACTTGTCATGTAGCTATCAAGAACATGTCATTATGTTTCTTATCCCCTTCAATAGCAGTAAATATTTACTTGGATTGAACATGAACTTCTCTGTTTTGGTTGCTAGTTCCAAATCTCTGCAGACATTGCGGTTGCCAAAGTGTGAGATAAACGATTCCGTAGTGGAACAGGTTGCCGGAACGTTTTCCAACATTACATTTTTGGATGTAAGCTACTGCATAAAAATAGGAGCGAGAGCCCTGGAAGCCATAGGAAAGCACTGTAAATACTTGACTGGTTTGCGTCGAACAATGCACCCCCTTGAGGTTATTGACAAGCTCTCACAAGACGATGAAGCCCTTGTAATAGCTACCACGATGCATAAGCTCAAACAACTAGAAATCGCCTACATGCTAGTTGGTACATTGAGCATAATGGAGATTCTTAAGAACTGCAGGCAGCTCGAACTATTGGATGTAAGGGGTTGTTGGAATGTGAATCTTGATGAAAACCTTGTCAAGAAATTCCATAAGCTAAAGGTTGTCGGACCCCTTGTTGTCGATTGCTACGATAAGAATGGCTGGGACAATTGCTCGGATTATTCGGGTTCTTCTGGCTATATACCATGGGACTTTGTAGCTGGTGACATTGATGACGACTTTGATGATGATGAGATGTCCGATGGGTATTGGGAAGACGATTGGGAAGATGACCAACGTGTGGAGGACGTGGAAATGTGGTTTTATGATGACTTAAATGCTGTAGATTCTGGATATGATTGGCCACAATCTCCTTGAGGTTTGCTGAACAAAGTTCCCTGATTCAATTTCCACAAGTTTTCATATACTTATCTTCTATATGCTATTGACTCTGCTTATAATACTACTATCTAAATGAAAGTTTGCCTGCTTTCTAAGATGTAAATCTGGTTTCCATGTCCATCTATCCTTTTCCTCTTCTTTCTGCTCCTATTTTCTCCTTTTTTTCGTCGGATTATATGTACTTCCCGGAATCATGTATAATAAAATGATTGCCATGCTATCAACTGATTTAGTTGAGTATATACTTTGCTTCCTCCTTTATTTTTTTTGTGCCCGTTGCTACTATCGCGCTTTCCATAGTTCTTTGTCACAACTGCTGTGCTTTTGCTTTAATGAGCCGAGGGTCTTCCGAAAATAGCCTCTCTATCTTCACAAGGTAAGGGTAAGGTCTACGTAGATACTATCCTCCCCAAATTTCACTTGTGGGAATACACCTGGTATGTTGTTGTCGTCTTTCTTGAAGCTATCAATGGAGCAAGGCGTTCTGCTATCGCTCTTCCTGTTTTTTAGTACATGTACATTGACTATCACAATTTTTCCCATAGTTATTTTCATTGTCACAAGTCCATTTTTAACCTTTTATAGCCTACCCCATTAATCACACCTATGTTTACAGTTCATACATTCTTCATCAATACAACAACAACAAATGTAGTGTGGTTCGACAGGTGGGGTCTGGGGTAGCGTGCACGCAAACTTAATTCTTACCTTGTGAAGATACAGAGATTGTTTCCGATAGGCCCTCGGCTCAAGAAAAACATGTAAAGAGAAGCAGTATCGATAGTTGAAAAAATAAAATAGCCGCAGCAAAAAAAACAAACAGGTAGTAATAACCCTTCTTCATCAATGACCACAAATATAGTATAAGATGAAAGGGGGGTTTGTTTTGTGGTTTAAGCTAGGACAAAGTTATCTTGCTTTAGGGACCAAAAAATCTCAATAACTGCTATACTTAAAGAAATAAAGCACATGAAAAAGGGCAAGAAACAAAGGAAAAAGAGGTTTGTATACCAACTCCAGCACTAAAAGAAAGACAAAGAGAAAGTTAAAAACTAACTTTTGTAGTGAAATAAAGATAGCAAATGCAGATAGATTTTCCTCCAATTCCACCAACTTCAGGCTCGTTTGGTACGAGGGATAAGGGATAATTAATTTGAGGACTAAATTTGAGATGAATTTATTTCATGTTTGGTTGGAATAAATTCGCAGTATAACTAATTTTGGAATTATAGTATTTTCTATGGGAGGGTGAGATAACAATCCCGAAATAACTTGTTTCCCGGCCAAACGACCCATTAGGGGGAAACATAGGGGAAAAGCAAAGATTGACAAAGTAGAAGAGTGAACTGAAAGCCAGAATCCAACAAAATATTATGTTTAAGTTATTTTCATGGGCCCTCAAAGAGACACCTAAGGACAAACATGAGAAATAATACATTTGACTTTGTGTTCAAAAAGCATGTCTACTTTATTTTTATTTTTTTTTCTTATGTGTTTTTTTAAGAAAAAATGATACTGTATAGCTGCTGTAAAAATAATACCCGAAAAATGTATAAATATATATACATATATTTTTTTTGTATATATATATACATTCTGTATGTTATATATAAAAATTATATAAATTTTATATATTTTTTTGGCTATAAGATATAAATAATTTCTGGCACGAGCTAAAAATAATAATAGAACACAGAACATCTTAGGTCTTGTTGAAATGTTGGCTTGGCTTTCTTCACTTAGGGACTCAATCATGAGTCTTTGCATCTATTCTTTCAAACATATTATTATGTTGACATATGTCACTTTAACTATGTCTATTTGAGTTTTGTATATCATGGACAATTCCAAATATAGATAAAAGGAACATTGTGGTAGGTTTGACGATCAACGTAAAATCTAAGAACATTAAAGAAATACAAGAACGTAACAGTCGACAACTTTCTAAATGATGCCAATCATGGAATAAATCAATAAAATATGTTACGGTGTGCAACCCGATTCCATGAATATCCTCATAAAATCAGGCTCTCGGTCTCACTCAGTCATTGACCTCTTCAGTCTCTCGGGCTCTCAAAAATCATGATAACCAACCCACACAATAATGATATAATGTATCAATAATGAGCAATAGAGACGGAGATGTAATAAATAAGTAAAACTATGACTGGGTACAAAACAACAATTTAACAGATAATTCAACTTACACACGACCTCTGTGGGTCCCTACAGTGCCAACCCATAGTCTAAACATAATTTCTAACATGATTTGCAGTTCAATTTCTATTACACCCCATATTTTTCTACGTGAGAGTACATCATAAGTCAATTGCAGTTCAATTTGAAAGTACATAAAGTAAGTTAATCATGTTACCTTGTAGGTTACAAATCTTTAAGATCATGGATAACAACTACCAAGAGGGTTGAAAGGCTTAGGAGCTAAGCAAATTGAAGAAAATAAGTTTCGCCGAATGTCGACAAATTGAAAATGTTATAACATGTACTTTTGGGGTGATACTATGGTTCTTAACATGATAAGGAGCTTATTTTATGAGTTATTTTAGTTGTATGATAGTCGTGTGTTACATTTTGAAGTCAAGCGAGTTTTGGAACAAAGGTTGGCAAAGGTCATCACAAGTTACATTCATAATGTGCTGAATATTAGTTCAAATGTAGCAGAGCTTTTATCCTAATATACTAGGAATTACAGGATGATCCATATATCAAATTGAATATCTATGGGTCTAGTTTCTAACGCATTAAACCGTTCGTTGATTCGACATCGAAGAAGAGAGATATTTGCAGTTTCGCGAGACTGCGCAGACTGCATAGGTGACAAGTAGGTGGGTCCCTAAAGCTTTTTGAGCAATATCTTTTGTGTGTTATATGAGGTCTTTTTGGGACATATTATATACCAAATTGAAGGTCTTGGAATATAGTTTCCAATTCATTTTATCGTTTATTCATATGACATCCGGATACAAAGATATAAGTGTTGGAAGAAGAGCCAAGGGTGCCAAGTAGCACCTTTTTGACTTTTCAACAAATTGGATAGTTATATCCCTTATGTCATCTGTTTCTTCATTTTTACAGAAACCACAACCAAATAAGACCCATAAACTTAGCTTTAAGCTCTCTACAAGGGTTTCAAAGAAGATTAACATCCCGGGTACGAAATCAAGAAGCGATAACATTTGAACGATCCCTACGACGTAAGTATCGCTATATCGCCTTTCTTTTTCTTTGTAGTTTGAGTTTTGGAAGGTATTTAATAGTTAAGAAAATGTATAATTTCTGTATTTAAGATTTTAAATATCAAGTAAGTTTGATAAATTTGTTTTCTAATAGTTAGAACTCACGGAACGGTGATCGAAAGCCGTGAGTTCGAGTTATTCGACTTTTAGTGGGCTGTTTTGTGGTTGTTTCGTGTTGTTTTTGTGCTGTCTATTTTGCTACTATTTAATATAGTTTTGGAGGATAAATTATGTGTAGAAACCCCACATAATGGAGAAATGGTGGATTAGTCGTTCTTTGAACATTTTCGGGGTATTTGAGACTACTATAGTTGTCATTTTGAGTATGAAGTGATTGAGGTGTGTTAGGTTGTTGTAAGCTTAATATAACATGGATTTTGACTGTAATCCACTATAGTAGGTAATTATATTGTGTTCTTTCATGTTCTTAAGGTTATCTTAATGTTGATTAAGTTAACTGGATGGGCTAGACATGAACTAGTGAGAAAAGTTGCTAATTGAGGATAGTTGGAGTTGTGGATTGTTTTCTTTGTTATAAATATATGGTATAAGATGGAATCATTGGTGAATAACTTCATTATCATATTAATGATATTGTTAAGTTAAATTAAGGAGTCTATAAGGGGTGATATGGGGTATACAAGGTTCAATCGGAGCTTGCCGCTCATCGTGAAGTAGTTGTGACTTGTTGTTGTTATATGGTGTCTTGTTATTGATAATTATATATTGCTGGATTACTGTAGTAATTGTTGTTGGTATATGGTATTAGAGGAGGCTTTTGTTACAGGGTAGATGCTGCCCAAATTTACATAAACGAGCTACTAGTTTAAGTTGCAGACTTAGCCTTTACTCAACACTGATTTTGAATCTCTTTATGCTATTGTAGATTGAGTTGAGTTGTTTGAAAAATTGCTTGGAAGGGATTAAGGACGCATTGGAGTTAAGGTATGTTAAGGATATCCCTTCTTTCCTTTTGGCATGATCCATATGATACAAACGAAACGAGCAAGCGCAGAACTTTCACAAATGACTCTATTCTTAGAAGTACTAGGGTGCCTATGTTCTTGATTCTCCATGTGTCCTATTATTATATCGTCTGTTCATGGGTCTCAGAAAATACGTAAGTTGATAAATTTTATTTCATGATATTAATCGAAGGCATATTAATCTTATGACATCCCGGGAGATATTATTGACTTACTTCTTATGCATTGCATTCATTTATACATGTACATTGACTCATGACCAGATGACGTTATATAAGTGTATATTATATGTATAAGGGATATGGAAAAAGGTTATAGCGTTATATACGCACCACCACTTGATAAGATAGTCTACGTTGATGATTTCGCCCACAGAGGCCGAGATGATATGATGGGATGCCCTCAGAGGCTTAATGATGTTATGTACGCACATACCTTACATACTCGGTACTTTATTTATACTGACGTCTCTTTTGCCTGGGGACGCTGCGTTTCATGCCCACAGGTCTCTATAGACAGGTTGAGGGTCCTCCTAGTAGGCTATCAGCTCAGCGGAAAGTGTTGGTATACTCCACTTGCTCCGGAGTTGCCTATCTGGTCAGTATAATTTGGACATATACTGATTGGTATGGTGGGGACCCGTCCCGACTTTTATGATGTTTATGCACTCTTAGAGGCTTGTAGACATATATCAGGTATATAGATGATTGTATGGCCTTGTCAGCCTATGTTTTGAGTGTACAAATGATCACGTCAGCCTTATAGAAACGTATGTCACATGTATAAGTTTCTATATCATGTTGGATCTTCTTATATCTATTATTCCCTTATTTTTTATTCTGGTTATCTCATGATGTCACTTCTGGACCATTTACCCATGATGGTATGATAATAACGATACGTTACGTTGGTGCTCGGTTAGGTAAGGCACGGGGTGCCCGTCGCGGCCCATCGATTTGGGTCGTGACAATTTCTATTACATATGGAGAATATACGGATAACAACAGATTTTGTTTAACTATTTAGTTCCATGGAATTGCCCAATTCATAATTCCTCCGGTGCACGCCCGCACACCCGTCACCTAGTATGTGCGTCACCTCAAAACCAATCACATGAGACATATTATAGGGTTTCATACCATCAGAACCAAATTTAAAACTATTACTTACCTCAAGCCGCGCCAATCTCTACTCCGACGCACCTTTGCCTTGCGAAACGGCCTCCAAATGCCTCGAATCTAGCCACAAATAATTCGATACAATCAACACGAGCTAAAGGAATCAATTCTATAATAAAATACTAAGTTATTAATCAAGAGTAAAAAAATTGGCTCAAAAGCCGCCCCCCAAGCCCACGTCGCGGAATCGAGTAAAAGTTATAAAATCTGAACAAACATTCGACCATGAGTCCATCCATACCAAAATTACTCAAATCCGATACCAAAATCTCGATCAAAACGTCAAAATTTGGCCTAAGAAATTTTCTCCATTTTTCCCCAATTTTTCCACCCCAAATCACTAATTTAATGATGAAATCAAAGGCATAATCATAGAAATTAACCAAAACTAAGTAAGAATCACTTAACCCAATCACCCACGTGAAAATCTCTACAAGAATCGCCTCCCACCGAGCTCCCAAAATAAATTTTGTGTTATGAACTCAAACCCTCGTTTTTGAAATGTTTAAATATGCCCAGGTATCCCTTCTTCACGAACGCGACCCCCTTCTCGCGTTCGCGGAGTACAAATAAATTTGCTGCCCAAAAGCCTCATACACGAATGCGAGGCACCACTCGCGAACGCGATGCCTTGCTGACCCCATGCTTCGCAAACGCGACCTACCTTATGCGAACTCGTAGACCAAGCATGTGGGGTCCCAGCTTCCTCCTCTCCTCTTTGGAAACACGTTCCCCTTCTCGCGTTCGCGATGCATCACCTACCCAGTCCTTCGCGAACGCGACTCCTCCTTCACGAACACAAAGAATAATTCTCCACCTACCTTAGCCTACCCTTAGCGAATCCTGGACTCCCATCGTGAACGCAAAGAAGGAAACCAGAACTGGACACCAGAAATGCTTCAGCAGTCCTCCAAATCCAAAAATTAATCTGTTAACCATTCGAAACTCACCTGAGGCCCCCGTGACCTCAACCAAACATACCATCAAGTACTAAAATACGATACGAACTTAGTCGAACCCTCAAATCACCTCAAACAACATCAAAAATACGAATCGCACTCCAATACAAGCCTATTGAAACTATGGAAATTCCAACTTCTACAAATGATGCCGAAACCTATCAAATCACGTCCGATTGAACCCGAATTTTGCACACAAGTCAAAAATGACACCGCGGACCTACTCCATCTTATGAAACTCCAATCCAAGCCCGGTAACCACAAAGTCCACTCTCGGTCAAACCTCCAAATTTCAAACTTTCGCCATTTCAAGTTTAATTCAACTACGGACTTCCAAATCATAATCCGGACACGCTCCCAAGTCCAAAATACCCAACGGAGCTAATAAAACCATCAAAACTCCATTCCGGAGTCGTTTATACATAAGTCAATATCCGGTCAACCTTTTCAACTTATGCTTCCAACTTTGAGACTAAGTGTTTCAATTCATTCTGAAATCCCTCCGGACCCGAACCAACTATCCCAACAAGTAACATAATAACTGTAAAGCATAAAATTAGTAGTAAATAGAGGAACGAGGCTACAACTCTCAAAATGATCGATCGGGTCGTTACAGATAGGGAGTTGTGCCTGTCGGGCTTGTTTGATAGTTCTCCCATATGTTTCTCTTTGGATATTCAGTCATATTCGTGTGAGTGAATTATACTTATGAATTATTAACACACCAGCTAAAAATATACGTAAGGTATACGCCTTTCAAAAATATACGTAAGGAATACAAAACTTATTCTGCATATTTTGGGATTAAGACATGGTTAATTATTGACTGATTAAATGATTTTTGATTGTCACCTTATAATATGAATGATTGAATGGAAAGAACTTTTTCTCATACCTTCGTTTTTCAACCTTCTGTCATGTCATAGCTAAGTGTCAAAAAGTTAACACTGCTGAATTGATTTTTGTGCTTGGGTGATATAGTTCAATATCGTACATAAATTAAAAGAATAAAATGGAAATTTTATGGAGGGAAAAAGGAGTTTCCACTTTGGGAATCGAATATATAAATAAATAAATCAGTGGAGAGGTCTAAATACTAAGTAGACTATCATAGTGTGCCAATTGATTCTTGGACTCACTTTATTCTCTTATTCATGCCACTTATTGTTTCTTTTCCTTTTTCTTTTATCCAAATTTTAGGGTGATCCAAATTCTTGAAATACTCATTTTTTTAATGGTGTCTGGATTCGTTTGTACACACCTTAATAAATTCTATGGGATATTTGTTATCTTACCAAGACAAATGTCGGGTAACGAAAGATTCTCAATCAGTGGCGAGCCAGGATTTTTATTAAGGAAAGTCAAAATATAAAGAAATAAACTCATCAAGAAGTCAAGGACTGTCATTATATAGTATATATACATATTTTTTTTTAAAAATTACCGAACTATACAATATAATTTTCCGGCGAAGAAGTGTCAGTTGACACCCCTTTGGTGCATGTGGCTCCGCCACTGTTCTCACCTAACTTCCTTAACCACTAGGCCACACCCTATTCTAGCATGAGACTAAGTGGGCGGTTGGACATAAGAATTATGAAATTACTGAAAAAAATGAAACTTCTTTTCAAATTGAAAATAGTATTTTGAAATTGGAGTTGTATTTGGACATGAATACAAATTGGAGTGTTTTTGAATGTTTGTGAGTGATTTTGAGTGAAAATTGTGAAAAATAGCTTTTTGAAGTTTTTCAAATTCTGAAAAATTCCGAAATTCAACTTCAAGTTGGATTTGGAATTGTCAGGGCCAAACACTACTTCCGAATAAAAGTAAAAAACGTTTTTGGAAAAAACAAATGATTTTTTTTTCGCCAAACAGGCCCTAAGTATATCGATGTTAAAGTCAAACACCACTAGAGTCCTAGTGTAGCACTAAATAAAGATTAAGGCCAAAATTGAACAAATAGACTAATAGTAAATACAAATTAGAATTAGAGAATTTGCCAAAAGTGCCATGTTTGTTTGACAAATTTGGAGTTGATTTCAAAATTCAGTAAAAGCCTAATTTTCAGGACCTAAAAGCTTGTAAAATGCACTCTATGTTATACTGAAACAATGACCAATATAGAATGGACAATGACCTAAGTTAAAACATTATAATTTTGAGAGAACCCCTTTACCATGTCTAGTTCCACAAGTGAAGGGGAAAAGGTAAATGAGAAAAATTTATTTATTTAATTCCTTCACGTAAAGTATTCATCATTTACTTAATTTGGCGTTTGGTACAAGTGCAAGGGATATAAAAGAAGCAACTTTCTTAGCTTTGTCTAAATTTGAAGTAATAATAGAAAAAATTACCTGGATATGTATTTTTCTTCTAATTTCCTCCTCTTTAGCTTCCCCTAAAGGAAATGACCCTTATAACTCCGACTATTACACCAAATACTTGTTGCTTTCCACCAACACAAATATCGGGTATTTATATGAGTTCCTTTGCTTTTGCTGAGATTTGAAGCTTGATTTCCCATGATTTTACCTACTTAATTGACGAGTAAGCCACGTCATTCGTTTCATCCTCCCTATTTTTTCACTCAACTAAATATGATACTAATTTCTCCTAACTAAATGGTAACAACAATAACAACATACCTAGTGTAATCATACATAGTGAAGTCTAGGGGTAGGGATATGGGGGTAGTGAGTACGCAGGCAGACCTTACCCCTGCTATATGGAGGTAAAGAGACTGTTTCAGTAGACCTTCCGTTCACGGAACGCATAAGCCTCCTAACTAAATGGTATTATAAAATCTTGTGTAAGCAAGTTTTGATCTCAACATCTCTTACTTTTAAGGTCTCAGCTTGTTACTATTATTATAATGATTCAAAATGTTTTTAAAAATCAAACCAAAACCTTCCAAAGAAAAGAACAATGATTTTGAAATGAAATTAACCACCTTTCAAGAAGTGACTAAATAAAGTAAATGGTGAAACAATAGTCAAAATTATAGTAATTGTAATCCTAGATTCAATTGAGGAGTCCATAAAAGTCAAACAAAAGATAAGGAATTTTACATAATGGCTGGCCATCCAACTTAGAAAAAGGTGAAAAAAGATTCTTTTTTGTTGACTCATCTTAGAAAAAGACATTAGATTAAAGCCCCCACCAAAAAAAGATTTGTTTCAATATATTTGGTTTTTCTTCTTGGCTATTGCAGTATAGCAGAAGCTGAAGTCTGAAGATGCTTTCTGTAAAATGCCAATTCATGTCAGAAAATGAAGAATATTTAGCATACAAACATAATTTTACACCTTCACTCACATGTGTAATGTCCTCTCTTTCATACAAGCACCAGACCAGAGGATGCTATTATTCTTTGATCCCAAAACCAAATAAATAAATAAATAAATAAATAATACAACAACAATACATCCAGTGAAATCACACAAGTGAGGTCTGAGGAAGTTAATGTGTGCGCATACCTAATCCCTACCTTGTGAAGATAGAGAGGTTGTTTCCGATAGACCCTCGGCTCAAGGAACGATGAAAATAAAGTAACAAACAGTAGTAACAATAATGTAATAGGAGCAAATGGCACAACAAGTAATAATAAAGAATAAGAAAATACAAAAATAATACTAGTACTACCGGTAAGACTAAGAGACACTAACGACTACCTGTCAACCTTCCACCCTAATTCTCGATCTCCACCCTTTCCTATCGAGGGTCATGAAATAAATAAATAATACACCAATACAAATTGTAACACCAGTCACAAGAGGATGTAAGGAACAAAAACCCTTTAAGTCAAAATCTTTAAATTACAAACTCTAATTTTAGAACAAGAAGTAGCGATCCTTTTTCGCTTTTTTATAGTTTTAGAACATAATGTAGCAATCTTGAATATCAGTTAGTACCTTTTACGATGGTACACGAGGATGTGAAGGATTAGATGATGACCTCCAAAGGAATAACTTTTGATATTTGCAGCCTTCTATTGTTTCAGTTAATATTTAGCTAGTTCCTGTTGCTTGGCCTTGACTCATCTCAACAGCAAACTAGGAGTGAAGAGAAATAAGTTGTGTCGTCAAAGCTCTTAAAGAGAATTGATCGCATGTCTAAATTCTGGATCCAGTATTTTCACTCAGGTAGTCCACTCTGGTATGGTAGATGGCTTTGAATTCAAGACATCGGATCGATACAGATCCTCATCTTCGATAACAGGAGGTATAGTCCATGTTCCAAGAGACGGACCTGACGTCTTCCCACCTAACAATCAAAAGGAAGATGGTTAAATTTTGGAAACACTAAAAGAATAGATTCAAAAACCTGATAATAAAGAAACTAGCTGAAGGGCCAAATAGTTGGACTCGTTATAAAAAAATGAATGGGCCAAAATATTACCTTCTTTAGTAGCTTCTTCGCATCGCTTCTGATAGTTCAGAGAGAGCTCAGGATCGAGAGCTTTCAATAGACTATCATACTTCTCTTCAGCTTCAGTTATAATTTTTGCCTGGAATTCACTTCAGTTAGCTTCCAAATCAAGAAAACAAATCCCAAGTAATTTTTCTTTCTAGTGCTTCTCATAATATATTTTGTCGAAAACTTATTTCACCGTGCCTAGTTGATAACTAGAAATTGATTCAACCTGAGTTTGCAAAGGCTAACACTTACTGAGGTTCAATCATTTTATCATCTTTAAGATGCTCTTTTGCAAGAAAATATAATACTAAAAATACTTGATATATATATATATATATATATATATATATATATATATATATATATATATATATATATATATATATATTGTTGATCACAGGTACATGATAACTTTTAAAACATTTATCATCCCCGGGAAAGTTTTCAAGTTTAGTTGACACTTAAAACTTTATTGGTCAAAACTCCTTGGACTCTTCCAAACGCTTCACAAGCTTCGTTTTAGAGATTTAATCGAAGCAAAGACGATAAATCTGTAATCTTACCAGCATGGCTGGTGCTGCAGAAGCCCCATAAATTCTGTTGAACATGCGCAGCATATTGAAGTTATTCTCTAACACATCATCCTACCGAAAAGAAAAAAGAATAATTAATCTTTCTGCACGAATGCCTCAACAGGTAAACAAATCATTGAAATCAAATGATTCACCTCATAGTCAAACCTGGCCCATTCATCCATTCATAAGTAAGATCATCCAGATTAATCGTACCAAAGGCATAAAAAAAATCAACAAATCCCGTATTAGTTGGGAACCACGCAAACTTTTCTCTGCCAGAATGAAGGTAATTAACATAATTCACCAAATACTTACAAGTCATCAGATACCTCCACAAGGAACTCTGATATTGACAAAAATTCCATATGCATATCATCGACCTGCAGTACAGTTTCAAAGAAACAAATGAATGCAAAATCACATTATAAATTGATTAGACCGTATGGTTAAATGTCTTGTGTCCATAATCCTTGAGAAAATTATGTTGGGAAATTATATGTATGAATTCAACTTCACAAATCATAACATAAAAAAGTTGATGCCATACTGCACTGCTCCTTAAGAAACTACTGGGAATAATACGTATGAAATCAACTTCACAAGTAGTAACTTTTGTGTCCCTCTTGACATAATCGACATATGTGGATCAATATTACACTGACATCTCAAGCTCAATGGTATGATATGCAAATGGTAAATTATAAACATTTTTTGCACTTCCCGACTTCTCGTATACTTTCATTTATGAAGAAGTTTTTACAACAGAAGAAAAGAAAATTGTACTGAAATTACATTTCAAAGTACAAGGCACCAAAAAAATAGCATAGTCGAAAGAAAATGTGAAAAAATTCAATGAGTAATACTTCCTAATTATACCTTTTCACCTCTCAGTTGATAGAACAGAAGATTCAGCACTCGATAATCAAAGGACTTCAGATGAATTGCCCTCATGACATCTTCAACTGAGATCTGTTCATAGAATGATCGATCAAAATATAATGGGAGCTCAGAGAGGAAAGGAGTCGCAGTTAAAGGAAAGCATTTTTAAGTCATCGCTAATCTTCTAACACAAATGAAATGTTTCAGGCACTAATAAAGTTCAGTTTCAAATTATAAGTTTAGCTGAAGCTGATTTTATAAACTTCCCCACACGTGAAAAGATAGTGACTTCATTTCCTAATCCATTTATCTAAACAATACCTATCCCACAAAATTACCAGCCTCGGGTCATATAGAATCGTAGAGCGAACTTTGCTGACATTATGCTTGAATGCGTCAAATATTTTATACAACACCGATCCAGCACGTGAGTTTGTATATTGCATGTGCTTCATTTTAAGGACTCCTTTGACGCCATAAATCAAGTAATGAATAGACCACAACTTAGTGACTCCAAGAGGTCAGCACATTGGTGTAATTAAGTTCAAGAAGACTGTCCCATAATAAATGTTAATCAGGAAGTGATGGTAGTTAAGACAACTTGTGAGAATTTGCTCGACCTGTTCAGCATAATGAATCAATACCTCGTGTTTACTCCCAAGTGGATGGCATAGCTTTCTTTCCAGAGACCAATATTCTACTCCACTCTTCATTTCTTCTCTTATCCTAGACAAAGTGAATAAACACTTAAAGGTCACAGCTTAAGAATCACCCGTACCATGGAAAGTTGACCAGTAAAGTATCTATAGAGTAGTTTGTGGAGACTACCTTTAGCACAAAAGCAAAAGTCAAACTTCAGAGAAAATCTACCGGAAACAGGGACAAAAATAAAAAGGAAAAGAGAGAAAAAGATGTCTTGAGGACAAAGAATCCGCCCTCAAAGAAAGTGAAGAACACAAAGAAGTTCTAATTAAATGGAGAAAATATAATTCAAGCATGGTTTGGAGCCAAAAAGTGATTTTCAGCACCATAGAAAAGCTTTCTCTACCATTCCTTCTCTCACAAACAGAGTAGTAAAGGACGAAAAGGAAAACAAATATAAGAATAAGTTAGACCTTGTTAGTTTACAGATATGTACATAATGTAGTTTTGTCCCACATTAGAATAGGAGTAATATGTCCTTGTAGATTATAGCTATAAATAAGGACCTCTTGTATTGTATTGAGTATCTAATATCAATAATATATATTCTCCCGTGCTTTCTCACATGGTATCAGAGCAATCGTGAGAGATTTATCGCTGTGCATAAATTCCAGCGACTCCGGGAAGAGAAATCAGTCAACCGGAAGTCTTTTTTTCGGCAAACACAAGTTTGCCGCAGTAAAAAAAAAGAAGCCATTTTTCGTCAGTGTTGTGCAAAAACCAACACCACCACGAAGTAAATCGACCTCCGGCGACCAACCCATAAAAATATCTCCGTCAGAAGACCTTCCACGCGCTCCCACGCACCGCCGGAAGAAATTTTTCCGGCGAAGTTCCGACGTCACGCGCCGACGCGTGGGGCCCTTTCCGGTCACTTTTTGAAAAATTTTCTTCGGGACAGATTGTTCACAAGGGAATTCCGAGCCTACCCATCCAGGTTACACCAAATTCCGACGATTACAGTATTTCCTTACTCTGTTTCAGTGGATTACAGTTGATTCTTTCTCTTATTTGGTAATAATTTGCAACGATGTCTTTGGGATTTGATGTTTTTGGGTCTAGAAACATGAGTTCTAGAAGCTTAGTGTTATGATTACCTCTGAACCTTTAATGGGAAGTTCAAACTACTTAGCTTGGGTTTCATCTGTCGAGTTGTGGTGTAAAGGTCGAGGTGTTCAAGATCATCTAATCAAACAGTCTAGCGAAGGAGATGAAAAGGCGATAGCACTTTGGGCAAAGATCGATGCTCTGTTATATAGCATCTTGTGGCGATCTATTGATTCCAAGTTGATGCCCTTGTTTCGTCCATTCCAGACATGTTATTTGGTTTGGGCAAAGGCTCGTACCTTATACACTAATGACATATCGCGCTTCTATGATGTGATATCGCGGATGACAAACTTAAAGAAGCAAGAATTAGATATGTCTACTTACTTGGGTCAAGTACAGGCAGTCATGGAGGAATTTGAGAAGTTGATGTCAGTTTCTGCTAGTGTTGAAAAACAACAAGAGCAGCGACAGAAGATGTTTCTAGTTCTTACCCTCGCTGGACTTCCTAATGATCTTGATTCAGTACGCGACCAGATTTTGGCTAGTCCGACTGTCCCCACAGTTGATGAATTATTCTCTCGATTACTCCGTCTTGCTGCAGCACCAAGTCAACCCAGTGATCTCATCATAGATACTTAATTCCTCTGTTCTCGCATCCCAGACAGTGGATGTTCGGGAGTCTCAAACTATGGAGAATAGACGAGGAGGAGGTCATTTTGGAAGATCTATACCCAAGTGTTCTTATTGTCACAAACTTGGACACACTCGTGAAATGTGTTATTCCTTACATGGTCGTCCACCCAAAAATGCTTACATTGCTCAGACCGAGACTAAAGGTAACCAAGAATTTTCTTTATCTAAAGAAGAATATAATGAGCTCCTTCAGTATCGAGGAAGTAAGCAGACATCTCCATAAGTAGCCTCGGTTGATCAGACTAATACTTCTGTTGCTGGTAATTCTTTTGCTTGTGTTTTCCGGTCTAGTACTCTTGGACCATGGGTCATGGACTCGGGCGCTTCTGATCACATCTCTGGTAATATATCACTTTTGTCGAATATTATATATTCACAGTCTCTTCCCACTGTTATTTTAGCCAATGGATGTCAAACTAAGGCAAAAGGAGTTGGACAAGCTAATCCCTTGTCTTCTATCACCCTAGATTCCGTTCTTTATGTCTCTGATTGTCCTTTTAGTCTTGCATCTGTTAGTCGTTTGACTCGTGCCCTCCATTGTGGTATATATTTTATTGACGATTCTTTTATTATGCAGGACCGCAGTACGGGACAGACAATTGGTACAGGACGTGAATCAGAAGTCCTTTACTACCTTAACTCACTCAGTCCTTCCATAACATGTCTAGTTACAGATCCTCAAGACCTAATCCACAGATGTTTAGGACATCCGAGTTTATCCAAACTTCAGAAGATGGTGCCTAGTTTATCTAGTTTGTCTACATTAGATTGTGAGTCGTGTCACCTTGGGAAACATACCCGAGCCTCCTTTCCGCGTAGTGTTGAGAGTCATGCAAAGTCTGTTTTCTCCTTAGTTCATTCTGATATATGGGGTCCTAGTAGAGTCAGTTCAACCTTGGGATTTCGTTATTTTGTTAGTTTTATTGATGATTATTCAAGATGTACTTGGCTTTTCTTAATGAAAGATCGTTCTGAGTTATTTTCTATATTCTAGAGTTTCTGTGCTGAAATCAAAAATCAATTTGGTGTTTCTATTTGCATTTTTTGCAGTGATAATGTCTTAGAATATTTATCTTCTCAGCTTAAGCCGTTTATGACTTCTCAAGGAATTAATCACCAGACATCTTGTCCTTATACCCCTCAGCAAAATGGGGTTGCAGAGAGAAAGAATAGGCACCTTATTGAGACTGCTCGCACACTTCTAAGTGAATCTCGTGTTCTGTTGTGTTTTTGGGGCGATGCAGTTCTCACAACTTGTTATTGGATTAATCAGATGCCTTCATCTCCCATCAAGGATCAGATTCCGCATTCAGTATTGTTTCCTCAGTCACCCTTATACTCTCTTCTACCTCGTATTTTTGGGAGCACGTGTTTTGTTCATAACTTAGCCCCCGGGAAAGATAAGTTAGCTCTTCGTGCTCTCAAGTGTATCTTCCTTGGTTATTCTCGTGTTCAGAAGGGATATCGTTGTTATTCCTCTGATCTTCGTAGGTACCTTATGTCAGCTGACGTCACATTTTTTGAGTCTAAACCTTTCTTTACCTCTGCTGACCACCATGATATATCTGAGGTCTTACCTATACCGACATTTGAGGAGTTTACTATAGCTCCTCCTCCACCTTCGACCACATAAGTTTTACCCATACCAACCGTTGAGGAGTCTAGTGTTGTTCCTCCTAGGTCCCCAGCCACAGGAATACCACTCTTGACTTATCATCGTCGTCCGCGCCCAACATCAGGCCCAACTGATTCTCGTCCTCCACCTGACCCTGCTCCTACTGCGGACTTGTCTCTTCCTAGTACACTAATTGCACTTTGGAAAGGTATACGGACCACACTTAAGCCTAATCCCCATTATGTCGGTTTAAGTTATCATCGTCTGTCCTATACCCATTATGCTTTTATATCTCGGTTTCCATCCCTAAGTCTACAGGTGAAGCGTTGTCTCATCCAGGATGGCATGCTATGAGTGACGAGATATCTGCTTTACATACAAGTGGTACTTGGGAGCTTGTTCCTCTTCCTTCAGGTAAATCTACTGTTGGTTGTCGTTGGATTTATGCAGTCAAAGTTGGTCCCGATGGCCGGGTTGATCGACTTAAGGCCCGTCTTGTTGCCAAAGGATATACTCAGATATTTGGGCTCGATTACAGTGATACCTTCTATCCCGTGGCTAAAGTAGCATCAATCCGCCTTTTTCTATCCATGGCTGCGGTTCGTCATTGGCCTCTCTATCAGCTGGACATTAAGAATGTCTTTCTTCACGGTGATCTTGAGGATGAGGTTTATATGGAGCAAGCACCTGGTTTTGTTGCTCAGGGGGAGTCTCGTGACCTTGTATGTCGCTTGCGTCAGTCACTTTATGGTCTAAAGCAGTCTCCTCGAGCCTAGTTTGGTAAGTTCAGCACGGTTATCCAGGAGTTTGGCATGACTCGTAGTGAAGCTGATCACTCTGTGTTTTATCGGCACTCTGCTTAAGTCTCTGTATTTATCTGGTAGTCTATGTTGATGATATTGTTATTACTGGCAATGATCAGGATGGTATTACCAATCTGAAGCAGGATCTCTTCCAGCACTTCCAAACGAAGGATCTAGGCAGATTGAAGTACTTTCTAGGTATTGAGGTTGCTCAGTCTAGCTCAGGTATTGTTATTTCTCAAAGAAAATATGCTTTAGACATTCTTGAGGAGACATGGATGATAAGTTGCAGACCTGTTGACACTCTGATAGATCCGAATTCTAAACTTCTGCCAGGACAGGGGGAGCCGCTTAGCGATCCTGCAAGCTATAGACGGCTGGTTGGTAAATTAAATTATCTCACAGTGACTAGACTCGACATTTCTTATCCTGTGAGTGTTGTAAGTCAGTTTATGAATTCTCCCGGCGATAGTCATTGGGATGTTCGTTATATAAAATCGGCTCCAGGCAAAGGGTTACTGTTTGAGGATCGAGGTCATGATCAGATCGTTGGATACTCAGATGCTGATTGGGCAGGATCACCTACTGATAGACGTTCTACGTCTGGATATTGTGTTTTAGTAGGAGGAAATTTGGTGTCTTGAAAGAGCAAGAAACAGAATGTAGTTGCTCGGTCTAGTGCAGAAACAGAATATCGAGCAATGGCTATGACAACATGTGAGCTAGTCTGGACCAAACAATTGCTCAAGGAGTTGAAATTTGGTGAAATCAATCGGATGGAACTTGTGTGCGATAATCAAGCTGCCCTTCATATTGCATCAAATCCGGTGTTCCATGAGAGAACTAAACACATTGAGATTGATTGTCACTTCGTCAGAGAAAAGATACTTTCAGGAGAGATTGATACAAAGTTTGTGAGGTCGAATGATCAGCTTGCAGATATTTTCACCAAGTTCCTCACTGGTCCTCGTATTGGTTATATATTGTAACAAGTTCGGTACATATGATTTGTATGCACCGGCTTGAGGGAGAGTGTTAGTTTACAGATATGTACATAATGTAGTCTTGTCCCCCATTGGAATAGGAGTAATATGTCCTTGTAGAGTATAGCTATAAATAAGGACCTCTTGTATTGTATTGAGTATCTAATATCAATAATATATTTTCTCCCGTGCTTTCTCACAGTTCTGTTAGACATGAATTGCCTATGATGCTCAAGTACATTACAAAGTGGTCTAAACGGATCATTGGTCATCATTCTCACAGATGTAAGATCCCAGCTTTCTTTTGTTTCCTGCACTTAATATAACACACATAAACAAGCAATTGGTAATTTATTTTCAGTTATAAGCCAATAATGACCAAAATGCTCCTTAAATACTACTAATGAGAATCCTTCTAATGTCCGTAGGATTACCACACTGTATCCACGATACGATGATCGATCCTTCCCCACTGATGGCTGCAGCAGTTTCTCATTCAAATTATCCAACTGCACCAAGAAAATATACGAATAAAGAAGAGGTTGGGTTGTTTACCTTCTTAGCCACCCAAGGGGAAAATAAATAAATCATTACCCTAGTAGAGTCCTTCAATACAAACCAAGCAAACAAAGGGCAAAAAAGGGAGCGAGCGGCAGAGGGAAAAAGTAACAGTTGTAGATCGACAAGTATTTTAACAAAATACGGTGATGTGTCACATGCTAGTTTTCACACGAATGCTTGAAACCAAAATGACCAGCAGTTTATAAGTATCTTTACCTGATAAATGTAACTTTCAGTGAATGAAAGTATTGGTAGGTATTTGAATATAGACTGCGGCTGGTGAGGATCCATTTTGTGAAACATAAAATAAGACCTGCACTGGCACACCAAACCAGCATCAGCTTATTATTTCTATAAGTCCCTAGAACCAATATAAAACAGAAAATTAGGTCGGCTAACATTAAACTTGATGCTTGGTGTTAGAGAGAAATATCCATGACTTGCATGTCAACGTATATGCAATATGTTCCTATATGATTTAAGAGTAAAGACAATGGAATGAATTAAGTCATTAACAATAGCTGTTTGAGATAACAGAAACACAAAAGTTTAACTTCAGATAACTCTCGACTCAAGAGTGAAAACTGGGTAGTATAAAGGTTAAGAACATTACACCATTCTCAGTTCTTTTATTTTATTTTATAAGAATTTAAAAATGTTCTTGATAATTAGCAATACTGTAAAAGTAGAAAGGAAGTTCTTCTCCTTCTATAGGTTGAAGAAGTATATAAGATCAGACAGAGAGTAAATTTCCCAAATACACAAACAAGACATCAGAGCCCTATGATCAACCGCTAATTTTATCTTCAGCATATTGGGTTATTTGCCAACGATGTGCAGAGAAAGGTCCACGGACCAAAAATAAGACGACAAATAGCGATCCTTAAGATCCACAAGGGAATTCAGTACTCACAAAATCTTCTAATGTAGAATTAGCTCGTCGCATAGCGTCAAGCCCAACCATTGCCGTATCCTTGAAGCCCTTTTGAAATGGAGCAGGTATAGCCTTATCATCAGAATCAAGTGAACCAGTATTTACCATTTGTTCAACACCTGCAAGAAAGTTTAAGGTGAAAACAAGCTAATTATAGAAAAATAGGTAAAACTTCTCACGTGGATATCAGGGAACTAGCACATCTCATATAATTTTATTACTAAACAAATGTCTTCAGCTGATATGGCAAACTTGTGGTATTTCGGTATATTCAGATTGTAGAATAAAGATTTTGTGTCCGCCCCACAACCCTACAACTTTTTCACATTTGTGCTCATTGCATTAGTGAGTCACTGATGTAGGTTTTGTCCGAACAATCAAGGTAGAAACCTCATGCTTCTGTAGAACAAAGACCTAGTTTTGAGAAATAAGAGGGGTAACCGAGCAATAGGTACAAATGTAAGTAAAGTCAAAGATCGACAGATACTAGTAGAGCACCTAGCAATTACTAACAGAAACAATAACCAACTTATCTCATATTTGAACTGGTTATGCTTCCTGTTGGACAACAAGAAAAGGGTATGAAAAACACAATGCATTTCCATTAGAAAACATCATCATGCTTCCTGTTGGACAACAAGAAAAGTGCATGAAAAACGCAATGCATTTCCATTAGAAAACATCATCAAGCAAGTAAGCAGGAAATTTTTTTTGGACATTTTGGACTCTTTATCTCTTAGCTTTTTTTGGATCAGCGACCTTAAGTATCTAGTTAGTACCAAGTGTTTATCTAAATACTAAGGAACAATCAATAACCATAAATAAATGGAATAAAATCACAGAGGAAAAAAAATAATTAAAGAAGCTCCAAAAAGTTGCATTCTGCCCAATTCATATCATCTTTTCTGAAGAACACACCTTGCTCACTTGTGCACTGCATTGTTTCCTCAAAGAACGCATGTGAAAACTGCCAAAGAAACAATATTTATGATCATTGCATCTTCTCACAAAATTGAAAGAGTATCTAAAAGCTAACGCAAACCTTCGGCACATGGTCAATAACCAATTGGCACTTGGCATCAATGTCAAGCTCACGGCATGGCGAGACCTTCATTGGAATACGTTTGAGATTAGAAAGTGACTAGAAAATATGCTAATGTAGCAATATCTATATAGGTAACAAAGAGAACTCACCAACCAATGCCACTCAACCAACTTTAGAGGAGCACAAGGGATAAAAGAAAAGAGAAAAAACAAGCAACAGAATGTACTGCCAATGATCAGCACTGAAATGTATCTGAAGGCACTGAGATGAAGGTGCTCATTGTTTAAGCCTTCATTAGGCTTATACGGTGGAAGTAACACCTTCCTAGTCGTCGTGTTGCTAACGCACTAGGTAAATTAGCTTTATTCTCTACATGTTGACTTGGTTAGAGCATGAGTCCATTATCCTTGCTCCATAAATATTCGATAATGCACAAACAGTGGATGAAAAGCATCTGCTCTTCTTGTACATAGTTACAAGGTCAATAATAATCAATGATAGATGACAAGTTCTACATTTTGTACCCAAGGGTGTGGCCTAGTGGTCAATAAAGTGGGTTGAGAACCATGATGTCTTAGGTTCAAATCCAAGCGGAGGCAAAAATACTAGGTGATTTCTTCTCATTTGTTCAAGCCTTGGTGGACAGAGTTATCCCGCACCGGTGCTAGTGTCATGCCCAGACCTTGGGGAGCGGGACCGACGCTCAAATACCCTTGTGGTGGTAAAGCAAGCCTTCATTCCATATCCTTCCCATGAGTTCCCATGCATGATTTAGAGGATCAAAATGAACCATTCTTTTAAAATAGTTGCCTTCCATTAGTTAGAAAACATTTCATAGTTTATAGAGTAAAATTGGTCACAAGCCATGCATAAGTTTCATAATAGAACATGAAAGAAATAACATATTTCCGTACATAACATCACCCAGCCTGTCTACGGGGCCTCTAAGACGTCATGAAATACAATAAAAAGGTGCCGGTGACAAGGCCCCGGCTATACCCAAAATAGAACATAAATCCAAAAGTAGCAACATGGATCCGCGATGGTTCTGCGGTCGGCGGAAGTAATCCAAGGTCTGCATAATTGACCGCAGAATCGCCCTTTTCTGCTAATTCTCCTACCTACTTCAGGATGCATTGCACATTCCACAAATCTGTACCGCGGCTCGCTTCTGAACACATTAGCTCCAAACTTTTACGGGGCCTTACAGCTGGTAGGAGGACGTAGCACATGGTGCTGGTGAGAGCAGGGGCGGATCTACCTTATGAGGTAGGGGTACCACGGCACCCGCTCGCTTCGCTAAAATTCTTACTATGTACGTAATATCTCTGTGAAGAAACGCATAAATGGATAGAGTGGCATCCAGAAGTCACAAAGTGAAAGCAGGTGCCATTGGTTCAGCCTTTCCTTTGAAGGCTTTCCTTGGCCTCATGAATGCAAGTTCGATTCCCTGTTGGAGCAGCTCCTTTGATTTTTCCTTTTTTCTACTTGTTAAGATTTCCTTTATTTTCAGTTGAACCCTAGGGCCTCACCTCTTTTCCTTCTTTTTCGGCTCTTTCCCTCCTTTTATTACTTGCTAAGTCTCTCTTCTTCATTTTTTAAGCTTTACCTTATTTTATGAATAATTATTTTCTATAGGTAATTTGAATTAATTTTAATTAGCATATAATTTCTTTATTTTTAATGAAACGATATTAATTTATATAGTGGAATATAATTTGAGCAATATCTTCTATTGGGTTTTGAAAAAAAAATTAAATGGCTTGATTCATAGTCGTTTTGAGTCGAATATCATAGGTTGAATGTTGAAGGTTTTTCTTTGAAAATAATTGTCATATAAGTCAACAATTAAGATGGACAAATAAACAAAGAACAATACAAGTAAATTATTCTCGTCAAACAAAGAATATATAGTGTAGTTAAGGTACTCTTTAAGCAAATACTTATATTGGAGGCGCTCTTTCATGAAATGTTATTTTTCTTTTGCATTTTTATTTAGAATGTGTTTAAATTAAGCGTTAAAATTTTGAACTAAAATCGAACTTATTTGCTTTGTGAATGAAATGCCTATTCAAATTAACCAAAAACTAACCGAACCGACCCATTATTCCTAATCTATCTTTGTAACTACTGACATGTATATTGTATGCATAACATGGTGGCACCCACAACCTTCGAATCCTGGATCCGCCTCTGAGTGAGAGGACGTATCACGTGGAATTAGCCGAGATGAGCGAAAGCTGGCCCGAACACCATGGTTATTTAAAATTAAAATAAAAAGATGCCAAGTTCCACATTTGGTGGAAGAATGTAGCAAATATTCAGTTACTTTGCTTCCAGCTATAACGAACCCATAACCTCATGCCGTCTTCTTCTATGAAATATAAGCACTAAGCCACATAATTAACTATAAAAGGTTCGGTTAAAACCAAAAGGGGTATAAAAAGGAACATAATTGAGTTCAAATTTTCAACATAACTACCAAAACCCACATCAAAGATCATATCTTTTTTATCACTATTCACTTTACAGCTTCAAATATTTTACAGTGACTAATGTTTACTATTATGCATGAAAACCCAACGTTGTTTTTTGTCTCAATTGTCAAGAATATATAGAATATGAAAGATTGAACACAAAAAAGACTAAGTTAAGAATGAAGGGAGTTACCAAAAGAAGTGTTAGGTCAGCAAGAAAACGAAGAGAAGTTGCATCTTGGGTGTTGCTAATAATTCCATGAGATTGCATCATTTGTATAATTTTCTGTACATTTTCTAGCTTCCTTAGTCCTTCCATTCTTGTGGGGTTGCTTAAGCTTCTCTTCTCGTTTTCTTCTTTAGCCTTCTAGTTTCAGTGTATTGATCAAGTGACAAATAAGGCAGTAATACGACGCCGTATAGTCATCTAAGTCCCTCCCAATGGTCAATGGCTACTCTCTTATTCACATAGGGAGTTTAGAGGTTTTTTAAGTTTGGATTGAAAAACAATCTCCAACCTTATTCTTTTTTTTTTCTTTTTTTTTTGGGTATAACTATGGTGCTCGGATCGGCTTGCACACACCCCGACAAACAATCCCCAACCTTATTCTTTTTTCTTTTTTTTGGGTATAATTATGGTGTCCGGGCTAGCTTGCACGCACCTCGACTAATTTCATGAAATACCGTTACCTCCCGCCATGAAAATCGAATTGATTTAACATCCACGGAAACATACTTTCTTTTTGTAATGGGATCAAAGATACCACGCAAGTCTTCCAACCTTATTCTGCAATATCCGTTGTTTTGTTATCAAGCCTCGCTTATAGAAAACACCTAAATTATACTAATGTAGTATCTTTCAGTTAAATCTAAGAATCATATATTCATAACTTCTATTCTTCTGGTGATTAGAAAAGGATTTCATGTAATCAAGTTAGCAAAATAGTTACCTAGTTTTCTGAAAAAATACACTTTATATTTGCCTTTAGTAGGAAAATTGTAAGCCAATTTCGTTAAAGCTACTGAAATCAAAGGCGAGGGTCGAAAGTGTGTAATCATCCTATCGAAAAGCTAAACTTCTTGAAATAGCACCCTTTTAATTATTTAATTATGTCTTTGACACGTCCCCTCACGTGCGAGCTTGTTTCTTTTTTATGAGTCAAACACGTGAATATTCTTTTTTTGATAATAGGTGACGGTGAAACTCGAACCCACAGGCCACAGGACCTCTTCCTGCTCTAATATCATGAAGTGTGACCATCTCATCTAACAGCTTAAAATTTTAGAGAGCACATACTTTTAATTATTTAATTATGTCTTCAACAGCGAGAAAGAAGCAGACCATATATAAGTATCATTACAAGTTCCTACAAGTCCAATCTTGCAGCAACAATTTGTGCCCTTTTCGAATCTCATATTGCACTTCCAGAAATATAAACAGACATTTCCATTTCTCACAATGTGTTTGCAAACTAAGAAAATAGTGAAGTACTAGCAAGCAAAATTTGACTTCTAATGATCCTCAACATATCAGAAATTGCATGAGATGTAATGGTGTTTCTTAATACACAACGTTTCGTTGTCAATTAACCTGAACAAGAATATTTCAAGTTTTGCCTTTCTCGTCTTTCCTCTTCCCCCGCGAGACACTGATCTCAAAAATTGGGAGGAAATCAATACATGAAAGGGTATGATTCCTCGCATATCCATCAATCTTCAACCATTAACAGCAGCAATGCAATGCCCTTTCGTCGTTTATATAGAAACTAGCATCTGTCGTTGTTGATTTCTCTCTGTCCCTTTAAAGATTGGAGTCGATTCACTTCCAACTGTGGAACTCCATCAATGGCTGTATTAGACACATTACTTGTATTCTGAGCTGGTTCTTGACTAGGTCCTCGCTTGTTCTCAAATAACTTTCCAGTTTTCCCGATTGCAAGAATTAATTCAAGTTGTTTGTGTTGTTGCTCCTGTAGATGAGTAAATAACAAATAGGAGTCAGATGGAAACAACTAACACAACTTCTGAAAACAAATCATAGCTGCTTAAGATATCTTTACTTTAGGTCTGCCCCGATGAAGTTATATTACTGTCGAAATACCATAAGAAGTTTGGCAAAAGTATGCATATGTTAGATTAGGCACCCAAATAAAAGCTACCAAAAACAGTTGAATATATTATGGTTGTTGACACTCCATGCTCAAGGCTTGGACCCTCTCCATCGTATTTGGTATCATATTCGAATTAGGGACTCAACTCTCTTTTGTCCAACTTCCCTCACTACTACTACAACAACAAAAGTAAAGAACATGAAACAAACAAGAAAGAGAAAAGAAAATAAAGCTATACCCATCTGAAATCTTTTTTCATTTCCGATGTTACAACTGCTATTAACAGATTTATATTGGTTACGCTAGAACATATTTCCTTGCACCTTTTGATATTCCTTATTAATAATTTTTAATTCATAATATCCTAATCAACTAAAGATGGAGTTCAGAAATGAAAACTTTCTTCAATAGTGCTCTTATTCTTCTTCTTTCTTTTAAGTAAAACATTTTTTCCAAGCTTGAAAAGAGAAAGATCAAATTACCACAGTTATTATTGAACTTCCAAATAGCCCACAGAAAGAATGCAAAAAAAATATGGAAAAGACAACACGATAAGAGAAAGGGGATGCAAGTCAAACAATGGTTGGAAAATCCTCCATTGCAATAATTTTCCTACCAAACTGCAGATAACAACCAAAAAAAAAAAAAAAAGGTATATCCCCACAAGTGGGGTCTGCGGAGGATAGTGTGTACGCAGACCTTAACCCTACCTTGTGAAGGTAGAGAGGTTTCCGATAGACTCTCGGCTCAAACCAAACTGCAGACACCAGACTACAAATATATACTTTATTCCAGATCTTGTTCATTTCTTTTTGCTCGCGATTGTTAAAAGTTTTAAGTTAAACTATGAAGAATAACCTTTTCTGTTTTCTTTCTTATTGGAATGAGATTCTGCCTGCAATGGCAATCTACAGCAGCATAGATTGCGTCTAGAAGATCTATGGAGTAACCATAAAACTTCTTATATTTCTCCACTCTTTCTTCTTCACTTTCATGTTTATTACGTCAAAGACATGCCTTCACCATATATCAGTTCATTTAAGATCCAGAGTTACCAACCCAGATTCTCTAGAATTCTACTACCCTAAGACTCACCATGCACAAAACTGTGTAGAATAGATCATGATTGAATTTCAAATTACCGTTCCACGTAAGAAAAAGTAGAAAGACAACACCGTCCAAATGGTCTATACAATGATAGCCACTAATCACCCAAAATGTGAGATGTAGAATGAACCTTAAAGTAAAGTCTCACATGGTATGCCAGACACAACCTAAGAAAAGATTGTTTGATGTGAGCATTCTTTTATCATCTCGAAGATATAAATTTACCAGGGAAAGTTCTCCCCTAAGGAAGAATGATCCTTACGCAATTTAGATAAGCACGCGAACCATGAAAAGTAGTTAAACAGCACTTTACCTGCATTGCCAGCAGAACCTTCTGTATCTCACCGAGCTCCTTCTCCAAATGCTCACCCTGCAATGCCAATGCTCGAGTGGCCTCGGAGTTCTTTTGGGCTAATGTTGCAGCCTGGATAGAAAGAAAAAAGAATCACACGAAGGCTAGAGTGTAAGATAACACACAGAAACGGTTTGCAGGAAATCGCTTAGAAGTAATTTTAGAACAAAGAGCGGTGTCATTATAAGTGAAAGCACAAAAAAACAAGAAGGCACTTGGGGAGCGAAAAGTGAGAAGCAAAACCCGCACTTTTTCAAGATGAAATGCAGAATTTACCGAAATAAAACAATTACTATTAGTTATAAATTTTTACTTATAACATCAACTTGCTATTAAAACTACAGATTTTTCATTTTCAATTAATCAAGCATAGAAAGTGTAATGACCCGACTTGTCGTTTTAAGAATTTAAGCCCTGTCTGGCGGCATAAGGCCCTGAGCAACTTCTTATTATGTGCATTGACTTGCGTGCGTGGTTGAATTCAGTTACCGGATGATTCTGAGAGGATTTGGGACACTTAGTCCCCAAGACGGAAGCTTAAGTATTAGGATTTTTACCGTAGTCGGAACTGTGTGAAGACGACTCCGGAATGGAATTTTGATGATGTCAATAGCTCCGTATGGTGATTATGGACTTAGGAGCGTGTCCGGAAAATTATTTGGAGGTCTGTAGAGGAATTTGGCTTGAAATGGCGAAAGATGAATTTTCGGAAAGTTTGATCGGGGGTTGACTTTTTGATATCGGGGCCGGAATCCGATTCTGGAAATTGGAATAGTTTCGTTATGTCAATTATGACTTGTGTGCAAAATTTGAAGTCATTCCAGATTGATTTGATGTGTTTCGGCACAAGATATAGAATTTGAAATTTCAAAGTTCATTAGGCTTGAATTGGGGTATGATTCGTGGTTTTAGAGTTGTTTGAGGTGAGTTGAAGGTTCGACTAAGTTGGTATGATGTTTTGGGACTTGATGGTATGTTTGGTTGAGGTCCCGGGGGGCTCGGGTGAGTTCCGGGATGGTTTCGGATCATTTTTTCCTTGTTTTGCAACTGCTGGAACTGATATCTGGTATTGTTCTTCGCGAACGCGAAGGGTCTCACGCGTTCGCGAAGAAGGATTTTGGACGGCTGGGATTTGCCCATCGCGAACGCGAAGAAGGGAGCTGAGGAAAGCCAACGCGAACGCGAGTGGGCAGACGCGAACGTGAAGAGGAAGGGGAGTTGGGGGCCTGCCTGGCGTTAAGCCTTCGCGAAAGCGACTCGTGTCTCGCGAACGCGAAGGGCAAAGATCGGAAGGCATCGCGAACGCGATGAGGATATCGTGAACGCGAAGAAGGAATCTGGGCAGCACAATTTTTGTGGTCGCGAACGCGATGAAGGCACTTTTGGGCAGAATTAAAAGTCCCAAAAATGGGGGTTTGAGTTGATAACTCAAAATCAAATTTGGAGCTCGGTAGAAGGCGATTTTTGGAGAGATTCTTGCGTGGGTGTTTGGGGTAAGTGATTCTTATCCAGTTTTGATTAATTCCCATGATTATGTCTTTGAATCCATCATTTAATTCGGATTTAATGGAGGAAAATCAAGATTTTTGTAAAATCTTCCAAAAACGAAAATTTAAGATTTGGAAGTCGAGTTGTTGTTGGAATTCGATAAAATTGGTATGGTTGAACTCGTATCGGAATTGGCATTCATATTTTGTAACTTTTGTCGGGTTCCGAGACGTGGGCCCCACGGGCGATTTTTGGGTTAAATTTCGGATTTTTGTAAAAAATTTGTATTTTCATATGGAATTTATTCCTATAATTTGTATTGATTGAATTTAATTAATTATGACTAGATTCGAGCCGATCGGAGTCGGATAATCGAGGAAAGGGCATACTACTTGACTGATTAAGCGCAGTTTGAGGTAAGTATCTTGCCTAACCTCGAGTGGGGGAATTACCCCTTTGGCATTGAGTCTTATGTGCAATTTGTGTAATTGAAAACCATGTACGCGAGGTGACGAGTATGTACTTGGGTTATATGTGCAAATTACATTGGTTAAAAAAATCTTTAGACGCCCTTATGTATTAAATGGGAAATTATTGGCACTTGTTAAATTCTCTATTTGTCATTCCTAGATCATTGTTTGTTGAAATTGTTTTTACATGATGATTTGGTGTGATTGCCACCTTGCTTTTTATTTGAAATATTATTTTGTTGCGTTGTTTATTTCCGGATATTTTGTTAAGATTTTTGTGCACATTATGGTCGAGCTATGGGCTCCTTATTGTGGAAAATAAGGTATTGTTGTTTTTTACGGGATATATATGTGTGTATGTGGGTTGCGCATGTGGCGAGACAAGGTGGGAACATTATTGTTCACGTGTGGCGAGACAAGGCGGGCATTCACTTTACTATTGCACACGTGGCGAGACAAGGTGGGCTATGTCGGGGATTGATTTGTGATGGCCTGGGGGCATTGTTGATGCTGCATATTTACCTTTGGAACTACGAGGCAGTACCTCGGGAGTGCTCTTTTTGTTGATATTTTCTATGGTTGCACTTGCCTTTGGTTATTTTATTTTTCTGTGATATGTAAATCCTTGTGTTCTTCCGCGATGTATTAATTGATTTTATTGTGTGTTTGTATTCCTTGTTGTAATGTGTTGGCTTTGGCCCTTGTACGAGACTCTGAGGATTTGTGTTTCCAGCTTTTACTAATTTTTAAGGTTAAGTTGTTTTGAATAAAAGAAATTGTTGTATGCTTTAATTCTTATAAGTTTCACATCCAAATCAGCAACTATCAGGTGTTTCATTTTTTTTATTGAAATATTATTTTCTCCACCCAAACGATTTCTAAAGTAAATTCATTCTTTTGTTGATTTCCTACTTGATTTAAATATTTTGAAACTTACCTTATTGGGAATAAATTGATCATGTGGATCTTATATACATTGATATTATTGGCATGTGAGTAGTCCGTGCAGTTGTGATAGAAACATGGGCACGAGATGCCGTGGAAATATAAAGATGGGTTGAGACCCGTATTTGATGATTATGAAATGAGGTGTCACAGGGTGACTTTTAAATTGAAGAATTTTATTTTAAAGATATTTATTTGAAAGAGTTTTATATTCGAAGGATACATATTCGAAGGAAATATATATTTGGAAGGAATTTTATTTGAAGGGTTCTTATGTGAAAGACTTGTTTAATTGGTTGTACTTGTGTTCTTTCTTACTTGTCGGAGTAATAATTGTGGTGTTCTTGTTGCCTTACTGTTTATATCACTGCTATTTGTTCTCGATTATTTTAGTATGACACAGGTTATTTGACTAGTGAGTGTCTTGACTGTACCTCGTCACTACTCCACTGAGGTTAGTCTTGATACTTACTGGGCACCGCTGTGGTGTGCTTATTCTACACTTCTGCATATTTTTTTTTGTGCAGATCCAGGTATGTTTCGTTAGTAGCTGTGTGGGTCGTTGCTGTGGAGACTCAAGGTAAACCTGATGCTGCGTTCGCAGGCTTCGGAGTCACCTTCAAGTTTTCATTTTTGCACTGTTTATTCTTAGTTCTGGACAGTTGTATTTAGAAGCTTTCTAGCAAACACTCTGTAGAGCCTATGACTTGTACTGCCGGGTTTTGGGAATTATAAAACTTTAAGAGATTTCTATTTCAAATTGTTAGATGTTGTTTAAATAATGTTGTTTCAATTAATGTTAGGCTTACCTAGTCTTTAAGACTAGGTGCCATCACGATACCCAAACGGAGGAGATTTTGGGTCGTGACAGAAAGGAATCAATTTGCAGTATTATCTTAGCAACTCAAACAAGAGAGCAGAAGAGAGAAGCTCAGAATCAGAAGTAGCAAAAGAAAAGGAAGAGGTTCATATACTGGAAGAAGAAACAGTACATTCTCTCAAAAAAAAAAAAAAAAAAAAACTAGAAGAAGAAAAAGTAGTTGTTAAAAAAAATAAGAAGGACGAGATAAACCAAAAGTAGAGAAACATAATAGTAGAGGAGGTGTGAGAGGTTGGCCTTGGCGGGTTTGAGAAGGACCCGAGGCAGGCCAAAGAAGTTTTGGGGAGAAGTGATTAGGCAGGATATGACGCGACTTTAGCTTACTGAGGACATGACCCTTGATAGGAAGGTGTGGAAGTCGATGATTAGGTTAGAAGGTTAGTAAGTGGTTGAAAGTTTCTCCTTTTCTTACCGGTAGTTTTGGTAGCACTCATGTTTCTGCATATTCTTAATTAATTCTTTATTGCGTCATGTGGTCTAGTTGGTCTAGTTCGTTTCCGTTACCGTATTCCCTGTTGTTATTATTTAGTACTACTTATTCTTCCCCCGGCCCCCTCCTTTTTCTTCTCTCTTCCTGTTCGCTCTTTTCTCCTCATTCTTTTCTTCCTCTTTTTCTTCCTCTTCCTCCTCCTCCTTCTTCTTCTCTAAGCCCTTCTTCTTCTCTAAGCCGAGAGTGTATTGGAAATAGCCTTTCTACCTTCACTAGGTAGGGGTAAAGTCTGTGTACACACTACCCTCCCCTGACCCCACTTGTGGGAACATACTGGGTTTTTTTGTTGGTGGTGGTGTTGTAGAGAAACATAATAGTAGAAGAAAAGGCACGCCATATTCTAAAAGAAAAAGAAGAAATTGACGACAAAAGAATACTGAAATGTACATGGAGAGGAATCCTAATACTCAAATAGCAAAAAGGCCCTATATTTCCTCATTTTTCCTCTTTTCATCCATTAAAGTTAGATTCAAAAAAAAAACACTGCTTCATTATAGATCATTTTGCGCCTTTGCACCTCATTGTCTAAAGGGAACCAACCTCTCTATCTTCACAAGGCAGGAATAAAGTTGCACACACACTACCCTCCAAGACCCACTTGTGGAATTACACTAGGTATGTTGTTGTTGCTATTGTTGTTGCACCTCATTGTCTATAGGGATGATTTCTCTAAAGCACATAGCTTCACCCATAAAGGGAGGCACTAATCTTGCCCTTCCGAGGGATCTTTTCTCTCTCTTAAATACATTGTGACCTTGTACAGGAATGACAATTGAGTATAGATTGGGATACCCCTCAACAAGTTGTCTCTACTTGGTTCATCTTGCATAACTCAAATGGATATGCCTACTCTATGGTTTCAATGATCAATAAGGGGAAGGGCACCATGCAAGCTTCTTGGACAAAGTTGAGAATATATCAATCAATCAACTTATCCAACATTTGATGGGGTCGCTATGTGAATCCCAGTGTTTTAAAAAGCGATCACTTCGTCGCTTTAAGCGAGCAGCGACACGAAGTGACCAGCCATCGCTTTTTCCTACCTGAGGTGACACGACCATAAGAAGCGTGAAGCGACGCAGGAGCGGAGAATCGCTCGCTTCTGTTCAGAAGGGGTTAATTTTTTTTAAAAAAAAGTTTTGGTCTGTTTTTATATTATACAAAACAGACCCCAAAGACCAAAGTGAACGACCATTTCTCTCTTCTCTCCAAAATCAATTGTTGCTGCTAGGGTTCCTCAGCCACACGACCAGAGACCTACCTCCAGGTATTTTTTTTCTTTTTTACTTCTTTGTTCTTTCTTCCTCTTCTCCTTTTTTCTTTTCCTTTTTTTCTCTTTTTTCTTCTTCTTCTTCTTCCCGTCCTGGCGTCTGCTCACAGCTAGGGCAGACGCATTTTTGTTTTCCTTTTATTCTTCTTATTTAGTATTTTAGCCTTTATTTATTAAGTTTTATGTGTATTTCAGTTTATAAAGTTAATTATTATATATATATATATATATTATATTTTCAGTTTATTTATGTTTTTTCTTATATCTTAATAGGGATTAAAAATGTCCGAAAGTTCGAAAGAGAAAGACCCAGCTTGGCGATATGGAGATAAAGTTAATGAGAAGAATAGTACAAATGTTATATGCAAGTTTTGTAACAAGATTACAACGGGGGGAATTTATCGCTTTAAATTCCATCTTATTAGTGGCGATAGAAACGTCACAAGTTGTCTGAAATGCCCACCGGAGGTGAGGGGGAAAATAAAGAATTTTGTTGAGAAGAAGGAGCAAAAAATCACATGAGTCATCAACCATTTGTGACCAATCTTGATGATGATGATGATAATGGAAGAAGGTGAAGGTTTGTCACTTCCAACAAAATGGGGAAGAGATGCAATCTCTCCAAGTCATGGATCGACGGGTACGAGTAGGACTAAAGGTCCTGTAGACTGTTATTTCCCAAAGATGCTAGAAGCAAAGAGCGGTGGAAAAGATGTGCAAAAAATTGTTAAGGACATTTTAAGGGATCGTGCAGTTAAAGCTTTTACACGATGGGTCTATGATGATGCACTCCCCTTCAATTGTGTCAACTATACTGACACTTTTGGAGACTTTATTGAGGTCGTTGGTCAATATGGACCTAGAATAAAGCATCTCACTTATCATGAAATCAGATGTCCTTATCTAAATAAGGAAGTGGAGTAGACCAATAAAATTGTGGAGGAACATAAAGTTGTGTGGAACAAGTATGGATGCTCCATTATGATGGATAAGTGGACGGCAAAAACTGGGAAAATGATTATTAATGTGTTGGTGAATTCTCCCCAGGAAAGTTTGTTTCTTGAGCCGATTGATGCTAGCGACTCGTCCACTGACCACATCAAAATGTTCGCCTTGTTTCAGAACACCATTGAAAAGATTGGCCCAAGCAAAGTTGTTCAAGTGTCACTGATAATGCGAGTGAAAATGTTAAAGCGGGTGGTATGGTGCAAGGAGCGTACCCAAATGTCTATTGGACTCCATGTGCGGCTCATTGTATCAAAAAACCCTTCTCTACAGTTTTTGGCTAGGGCGTTAGAGTACATTCTTATATTGCTCAGCGGCCCTTGTTATTGAATATGATGAGAAGATTCACCGGACAAAAAAATTTGGTGAAACCGGGCAAGACAAGGTTCGTCACTGCTTTCTTAACTTTGCATAGTATCCACTTGCAAAAAGCTAATTTGAGAAAGTTGTTCATTTCAGAGGAATAGAACAAGAGTAAATTTGCAAAGGAAGCTGGGGAAAGAAGCCGCACGCATTATTCTTTCTTATTCTTCTTGGAATAATGTCCTCCATGCTCCTAAAATTGGTGGCCCTTTGATTAGAGTACTCTGTTTGGTGGATGGGGAGCAAAAACCACCAATAGGCTACCTTTATGAAGCTATGGATAAGGCCAAGGAGGCTATTCAAGCATCATTCACTGATGAGCAGAAATATGCAAAGGTCTTTCAGATTATTGATTCAAGATGGACGGAGAAACTTCATCGACCTTTGCATGCAGCTGGACTTATTCTGAACTCATCACTCTCTCATACTTCACTAGCTAAAGAAGTGTGGAAGAGATTCCATGAGTGTGTTATTAAGTTGACCCCAGTAAGACTTGCAAGAAAGGATAGTAGATAAGTTTGCTATTTACAGGGCAGGTAAAGGACTTTTAAGCTGCGACTGGCTATTAAACAAAGAAAGACGGAGTCGCCAGGTGATCGAGTACATCTATATTTTATAGCTCTAACTTTTAATGTATTTTTTATACTTATTAACTCTTGAATATTTTTTTTTCAATTCTATAGTTGAGTGGTGAGACTAATATGGTGCAGAGACTCCGGATTTACAGACTTTCGCCATCAAAGTTCTAAGTTTAATTTGTAGTTCATCCATATGTGAAAGGAACTGGAGCGTTTTTGAACACGTGAGAACTAAAAACAACGATTTCGTGTTTTGAGATAAAGTAAATTATATCTCAATTGTCCTAACTCCTACTAATTAGTTGACACATCTTGTTTGCAGATTCATCCAAAGAAGAGGAATCGACTAACCTTGAAGTGCCTCCATAATCTAGTGTTGATAAAATACAATAGAGCATTGAGGCATCGCTACAACCACCGCAATCTAATTGATTCAATTCTTTTGGACAATATTGATGAGGCTAATGAGTAACTAACTGGAGTCCCCAAAAATTGTGAAGATGAAAAAGTATTTGAAGGCGACTCTAATTTCACTTGGGCTGATGTTGCGGAGGCTAGTGGAGTTGGGGAGAACCCTTGTGGGTTTAACGGGGAATATTTCAAGTTCAAGCTCGAATAGGAAAGGAAAAAGTGTGGCTACTACAAGTCGATCCCTAATTGATGAAGATGAAAGTGATCATAAAGAGGAAGAGGAAGAGGAGGGGGAAGAAAGAACATGACGAGCAATATGAAGATAATTGAGGAATTCAAGATTTTGACAATCCTGAAAAAGAACAAGAAGAGTAGAAGAATAAGATGTTAATTCTAGTAAGTTAGTGGTTTTGATTTTGCTTGCCCTATGGTTTTATGGAGGATTTTGTGGTACCTACTTTTAAGTTTTTAAATTGAACTTTTTGATTATTTATATTGTCTCTTTGCAAGGTTTACATTATGTTTTTTAAGAATTGCGCTTCACTTCAATGAAGTGTGCGCTTCGCTTTTGAAGCAAGGCGAGCCCCTGTTGCTTTTTTGCGCTTCTCGCTCTCAAAAACACCGTTGAATCCTCTGTATCCATTCCACTCAAAATTTAAATGAGGCAACTCTTACCGAAACAAAACATGCAGAATCCTCACTAAGGATTTACAACTATAGCATATTCCAAGTCACTGTGTCAGTTATTTTCTCAGATTTAAGCTTCCCAAGTCCGCTTTAGTCTTCAGGTGGTTGTTGGCCCTAATTTGTATAAGTGAGCCATACTAATATAAATGGTCGTTTCACCTAATAATTTGATGATTTACAAGTAGGTCCCATAAACAAAAAAACAGACATGCCAATGGTTTACAAGTTCCATAAGAAAAAAACAGACATACATCTTCTTGATAAGGTTATGATATCATTCAAGATTAGAGCAAAAAATATTCTAAGTAAGAGGTCAACTACATCATATTTTATCGATTCTAATAGATACAAATATTGCGACCATAGTTTTCTCTTTCTCAACTCCCTACTTCCAGAATTTTTTAAATTTTTTTTTTTTGAGAAAGCAACATATCCAATATATTAATCAAATCATCAGCACAGAGTTTGTACTGGAAGCCAAAATTTGCATCATGAGAAGATAGAAACAAAAACCAAAAACAATAACTCCTTGTCCTTCTTATAAGGAGCCTAAAACATCTATGATTGCATCCGGATCATCAATATATTCTAATTTAGACCAAAAACTAAAAAGAAATACAGTTCATCTTAATCTTCCGTGTAGGGTTATTGTCCGGGGAAAAAAAAAAATTTGCAACTAATCTCCAAGCTACTAGTATGGTTTCTGATTCATTTCTCTATAAATCCCTATATTAGTCATTTCAACATTTATGAATGCAACCAAAGCATCCACTTTTAAAACCAAGTATCCACAAACTACTTTGCACTTCTCCACCACCCAAACTCCAACTTACATGCTGCACTCAATATATTCCTCAAGAATGCAGCAACATTGAAGACCAAAAGCTAGTGACAACGCCTAACTTCTGAAACTTCAGTTATCAACATCAAGTAGGAATACATGGACATAGTTCAAAATGATGTTATCTGAATCATTGGCAATGATCCAATCATCTACTAATCATTTGAATAAGAACTTTCTAGCACAAATACAATGCTCAAAATGATGTTATCTGAATCATTGGCAATGATCCAATCATCTACTAATCATTTGAATAAGAACTTTCTAGCACAAATACAATGCTTATACATCTGAGAACCAGCATGCATCCTCTATTTATAGGATAACACTAACTACATTCATAAGATTAAAATGTTTACTGATTAACAGATAAACTAAAGCTTGCTCTAGATCCATGTGACCTCTACATTATTCATCGCATATGCTTAAAATAACATTGTTACCTCAGTAACCGGATCTTTGAGAGTCTTTCTTGTAATCCGAAATCGAATTCCCAGCTTCTCAAGCTGCCTCGATAGAACCCGAATAAGCGTCGTTGAGCTCCTCAAATCTTCCTCTAACTTTTCAATCCTCTCCACCAAATTAACCCCTCTAGAACCACTCCCTGACCTGGAAAATTCAACCATACAAATCCTACTCCATTGCCTTCTCCTAATTACAGAACCAATGACCACTCCACCCACCAACACAACACACTGTGCCGCTAATACCCTATTCCCTAACCACTTCTGTGACCCCAAAAACCAAGAATTCACAGCATAACCAATAGACACCACAGCTGAAGAAAACAAACACAAAAACTCAAGAATCGAAAGAAAAGCATCAATATTGAACTCAAATTCAGCTAAAGATTGTTCCTTTACAGCTCCCTCCGACTCAAAGGCCTTAACTTTCCATTGATGACACTGTAAAGATTCAATGGTTAGCAAATGGGGTTTTTGTGTCGGGAAACATAAACGGTTTTTTAAAGGTTTAAAGTCTAACGGGGTTGAAAATATTGGGTTCTTGAACTCAAATTTAGCTACAGATTGAGCCTTGACAGTTCCCACTGACTCAAAGGCCTTGATTTTCCATTGATGGCATTGCAAAGATTCAATTTTTAGCAAATTGGTTTTTTCTGTAGGGAAATATAGAGGAGATTTCAAAGGTTTCGAGTGTAATGAGGTTGAAAATTTTGGGTTCTTGAAATAAAATGAATTCTGGGGTATGATTGACATTATTTGGGGTTCGAAGAATTGGCCAAGAATTTATGCTATTTTTGATATTTTGAGATTTTAACTAACAAGATTGATGAATTCATGGCTATTGAAAAACCCCCAATTGAGAAATGAAATAAATTCAGGTTACTGACTACTGTGAATACAATTGTGTTGTCGATAAGTTCAATAGTTGGCGCCGAGGAGGTTTATTTACGCACTGTGCGCACGTTAGTTTATGTTTGTAGTTTTGATTGCTTTACTATGCGCCTGAAATGTGAAATGTGTCATTACCACCCCATTACTTAAAGTCAAAAGACACTATAGCTCCTTTAACTTTTATATAAGTTAATATAATCCCCAAACTTTTGGTTTTACACCAATTCTAAGACAACAAAAAATTATTTAGATGCCACAATCTTTATAGGGGTAATTAGAGAATAGAAAGGCAAAATAATTACTCTATATGTTCTTTTCAAGTTCTGAAAAGAAAATGAATTTTTTTTCTCTTATGTGTGTTTTTTATTTATTTCTTAAATCAGGAAACCATTTTAGACATAAATGGGACTACATAACATAATGAGCTACAACCAATATTTAAGTTTAGTGAGGAAATTTTTATGTGAAAGTGTTGATGGGTAATAGTTTGATTTTTGGTACTTATTGTGCAATTTATCCTTTTTATGAGATCTTTGTTAATCCCTTCTTTCACCTTGTCTGGTTTACGATATAGAAAGAACTTTAAAACAGTAAGATATACATTGTACTTTGAAAGAAAAAAAATATTAATCCCTAAATATAATTAATACATTATACATCTAATTGTGTATCTTGCTTATCTTTGGTATATGCAAACATACTTTTTTTAGCGCGTATTCTTATCCTTCAAATTAAGATATATTTTTTCAGTTTCTCACCAAATCATGAAAAATTAACTCTTTTGCGCCAAGAAAATGTATTTATCAATGAGCAAAATTGTGTAAGTCAAGAATATTGATTTACCGTTGCAACACTTGTCATCAGATTTTCACATCAAACCAATGAGTTGTCGTGATGGACCTTTTTGGTCCTCGTAGACCTTGGTTTGATGTGATATGGACTACATGTCTTGCATCGATACACCAATATCCTTAAGTTACACAATTTTACTTATGTTATGTCATAGAGCAAAAGCGTAATCGGTAGATAAACGTAGGTGTATAATATATATGTGTATAAAAAGAAGTAGTTTAACTGCGTTATTTATAGCTAAAAATTGGTCCTCCTAGGATTCTAAACTAGAAAAGAAAAGACTGTTTGAAAATTATGGTATCAAAAGTCTAAACAATCAAATTCAGAGATTGAATAAAAGGAAAGGAATTGATCTTGAAAATCAGATTGATTTTTTGTTATTTCCTTACAAATACATTCTTGAAACGGAAAATAGGAAGAGAAAGAAAAGGTTCTGATTTTTTGTAATTAGATAGTAGATTTTGCTATGAAATTTGGTAAGAAATCGATAGAAGAATGAAGGAAATAAATTAAAAATAGAAAAGGGAGAAAAGAAAAAATAAATAAGGAAGATGAATTAATGAATTGATAGAAGAATGAAGGAAATAAATTAAAAAATAGAAAAAGGGAGAAAAGAAAAAATAAATAAGGAAGATGAATTAATGAATTGAAAAGGGGGCTATCTTTTGGAAATGCTTGGTTTTAGTGCATCTTATTGGGATAGGCTAGAAATAAGTTGTTTGGGGTTGGACTAGGCCAAAGATGAGTCTGAAATAGTTAATTAATGGGAAATTGACATGTAGACGCCACTCTTAGTTTTTTACATTGTCATTACTCATTAAATAATATTTATATAAAAAATATTACTTTTGCTTTTGTAACGATTCGACCGGTCGTTTTATTTTTTAGAACCTCGTTCCCCTAAATAAGGCTCCTCGTATGTGCTTTTATTATTTTATGACTTGCGGGCATGATTAGTTCGGGATTTGGAAGAGTTCAGGTTGAAATTGGAATACTTGGTTCCATGGTTTGGCTTTAAAAGGCTAAGTTTGACCTCTGTCAACATTTTGAGTAAACGATCTCAGAATCGAGATTTGACGACTCCTATAGGTTCGTATGATGATTTCGGACTTGGGCGCATGTTCGGATTGGTTTTTGGATGATCTGAGAGCATTTAGGAGTCTAATAGTGAAAGTTGGCTCTTTGAAGGTTTTAAAGTTCTTTAAATTTAGTTTGGAGTAGGTTTTGGTGTTATCGATATCCAATTAGGATTTTGAGACCAGGAATAGTTACGGAATGTCATTTAAGACTTGCACGCAAAGTTTGGCGTCATTCCGAGTAGTTTAAGTACGTTTCGGCGCATTGGGAGTAAATTGAAGAACTTGAAGTTCATACTTTGATTCAATTCGGATTTAGGATGCGATTCTTAGTTTCATTGTTGTTTTATATGTTTTGAGAGTTCGAGCAGGTCCGTATTATATTTATGGACTTGTGGGTATATTTGGACGGGGTCCCGAGTTGCTCGAGTGTGTTTCGGACCGTCCGGAGTTAAGTTGAAAACACCAAATTTTCTGTTCTGGTTTTCTTCTTCGCGAACGTGGAAAGACCCTCGCGTTCGCGATGAAGATTTAGGGACTAGGGGCATTTGCCCTTCGCGTTCGCGTATGCAGGGCCGCGTTCGCGGTGGCCTGGACCCTTTGGCCTTCGCGTTCGCATTGGGCATGCCATGTTCGCGTAGTAGCCTGGCCCCACGCTCGTGTGTGCACCGCGTTCGCATAGAGGCATTTTCCTGAGGTCCTCAGTTTAGCTTTCGTGATCACGAGAGCTTGGCCGTGATCGCGTATAAGGACCACTGGGCAGAAACATCATTTAAAAACAGGACTTAGGCATTTTTGCTCATTTCTTACACTTCTTGGGGCGATTTTGGAGCTCTTGGAGAGGGGTTTTTACCTAGCTTTTGAAGGTAAGTTGTAACGACCCGGCCGATCACTTCGAGAGTTATAGCCATGTTTCCCTTATTTTTGCTTCTTTATGTGTTATTTAGCTGTATTGTGTTGTATCAGGTTGGTTGGTTTGGGTCCGGAGTGGTTTCGGAGTGGAATAAGACACTTAGTCTCTAAAGTTGAAGCTTAACTTGGAAAAGTCAACCGGATGTTGACCTATGTGTAAATGATCTCGGATTTGAATTTTTTATGATTCTGTTAGCTCCGTTAGGTGATTTTGGACTTAAGAGTACGTCCGGATTGTGATTTGGAGGTCCGCGGTAAAATTGGGCTTGAATTGGCGAAATTTGGAAATTTGGTCATTTTGGTCGGCAATGGAAAATTTGATATTGGGGTCGGAATGAAATTCCGGAAGTTGGAGTGGGTTCGTAGTGTCATTTGTGACGTGTGTGCACAATTTGAGGTCATTTAGACGTAGTTTGGTTGGTTTCGGTATCAGTTGTCGAATTTGAAAGTTTTAAAAGTTCTTAGGTTTGAATGCGAGGGTAATTTGGTAATTTGATATTGTTTTGAGTAATTCTAAGGTTCGACTAAGTTTGTATATTGATATATGACTTGTTGGTATTTTTAGTTGAGGTCCCGAGGGCCTCGGGTGTGTTTCGGATGGTTAACGGGTTGATTTTGGTGTTGTGAGCTGTTGTTTCTATTGGTTTTTTAACTTCTGGTGTTTTTCTGCACCTGCGGATGGGAAGCCGCAGGTGCGAGGTCACAGGCATAGAGGGAAGGTGCGCAGATGCGGAAAAGAGGATGTTGGTCAGTTTCCGCAGAAGCGGAGTATGGGCGCGCAGGTGCGCTTCCGCAGGCGCGAGATTTGCAGCGCAGATGCGGAAAGTGGGAGGCCAAGGCTGGAGCGCATGCGCGAAGGATTGGCCGCACGTGCGAGCCCGCACGTGCGAGGCATGAGGCTCAGGTGCGGAAGCTGGGAAATTAAGTGGAGCTCGCAGGTGCAGCGCCTTGACCGCAGGCGCGGAAAATAGGCCGCATGTGCGAAGACCTGGGTAGAAACCATAAATAGAATACTTCGCGAATTTTGGTTCATTTCCACTATTTTCAAGTCGGTTTTTGAAGCTTTTGGAGTAATTTTGGTAAGTTGTTTGGGCTCTAATACTCCTATATATGGTGATTTCCCATTGTTTAATCATGTAATTAGTGGAAATTAGGGGTGAAAATGAGGGGTTAGGGCTTGAGATTTTGAAGAGTAATTTAAGGATTTGAAGGATCAAATGATGTCGGATTTTGATAAATTTCGTATGTATAGACTCGTGAGTGAATGGGCTTTCTAGTTTTGTAAATTTTTTCAGATTTCCAGACGTGGGCCCGGTGGGACGAGTTTGAGCCAATTTCGGGTTTTGGGCTAATTTTATAGTTTTTCTTGTGAAATTTATTCCATTAGTGTATATTGATGGTATTGTACTGATTGTGAATAGATTCTGAGCATTTGAAGGCCGAGTCGAGAGGCAAGAGGATCGCGGGGTAGAGATTTGACCGGTTTGAGGTAAGTAACGATTATAAATCTAGTCATGAGAGTATGAAACCCCGGATTTTTCGTATCACTTTACTATTTTGAGGTGACGCACATGCTAGGTGACGAGCATATGGGCGTGCATCGTTGGGGATTGTGACTTGGTCCGTACCGTAGCAACTGTAAAGTTGCATATTTTGTTGAAACTATATGATACTTATGAGTTTTAGAAATGAGTCTTTGTAAATTGGGCGGAATGCCATGTTTGGGCCTTGTGCCAGTATTCTTTGGACCCTTTGGGGCCTTTTTCTTACTATCCTCATACTATTTTTGATTAAAAATTTATACTCAGTCATGGTTATACCTGTTTACTGCATAACTAAGTTTTATTACTTTGTTTTGATGCATATAAATATTGTTTTGGGCTGAGTACCCTGTTTTTACTGAGAGCCCAAATGGCTTGAGAGGTTTGTGACTGAGTGAGGCGGAGGGCCTAATTTGTGAGAATATTTATGGGATCGGGATGCACGCTGCAACATGTTTGATATAGCCCAGGGGCCTGATTGATTTATGCCATGATTTGGCTTGATATAGCGCTTGGGATGAAAGAGCCCCTCCGGAGTCTGTACACACCCCAGTGAACGCAGGTACCTACTGAGTGCGAGTGCCGAATGCTGAGTGACTGGGAGGCATGAGTGATGGTGAGGTATGCCCAAGGGGCTGTTTATGAGTGATGGTGAGGTATGCCCGAGGGGCTTTTCACGAGTGACTGTAAGGTTTGCCCGAGGGGCTGTATATGAGTGATGTTTTGCCCGAGGGGCTGATTATGATTTCATTATTTTTGCTCACCTTTGCATTGAGCCTCTGTTTGAAAACTATTGAAAAATATCTTCAAATGATTTTTGTACTGAAACTGGGTTTAAACGAGATGATTTGATTCAAACACTGATTTAAAAGCATGTTGTATTTTACTGAGATTTCATGATGTGGACTTTATATGCTTTATTGCCCGTCACCACTGCTCAGTCTTTATTTACTATTGTTACTTACTGAGTTGGCGTACTCACGTTACTCCATGTGCCTTGTGTGCAGATCCAGGTGTAACTAGACATGGTAGCGGCTGTTGACTATTCCGGTTGCAGGTTTTCTTGGGGATAGCAAGGTAGCTGTCCGGCGATCGCAGCACTGTTCTTCTCCCTCTTATCTTCTTTTAGTTATATTTAGCTATTTTTCAGACTATGTTATTCTCGATATTGTCAGACAAATTGTAGTAGATGCTCATGACTAGTGACACCCCGGTGTCGGCCTTTTTGTTTTCCTCACTTTTGTTTTGATTTGAACTCCTTTACGAAGATTTTTATGTTAAATAGCCTTGAGATTATCTTTGAAAAAAAATATCCGTTTGTTTTGGGAAATGAGTCGGCTTTCCTAGTTCCACGATAGGCGTCATCACGACAGGGTTAGTTTGGGTCGTGACATAAGTAATTTCTACCTAATGTGAGTTTAATACATAGATTATGGGTAGATTTTAATATGTAAATTTGTGGAAAACATAGGTTTAGATGAAAAACTTAGGTTTTGATAAAAATGAGATTTTACCACGAAAATGGTTATGAAATTTAGTGAAAATCATGTAGTTGAGTTCGTAAGGTTATGGGTGACAATTTTCTTTGAAATTTCCGGAATCCGGGCACGTAGGCCCGAGGTGAATTTTAGAAATTTTTCAAGTGGGGTTGGATAATCACTTTAATAATTAGTATATGAACTTTTGAGCATGTATTGCCTATTTTATATAATATTTGACTAGTTTCAAGTTGTTTGGCACCGAATTGAGGGTTTAAGCACAATCTTGGACCGGAAAGTAAGATTTGAGATGGGGTACGTATCTTTTCCAACCTTGTAAGAGAGAATTAACCCACAAGTGAATTTAATTAATATGTGCTTCTATTTATGGGGAGTTACGTACGCACGAGGTGAAGAGAGTCCGTACGTAGCTACTAATTATGCTTATGTCCGAGTAGTTTTAGACTTACACCATGTTTTGTTGATATTGTTATTTGATTATGCTTACTAATTGCCTTGAATAGAGCTGAGATTTGGGGATTTCAAGAATTTAAAAGTTTCTGGTTGAATTTCTTGTTTTGGAAAGAATTGAGGGATATTATAATAACCTGAGGAATCTATGTTCAACCGCATCGCAAGTATATTCCGCGAGCGGGGTAAATTTCCATTACTCTCATGGGAGTGGGTCGTTCGCCTCGGCAGATTAATAGATGCATCTATGGTTCGTGTCGTTCTACTCTTGGCAGTGCACATAGTATATTATATGTATTTTGGATCGGGCCGTACCTCCTCAGCATAATTCGTGCGTACTAATGCTGGGAGCCCCATTATGTTTGATATTGTTTCATTAACTTGAGAGGTTATATGGTTAAATGAGGGAAATTGATTTGGTACTTACTATCGGTGAAAGGATTGTTTATTTATTTCTTGCTTCTGAGTTATATTGTCATGTATATACCCCATTTTTAATTAGAAATTTTATATATTTTATTGTTGGTCCATAGTAAGTGTCGAAGTCGACCCCTCGTCACTACTTCTTCGAGGTTAGACTAGATACTTACTGGGTACATGTTATTTATGTACTCACGCTACACTTCTGCACTAAATGTGCAGGACCTGAGGCAGGTGTATCTGGATATCAGTCTGGCACACGTCCTTGACTGCTACGAGTAGAGGTGGATGTAGAGTATACTAGACGGATTCAATCGAACTCATAATTTTCGATACAGTGTAAAATATTATATGTAAAAATTTATTAAAATTACAAACGTAGTAGATATGAACCCATAACTTTAAAAATATAATGGGTTCAATGCTAAAAAAATTTAAAGTTGAACCCATAGAGTTGAAATTCTAGATCCGCCTCTGGCTACGAGACTTTGCGGTGAGCTGCCTTCCGAGCCCGTTCTGCAGCAGCCAAAGTCTTCTTTGTGCTTTATTTTCTGTCTATTTCATTTCAGACAGCAGTGTAGTACTCTTTTGTATATTCTACTAGTAGCTCATACACTTGTGATACCAGGTCTTGGAGATTTATGCTAGTAGACACTTGATGGTTTTGGATTATTTTACCTGTCTCACATGCTTTAAAAATTTTGATCTTTCATTTTTATTAAACTCTTACTTCTTAATTATGCATAAATTAAAAATCAACTATTTCAAGTCTTTAAAAGACAAAATCACGGAGTTAGTTCACGGTTGGCTTGCCTAGCGGTAACGTTGGGCTCCATCACAGACTATAGGAGAAATTGGGTCGTGACAACATGGTATCAGAGTACTAGGTTCACGTAGGTCTCACAAGTTATGAGCATGCCTAATAGAGTCTTGTGGATCGGTGCGAAGACGTCTGTATTTATCTTCGAGAGGCTATAAGGTGTTAGGAAACTACTATTTCTTCATCTCCTATCGTGCAATTAATGTTATACTATGTGTCTTTCTCTTATTATCTCACAGATAGTGAGAACGCGCATGACATATGTTCCAGACCCGGGAGGAGCCACTCCCCTTGTTGCTAGAGGCCGAGGCAGGGGCCGGGGGAGGGCACCGGTCCGAGGTAGGGGACGAGGACATCCTAGAGTGGCCCCAACTATATCACCAGCGGATCCAGTAGAGGATCCCACCATTGAGGAGTAGGGTGAGGTGCCTGCAGCAGAGCCAGCCCCGGTAGATTTCATGTCAGCACCAAGCTTCTAGGAGGTTATGGGTCGTATGCTACAGTTCATGGATACTATGACCCAGGCTAGTTTATTTCCAGCAGACCCAACCACATCTCAGGTGGGAGGGGGAGCACATACCCCTACTTCTCAGGCTCCTGGGCATGCAACTGCTCTATATCAGACCCCGGGTATACTACCCGTAGGCGAAGCCCAGCCAGTGGCAGCAGTCGTACCTGAGGCCAGACCAGCTGCGGTCGGTGAGTCGCAGAAGCTATTAGACATATGGACTAGGCTACACCCTCTTGTTTTCTGGTGTGAGCGACACGAGTATCCCCAGGACTTCATTGATTGGTGCAGGGACATACTGCACAACATAAGGATATTAGAGTTCCACGGGGTGGATTTCACTACTTTCTAGCTATAGGGCAGGGCCCGCAGGTGGTGGCAGACACATCTTCTCGGCAGACCGGAAGGTTCTCCTCCCATGACTTGGGATCAATTTACATACTTTTTCTTGGATATGTATATTCCTCCCTCCCAGAGGGAAGAGTTGCGGTTTTAGTTTGAGCAGTTCCGGCAGGACCAGATGTCAGTGATCGATTTATGAGGCGAGATTCTCTAAATTATCTCGCCATGTACTTATGATACTTCCTACTGAGATAGAGAGAGTACGGAGGTTCATTGCGGGGTTGCACTCCGGTATTTGGGCCACTATGGCCCGAGAGGTTAAGATGGGGACCTCTTACCAGCTGGTTATGGAGATAGTTCGGAGGATTGGGGGTTATCATCAGCGGGACCAAGAGCAGATGTCGGGGGACAAGCAGTTCCGTCATTCGGGAGGATTCAGTGGTGCTCCATCTGGGGGCAGAGGTCAGTTTGGGAGAGGTCAGTCGACTAGACCTACATATCTAGCGTCGCTTCCTCGGGGTCCTCCAGTTCGACCCTATTTCAGCGCCATGCTAGAGAGTTCCTACCGCTCACCAACTGTTCATGGTTCTTCCAGTGGGTATTCGGGCCATCAAGGTCAGACCTCAGGGAAGCATTCCACCGCTCTGAGGGGTTGTTACGAGTGCGGAGATCCTGGCCCCATGAAGAGATTTTGTCCCAGACTTCGGGGTAAGGCAGTGCAGCAGGGTCAACAGCCCATGATTTCAGCACCAGGCCGCCCAGAGGCGGAGGGTAGGTGGGTAGGGGTCGTCCTAGAGGTGGAGGTCAGGCAAGTGACGCTCCAGCTAGATTCTATGCTTTCTCGGCCAGACCATACGCAGTGTCCTCAGATGCCGTGATCACAAGTATTATTTATGTCTGTGGTAGGGATGCTTCGGTATTATTTGATCCAGGGTCCACCTATTCATATGTGTCATCTCTGTTTGCTCACTTCCTGGATGTTCCTCGTGAGTCCTTGGGCAATCATGTTTTTGTGCCCACTCCGGTGGGCGATTCTGTTGTTGTGGATCGGGTCTGTCGGTCCTGCATTGTTTCATTCTATGGTTATGAGACTAGAGCAGATCTTCTTTTGCTCGATATGACCGACTTTGATGTTATCCTGGGCATGGACTGGTTATCTCTATATCACGCCATCCTTGATTGTCATACCAATATTGTTACCTTGGCGATATTAGAGTTACCTAGGTTGTTGTGGAAGGGTTCGTCTGTCAGCACACCTAGTCGGATCATATCTTTTATGAAGGCTCAACACATAGTCGAGAAGGGTTATTTGGCTTATCTAGCTTACGAGATACTATCGCAAAGACTCCGGTGATTGATCCAGTACCTGTAGTCCGGGAGTTCTACGATGTGTTTCCTTCTGATCTTCCAAGATGCCACCAGATCGTGAAATTGATTTCTGCATTGATTTGGCTTCAGGTACCCAACCTATATCTATCCCACCATACCATATGGTTCCGAAATAGTTGAAGGAGTTGAAGGAACAACTTGAGGAGTTGTTAGCAAAGGGGTTCGTCATGCCGAGTGTATCACCTTGGGTTGCACCAGTATTATTCGTGAAGAAGAAAGATGGGATTATGCAGATGTGCATTGATTACCTCCAGTTGAACAAAGTTACCATTAAGAACAAGTACTCGTTATCGCGGATTGATGATTTGTTTGACCAGTTACAGGGTGATACAATGTTCTCTAAGATCGACTTGAGATCGGGGTACCATCAGTTGAAGATTCGGGATTCGGATGATCCGAAGACTGCTTTTCGGACTAGATATGGCCATTATGAATTTCTAGTGATGTCCTTTAGTCTGACTAACGCTTCAACGACGTTTCTGGATTTGATGAACATGGTGTTCATGCCATATATTGATTTGTTCGTCATTGTCTTCATTGATGACATTTTGGTCTACTCGCGCAGCATGGAGGAGCACGAGCAACATTTAAGTGTGGTGCTTCAGACCTTGCAGGAACAGAAGTTATATGTTAAGTTCTCCAAGTGTGAGTTTTGGCTAGATTTTGTAGCATTCTTGGGGCATGTTGTATCGGGCGAGGGTATTAAGTTGGATCCCAAGAAGATTGAGGCAGTTCAGAGTTGGCCTCGTCCGACTACGGCGACTGAGATGAGGAGCTTCTTGGGGTTAGCAGGTTATTATCACCGGTTTGTGGAGGGCTTCTCATCTATTGCAGCACCTTTGACCAGATTGACCCAGAAGGTTGCTCCATTCCGTTGGCCCGATGATTGTGAGGCGAGCTTCCAGAAGCTCAAGAAAACTTTGACTACAACACCAGTTCTAGTTTTGCCTTTCGGTTCGGGGATGTATATTGTGTATTGCGACACTTCCCGCGCTGGTTTGGGTTGTGTATTGATGCATGGGGGACGAGTTATTGCATATGCTTCACGTCAGCTGAAGCCCCATGAGAAGAATTATCATGTACACGATTTGGAGTTGGCCGCTATCGTTCATGCTCCTACGATTTGGAGGCATTATCTTTATGGGGTGTCCTGTGAGGTTTACACCGATCATCGCAACTTGTAGCATTTGTTCAAGTAGAGGGATCTCAATTTGAGGCAGCACATGTGGCTTGACTTACTAAAGGATTATGACATTACCATTCTTTATCATCCGGGCAAGGGAAATGTTGTTGCGGATGCCTTGAGCAGGGAAGGAGGAGAGTATATATAGCTTGGCATTTATTTCAATGGAGGAGAGGCCACTAGCTTTGGAAATTCAGTCCTTGGCTAACATACTTGTGAGGTTGGATATTTCAGAGCCCAACCGAGTTCTTGCGTACGTTGTTGCCCAGTCTTCACTATTGGAGTAGAACAAGGCTCGAGAATTTGATGATCCGCACTTGTTGGTTCTCATAGAAACGGTGCTACAGGGTGGTGCCAAGGAGGTTACTATCGGTAATGATAGTTTTCTGCAACTCCAGGGTCGTCTATGTGTTCCTAATGTCGATGGCTTGAGGGAGAGGGTTCTAGAGGAGGCACACAGTTCACGGTATTCTATTTATCCAGGTGCTACGAAGATGTATCGCGACTTGAGGCAGCATTTTTAGTGGCGACTGATGGAGAAGGACATAGTTGAGTATGTTGTAAGGTGTATAAATTGCTAGCAGGTTAAGTATGGGCACCAGAGGACGGGTGGCCTACTCCAGCAGATGACTATACTTGAGTGTAAATGGGAGCGCATTACTATGGACTTCGTAGTTGGATTGCCGCAGACCTTGTGGAAGTTTGATCCAGTTTGGGTCATTGTCGACAGGTTGACTAAGTCGACACACTTCATTCCGGTGATGACCACGTATACTTCAGAAAGGTTGGCCTAGATTTATATGTAGGAGATAGTTCGATTGCACATTGTGCATGTTTCCATTATATCAGATAGAGGCCCTTAGTTCACTTCGCATTTCTGGAGGGCAGTATAGAGTGATTTGGGGACCCGGGTAGAGCTCAGCATAACATTTCATCCGCATACCGATGGGTCAGTCAGAGCGGACAATTTAGATCTTGGAGGACATGCTCAGGCATGTGTGATTGACTTTGGATGACAGTGGGATTAATTCTTGCCTTTGGTCGAGTTTGCTTATAACAACAGTTATCAGTCCAGCATCGAGATGGATCCATTTGAGGCTTTATATGGTCGACGGTGTCGTTCCCCCATCGGGTGGTTCGAGCCTGGCGAGGCTAAGCTATATGATATTGATTTGATGAATAATGCCTTGAAAAAGGTAAAGTTGATTCAGGAGCAACTTCGCACAGCACAGTCCAGACAGAAGAGTTATGCGGATCAGAAGGCGCGTGATTTATCATTCATGGTGGACGAGAATGTTCTCTTGAAAGTTTTGCCAATGAAGGGGATCATGAGGTTCGAGAAGAAGGGCAAGTTGAGCCTAAGGTTTATAGGTCCATTCGAAGTATTGAGACGAGTTGGGGAGGTTGCTTATGAGCTTGCTTTGCTTCCCAGTCTATCAGGAGTTCATCCGGTTTTTCACGTGTCTATGATCCAGAGGTATCATTCCAACAGATCACATGTGTTAGACTTCAGCACGATTCAGTTAGATGTGAGCCTGGGTTATAGGGAGGAGCCAGTTGCCATTGTTGATAGGCAGGTTCGCCAGTTGAAGTCCAAGAGGATTTCTGCGGTAAAGGTTCAGTGGAGGGGCCAACCAGTCGATGAGGCGACTTGGGAGTCGAAGGAGGACATGTGGAGCATATATCCACACTTATTCAGCACTCCAGGTATGATCCAAGACGCGTTCGAGGACGAACATTTGTTTAAGAGGTGGAGAATGTAACAACCCGACCAGCCGTTTTACTTTTTAGAACCCCGTTCCCCTAAATAAGTCTCCCCGTATGTTCTTTATCTATTTTATGACTTGCGGGGATAGTTAGTTAGGGATTTGAAAAAGTTCGGGGTGAAATCGTAACACCTATTTCCATGGTTTTGTTTTAAAAGGCTAAGTTTGTCTTCGGTCAATATTTTGAGTAAACGACCTCGGAATCGGGATTTGACGGTTCCAATAGGTTTGTATGATGATTTCAAACTTGGGCGTATGTTCGGATCGGAGGTTTTGGATGACTTGGGAGCATTTCGGCGTCTAATAGTAAAAGTTGACTATTTGAAAGTTTTAAAGTTTTTTAAATTTGGTTTAGAGTAGATTTTGGTATTATTGAGGTCCAATTGGGATAACGAGACCGAGAATAGTTCCTAATGTCATTTAAGACTTGCAAGCAAAATTTGGCATCATTCCAAGTAGGTTAAGTACGCTTCGACGCATTGGGACTATATTGAAGAACTTGAAGTTCATATTTTGATTCAATTCAGTTTTAGGGTGCGAATCTTAGTTTCGTTGTTATTTTACGCATTTCGAGAGTTCGAGCAGGTCCATATTATATTTATGGACTTGTGGGTACATTTGGACGGGGTCACGAGTTTCTCGGGTGTATTTCAGACCGCCCAGAGTTAAGTTGAAAACACTAAATTTTCTGTTCTGGTTTCCTTCTTCGCGAACCCGGAAAGATCCTCGCGTTCGCGATGAAGATTTGGGGACTGGGGGATTTTTCCCTTCGCGTATGCAGGGCTGCATTCGCAGAGGCCTGGACCCTTTTTTCCTTCACGTTCGCATTGGGCAGGCCGCGTTCGCGTAGTAGCCTGGGCCTCAGCAACCTAGTTGCCTTACACGTTCGTGTGTTGAGTCTCGCGTTCGCGTGTGCACCGCGTTCACATGGATCCACTCACGTTCACGTAGAGCCTTTTTCCTGGGGTCCTCAGTTTAGCTTTCGCGATCGCGAGAGCTTGGCCGCGATCGCGTATAAGGACCACTAGGTAGAAACATATTTTAAAAATGAGACTTCGGCATTTTTGCTCATTTCTTACACTTCTTGGGGGCTATTTTGGAGCTCTTGGAGAGGGTTTTTCACCTAGATTTTGAAGGTAAGTGATTTCTACCTAATGTGAGTTTAATATATAGATTATGGGTAGATTTTAATATGTAAATTTGTGAAAAATATGGGTTTAGATGAAAAACCTACGTTTTGATAAAAATGAGATTTTACCACGAAAATGGTTATGGAATTTAGTGAAAATCATATATTTGAGTTCATGAGTTTATGGGTAACAATTTCCTTCGAAAATTTCCGGAGGTGAATTTTAGGAATTTTTCAAGTGGGGTTGGGTAATCACTTTAATAATTAGGATATGAGCTTTTGAGCATGTATTGACTATTTTATATAACATTTGACTAGTTTCAAGTCGTTTGGCACCGAATTGAGGGTTTAAGCACAATCTTGGACCAAAAAGTAAGCTTTGAGATGAGGTACGTCTATTTTCTAACCTTGTAAGAGGGAATTAATCCCATAGGTGAATTTAATTAATATGTGCTTCTATTTGTGGGGGGCTACGTACGCACGAGGTGACGAGAGTCCGTACGTAGCTACAAATTGTTGATACCGAATTTTGCCATCATATTTTTCAAAATATATATACATGCCTTCAAAATAGCATTTTATGCATCATTATTTAGTTTACAAATCTATATTTTCCTATACTTTTTCATATTTTTAGAGCTCTTAAATTAATTTTCTTGCATTTAAATTATATAAATATCTAGTAATTATCCCTTTAAATTATTTTGTGATGACTTAGTTACCTAAAATTATTATTGCACCTATAATATATGTTTCAAATATTTTATTTCATTCCATATAATTATATTAGCATTTTTAAACTATTTATCTAATTTTGCAATAATGACCTATATTCATACACAATTGCTCATTATTTTATATTAGTTATGTCAAAATAGCATATTTATATTTTTTATAATACTAAGTTATTATTTTAAGCATTTTAGTGCATAAATAATATTTTTATTTATTTATTAAGCATTTTTTATAAATTATTTTGATAAAATTTTGGGTATTTAAATAATAGCTCATTCTAACAAATTTTGGACCACATTCGTGGCCCAAAACTACCCAAACCTTAGCCCAGTCCATCCCAGCCCAAAGCCAAACGACCCTTAGTCTCAAACCCGGTCGGTACCTATCTCAAATAACCCGTCTCGTTCCCCTTGTGATCCTGGCCGTTGATCTCAAATGATCAACGTCCCATAATTAAACTATCTGTTTTATATTACCCCTCACCTTAAACCCTAAAGACCCATTTTTCGCCTGTCTGCCGCCCCCAAATCCTCTCGAACCTTCTCCTCTCTCCACAGAAACCCTAGTCGCCCCCTCAAATCTCTCCAAATCCGTCTCAACCATGGATTCTCTCCATGATTTTCTTGCCTTTTGTGTGTTATCTCATTATTTTCTACAAAACTATGGTATCACCTAGTACTTGCCTAAACATGAAAAGTACTATCTCTCAGAATCCGGCCATTCAACTTCAATCGCTTGAATCTGGACAGTATTTAGTCCACATACATCATGACCATGGCTATATGGGTCAGATTAGCCAAGATTTTCGGTCAATCTTTGATTTCTATCAATTAGGGTTTACCTACTTTTTTCATAATCTAATTTTTATTGATTCTACATGCTAATACTTCCTTATTTTTATTTGATTTTACAGTTTTCCTTGTTTAGTAGTTCGATTTTTGTCACTATATAAACCCCTCCGCATCCCCCTTTGAAGAGACTGGAATCGATAAACTTTCACTAAAAATTAGAACTTTGTTCTGTGATTCCCTCATTCTCTTGTTCTGTACTTCATTTTGGCCGACAGAAAGCCAAGGCTACTGAGATTCTGTTATTCGAACTTTCTCTTGGTGCGAGCATTGCCCAGAGTTCTTCTAAAGCTCTTGGGAACTTTGACGCATTGAGATTCTGGGTTCTTGTGGAATTTTTGTTCTTTGTTGTCGTCCGTTTAACTGGTAAGTCACTTGATCTTCTGCAATTTCATTTTTTATGTGTCTCTGATTTGCATGTACTCTCGCTTCTGAAATCTATGGCTTAATGTGTTTTTGGACTACTTTTTATGCACAACTCTGTTAGCCTTACACTCGTTTTAAATCTCTCTAGCATTTAACTCCTCATAATGCTGCTAGTTCTGAGATTGTCTATGTCTAACTTGGATAATCTGAATCTTCCTAAACTCGTTTACCTAGTGTATTGGTGTCTGAATGTTCATGAATATGCTTACATGCTTTGTCCTGAATCTCTGTAATGAATGCCTCACATCTGCAATAACCTGTGTTAAGACCTTCATTGTTAACTATGACTTGTTTCTCTGCTATTGTGTCACTCAGCATGCTCACTTGATCTCATACCACTTTAATGATGGCTTTCAATTATAGAACAGTTATATCAACTTGTTTTCCCTACCATGTTTGAACTGGTTTGATATTAAGATGAATCTCTCGCATAACTTAGACCTTCCCTAGTTAATTAGTCTGCTGGTCAATGTTTGAATGCCTACATTTTCCATTTGACATGAGTTTATATTCACTCTATTCTGAATTTCTGCAATGATTATTTTGCATATGTAATGTGTTCTAATCTGTGTTAAGATTTTTCTATCAACTATGTCCTTGCTTCCCTGCTAATATGTCCCCCAACATGTATTTGGCTCACTTAATTCCTTGTTCCTTTAGTGATTACTTAACTTGTAACAATGTGTGTTTCCCTATCATGTCCAAATATTGCCGTGTTCCCTGATGAGAGTTAACATGTTTGTTTCATAACATCAAGATCTATACTTAGCATAATCTGGACCTTCTTTAGGTAAATAGTCTATTGTGTCGATGCTAGAATACGTACATGTGCTATTTAACATGAGCTTACTCTTCACTCTGTACTGAATCTATATGATGCTTGTCTTGCATATATAATATGTTTTAATGTTATAAGACCTTTTCCCTCAGTTGTGATCTTGCTTCCCTGCTAATATGCCCCCAGTATGTCTTAATCCCATGTTCCTTCAGTGATTGCTTGGACTGTCATAATGTGTGCTCCATATTATGTTTCAATGCAATCTTACCTCCTAAAGAGAAATAACACGTTTGTCTTATGATACTAAGATACATGCTTAGCTCAATCCGAATGATAATGTATATCTTGAAAACCTATTTCTTCCCCAATTTATTTCAATATGAGACTATCTATGTGGTGCTTTGTTGTCTTGCTGAACCTGCTGGCCTGCTTGATTAGTTGTTATGTATGCTTAACTTGGTGTAGTACTTAATTTTTGTCCCTCTATCACTATCCACTCTCCTTATTTGCTATTCATACTATTCTGAATTCTCATTCTTAGCCGGCTGAAAGCCAAGGCTATCTAGGTTCTATTGTCGACCTCCCTAGTGTGAGCACTGCTCGGGGTCCAATTGAGTCCCTTGTGAACTCTGACACACTATGGCTTGGTCCTAGTCATTCTTTTATCTCCAAAACTGTCCATAATACTCTATTTCCCTGTCATGTACTGCATGTCTATATTGGTTGTTCCAAGTAGTGCAACACTTGGTGTTGTGGCTCATTTGAATAGGTATGGGCTCTTCTATGGACCCATGATCGTGTATTGAACTTGGCTCTTCGTTGAATGCCCAATAAGGCTGGGTGTTTAGTTATTTTATTTGGGCATATCGTGGGCATGTTATGTAACACTGTTACTTTTACTTATTACTGGGCCTATAATAATCTTTGTATAAACAATTGGGGTTGTTAGTAAAAGGGAATGGGGTAGATTTTAATATTTACATGTGATGGGTAGATGACATGCCTATAGGACTTGATAATGTGTTCGCTATATGTGTTGTTCAATTACATGAGCACTGTAGAGATCATGACATTAGGAGAAGCACACACGCACTGTCTATTTACCATTAAACACTAGTTCAAATGCTATGTGTATTGCTACGTGTTTATAGACATCATGCCTATAGGAAGTGAGCACTCTTTCAATTTGCATGACTGCTTTCAACCGCATTAGAAACCTACCTATAGGAACAAAATGAATTTTCCTTCAATTCACTTCAATTATTCACTAGAAATCATGCCTACAGGATTTTGATCATTTCATTCGCTATTGTATCACATTGTTCACTAGAAATCTAGTTCATAGAACTAAGTATAAATAAAACAAGCTCTAAAGTACTATGCGTTAGAGATCCTGCCTATAGGAAATAATTGCTCGCTATAATTGGTTAATGCCAGGCCATTCAAGCACTGCTTCATGCACGTCGTATGAATAATTCTGGGACTTTTTCCCTAGGAGTTTCTGTTGTACCCAACTGCGTAAATCACTTAGGCATCGCACATATATGATTGGTAACTTAAAACTCCCAACAATTAGCTTATGATATACGCATGATTCTATCTATAAGCTATATCTTGTATCTGAAATCACTTGTATAATTTGATCGCCTAGAAAGCATGTCTATAGGATTCTATAGATTCTTGATCGGCATATGTGTTTGCGTGCATTTGTTGCTTAAGTGTGGAGACAAACTTGAGCCTTGACTGCCTATGTGTGAAGTCTAGTGTGTTTTGTATGTCGCCTAGTTTTGACATTTCTGAGCAGCCTAGATAAGGTCTAGAACTATCCAAATAGAGGTCCAAAACCTCCTGGACCATAGGTATGGGACAGGTAGTGCACGCATAGGGTACGACCTAGAATCGAATTAGAACGCTTTCAGGTAAATAACTTTAACATAGTAATCGAGTAGCAGGAGATGATAGTTTGTGTCCGCTGAATAATATGAGTAACACCCCATCTTGAGGGAGTTACGAAGCATTATTTATGTTGCACGGGGTGATCCTTTAAGCTAAAAAAACTTAGGACCCTCCTCTTCTTTGTATGTCGTTATTAGATCTAAATAGTCGTATCCCTATATTCTCACTAAGATGTGTGTCAATTATGTTGTAATAAAGTTCTGTGACTTCTGTACTCCTTTGTTTATTTGATCGCCTAGCTTAATCATAATCCACATAATCTTAAATTCAGTTGGGACTCACAATTGTAGACCTCAAGGAGTACCTAACACCTTCTCTTTGAGGTAACTTGAGCCTTTACCCGATCTTTGGTGGCGTTGACTAGTCAAACAGAGTCATTTGCATAATAGGTGCCCTAACACACCTTAAACCGTTAGGTGGCGACTCTCCTCTTTTAATACCTCCTAAAAAATAGTGGTCACATGTCGAAACCCAATTTCGCGAAGCGCGATAGCATGGCGACTCTGCTGGGGACACTTAGGTTATTGAGATAATGAACTTGGCTTATGTGGATTAGTTTTCTTTGTTGTAAAACGCACATTCCTTTTCCATATTTATTTGCTAAATTTTGCTATTACATGCACATCCCTTTCCCGTTCGCCTTTACTTGTTTAAACCCGTTATAACATGCACGTCCCTTCCCTTCTCCAACTTTATTTCCTTAAATTTGTTACAACATGCACGCCCCTTTCCCTATTCGCCCTTATTTGCTCTAACTGCTCTTCATTTGTTTAAAAACTACTATATTGTTTGCTTTATTATATTCTCGCATATATTCCACGGACTAACTTCTTCATTTGTCTCTCTTTTATGTTTTACCTTAATACTATATTTACCGCTTTTTACATATTTATCATGCAAATACTTGGCAATGTGTTATTATATTTGCACAAAGCATGCTCCGCATCATATTCCACTCGTACCCAACTAATACCATAGCGGCACTTGATGAGTGTCTGCGCTCTTCCAAAAATTACCCTTTTAATTTGGAAAGGCTTATTTGCGGTAAAACTAGTCCATCAGCGGTGCACTCGAAGGTTCCGTGCATTTCCCTCTCAAGTTGTCCACTTGAGGGTACCGATCTAGACCCTTCTAGAAACCTCACTCCAATATCAACTGTGCATGCATCATGTCAAACCTAGTATGGATTAGAACATTGTCCACATGACAATACACTAATATAAGCCTTGTCCAAAGTCCGACGGGATTTCCATAATCTCAACGGACTCCATCACGTTATGTGCATTACTTGGAGAAAATATGCCGATATGTTGATTATTAATGTGTAAATAGTCAGACCCAAAGGGGGAAAGGGCTAACTCTATATGTTTTGCAGAAAATGAGACACGAAGTTCCCAGGTTCGGCATGGTTCAAAACATACCACCTTTGTTGCTTGATTGGTGGAAGAACCTCTCATCTAGTGACCAGAATCATATGAAAAGGGTCCTCGGAAATTTACCTTCATTATTGGACATTCAGCCAAATAACAGCATTGATTGAGGCCGCCACTATGTTTTGGGATGATAAAAGAGTTGTCTTTCGCTTTGGTAATGTAGAGATGACCCCTCTCTTAGAGGAAATAGGAGGCTTTGCTAGGCTGCCATGGGATAGTCCGGGTTTATTAGTACTAGAAAATCGCACTCCCTGCGATTTTCTAAAAATTATGGGTTTCAAGAAAAATGATGAATTACTCTGTATGAAGGAGTCATACATACCATTTGAATCTCTTTATGAACGTTATGGGCATAACAAGTCATATCGCCTTCACCGTGATGAATTTGCCATTACTTCTTTGGGCTGGACACACCACCGAGTTTTTGTGTTCATTGTCTGTTTCTTGGGGTTGCTGATATTTTCGATGAAAGAGGGAGGATCCACACTCGTTTAGCCATGTTCGCTAGGACTCTAATGGAAGGAATTGAAGGAAAAACTTACACTATCATCCCCATGATCTTGGCCGAATGTATCGAGCTCTAGATCGATGCAAGCAGCGGTATGTGCATTTCGAGGGCTGTAATATGTTGCTACAGGTTTGGTTATTAGAACATTTCTAGAGAGGTGAATATCGTCAGGAACTTCTGCGATGATCATTGAATGACTACATAGCCTACCACCATCCAAAAAGAATGACATTTATCCCAGATAGGTTCGCGCAACCCGGAAATGCTGTGAGCTGGTGCGTTTCTTCAGCAATTTGACTAACGAAAGGGTACATTAGATGTTCGAATGGTTCCCTAGCAGCGAGTTCATCAGGTCAAGAGAAACCACTCATTTAGTGCTAATCGAGTTAAGAGGAATCTATCCTTATGCTCCTCTAAGAGTAATGAGGCAAGCGGGAAGAAAACAGGTTATACCTCGGGTTTCCAACATGGTCCAGTATAAAGCAGACTTTAAGTTCGAGGCGCAACATATGTGGAATCAAAAGGTCATTGTAGAGAAAGACACTATCGAGCCAGACAAGTACCATGCTGGCCATGTATACTTTACCCATCATGGTTGGTAGATGATATAGCGGGAGATGTCAAGCCAGGGATTTATCTGAAAAATAGGGTTATAGATGACGCTGCTGAAGCACAAGTCAAGTATAGGATGCTGCGCAAGAGGGTTTTCGAGTCTGAAGCTAGACATTTGGAGAAACACAAAGTGGATATGGAAGCTATCGGCGAATGGAAAGAAATTGCTACTAAATCAACAGAAAGAATGGAATATTTTGGGCAAGGGTTAATGGAACTCAAGGGGAAGATGAGGAAGAGGCTCTCGGATTGTCAGAATATGGAAGGCAATGAGGGAGGGCATCTAGCAAGGGCTTACCTACTATTGGACATGCGCGACCTGGGGAACTTGATTGATGGATCCAAGAAGGCCAACCATGGAGAAGGTCCCTCCGGGGCCAAATAGATTAGGAAATGATGTTCTTTACTACTTTTTAGCCTAGTTTTAGATTTCGATTGTAATAAGGCAAATGCCATTAGTAATTTTCTTATTATTGTCGTTTTAGTATAGATCTGATTTATTTTCGCATTAATGAAATGACACAATTATTGGCATCAATAACCACCAAGTCTACGTGTCGTTTAGGCCTACCTCGGGCACAACGAGGTCCCCCATATTAAGACGCAGATTTATTCAATATCGCAAACATCCTTTCAATATCCCTTACTGACTTGGTTATATTTTTTTTCTTTTGCTCTTTATTTTATATTAGTTATGTCAAAATAGCATATTTATATTTTTTTATAATACTAAGTTATTATTTTAAGCATTTTAGTGCATAAAAAATATTTTTATTTATTTATTAAGCATTTTTTATAAATCATTTTGATAAAATTTTGGGTATTTAAATAATATCCCATTATAACCAATTTTGGACCACATTAGTGGCCCAAAACTACCCAAACCTTAGCCCAGTCCATCCCAGCCCAAAGCCAAACGACCCTTAGTCTCAAACCCGGTCGGTACCTGTCTCAAATAACTCGACCCGTTCCACTTATGATCCTGACCGTTGATCTCAAATAATCAACGACCCATAATTAACCTATCCATTTTATATTACCCCTCACCCTAAACCCTAAAGACCCATTTTAGCCCGTCTGCCGCCCCCAAATCCTCTCGAACCTTCTCCTCTCTCCACAGAAACCCTGGTCGCCCCTCAAATCTCTTCAAATCCGTCTCAACCATGGATTCTCTCCATGATTTCCTTGCCTTTTGCATGTTATCTCGTTATTTTCTACAAAACTATGGTATCACCTAGTACTTGCCTAAACATGGCAAGTACTATCTCTCATAATCCGGTCATTCAACTTCAATCGCTTGAATCTGGACAGTATTTAGTCCATATACATTATGACCATGGATATATATGGGTATGATTAGCCAATATTTTCGGTCAATCTTTGATTTTTGTCAATTAAGGTTTACCTATTTTTTTCCTAATCCAATTTTTATTGATTCTGCATGCTAATATTTACTTATTTATGTTTGATTTTACAGTTTTCCTTATTTACTGATTTGATTTCTGTCACTATATAAAACCCCCCCTCATCCCCCTTTGAAGAGACTGTAATCGATATACTTTCACTAAAAATTGGAGCTTTGTTTTGTGATTCCCTCATTCTCTTGTTCTGTACTTCATTTTGGCCGGCTGAAAGCCAAGGCTACTGAGATTCTGTTATTCGAACTTTCTCTTAGTGCGAGCATTGCCCGGATTTATTCTGAAGCTCTTGGGAACTTTGATGCATTAAGATTCTGGATTCTTGTGGAATTTTTGTTCTTTGTTGTCGTCAGTTTAACTGGTAAGTCGCTTGATCTTCTGTAATTTCATTTTATGTGTCTCTGATTTGCATGTACTCTCACTTCTGAAACCTATGGCTTAATGTGTTTCTGGGCTACTTTTATGCACAACTCTATTAGCCTTACACTCGTTTTAAATCTCTCTAGCATTTAACTCCTCATAATGTTGCTAGTTCTGAGATTGTCTATGTCTAACTTGGATAATCTGAACCCTCCTAAGCTCGTTTAGCTAGTGTATTGGTGTCTGAATGTTCATGAATATGCTTACCTGCTTTGTCCTGAATCTCTGTAATGAATGCCTCACATCTGTAATAACATGTGTTAAGACCTTCTCTGTTAACTATGACTTGTTTCTCTGCTATTGTGTCACTCATCATGCCCACTTGATCTCATACCCCTTTAATGATGGATTTCAATTATAGAACAGTTATCTCAACTTGTTTTTCCTACCATGTTTGAACTGTTTTGATATTAAGATGAATCCCTGGCATAACTTAGACCTTCCCCTAGTTAATTAGTCTACTGGTCAATGTTTGAATGCCTACGTTTGCCATTTGACATGAGTTTATTTTCACACTATTATGAATCTTTGCAATGATTATCTTTCATATGTAATGTGTTCTAATCTGTGTTAAGATTTTTCTATCAACTATGACCTTGCTTCCCTGCTAATATGTCCCCCAACATGTCTTTGTCTCACTAATTCCTTGTTCCTTCAGTGATTACTTAACTTGTCACAATGTGTGTTCCCCTATCATGTCTAAATGTTGTCTTGTTCCCTGATGAGAGTTAACGTGTCTGTTTCATAACATCAAGACCTATACTTAGCACAATCTGGACCTTCTTTAGGTAAATAGTCTATTGTGTCGATGCTAGAATACCTACATATGCTATTTAACATGAGCTTACTCTTCACTATGTACTGAATCTCTATGATGCTTGTCTTGCATACATAATGTGTTTTAATCCCCTGTTCATTCAGTGATTGCTTGGACTGTCATAATGTGTGCTTCCTATCATGTTTCAATGCAATCTTGCCTCCTGATGAGAATTAACATGTTTGCCTTATGATACTAAGATGCATGCTTAGCTCAATCCGAACCTCTTAGGTCCCAATTGGTTTAATGTCATGAATGATAATGTATATCTTGCAAACCTATTTCTTCCCCAATTTCTTTCAATATGAGACTATTTATGTGGTGTTTTGCTGTCTTGCTGAACCTGTTGCCTGCTTGATTAGTTGCTATGTATGCTTAACTTGGCGTAGTACTTAATTTCTGTCCCTCTATCACTATTCACTCTCCTTATTTGCTACTCATGCTATTTTGAGTTCTCATTCTTAGCCGGCTGAAAACCAAGGTTATCTAGGTTCTATTGTCGACCTCCCTAGTGTGAGCACTGCTCAAGGTCCAATTGAGGCCTTTGTGAACTTTGACACACTAGGGCTTGGTCCTAATCATTCTTTCAACCTCCAAAACTATCCCTAATACTCTACTTCCCTGTCATATACTGCATGTCTATATTAGTTGTTCTAAGTGGTGCAACACTTGGTGCTGTGGCTCATTTGAATGGGTATGGGCTCTTCTATGGACCCATGATCGTGTATTAAACGTGAATCTTTGTTGAAGGCCCAATAAGGATGGGTATTTAGTTATTTTATTTGGGCCTACAGTGGGCATGTTCACTGTTACGTAATATTTTTACTCATTGTTGGGCATGTAATAATCTTTGTATAAACAATTGGGGTTATTAGTAAAAGGAAATGGGGGTAGATTTTAATATTTACATGCGATGGGTAGATGTCATGCCTATAGGACTTGATAATGTGTTCGCTATATGTGTTGTTCAATTACATGAGCACTGTAGAGATCATGACATTAGGAGAAGCACACATGCATTGCCTGTTTACCATTAAACATGAGTTCAAATGCTATGTCTACTGCTACGTGTTTATAGACAACATGCCTATAGGAAGTGAGCACTCTTTCAATTTGCATGACTGCTTTCAACCGCATTAGAAACCTGCCTTTAGGAACAAAATGAATTTTCCTTCAATTCACTTCAGTTATTCACTAGAAATCATGCCTACAGGATTTTGATCATTTCATTCGCTATTGTATCACATTGTTCACTAGAAATCTAGTTCATAGAACTAAGTATAAATAAAACAAGCTCTAAAGTACTATGCGTTAGAGATCCTGCCTATAGGAAATAATTGCTCGCTATAATTGGTTAATGCCAGGCCATTCAAGCACTGCTTCATGCACGTCGTATGAATAATTCTGGGACTCTTTCCCTAGCAGATTCTATTGTACCCAACTGCGTAAATCACTTAGGCATCGCATATATCCCAGCAATTAGCTTATGATACACGCATGATTCTGTCTATAAGCTATATCCTGCATCTGAAATCACTTGCATGCTTTGATCGCCTAGAAAGCATGTCTATAGGATTCTGCAGATTCCTGATCGGCATATGTGTTTGCGTGCATTTGTTGCTTAAGTGTGGCGGCAAACTTGAGCCTTGACTGCCTATATGTGAAGTCTAGTGTGTTTTGTATGTCGCCTAGTTTTGACATTTCTGAGAAACCTAGATAAGGTCTAGAACTATCCAAATAGAGGTCCAAAACCTCCTGGACCATAGGTATGGGACGGGTAGTGCACGCATAGGGTACGACCTAGAATCGAATTAGAACGCTTTCAGGTAAACAACTTTAACATAGTAATCGGGTAGCAGGAGATGATAGTCTGTGTCCGCTGAATAATATGAGTAACACCCCATCTTGAGGGAGTTACGAAGTATTATTTATGTTGCACGGGGTGATACTTTAAGCTAAAAAACTTAGGACCCCCCCTCTTCTTTGTATGTCGTTATTAGATCTAAATAGTTGTATCCCTATATTCACACTAAGATCTGTATCAATTATGTTGTAATAAAGTTCTGTGACTTCTGAACTCCTTTGTTTATTTGATAACCTAGCTTAATCATAATCCACATAATCTTAAGTTCAGTCGGGACCCACAATTATGGACCTCGAGGAGTGCCTAACACTTTCTCTTTGAGGTAACTTGAGCCCTTACCCGATCTTTAGTGGCGTTGACTAGTCTAACAGAGTCATTTGCATAATAGGTGCCCTAACACACCTTAAACCATTAGGTGGCGACTATCCTCTTGTGGCTAGATTCGGGACGTTTGGAGGCCGAAGTGGTTGTTCTAAGTGGTGCAACACTTGGTGATGTGGCTCATTTGAATGGGTATGGGCTCTTCTATGGACCCATGATCGTGTATTGAACGTAGCTCTTTGTTGAAGGCCCAGTAAGGTTGGATATTTAGTTATTTTATTTGGGCCTACCGTGGGCATGTTCACTGTTATGTTATATTTTTACTCATTGTTGGGCTTGTAATAATCTTTGTATAAATAATTGTGGTTGTTAGTAAAAGGGAATGGGGTAGATTTTAATATTTACATGCGATGGGTAGATGTCATGCCTATAGGAATTGATAATGTGTTCGCTATATGTGTTGTTCAATTACATGAGCACTGTAGAGATCATGACATTAGGAGAAGCACACACGCACTGCCTGTTTACCATTAAGCATGAGTTCAAATGCTTTGTCTACTGCTACGTGTTTATAGACAGCATACCTATAGGAAGTGAGCACTCTTTCAATTTGCATGACTGGTTTCAACCGCATTAGAAACCTGCCTATAGGAACAAAATGAATTTTCCTTTAATTCACTTCAGTTATTCACTAGAAATCATGCCTACGGGATTTTGATTATTTCATTCGCTATTGTATCACATTGTTCACTAGAAATCTTGTTCATAGGACTAAGTATAAATAAAACAAGCTCTGAAGTACTATGCGTTAGAGATCCTGCCTATAGGAAATAATTGCTCGCTATAATTGGTTAATGCCAGGCCATTCAAGCACTGCTTCATGCACGTCGTATGAATAATTCTGGGACTTTTTCCCTAGGAGTTTCTGTTGTACCCAACTGCGTAAATCACTTAGGCATCGCACATATATGATTGGTAACTTAAAACTCCCAACAATTAGCTTATGATATACGCATGATTCTATCTATAAGCTATATCTTGTATCTGAAATCACTTGTATAATTTGATCGCCTAGAAAGCATGTCTATAGGATTCTATAGATTCTTGATCGGCATATGTGTTTGCGTGCATTTGTTGCTTAAGTGTGGAGACAAACTTGAGCCTTGACTGCTTATGTGTGAAGTCTAGTGTGTTTTGAATGTCGCCTAGTTTTGACATTTCTGAGCAGCCTAGATAAGGTCTAGAACTATCCAAATAGAGGTCCAAAACCCCATCTTGAGGGAGTTACGAAGTATTATTTATGTTGCACGGGGTGATCCTTTAAGCTAAAAAAACTTAGGACCCTCCTCTTCTTTGTATGTCGTTATTAGATCTAAATAGTCGTATCCCTATATTCGCACTAAGATCTGTCTCAATTATGTTGTAATAAAGTTCTGTGACTTCTGAACTCCTTTATTTATTTGATTACCTAGCTTAATCATAATCCACATAATCTTAAGTTCAGTCGGGACCCATAATTGTGGACCTCGAGGAGTGCTTAATACTTTCTCTTTGAGTCAACTTGAGCCCTTACACGATCTTTGGTGGCGTTGACTAGTCAAACAAAGTCATTTGCATAATAGGTGCCCTAACGCACCTTATACCGTTAGGTGGCGACTCTCCTCTTTTAATACGTCATAAAAAAGAATGGTCACATGAAGAAGCCCAATTTTGCGAGAAAAATGGGGCGCGACACTAATTATGCTTATGTCTGGGTAGTTTTAGGCTTACACTATATTTTGTTGACACTGTTATTTGATTATGCTTACTAATTTCCTTGAATAGAGCTGAGATTTGGGGATTTCAAGAATTTAAAAATTTCTAGTAGAATTTCTTGTTTTGGAAAGAATTGAGGGATATTATAATAACTTGAGGAATCTATGTTCAACCGCATCGCAAGTATATTCCGCGAGCGGGGTAAATTTCCACTGCTCTCATGGGAGCGAGTCATTCTCCTCGGCAGGTTAATAAATGCATCTATGATTCGTGTTGTTCGACCCTCGGCATTGCACACAATATATTTATATGTATTTTGGATCGGGTCGTACGTCCTCGGCATAATTCGTGCGTACTAATACTGGGAGCCTTATTATGTTTGATATTGTTTTACTGACTTGAGAGGTTATATGGTTAAATGAGGAAAATTAATTTGGTGCTTACTATTGGTGAAAGGATTATTTATTTATTTCTTGCTTTCGAGTTCTATTATCATGTATATACCCAATGTTTAATTAGAATTTTTATATATATTATTGTTGGCCCATAGTAAGTGTCGAAGTCGACCCCTCGTCACTACTTCTTCGAGGTTAGACTAGATACTTATTGGGTACATGTTATTTATGTACTCACGCTACACTTCTGCACTAAATATGTAGGACCTGAGGCAGGTGCATCTGGATATCAGTCTGGCACGCATCCTTGACTACTACGATACTTTGTGGTGAGCTGCCTTCCGAGCCCGTTCTGCAGCAGCCGAAGTCTTCTTTTTGCTTTATTTTCTGTCTATCTCGTTTCAGACAGCAGTGTAGTACTCTTTTGTATATTCTACTAGTAGCTCATATACTTGTGACATGAGGTCTTGGAGATTTATGCTAGTAGACACTTGATGGTTTTGGGTTATTTTACCTGTCTCACTTGCTTTAAAAATTTTGATCTCTCATTTTTATTAAACTCTTACTTCTTAATTATGCATAAATTAAAAATCAACTATTTCAAATCTTTAAAAGACAAGATCACGAAGTTAGTTCACGGTTGGCTTGTCTAGCATTAACGTTGGGCACCATTACGACCTATAGGAGAAATTGGGTCGTGACAACTTTATTTCAAAAAGAGCACATTTATTTACAATTACAGTATTTTCTAAAGATCATTTATGTTTGTCTTCAAATTTTAAAATACAATCCACAATTTAAGGAATTAATTTTGAACCATATTAATCTATTATCTCCCATGATTAATCTAAACTTATCAATTTCCTATGAAAGTTCCCCCCTAATAGGTTGCTTTAGAATTTCCATTTTCCATTATTATACCAAACACAGTCTAAAGTAATCCACATTTTTATTCCGTGTTTGAAGGTGTATATATACATATGTGATATATTTTTACAAGGTAATTTTAAATATCTTGTGATGAATATATTATATATATTTGAATATACTAAACCTATTTTATGTTTATTCAACGTATATTTTTGTATATATGACGTATAAAAATATATACATATTTGATATATGTATTATATATATTTAATGTATATACTTATATATACTTGATGAGATCAATATATAGTTTAAGTATATTTGATATTTGAAATATATACTCCGTATATGTGATATATTTTAAATTTATATTTGATGTACATTATGTACAAACAATAACATATAAGTATATAAATATACTATTAGGATATTGAAACAAACACATTTACGCAAACCTTACCCCTACCCTGGGTAGAGAGGTTGTTTCCGATAGACCCTCGGCTCCCTCCCTCCAAGAACTCCCACCTTGCTCTTAGTTGAAAGTGGAGAGTGCTCACCACTAGAGCAACCCGCTCTTATCATTTGATGTACATTATATTCACACAATAACATGGCATATATGTTATAAATATACTATAAGGATGTTGAAGCAAACACACGACGCTAAAAATCTTAAACATGTGTTGACATATCCCATTCCCTGCTATGTTGAGCCAAAATTGTGAATCATCTATTGCGGAAGAAATAAACTAGATATTTTAGTTGTTTGCTTCCTACTAGTTGCTTCTCATCACTTTATATAATATATGGAATATTTGGAATATCAAGAATTATGGCCCTTACGAATATTGCAATTGTTTGATGCTAAGGATGTTAATATCTTAATTGAGGAGAACCGGCGTAACTGAAACTCTCTGGATGCGTGATTTAAGGTACGTGGTTTAAAAATTTCTTGCTAGGAATATAATTATTTAATTGCCTTGTGTGTAAAATACCTAATGCTGCTACATCTTAGAAAATTTTCCTAAAATTTTGCCTAATTACGTTTTTACTCTAATAATTATGAGAATTGGGCTAGGTAGTTGGGAAGAATTTGGACAAGGTGTTTGGGTTATTTTAAAGGTATTTTGCGCGCGTATATATATATATATATATATATATATATATATATATATATATATAAAACTTATTTTCACTATTTTAGCTAGGTTTTTCTATTTATAGAAAATAATTTCTTACAAAATATATACAAATCAGGTCAAAAGCTACAATTTATATACAACTTGAATATAATTGTACAAGATCGGGTTAAAAGCTACAATTTACATACAACTTATATACAATTATATTAGTTGTATATATTTTGCATCTCGTTTATAATTTATACACCAGACATACAAAATATATACAATTTATTTATTTATTCTTCTTCTAGTTTCAATTTAAAATTTCAACCAAAACCAACTCGAATTTTCATTAAATTCTCTTAAAATTGAGATATAAATTTCAAGATATTCCCAATTATTTGCAATAATACCCAATCAAAATAAATAACAATTTCACAAGAACTGATTTTCGAATTCAAACCTTTGAATTATTTTAATGCTTGTCCATGAAGTTGTTAATAGATTAACAAGATTTCCAATTCAATCTGTCCACTTCTAATTTAGAAGCTAAAGAAAAAGGGTTTTGGCAGCAGAACTAGCATTCCCTATTGAATTATTTTATATATAATTAATAAATTATATATCAAATTATAATTAATTTAAAACCTCTCTAATGGAGTAATAAAAATTTTAATATAGTACAGCTAAGTAATAAGTCATATTTTAATTGCTATTGTATGTGGTTAAAATAAGAGCGATTGAAGGAATAACTTTATAAAAGTTAGGTAAAAATTGACTTAATATTTGTCACACCCCTTTTTACCACCCACCAAAGAAAATAAAGTAATTTGTAAAGTTCAAACGGTTTTTAAAATTAAAAGTGACAAAATATTTGTTTAAAAGGGATTTTCTTGGAGTCACCACTTGACATAATCACGGTGTGCCAAGTCACCATTTTAAAAACAATTCTCCCTTAAAAACATATTTGACTCCAAAAAATATAAATGACTCCCGAGTCCCATGAAAGTCACTGCTGCATACATAATCGGGAATCTTACAGAAATATCCCCAAAAAGTCATAACTTACTAACTTCTAGCCATTAATCATAGACTTACGAAAATTAGCCAAACACATATAAAAATTAATAACCCAAAGAAATAAGGTTCTTTCTCTTCACGAATCACAGACAAAGATCTCCTTCCATATTTTTAAGCGTGATTAGCAATATTAGATGCAAGACGGAAAGGAAATTTCATGGATGAGATAGCAAATAAGGTGATAAAATACGAAAAAATATACATGCAAGATTCCAAAAATATAAGAATTTTTTTTTTTCGATGGGTATGATTGAGATTCATTGAAAACATATAGACGAGTCAATATACAAAATTTGAGAAAGATTGGAGGTGATTTAGTATCAAAATTCGTAATTAAAGTCGAGTTTAAAAAATTCTTCTGCGGCACATGTATATCATATGCAAGTATACATGGATATACATGTGATACACATTTGATACAGTATATATATATATATATATATATACAAAAAAGATACATATGTGATACACAAATTATACACAGTGTGATACACATATCATTTTTTTCATGTTCATCTTCTACTTCGAATTTTCAATTCAAACCACCTCAAAACTCCACCAAATCATCTCAAAATTGAGATTCAAGCTCCTTAAATTGTACCCAATCTATTCTAATAATACCTGCTCAAAAGAAAGCAAAAAAATTGATCTTTTTTTGGCTACAAATAACTAATTGGCTAATATTGATAATATTTGACTAATATTAGTAATAGTTTACGAATTGATCAATTTTTGTAATAAATTACTTATAAATGGACATAGTTCGTATTTTCCTTACATAATCTAGTTGGCTTTTAAAAATATTCGAATTGTGGCAAAACACACGAAAAGAAAAATAAACACAAAACATGGTTCGAAGTTGACCATACCTAAATAAAAAAAAATAAAAGGAAAGTACTAAAAATCCTAAACTAACGCTCCCACGATGAGTTTGGTTTTGGCCTCTGTTTACATGTACTATAAGACATTCCCCTTATTAAAATATTTAAAAGATTCTCGGGAATTCCCTAGATAAAACAATAAATTAAGAGACAACCTCACCTCGAATAAAATAAAAAGACCTAAAGTTTGCCTATCCTTTGTCGCCACATAAATCCTATTTTGGCGACTTTTGAAACTTGTGTGGCGACTTGTCTGATTTCTTGTAGTGTTAAAAGACTTCTGAACAGCTTCACAAAAGCAAAACTACAAAAGTCCCAACGAACCGGAAACACCGAACGACAATAAACAACAGCAACGAACTCGAAACAACCTCGCATCAAACTCCATCTTTGAAAACCAGATTCGAAAGAAGAAACTGATATTTTTTTATATATATTTTCGAGTTTGAAATAGAAACTAGACTAGAGAAAACCCCAAAATTTTGAAAAGTGAACTCCCAGAAGAAGTTTTGAAACCCTAAACCTCTGCCTTTTTCTCTCCCATTTACTGAACCTTCTCTTAATAATGAAAAATTACACAAGGAAACAAAATATAGAAAAAACTAAAACAGTCAAACCTTTCTATAACAATTTCTTTTGTTCGATTTGGATTTTTTTTTGGCTCTACTATAGTGAAGTGCCATTATAACATAATAATCAGTCCGAGAAAACCCGACTTTTATAATGAATAACTATTATATAGAGATATTTTAATAGAGAGGTCTGACCGTAAAATGAAAACAGATCATCTTCACAAATTGTTAAACTTAATAAGACATCAATGAAAAGAGCAAGTCACGAGTTACAATCGTTCCTACAACATTGAGTGAACAATTTTGAAGTCAGACAAAAGAGGGTCAGAACCAAAGCTTAGGTTCCCTAAGGGAATAGCAACTGACATAGTTTAAAAGTAGAGGGTCTGTCTTCATATCATTCTTTGAGAACCCTCACTGCAGCATACTTGTTACCCCTTCTAAGATATCCCATAATTATAAGATCGTACATGACAGGCGTAGGCTTCAGGTTAAATTTCTTCAAATCATTTATCATATCATATGCGCCTTTAAAATTGTTCATTCCCACAAACAACTTTATCATCATCTCAATGGTCTCGCAATCTGGCTTGATTTGGTGGCGAAGTATCAATGAATATATTTCATAAACCAAATGACCATGCTTATAGAATTTACGACATTGATATAGTATGGTATTAACTGTCTCGGACTGTAATGTCACACCAGCTTCACACATCCTATTAGTCACTCCTAGTGCAGTATCTATCTTATCTGCGTTACAACAGTAGTTAAGAAGCTTATGAAATTGGGAATAAGTTGGAACAAGCTTAAACATATCATGTAAACAGTAGAATTTATGGACAATTTCATCAATACATAAATGTCGCAAGCTAGTTGCATAATAGTAAATGCATTCTGAGATTTTTTCTGTTCCAATATCACTTGTTGCTAACTCACAAAGAATTTTCCACCCCAAGTCTTGGTCCGGCAAGTCATCATAGACGTTGTTCATTGACAAGATATAGAAGATGTTTGCCATACAATACATAGATGAAAATTTTGTTATGTCAGCAGCGTCTAAAAGCATCGAAGCTTCAACACTTCAGTCATATTCACATAGTGCTAACAGATAGTTTTCTAGAATGGCGGATTTATTAATACCATCATAATGTTTAAAATCATTGACGAGTTGTTTTATTTTATCTCGCCTTCCCTTTACAATCCAAAGCAACATGTTGTAGTAAGCTAATCTTGGATGTGAATCAGCATTATTTCCATCTATTATTAGGTCACGGTAAAAGTGAAACTTGTTTAGCATACCAAAATCAATAAAATACTGAAGAATGTGAAGATAGCTCTCCTCTTCTAGTTGGAAACCTTGCTCCTTAATTGATTCAAGAAGTTGACAATCTTTTGAAAACTCACCTATATCGTTGGTGTATCTGGCATTGTGTACGCATTCTCTTATTTGAGCATTGACTTCGTCTACATAATTGGATTGTATTAGAGTATTATACCCTAATCCCAATTTACCAAACATAAAATCAGTCCTCAATACAGTACCGGTAGACTTTTTAGAACATATAGTTGTTGTATACAGTTTTGGCGAATAAATAGCTGAATTAAACTTCAAGGAAAGGGCAGTGGCTGAACGGAATAAAGACACTAGGGTTTTGAATTTGGGCGCAGCCATTCTTCTTGATATTGGAGTGGTAAAGTTTTGTGATAAGAGTGGTGATTTACAACTAGAATTGTGCTTGGGAAGCAAATTAATTGTGAGAATAACCCTACTTTCTATCTGCATACTATTGTGCGTGAGTGCCTATGTGAGACGTGAATGAAGGTTTATTATCACTTTTATCCCATATCAGAAATTATTTATATTTGGTAGCCAGAAATTTGTATAAAATTTATATAATTTTTGTATATAACATACAAAATATATATATACAATTTTTTTTTTTATTTTTTTAGCTATTATTTTGAGAGCGGCTATGCAGTGTCATTTTTCTGTTGCTGATTTCGAAAAAAAAAGAGTAAAAACATTCGAAAAAAGAAATCTTTTTTTTATGGCCAAACGGCCCTAAGAGTGGACAATGTGTGTTGTATCATGTATGTCTAAATAGAATGATTTATGCCAAAATAAAGTGGAGTGTGTGCGCGCCATTGTATATTGAAAAACAAAAATGACGTGTGTAGTGTGCCATGTTAGTTGGTTAATTGATCTTTTCCATTTCTTTTTCTTTTAAATAAAAATAGCTACGTAGAATACTATACTCATTATCTAAAGTTCAAAAATAAATAAATAACTATATTAAAGAAGTATAACTACTACTCAATATTTAATAAAAATCTACAACTTAAAATCACACTAAACTAATAAGTAAAAATATTTTTTGAAACTTTTCTTTTTATCTTTTGTAAAAATAAAATGTCAAGACTATTTTTGTATTATTTTTAAAACCAAAACTAACTAGACAAAATACCAATAAGCTAAAATAAAAGAAAATATTTTTGTAATTTTAAAGATAAAATAAAGCAAAAAGTAAAAAAATAATTAAAATAGCAATGTTAGGCCTAAAATAAACATCTAAGCTCTAAATAGTATAAAATTTCATGAAGGGTCAAAAATTACATATCTACAATATTTATAAGTAATAATTTATTTAAAATTCAATAAGTTATTTCTTTTTGAATTTATAGTCCCTAAACTCAAAATTTTAACTTCGCCTCTTTGCAGTGGGTAGGTCAAGTACCTACTAGCTAACATTAACGTTGAGACCTTTTCAAGGATTCAAAGGCCAACTATTTAAGGAGGTAGTTGGAGGCTAAAGAGAGATTCTTGGAATAATTCCAGTTTGTGAGGTCCATGACTCAACTGGTCCAAAAATCTTATCAACCACAAGATAACATATCAATTTTAATGAACAAACGTTTCTCCTTTTAAGCCAAGATTTTATTTGCTATTCTCATTATTTGTCATTAATAATTCAACATTGCCTTTAATGATTAGACATTTGAGGATTCTTTGTAGGCCTCGCAAATTTTTCATGCCAAAAACATGTGAATTAGTTCAACTACAGAAATATTCTAACAAAAATTCATAACATTATATTTATAAAATGTAATTAATGAAAGATTCGTATTACAAAATGTCCACGCAAACGAGGGTGGGTCAAGTAGGGACGATAGGTTTCTAGTATGACAAGCTTTTTAATAAGGGGTGCATATGCAGAGGCACAATCAAAGTTTAAAGTTACTGAGTTCGGAATTCTAGTTCTTTAAAATTATTGAGTTCTAAATTAGCAATTTATACATATTTAATAAATTTCTTAAAATAAATATATAGTTTGAACTAAAGTTACTAGGCCGGTCGAACCCGTAACATGTACACTGGCTCCGCCTCTTGTTCACATGCCACCTTAGGCAAAGCCCACGAACATAATTTCACATGATATACGCGCTTTTAAAATTCGATCTGGCATAACCCGAAGGACAAATCCGTGTGGGCCCAAAACCAAAACGAAGTCATGAGCTTTAGTCGTGACATCATATTTCTATATTTCGGGTAAAATGTACGGAGCTAAAATAGACCTTATAATAAGTAGTATTTGTGTTAGAATTGAAAAATTGTATGACTCAAAATAAGAATCAACCCAATTTTTAGTTCAAAAGTGGAGTGTGGATGACATTGTTTTAGAGGATGGAAAGGCTACAAATCATTGTCCTCTTTTTTCTGGCATGAAAAAGATAGGAGACAAAAAGGACAAATAGAAAGAAAAGAAAAAAGTGCACACGAGTCACAATTCCAAAAGTGAAATATTTGCTTGGAATTGAGAGACCATTCGTAAAAAAAAATATTCGATCTTATATAGTAGTGAGACAAAATGATCAAATGTACCCCAAAAAAAAAAAGAAAGACCAAATGATCCTTAAAAGTATAGGAGTTGAACTATTTTGGTCCTTGATAAATGATATATAAAATATAATCTTTTTTCGTATATATATATAGTTGATACTTTTATCCTAAGCCTTAAAACTTACTCTTCCATAAAAAAATCGTTAAATATAACTAGACCATAATAAGGGCAAATATGGCCCATTTTGATCACAATAAGGGCATATTTGACCCATTTAATAAGAGAAAACAAATGCAAACCATTTCACATACGAGTTTAAGTTATATACAATATCAGCATAAGAAATTTTTACATTGTCATACCACCTTTATTTATTATATCGAGTAACTTATTTTATCTTAAATATATAAATAAAAAAATCGCTAAATATAGCTAGACCATAATAAGGACATATACGGCCCATTTTGATCACAATAAGAGCACATTTGATCCATTTATAAGAGAGCAAATCCACCCCATTTCACATACGAGTTTAAGTTATATACAACATCAGCGTAAGAAATTTTTACACTATGAGACTACATTAATTTATTATATCGGGTAACCTATTTTATCTTAAATATATAAATTTCACACTTTTAAGAAGACTTGCCCATCGAAAAATTTTACACTGTCAGACTATATTTATTTATTATATTGGGTAAATTATTTTATCTTAAATATTTAAATTTCACACTTTTTAAGAAGACTTGTCCATCGATATTATTTGAGTTACTTGGGTAGTTAATTTTTTTTTTCTTATGCTGACAATATATATAACTTGAATTCTTCAAATAATTATGACAAATTTGAAGCTTTTCCATTAATAGGAAAAATAAAACAACAAATAAACTAATGTCCGTATCTAGGAACAAGTACGACCATTCGAGTTTCATCAAAATACAACCGACACACCCCCAACTTTTGTTGTCACTCGAAAATATCTTTACCCTTTTTTTACAACTTATTTACCAAATTACCACTCACCCACCAAATTCTACACCTACTCGTTAGCAAAATCTACCCCCAAGAATCTTACATCATATATAAATGATCCTAAACCCAATTTCAGATCTCCTCCTCCCATAGATCCTCTTTTTCTCTATTTACAGATACAGAAAAAGTTGTCATCTTTTTTTATAAAGAGAAAAAGAGGAATCAAGAATTCAGAAAATGGCTTTATCAAACACCTTATCATTGTCATCATCAAAATCCCTTGTTCAATCTCACCTTCTCCACAATCCCTCCTTACCCCAGCCTCGTATTCCCGTTTTTCACAACCCCCAACATGGGCGGCGCCACCCCATCTCCGCCGTACACGCGGCGGAGCCCGCCAAAACAGCAACTGCTTCACAGCCGTTGAAAAAAACCCAATGGAGTCTTGATTCTTGGAAAAGCAAAAAGGCTTTGCAATTACCTGAATACCCAGATGAAAAAGAACTTGAATCTGTGCTTGAAACTCTTGAATCTAATCCTCCACTTGTGTTTGCTGGTGAAGCTAGGAATTTAGAAGAGAGACTTGGTGAAGCTGCTTTAGGAAAAGCTTTTTTATTACAAGGTGGTGATTGTGCTGAGAGTTTTAAGGAATTTAATGCTAATAATATTCGTGATACTTTTAGGATTCTTCTTCAGATGAGTGTTGTTCTTATGTTTGGTGGTCAAGTTCCTGTGATTAAGGTAATCAAGATTCAATTTTTATGCCTCTTAAATTCAATTTATTAGCTGAAATGTGTGTTTTTCTGTTGCTTAAGCTAACCAAGATTGAATTTTTATAACTCTTGTATTCTAATTCTGTGTTATGATTAGCTAAAATGTGTGTTTTTCTGTTGTTTAAGATTACCAAGATTAAATTTTATGACTCTTGCATTCTAATTCTGTGTTATGATTGGCTAAATGTGCGTTTCTGTTGCTTAGTGTAACCAGTATTCAATTTTTATGACTCTTAATACTCAAATTCTGTGTTTTAATTGGCCAAAATGTGGGTTCTTCTGTTTCTTAGTTCTCATTTTTTGGATCTGTGTGGATATGGTGGCTATTGTGTTTGCACTCATTTTCTTTTTAAAATGTCATAGAGTAATTTCATTTTTGGATGTTCCAAAATGTTTGACACTGTTCTATTGCTATGCAATTTTTACAACTTTCAAGAGTTTAATTCATTAAGCTATTCAAATTTTAAGCTTTGAGACGAGGTTCTTTGTAGAGCTATTTCAACCAATATTTCAGTATTTCCATCCCTATATTTTAATATGATATATAAGCCAAGTGAAAATCTTGAACTCTGTATTTAGCATTTTATGTGAAATGGAACCGAGGGAGTAGGTGTGTATATATATAAATGTAATTATATGTGTGTCTGCGTGTGTGAGTATGTAGGTAGTGTGGGTGCGTTATGTTTGTAAATATTTGTTATCGTGTGGTGTGTGTTTGTTATGTGTATGTGTATACAGATACACATAATGTGTATATGTAGAATATATTTGCTTTAGTCAAGTGTCTGAGTTAATAATTGTAGAATATCTGGTTACTTGAATTGGTATGATGACGATCATTACAATGAGCTTCTTGATAGAAAAAAGATAATGAAATTAAGCTTAAATTGTTACATGGTTAATTATAGGTTGGAAGAATGGCGGGTCAGTTTGCGAAACCAAGATCAGATCCGTTTGAGGAGATTGATGGAGTGAAGCTGCCAAGTTACAAGGGTGATAACATTAATGGCGATACATTTGATGAGAAGTCAAGAATTCCAGACCCTCATAGGCTTATTAGGGCTTACATGCAATCTGCTGCGACTCTTAACCTTCTTAGGGCTTTTGCTACTGGAGGTTATGCTGCAATGCAGAGGGTCACCGAATGGAATCTTGATTTTGTGGAGAACAGTGAGCAAGGAGATAGGTATGAAAACTGTAATCTTTAAGTTTATGGCAGATTCTCTTCTTCAGCAGTTAATCTTGTTTTACGTGACTACCGAATGTCTTTCTGAGATGAAAATTGGAAAGAGTTCCATGGTTATGCTTGGTCTATAGCACTGCAACTTTATATCATTTTAATGACTTCTCAATTGGACTTGGGCCTGAAGTCAAGGGCGGAGATAGAAGCTCATATACAAGTTCGGCCGAACCCAATAGCTTCTGGTCAAACAATGTATTTGTGTCAGGAAATTTATTAAGTAATGTACAGATTTTAAATTTAGAACTCAGTTATTAGCACTTGAAGTCGTCGTTCTAAAATGCAGAACCCATAAGTAGAAATCCCGGCTCCGCCACTGGCCAAATCTGCCAAGTTTTTACCTTTACTACTTCAAGTGTCTATTTCAATTGCATATTCTGCAGTGTAGATTGGGTTAGTGAAGACGATGTTAAGTCTAATATGTTTATATTGGGGAATATTTTGCAGGTATCAAGAACTAGCTCACAGAGTCGATGAAGCCTTGGGATTCATGGCTGCTGCTGGACTCACAGTAGACCACCCTATCATGGCAACAACTGATTTTTGGACATCTCACGAGTGCTTGCTTCTTCCTTATGAACAAGCACTTACAAGGGAGGATTCAACTTCTGGTCTTTTCTATGATTGTTCCGCTCACATGATTTGGGTTGGGGAACGAACCAGGCAACTTGACGGTGCTCATGTTGAGTTCTTGAGAGGAGTAGCAAACCCACTTGGCATAAAGGTATGCATAGCTTAAAGCAGTTTCAGACATCCAGTGCAATATGCTAATAGAAGTATTACTAATTTACTCTGTTCGTTGCAAAGCAAGTAGGTAAGAATGAAGTAAAATGCAGTGGAGGAAGCAGAATTTTAGAACTAATGCATTAGTTCTAATTTTTTTTTTCCATTTCAAAAAAGAAGTTCTGAATTAATGCATCTCCAATTCTCCACTATTTTACGTTCCTGTAAAAAATAAATTATGCATCTCCGTTGAAGTTCCTTTTGTTTTAATCACTTCCTCTTATTTATCCCATTGACAATTGTGAAGTGTAATGTTGCCTGCTAGTGTTATTGTTGGAAATTCTCGCACAAAGCAATATTTGTACTAGTAGATAAAATGAGGGACCATTTGTTTGATTTATAAATGTTTGTAGCTGAAATTGATCAATAAAGTTAATCTTACTGAATAACTGAAGCACCCATACGCTTTCCTTTCAAACTGTGCTTGAATATACGTGGTGACCGAAAATATAAGCCATGAATATGATCTCTTTAGTTATTCTGATGTCTTTATCTAAGCATCATTTGATGTTTACGTCTCCCGTAATATTAATAAAAATGGAGTTGCCTGTTTATATATGTATAAGTTGCCTGAAGATGGAAATTTATTGCAGGTGAGCCAAAAGATGGATCCAAATGAGCTCGTTAAACTCATTGACATCCTGAACCCAACCAATAAGCCCGGAAGAATTACTGTAATTGTGAGAATGGGTGCTGAGAATATGAGAGTGAAGCTTTGCCACTTGATCAGGGCAGTTCGAGGAGCTGGACAGATTGTTACCTGGGTTTGTGACCCAATGCACGGAAACACTATAAAGGCACCATGCGGACTCAAAACCCGTGCTTTCGATTCAATCCTGGTAAGTTTCATCTCTGGCATTTTCTCATTCTGATTCTTGGGTAGAGTTTAAAGCCTGTATCTGAATATCATATTGTACTAAACTGGCAGGCTGAGGTCCGAGCTTTCTTCGATGTGCATGAGCAAGAAGGGAGCCACCCTGGTGGTATCCATCTAGAAATGACAGGGCAAAATGTGACTGAATGCATTGGCGGATCACGAACAGTAACCTACGACGATTTGGGCTCTCGCTACCACACACATTGTGACCCAAGATTGAACGCTTCTCAATCTCTAGAACTTTCCTTCATCGTAGCTGAACGACTAAGAAAACGAAGAATGGCCTCTCAACGTCTGTAGGCTTTCTCTAATTTACCCGTATTTTAGTCTGCATTCTTGTTCTGTTGGTATCCAATAAACTCAGTTACCAGCCATCCACTCAAAACTTATATGTGGTCTCGGGGCGTCTGTGCTTCTGTTTGGAACCAAAGTTTCTAAGTTAAAACATGGGCAGAGCAACTTGCCAAATGAGGTAAATAGGTTTCCTACAGAGATCAATGTGGAAGTGAACAGCATGTAAAATTAGTCCGAGTTGTCCGGTAGCCATTCTGTTTATTAAAATTAGTTTGGACTGTAAGTTTAGGGTATAAGTGGGTTCAGTATTTCTCCTTTTCTTGATGTATGGATTTTATTTTGATATGTTTTGCAGTAGAGTCTAAAGTGTTTGCCTACCGTCTTGCCAGTTTTGCTTATTTCATAATTTCTTATCCATCCTATAATGGCATTTTCCTGGATATGTGGAAGTACATAACCTGCAGGGAACAACAACCCAATATAATTTCACTAGTGGGGTCTGGGGAGGGTAGTGTGTACGCAGACCTTACCCCTACTCTGGGGTATAGAGGCTGTTTCCGATAGTCCTAAATTACGAATAAGAGCTATCAACTAAGGGTCTTTTATTTTGCATTAAAGTATTGGTTAGTGGTCAATGAAGTGGGTGATTATGAATGGAAGACTAATGGCTTGTTTGGCCAAGCATCTTCAAGGTCAAGAGCACAAAAAAAGTTTTTTTTTAATTTTCAAAGTTGAAGTGTTTGGTCAAGCTTTTAGAAGAAAAAAAAATATTTTTAAGCAGCAGGATATGTTAAATATGGCAAGAATTGATACTATGTAAATATGAAAAGATACACAAATCCCTGTAATCACATAGATCCCTGTAATTATGTAATTAGGAGATTTTGTAGGCTTATAATTGTAGTCTTTCCTTATTTGTATTCCCGTCAAAGGTTATTTAAACCCAACAGCTTGAGGGAATAATCAAGCACTTTATTCACCATCTTTGTTCTCTTCTTTTTCATGGTATCAAAGCTAGGGTTTTTTAGTCCCTGCTCCATCTTATTTTTCTTCCTTGAATTAAAAGATTATAGAAGAACCAGATCCTCCTTGGTCGACTCTTCAGTTTTCTCTATTTCTTCCTATATCTCTTGTTTTTGTAGTTACTCTCATCCACTACTTTCAGCAGTTCCTGTATAATAAATACAACAATGGGAGATGATAAAGCAGTTGAAAATCAAATTACTGGAAAGTCGATTTTTTCCTCTTCACCATCTCCAACAATTACTACTTGTTTTGTTTATGACCTTACCCCGGAAAAAGACAAACTTCAGCAAAAGGCTATCAAATGTGTCTTTTTAGGGTACTCTCGTCTACAAAAAGGATACAAATGCTTTGATTCCTCTAAAAATAGGTACTTAATCTCAGCAGATGTTACCTTTTTTGAGACTTCCCCGTATTTTCTCCTAATTCATTAAATCAGAAGGCCATATCCACAGTTCTTCCAGTTCCAACCTTTTCGCCTCCAACTCCAGCTACAACTTCACCACTCCAAGTCTATTCTAGACGCCCTCGACCTAATTCTCAACCCACTAATTCAGTTGATGCTTCTGATCCTAATGCAGGTACACAAAGCCCACCGGGTGACTCATTGTCTTCTCCAACAATGTCTCATGCTTCGGTTGAGCACTCATCAGATGTCACTGATCTCCCCATTGCTCTCCGAAAAGGTACTAGAACTACTGCCAATCAAACTCCCACATATACCTTTTTAAGTTATCATCGTTTATCACCTTCATATCATGCCTTTATTACTAGCTTATCCACTGTCAAGGTTCCAAAAACTGTGGAAGAAGCGATGGCCCATCCAGGTTGGCGTCAGGCTATGATTGAAGAGATGACTGCCTTGCACGATAATGGTACTTGGGAGATAGTCCCTTTACCTAAGGGGAAAACCACAGTTGGTTGTCGATGGGTGTTTACAATTAAGGTAGTTCCAAACGGAGCGGTTGATCGCCTTAAAGCAAGACTGGTTGCTAAAGGGTATACTCAGGTGTATGGCGTTGATTATGGGGATACTTTTTCACCAGTTGCAAAGATGGTATCTGCCCGTCTTCTTATCTCTTTGGCAACGATGAATCATTGGCCTCTTTTTCAGTTGGACATTAAGAATGCATTCCTTCATGGAGAACTTGTTGAAGAAGTATATATGGAGCAACCACCAGGGTTTGTTGCTCAGGGGGAGTCTGGATTAGTCTGTCGACTTCGTCGATCTCTTTATGGTCTCAAGCAGTTTCCTAGGGCATGGTTTGGCCGTTTCCGAACTGTTGTCTAACAATTTGGAATGATCCGAACAAAAGCTGATCATTCAGTATTCTATAAGCATTCATCTCATGGCAAATGTATTTTTCTAATTGTTTATGTTGATGATATTGTCATCACAGGTGATGATCATGAAGGTATTATCCAACTTAAGAGGCATCTTTCAAGTCAATTCCAGACTTAGGATCTGGGCAAACTAAAATATTTTCTAGGCATTGAGGTGGCACAATCTGGCAGCGGCATTGTCATCTCACAAAGGAAGTATGCCTTAGATATTTTGGAAGACACCGGTATGTTGAACTGTAAACCTGTGGACAGTCCCATGGATCCAAATACTAAACTTGTTCCGGGACAAGGGAAGCCTCTAAAAGATCCAGGAAGATATCGGAGACTTGTTGGCAAACTCAACTATCTTACGATCACGAGACCTGACATCTCATTTGCTGTAAGTGTGGTTAGACAGTTTCTCCAGTCACCTTGTGACAGTCACTGGGATGCAGCAATTCGCATCCTAAGATATGTCAAAGGTTCTTTGAGACAAAGTTTATTGTATGAAAACAAGGGATATGCAGACATTGTTGGGTATTCTGATGCAGATTGGGCAGGTTCTCCTTCTGATAGACGTTCCACTTCAGGTTATTGTATTTTAATTGGAGGCAACCTAATATCCTAGAAAAGTAAAAAGCAAGATGTGGTGGCTAGGTTAAGTGCAGAGGCAGAATATCGGGCTATGGCATAGGCTACTTGCGAGCTTATATGGCTAAGGCAACTTCTACAGGAGTTAAAGATTGGAGGGGACGAGCCAATGAAATTGATTTGTGATAATCAAGCCGCATTATATATCACTTCAAATCCAGTATTTCATGAAAGAACGAAGTATATTGAAGTAGACTGTCACTTCATTCGACAAAAGATTGAGTCCGGGTGTATTGTTACGAGTTTTGTCAACTCAAAAGATCAACTAGCAGATGTCCTCACAAAATCACTCCGAGGATCCAGAATTGGCGATATCTGTAGCAAGCTATGAGCATATGACTTGTACCCTCCAACTTGAGGGGGAGTGTTAAATATGGCAAGAATTGATACTATGTAAATATAAAAAGACACACAAATCCCTGTAATCACACAGATCCATGTAATTAAGTAATTAGGAGATTTTGTAGGCTTGTAATTGTAGTCTTTCCTTATTTGTATTCCTGTCAAAGGTTATTTAAACCCAATCAAGCACTTTATTCACCATCTTTGTTCTCTTCTTTTTCAGCAGAAAATAGTAGTTTCTCCCTAGAAGCATTTTTTTTTTTTAGAAAAATACACTTAAAAGCAGTTCTAAAAAACTTAGTCAAACACTAATTGTTGTTCATAAGTACTTTTCAAAATTAATTAGTTAAACACAAATTATTTTTCACCAACTTTTTAAGAAAAACACTTTTGAGAAAAGTTCTACTCAAAAAAGCTGATTTTAGAAGTTTGACCAAACATGCTATAAGGTTTAAATTCTAGTAGAAAAAGTATCGGGTGATTTTTTCCGTAAAAATGACACCAGGTAGCCACTCTAAGGAGCTGTGATTTTTTCCGTAAAAATGACACCAGGTAGCCACTCTAAGAGGTTGCTATTTAGGAATTAACCCGTGTGTCCTGAATTTCAATTTCTTAGTTTAATTTTCAGGACAAAAATGTCCTAAATTGTTCTGAAATTAAGAATTTTAGTTTAAAATTTGAGGACAAAATAAGCGGTGACTAATCTCTAAATAACATACTTAAGAATGACTATATGTGCATTTGCCCCAATTGAAATCATTTGTGCTAAAAGTTGGAACTCTTGTGAGTAGGTAAAGCAAGAATAAAGAATGGAAACTGTTACCTTTTGATTATGGATATACCTTAGGATTAGCAGTTCATGTTCCTTAATTGTTTTAGGCCAAGCGTGTAATATTTAGAGCGGCCTGCTCAATTCATATTTCCAGATGCTAGTCCACGCTGCAATTAAATATGCAACATAAAAATATTATATGAACATAAACTATCAGGGTATTAAAGATAACTCTTAAAATCCAATAGAATCATTCTGGTGTAAACGTACAAGAGATTTTGTTTGAGTTCAAATGTAGAGAGGGGAGACTACATAAAAAACGTAGAAATGACGGCAGGTATCCACTCTAAGGGCTGCTATTTAAGGATTAGCCAGTGCGTCATGAATTTCAGTTTTTCAGTTTAACTTTTCAGGACAAAATTGTCCTGAATTGTCATGAAATTAAGATTTTTAGTTTAAAATTTCAGGACAAAATAAGTACTGACTAATCTTTAAATAGCATCCCTAAGAATGACTAATTATGCACTTACCCCTACATAAACACAACTTGGAGAAATGTATCTCTTTAGCTGTTCTAAAAGATAATAGCTGATAAAATGTATATTTTTTTTTGTATATATATGTATTATATACAAAAATATACATATTTTATACACTTTTCGACTAGCGAATGCAAGTAATTTTAACCGACCGGCTAGTTTTGTATTTTGCCCTAAACTTATGCTAGATGCCTAAATAGCTACTATACTTTCTCAACCAAAATGTAGCTGATACAAAAGCTCTATTGGCCAAGCACTTTTGGCAATTAGCAACATTAAAGAATTGATAATGACAAAGTTAAATAAACGTATATAAATAGTATGCGTTAAATACTTTATTTATATACATATAATATAGCACATGCGTATGGATTAAATTATCTTATTCCCTAATGGCCTAATTACACGGGATGAAACATTTTTTTAAGGGATTTGTAAAGGTGGATAACGTGTAATTAAAAAGTTAAACAAATGGTGTGAAACTTAAAAACAAAATGGTCACGTGTGAAAAGGTTAAGAAGTACTAGTAGGTTTCAAATAGACTAGTAATCGAAAATAGCCGGCATTTGCGAGGTCATTAAAAAATACCCATTGTTTTGGTGAAACTCGGAAAGTTCCAGCATAATATGCGGGATTATGAAGCTCATGCGTATAAATTTCCAGCATATTATGTTGGAACTCCAGCACACGAAAAGTTCCAGCATAATATGCGGGATTATGGAGCTCCTGCATATAAACTTCGAGCATATTATGATGGAATTTCAGCACATAATAAAATTTCAGCATATTCTGCTGGAAGCTCATATGTAAAAAATTCGAATTCCAGCATATTATGCTGGAATATTTTCGGATTTTAAAGAGTGTTTTTGTTCAAATTTTATCTTTACATGAAAAATGGCTAAATTTCGATTACTTTTAAAACTGTGACTATTTTTTAATTACCAGTTGTAAATAGGGCTTTATGATTTTTACCCATTAGCAGGAGATGTAATTAACTCTTTAAAAGTTATATACCACGTAAATTCCCCTCTTTTATTTGTTTGTTATTTTAAAATTTGCTAATTGCCAAATCAGACTATTAGAACCTTTTGTTTGACCAAAAAGTGTAACTTTTATTTTAAACAGTTAAATTTATATAATAATGGGTTAAACTTAGTTAATAATAATATTTCTAGATATATTTTTCGAAAAGGTGACTAATGTTGGTCAGATCTGATGGAGGATTGACAACAATATGCATTAACTATTTCAAAAAGTATGGGCAATAATATAGCAACAACTAGCAATAAATAACAATAAATGACATTTAAGTAAATAGAATGAGTGATTCACCCAAGGTAATATTTGTATCTTTGTAAGGGAGAGAAAGAATCTTCAATCAAAAGTCTGTTCTTGTCAAATAATGAATGTCACATGCCTTCCACCATTGTCTCCTTTTCTATTTATATGAGACATTTTCTTAACAAACCCTAATAGTACAAGTGGAGACTAGAACATTCTCTTTAATATCCTATTTCTAAAACTAGCCGTTATAGCTTTGCCAACGATGCTCGACCTCGACCCTTGTTGACATCTCGGCCACGAATCTCGCTGCTTCCTGATCGACCTCGACTGATGACGGCTTGAAGACTCTTCCTTTAGCGTTATCTTGTCTTAAATATTATTGGGCAATTGTTGACCTATACAGTTAGTCCCTCCATTAATTAAGGCCAGATAGGTTGATGAGCGGATTCTTTTCGTCGTGGTCGAGATGATTGGACGAGTGGGCAACGTGGCCTTTCATGAGCCGCTACTTTTGGGGTTACGTTGTACCTGGATCAAAGTGACGTCATGACGTCATTATGGTGCATTTTCCCGATGCGTTGTGTCATTTCGCATACGTCTATTGGTTAGATCTGTCGCTTCGATAGTTTTGCTAAGTAATGATGACCTAATTTCTCGGTTTTGATATATGAGCTCTTATAAATAGGGATGTGAAGGCACACACTCAAGTTTTACAGATTTCCCATATTGAAACCTTGTGCCTTCTTCTTCTTCTTATTCCATTATTGTGCATCTTCTTTCCCTGCCCTAGCGATCCCTGTTGTTTTTAACTCCTCGTTACTTTGAATACCTTCTCTTTTGTTAGAACTATGTCTAACGTATCTTTTTGTCCCAGCGAGTATAGTTACCCGGTTCCTTTAGCGATGGTTTTCCCTCCTCACACGGAGGGCATCTCCGTTGCCGTTGAGGACGAGAACTTCCCTACTGTGGAGGAGATAGTTCCTCGTGGTGAGAAAGTCAGGTCTGATTTTACAAAGGCGCCTGAAGCTAAACCCGAAATCTCCGAGTCGATGATGAAGAAGGCCGATTTATTAGAGCTTAGGGCTAAATTCAGCATTCCCGCTCGCATCGAGTTGGTCCTTGCAGGGCGGGATGTGGTACAAGTCCACCGCCCGGGGTACTGTGCGTTCTACGCTTACCCTTTTCATGTTGGCTACACTCTTCCCTTTCTTCCACTAGCGGAGGAGTTTTGTCATTTCTATGGCGTTTGCGTGGCTCAGCTCGCACCGTATATCTATAAGCTCATCAAGATGCTTACTAAGTTCGCGGAGCTGGCCGGGGTCGAGATCACTCTTCGACATCTGACGCATTTATTCGCCCCTAGTTTCTATAGGGGGACGATGATGAACCTTTGCCACGGAGGGAAACAGTGTCTGGTGGTGAAGTATGATGACAAGGCTAGCCGCTAGTTCTGGCACAACTTCTTCTTTGTCAGAACTGAGGACGTGGTGGCCAACGCAGACGGCTTCCCTGAAACTTGGAACTACACTCGTAAGCGTCTAACCTTTTTGTGCAGAGGCATTTGGTTTACTTTGCTTAGTCACGGGTTCTGATCTCTTGCTCCTTTCTTTTGCAACCAAGACTTCGCCCACTTCTTTGGTCGGGGACATTTCTGATTGGGTCTGCCGGCTCCTCCCTCACATCGCGAGGATTTGTGAGTGGCCGGGATTTCTCAAGAAGTTTGGGCCTGCTCCTTCCTCAATCGGTGAGTTTCTTTTCTTTGGCTTCTTGGTTACTCACCTTTTGTGGTTCACTATGGTTGACCTTTTCTTTTGCGCTTCTCTCAACTCCAGCCCAAGGGCCTTCGTGGAGGCCGAGAGATCCCCCACCTGCATTCCGTAAGAGGAAAATTGCTACCTCTTCGACTTCTACCCCTTCTACAACCGCGACTGAGCCTGCTCGTTCCTCTGATCCACCTGCCGGTGCTTCAGCATCAGTTTCTTCTCTATATACGGATACTTCGGCAGCGGAACCTTCGGGTTCCCCTTTGTACTTCCTTGTGGATTAAGTGGAGGAATCGTTGCCAAGTGACGGGGGTTTGGTGCTCGTAAGAGGAGGTCAGTGGATACCTTGGCATGGAGGTTGCCCGGGCCATGGACTCTGTGATGGATGATTTTATTCTTCGTGAGATGACGACCATTATCCTTGAAGACGACGTCGAGCTGGCGTCTAAGGTTCTGAGATTGGTGGAGGCTGACGAAGACGTGTCTCGCCCTTCTGTGATGACGGGGGCTGAAGGGCCGGCTGCGAGGGCTTCTGATTCTTTGCTGCAGGAGGGGCCGTCGACTTCGCAGCCAGCCGGTGATACACCCTTGTAGGCTAATGGGAGAGATAAAGGCGTTGCCGAAGATAGTTATGAAACGGGCTCGGACGTTAATGTCGCTGAACTGAGGATGATGAAGGAGGGGTTTACCCAACTTGAGGTGAGGTTGGAGGGGTCTACGAGAACCATTGCGATCCCCATGGATCGTTATTTGTTGAAAAATATGGAGAATGTAGTCTCGGTCCTCGGCCCTCTTTGCTCCGAAGTGGAAGATGAAACCCTCAAAGAGTTGGACGATGTCACTCTGTCGAGGAGCATAGCCGGCCTTGCTCTCAGGGTGAGTATTTCAGGGCTTCGTCTTTCTAACTGTAGTGTTTTTTGTTCAGTGTGTCGCCTTTGCTAGTGAGGGATTTCTCATTTTTGATTTTCTTTTTCTTATGATTACAGACCATGATCCTAGAGATTGAAAGTTCTTGAAGAGAGTAGAGGTGTAAGAAAATATTTGAGAGGTTGGAGCAAAAATATATTGAGTACCGGGAGATTCGCAGGCATTTTGGCGAGGGCGGCAACTTGCATGCCCTTCGTGAAGAATTGAAGTAGAAGGACGACGAGCTGGTGAGGGTCATTGAGAAATGCAACGTCCTTGAAGGGACGTTGAGAGGTAAAGAGGAAGAGCTCGAAGTCAGCAAAGGGGTCGAAGCCCAGTGCAGCGATCTCCAAGCTTAGGTGGTTTCGTTGCGTCCCCAGTTTGAGGAGTGTCAATTCAGAGTAGATGCTCAAAGTGGCGAGGTCGACGAGGAGGTAGAGGATTTTGAGAAGGCGGAGTTCACTTGGTCGGAGGCTTTGAGGAAGGCGGAGGCTCTTGAGGTAGTGATCCGGACTCTCTATTCTGAGCGAGAGAATGACTTGGAAACGACAAGGCTTAAAGAAGAGCGGCTTGATGAGAGGATTGGAGAGTTGGAGAGAGAGATTTCTGGCCTCTACGACCGAGTTGTTGCTCTTGTGGCCGAGAAAGAACGATTACTAGCGCAACCGTCCACTTCCCATACTTCAGATTTTCCAAATATTCCTCGAAAGTTGTACGAGGAGTGGATTCATGTCGAGGCGCAGTTAGACGTGTTTCGAGATTTGCATGCGGCAGGATCTTTTTTTGAGGCCGCCCTCGAAGATGATCGTGTTAAGGCTCGCGAAGCTCGAGTCACTTGCAGTTATGACCCTGTTACGCCAGAGGTCGACGAGGATGATAGGGACGGAGGTGTAGACCTGCTCGAGCAGAATGCCTGGTATGGCGCTGCATATCAGTTAAAACCAAAAGGAATCGTACGTTACCTCACCCTACCGGGAGGGGGACCATAATGTCCATTCCCAATTTGATGAACGGCCAAGGTGAGGTGACCGAGTGGAGGTGTTCGTCCGCTTGGTGAATTATCGGGGCGTACTTTTGGCATTGCTCGCATTTTTTCACGAAGGCTGCAGGTTGTTATTTCATGGTGGGCCAGTAGTATCTTGCCCGTATGAGGCATCTGACCAGAGTCCGATTGCCGGAATGAGCTCCACAATGGCCTTTGTGGACCTCTTCAAGGACGCACTGCGTCAGATTTGGGCTCAAGCATTTCGCTAAAGGGCCACCGTACGTTCTCTTATACAGATCATTGTGGATGATACTGTATCTGGCCACTTGCATTCTCAGTTTCTTGGCTTCTTTTTATCATCTGGGAGTGTGCCGTCCTGTAAATATGTAATAATACGATTGCACCAGTCCCAAGTTAAGCTTACGGTTCTTACCTCAATTTGATCAAGCGATGAGTTGAGGAGGTGGACTGCGTTCTTGTCTCCGGTTGTGATGCTTTTGGTGAGTGCGACCAATCTAGCAAGGCCATCTGCCTCAGCAATCTGTACTCGGGGAATTTGGTGAAGCTGGCATTCGTCGAACTCGGGCAGCATCTTGCATGTCACGACTCAAATTAACCCTCCGTAATGTGTCATGATGGCACCTAGTCTTTACGACTAGGTAAGCCTAATATTACAAAAACAAATGTAAATAAAACACAACATCTTAAAGATAAACAACATATACAAAATAATTTCCCAAAACCCGGAATATCACTAAGTCACAAGCTGCTATAATCTATGTACCTCTATACAAAAGTCTGAAGATAATAAAGAAAGTCTCTAGATGAGGGAGTAGAAGGGGACTCCGAAGATCTGCGGACGCAAGCAGAAGTACCTTGAAGTCTCCTAGAATCAGCAGCACGCACTAACCCTTAGGCTGATAGCTCGTACCTGGATCTGCACACGAAAACATGTGCAGGAAAGGGCATGAGTACACCACAATGGTACCCAGTAAGTGCCAAGCCTAACCTCGGTCGAGTAGTGACGAGGTCAGGTCAAGGCCCTACCGGAGTAAATATAATAAATTAAACAGTAAAAGATATAAGTAAGATTTACGATAACATAGTTAACGAAATTCTCGAAAATTTAACAGTTAAGGGATCCCTCAGCTCAGAACAAAGTAAACACAATGGGGAATCTCCCGGGATACCGTCCTGTAGTTCCGAATGAATATACAGTACATGGGGATCTTCCGGAATACGTCCGTAGTCCCAAAGTAAATATGCAGTGCTGGGGGATCTCCCGAAATACGTCCGTAGTCCCAAAGTAAATATGCAGTGCTGGGGGGGATCTAATATGCAGTGCTGGGGGATCTCCCGGAATACGTCCGTAGTCCCAATTTAAATATGCAATGCAAGATAAAATGACAGGTATGGCATCGAGTTATACAGTTTATACGGAACACATATAAGGAAAGTAGGGACTTAACTAAGCATGGCACACAGAATGTCAAATAGGCAGTTGAAACACGTAAGCATACTTCTCTAGTCTAAGTTTAACAATTAAACGTATTAGTGCAATTTAATAAGGAACATAATTTATGATTTAGAAGGGAAAAATGGGATTTTTGCAATAATAGCCCATGTACGTACTCGTCACCTCACGTACACGACGCCCACAGATCAATTAATATCAAACATCTTAAAGGAAAGTCCCCAACACAAGGTTAGGCAAGCCACTTACCTCGAACCGCTCAAATCACCTCGATAACACATTCTTGCCACGAGTATCCGACTCCAAATGGCCCGAATCTATTCAAATAAATTACATAATATAAATATAATTACAAGTAACTAATTTAGCTAATTAATTCGAAGCTAAAGCGTGAATTTAGGAAAAATGCCCAAAAAGTCTCCCCGGGCCCACGTCTCGGAATCGGGTAAAAATTATAAATTATGAACACCCATTCACTCACGAGTTCACTCAAACAAAAATCATCTAAATCCGACGTCAAATTCCCATTCAAATATTGGATTTTCAATTGGGGAACCCTTTTCCCCCATTTCCAAACTTCTACCTTCAATTTCCTTAATTAAACGAGGAAAACAACAATAGATAAATGTATTATGATCAAAATAGAGTTAGAATTTGTTACCCAATAGTTCTCCTTCAAAATCCCTCGAGAAATCGTCTCCCACCGAGCTCTAAATCGAATTTTGTGTTATGAAATTTCAAACCCTCAAAATCCTCTTTTCTGCCCAGCGATTTTCGCACCTGCGGACCTAGGATTGCCCCTGCGGACAATCCATCGTAGGTGTGAAGTCCACATACTTGGGCTGGGTCCGCACCTGCGCTCAATCGTCCGCTTCTGCGCTCAATCATCCGCTTCTGCGGAACCTTGGGTCCTTCACACCTCCGCATCTGCGACTGCCCTTCCGCAGATGCGGCTTCACTCCTGCGGCTCACTCGTCGCATATGCGACCACTGACTCCCTGGACTAAAAGCTCACCTGCGATCCCATCCTCACTTCTGCGAGGCCGCACCTACGGACTCCCCACCGCAGGTGCAAAAACACCAGAACTAGTAACTCCAAAAATTCCTCTGAGTCCAAGTTCATTCCATTAAGTATCCGAAACAAACCCGAGGCCCCCAAGACCTCAACCAAACATACCAACCAATCCTAAAATACCATACAAACTTAGTCGAGCCTTCAAACCACGTCGAACAACACCAAAATCATGAATTAAGCACGGATTCAAGCCTAAGAATTTAAAATTTTCCAAATTCTACAAAACGATGCCGAACCACATAAAATCTAGTCCGAATGACCTAAAATTTTTCACACAGGTCACAAATGACATTACGAACCTACAACCACTTTCGGAATTCCATTCCGAGCTCGATATCAAAATTTTCACTATCGGCCGAAATCGCCGAAAAACTAACTTTCGCCAATTCAAGCCTAAATCTACTACAGACCTCCAAAACACATTTTGGACGCGCTCTTAACCCCAAAATCACTCAACGGAGCTAACAGAGTCGACTGAATTCTATTCCGGATCCGTCTTCACACAGTTCCGACTATGGTCCAATCTCTTAGGTTTAAACTCACAACTAGGGACTAATTATCCCAAAACTCTCTGAATTCCATAACCAATCACTCCGGCAAGTCCCAAAAGTAGAAAAAATTATGGGGAAAACATATATTAGGGGATTGGGGCTCTAATTCTCAAAACGACCGGCCGGGTCGTTACATCCTCCCCCTCTTAAAATAATTGTTCGTCCTCGAACGAGTATAAAGACATACCTGAAACTATGAAAAGATGAGGGTACTGGCTGCGCATATCCTGCTCGGTCTCCCAAGTCGCCTCCTCGACCAGATGACCCCTCCACTGGACCTTTACTGAAGCAATATTCTTTGACCAGAGCTTTCTGACCTGCCTGTCCAATATGAATTCTGGCTCCTCAACATAAGATAAATCCTTGTCCAACTGGACTGAGTTAAAATCCAATACATGAGCCGGATCACCGTGATACTTCTGGAGCATAGAAACGTGAAATACCGGATGAACTCTTGCTAGGCTGGGAGGCAAGGCAAACTTATAAGCAACCTCCCCAATGCGCCGCAATATCTCAAAAGGATCAATGAACCTCGAGCTTAGCTTGCCCTTCTTCCCAAACCTCATGACGCCCTTCATAGGTGATACCCGAAGCAAGACCCGCTCACCAACCATAAATGCCAAGTCACGAACCTTCCGGTCCGCATAACACTTCTTCCTGGACTGGGCTATGCGAAGTCTCTCCTGAATCACCTTCACCTTATCCAGGGCATCCTGGACCAAATCTGTACCCAAATATCGGGCCTCACCCGGCTCAAACCATCCCACAGGGGACCAGCACCGCCTACCATACAAAGCCTCATACGGTGCCATCTGAATGCTAGACTGGTAACTGTTGTTGTAAGCGAACTCTGCAAGTGGCAGGTATTGGTCCCATGCCCCTCCGAACTCCATCACACAGGCATGGAGCATATCCTCAAGAATCTGAATCGTGCGCTCGGACTGCCCGTCCGTCTGAGGGTGAAAGGCTATGCTCAGCTCCACCCTAGTACCCAACTCCTGCTATACGGCTCTCCAAAACCAGGATGTGAACTGTGTACCTCTGTCTGAAATGATGGATACTGGAATACCGTGAAGGCGGACAATCTTCTTGATATAAATCTCAGCCAATCTCTCTGAATAGTATGTAGTCAACACTGGAATAAAATGAGCTGACTTGGTCAGCCGATCCACGATCACCCAAATAGCATCGAACCTTCTCAAAGTCCGTGGAAGTCCAACTACAAAGTGCATGGTGATCCGCTCCCACTTCCACTCTGGGATCTCTAACCTCTGAAGTAATCCACCCGGCCTCTGGTGCTCATATTTAACCTGCTGATAGTTGAGACATTTGGCCACAAACCCAACTATATCCTTCTTCATCCTCCTCCACCAGTAGTGATGTCTCAAATCCTGGTACATCTTCGCGGCACCGGGATGAATGGAGTACCGCGAGCTTTGGGCCTCCTCGAGAATCAACTCCCGAAGCCCATCTACATTGGGCACACAGATCTGGCCCTACATCATCATCACACCTTCATCACCAATAGTCACATCTCTGGCATCACATCGCCGAACCCTATCCTGAAGAACTAGAAGATGAGGATTATCATACTGGCGCTCCCTGATACGGTCATAAAGAGAAGACCGAGCAACCACACAAGCTAATACCCGGCTAGTCTATGAAATATCCAATCTCACCATTTGTCTGGCTAGGGCCTGAACATCCAAGGCTAAGGGCCTCTCAGCTGCAGGAAGATAAGCCAAACTCCCAAAACTCTCTACCCGATGACTCAAGGCGCCGGCCACTACATTGGCCTTCCCCGGGTGGTACAATATAGTGATATCATAGTTTTTAAGTAGCTCCAACCACCTCCACTGATACAAATTAAGGTCCTTCTGCCTGGACAAGTACTGCAAACTCCGATGATCAGTATAAATCTCTAAGGGAACCCCGTACAAATAATGACGCCAGATCTTCAGGGCGTGAACAATAGCTGCTAACTTGAGATCATGAATCGGATAATTCTTCTCATGCACCTTCAACTGTCTAGACGCGTAGGCAATCACCCTACCGTCCAGCATCAATACCGCTCCAAGGCCAGTCCTCGAGGCATCATAATAGACACTGTAGGACCCCGAACCTATAGGCAATACTAATACTGGGGCTGTAGTCAAAACTGTCTTGAGCTTCTGAAAGCTCTCCTCACACTCCTCGGTCCATCTGAACGGAGCACCCTTCTGGGTCGGCCTGGTCATAGGTGCTGCAATGGATGAAAATCTCCCCACAAAGCGACTGTAATACCCCGCCAAACCAAGGAAGCTGCAGATCTCCGTAGCTGATGACGGTCTGGGCCAACTCTACACTGCCTCCACCTTCTTCGGATCTACCTTGATCCCATCACAAGACACTATGTGGCCCAAGAATGTCACTGAATCAAGCCAGAATTCACACTTAGAAAATTTTGCATACAACTTCTTCTCCCTCAAAGTATGAAGCACGGTCCTCAGGTGCTGCTCATGATCTTCCCGAGACCGGGAATATACCAGGATGTCGTCAATAAACACAATGACGAAGGAATCAAGATAAGGCCGGAACACACTGTGCATCAAATGCATAAAGGCTGCTGGGGCATTGGTCAGCCCAAATGACATGACAAGAAACTCATAGTGACCATATCTGGTCCTGAAAGCAGTCTTCGGGATGTCCGGCTCCCGAATCTTCAACTGATGATAGCCAGAACGCAAGTTAATCTTGGAAAACACCCTGGCACCCTGTAGCCAATCAAATAAACCATCGATGCGAGGCAAAAGATACCTGTTATTCACTGTAACTTTTTACAACTCCCGATAATCAATACACATATGCATAGAACCATCCTTCTTCTTCACAAATAAGACTGGAGCACCCCAAGGTGATACACCGGGCCTGATGAAACCCTTATCAAGCAACTCCTGCAACTGCTCCTTCAACTCCTTCAACTCAGGAGGATCCATACGGTAAGGTGGAATTGATATGGGCTGAGTGCCTGGCAACAAATCAATGTCGAAATCAATATCTCTGTCGGGCAGTATGCCCGGAAGATCAGCTGGAAACACATCTGGAAAGTCCCTCACTACTGGAACTAACTCAACTGTAGGGGTATCAATACTGACATCTCTCACATAGGCCAAATACGCATCACACCCCTTCTCAACCATTCGCTGAGCCTTAAGAAATGAAATGACCCTGCGGGGAGTATACTCTAAGGTACCTCTCCACTCTAATCTCGGCAAGCCTGGCATGGCCAGCGTCACGGTCTTAGCGTGACAATCAAGAATATCATAATGAGGCAACAACCACTCCATGCCCAAGATAACATCAAAATATACCATACTGAGTAATAACTGCGCTCAATCGTCCGCTTCTGCGGAACCTTGGGTCCTTCACACCTCCGCATCTGCGACTGCCCTTCTGCAGATGCGACTCCGCTCCTGCGGCTCACTCATCGCATCTGCGACCACTGACTCCCTGGCCTAAAAGTGCAACTGCGATCCCATCCTCGTTTCTATGAGGCCGCACCTGCTGACTCCCCACCGCAGGTGCGAAAACACCAGAACCAGCAACTCCAAAAATTCCTCTAAGTCCAAGTTCATTCCGTTAAGCATCCGAAACACACCCGAGGCCCTCGGGACCTCAACCAAACATACCAACCAATACTAAAACACCATAAAAACTTAGTCGAGCCTTCAAACCACGTCAAAAAACACCAAAATCATAAATTAAGCACGGATTCAAGCCTAAGAATTTAAAATTTTCCAAATTCTACAAATGACGCCGAACCACATCAAATCTAGTTCGAATGACCTCAAATTTTACACACAGGTCACAAATGACATTACAAACCTATATCCACTTTTGTAATTCCATTCCGAGCTTGATATCAAAATTTTCATTATCGACCGAAATCGCCGAAAAACTAACTTTCGCCAATTCAAGCCTCAATCTACTACAGATCCCCAAAACACATTCTAGACGCGTTCCTAACCCCAAAATCACTCAACGGAGCTAACGGAGTCGATAAAATTCCATTCCGGATCCGTCTTCACACAGTTCTAACTACGGTCCAAACTTTAAGGCTTAAACTCATAACTAGGGACTAAGTGTCCCAAAACTCCTTGAATTCCATAACCAATCACTCCGGAAAGTCCCAAAAGTAGAAATAATTATGGGGAAAGAAGATATTAGGGGATCGGGGCTCTAATTCTCAAAACAACCGGTCGGGTCGTTACATTGCAGATTTCAGTCTGATACTTTTGCAATCTTTGTTCTTTGATTTGGTTAGACCCTGTGACTTGGTTAACTACGAGTTAGGACTCACAACGTAGTTTCAATCGTCTTGCCTCGTACTTGAGTTCTAGTCTCAAACCTGCAATCATGACCTCATACTCGGCCTCGTTGTTAGTCATGTCCGGGCACCTTATGGACTGGCGAATCACTTCGCCTGTTGGGACTTCAAGTACGAGTTTCAGCTCGGACCCTAACGCATTGGATACGCTGTCGGTGTATAGGACTTAGAGGTCTTGTATTTGGGGGGAAATTTAAGAGGCTTCTCTTTTTGCGTTGAAGTCGGCGACGAAGTCAGCGAGCACTTGTGACTTTATCGTTGTTCACGATTGGTACGTGATATCGTGCTTGCTCAGCTCGATGGCCCATTTGGCTAGCCTTCCCGATAGCTCGGGTTTATGCAAAATGCTTCTCAGGGGGGAGTTCGTGACGACCGAGATGAGGTGGCACTAGAAATATGGTTTAAACTTTCGCGAAGCTACGACTAAGACCATGGCTAGATTTTCGATGTGAGGATACCTCGTCTCGGCGTCGACTAATGTTTTGCTAATATAATAGATGGGGGTTTGCGTTTGCGTACCTTTGTTTTCTCGAACCATGACTACGCTCACAACTAATTCGGATACAGCGAGATACATGAGGAGACGTTCTCTTGGATCTGGTTTTAAAAGTAGTGGTGGCGACGACAAGTATGCTTTTAATTCCTTCAGGGCTCGAACGCACTCCAAAGTCCATTGGAGGCCATTATCCTTCTTGAGTATGGCAAAGAATTTGTGACATCTATCCGATGATAGTGAAATGAACCTTGACAAGGCGGCGATCCGACCAATCAACCTTTAGATCTGCTTTTTAGTGGTCAAGTGCTCCGGTATCCCCTCTATGGCTTTGATTTGGTCAGGATTGACTTCGATCCCCCTCTGTGATTCCAGGAAACCTAGAAATTTTCCTAAGGCCATGCCAAACACACACTTTTTGGGGTTCAGCTTCATTCTGTATCGCCTGAATATGTCAAAAGTTTCTCTCAGATGGTCGATGCGATCTTCTTTCCTTTTGGACTTGACCAAAATGTCATCTATATAGACTTCCATCGTCATACCGAGTTGGTACTTGAACATCCTCATCACCAACCGTTGGTAAGGCGCCCCCGCATTCTTTAACCCGAAGGGCATAACCGTGTAGCAGTACGTCCCTTGGTGGGTGATGAAGGTGGTTTTTTCCTGATCCTCTTATTCCACGAGTATTTGATTATAACCTAAATAAACGTCCAAAAAGCTCAGTAGTTCATGCCCGACTATTGCATCGATGAGTTGATCGATGTGGGGGGGGGGGGGGTAATGGGAACGAATCCTTTGGGCATGCTTTGTTTAAATCTCTGAAATCCATGCACATCCGCCATTTCCCATTCTTCTTCTTAACCATGACCACGTTGGCGACCCACTGGGGGTACTTCGACTCCCTGATAGAGCCATTCTCCAACAGTTTTTCCACCTCTTCACATACCGCGTCATTGACTGTGGAGTTAAACTTACGTCTGACCTGTCTTACTGGGGGGTGGAATGGGTCGACATTCAGTTTGTGTATGGCGATTTTCTTTGGGATACCCGGCATATCTACATGGCTGAAAGCAAACAAATTTGCATTAGTAGTTAAGAATTGACGGAATTTACCTGGTTCCTGAAGTTTGCAGCTGATGTAAGCTTTCTTGTTGTGGTCGTTGAGGTCTAATTGAATGGGGTCGAGGTATTCTATGGTCGATCCTGCGGCTTCAATCATATCAGGGTCTCTGATGACGTCCTCGCTATCATCATATATCGACCTCGACACTGTTGATTGCTATGCCTCTTTTTCTTTGACCTTTATTTGTTGAGTGACCGTGCTATCTAGGACGATGCTGTAGCATTCCCGGGATGTGCGTTGTTCTTCTCATATGCTGAATATTCCCCATGGAGTCGGGAACTTGATGACCTAATATAAGCTGGATTGGATGACCCTCATGGTGTGTATCCATGGTCGCCCTATTATGGCGTTGAACGTTGTGTCTTGGTCCATGATGTGGAACGTGTTTTCCAGAGTGACGCCACCGGCCAGAATGGGGAGTGTGATTTCACCAGATGTTCGTTCGACTGCATTGTTAAAACTAGTTAGTGTGATACAACACGACTATCTTATCTTCGAGTTTCATTTGTGCAAGTACTCGAGGATGGATAATGCACCTGCCGCTCCCATCGTCTACCATAATGCGTCTCACATCGGTATCTAAAATTCATAAAGTAATAACAAGGGCATCATAGTGAGGGAAAGACAAACCGTTGGTATCCGACTTATCGAAGATGATACTCTCTTTGAGTTCGTTATACCGTTCGCGAGTGATTGACCATTTGAGCTTGTGGGTAGTGGTGAAATTCACGCTCTTGATGGAAGCATCATCGCCACCACCTATGATCATGTGAATGGTTCGAGTTGGTGAGGGCGGTTTCAGTGGTCGTTGATGTTGCTCACGTCCTCTAGCAAAGTTGGTCCTTCCCCAGTCGCTCAACAACTCTTTGAGGTGTCCTACATGTTTACAACCTCCTGCCTTAGGGCGATGCAATCTTCGGTTTTGTGCCCTCGGTCTTGGTGGAATTTGCAGAGGGCTGATCTCGTCCAAGTTCACACCTCAATTTGAGGTTATGAAAACGGTCGATGCAATAGTAATACCCAACAAGAGTCGGGGACGAATTCTGCAGGGAGCTATATGTATGGGGGTTAGTAGTATATATCGTAGCGCGTGAGTTTGTATATCTAAATTAGCACTTCCATAAAATTGGGTTGTTTTAAAGTCTAAATTAAACTACGATTGCAATTTACGAAATAAAACTAGAAAATTATTTTTGTTGTTTTTCAAATGTTATAAAAAGGCCTAGGGCTAAGACCTTCACCTAGGTGTTTGCCTAATGGGATATAAACTTTAAAACTTGTTTTATTGGTCGGGGTGTGTGAGCAACTAATTTTTACTCTAATATAAAATTACTCCTAAAAATAATCCAAAAATAATTTTAATTATTTTTATGGATTTTAGATGTTTTTCTTTATTTGTTTTTGCACTTATTCGCATTGTTATGCTTGTTAGGAATATCGTAAATCAAGAAAATCATAAAAAATGTTCAAATCTTAATTTCATAGCATTCTAAATTTTAAATTGTATTTTAGAATTTAAATACATTGTTAAATACATTAGTTAAATACATAAAATCACAAAGTGCATTCTTAGGTTAGTTAATTAATTAATTAGTTGCATTAGTCCATCATTAGGTAAAATAACTAAATAGGCTAGCCACACAAAAAATGGAATTTAAATTAAAATTTGAGTCCAAAGTGACTAATTTTGTAATTGTTTTAAGCCCATCTCTTTAGAAGCTCAATTCACCTCATAGCCTGTCCCATACCCCGCTCTTAAAACACCCATCTCCACCACTCTCCAAAGGAGACCCTAATTTTTACCTCTTTTTCAAAGAGGAGAACGAACAGAATCAGACCCCCCCTTACACATAAAAATTTGAGCCGCCACCCATGTTCTTCATTCTTCTCACCTCACTCTTAGAGAAAGGCCACACTGACTCGACAGAAACATAGACGTCTTTTATCCAAAACAAAAGGAAAAAATCTAGAGTTCTAGGAGAAAATATAGAACATAAACGAAAAAAAGGAAAGGAAGAAGAGACAGGGTCATTTTGTTTTTGCTTCTATTTTCACCGGTTAGCTTCACTTTTCTTCTGGGATTTGGAACAATTTTTAAGCTGCTGGAACTGTTTGATTGTGAGCTTGATTTTCTAATCTCTGTCTCGATACGGTTGACGATGAGCTCCAATTTGTAGATCTCGCTTTTGTTTGGTTGCTGTCAGAGTTTGTTTTGTTCCGGCTTCTAAACTAGGTACACATATACACTCGAGTTTCTTTTGTGTTTTAGTTGGGCGAATGAAATGAAATTTGGTTCAAATTCATGTTGTGTGAATCTATATGTTAGCATGTTCGGATGTAACAAATGACAGATCTATGAATGCTAAATTAACCGACTGTTCATCTATCATAAAAGAAGAAATTGAGGCTATTGTTCACATGTGTTCAACGTACAATTAAATAGTGTAAAAGACGGGCAGCATGGAAAGACATTATGGGAATTGCTCTTTGGAGTTTGAGAATAAACCAATGGTATATTTGGTAAACCAAGCAGATTTAAATCAATATACATAGTATCTGCGAATATTTGTTGTGTTTTGAAGAAGGGTTAACACAAATTTTGTGTACAGTTGAATTTAGTTGTGTATGGATCCTACTGGATTAAAAAATCATCGTATGAATGTTGAGTTTAAACTACAAATGGAATGTTGAAAATCCTTGGCCAGGCTAATTCGTTTGGGTCAGTCTAAATAAGCGACCTAACAGAACTCATTTGGATGCTACTTGGGCCTGGATAAAGGCCCAGATGTCTTTCCTCTTATGACAATTAGGACTGAACCCGTGCACAGTCTCAAACCTTAGGAAATAATCATTAATGAATGTCGTAGCTTGCTTTAGGCGCGATTAATAATAAATCATTGTGACTATGGGTACAATTCACGTGGCATGGTCACGATACGTAAATTCCAATTCGGGTGTGCATTTCATGTGACCCGACCATAACTTCAAATGATAATAATAATAAACATATTATAAGTCGCGGGTGCATTTCACGTGACGCGATTTGCAATGTGTACAAAAACAACGAGTGCGCGACTTCGCGACTTGTTCAAATAAATTCCATAAACACTAAAAGGCGATTAAATTAATTGAAAGCGGTTAGAAGTTTAAAATGCACATAGGTTCAAAATATGTAATAATCAGATAATCGAGCTAAGTGTAATTGTTAAGCGACCGTGCTAAAACCACGAAACTCGGGAGTGCCTCACACCTTCTCCCGGGTTAACAGAATTCCTTACCCGGTCTTCTGATTTCGCAGACTTAAAACAGAATCAAATTTTCTCGATTTGGGATTTAAAATAAATCGGTGACTTGGGACACCATAAATTATTTCAAGTGGCGACTCTAATTAAATAAATAATTCCATCTCGAACAATGTCACTTTAATTAGAAAAACTCCCATATCCCCTATCCCCCTCGGGAAAAAGGAGGTGTGACAGCTCTGGCGACTCTGCTGGGGACTCGAACCCAGAATCTCTAGTTCAGGGTTCAGAATTCGAGCTTAGAATAACTGTTATACTTGGCTTTCTTGTGATTGTCTGATATTACATGTTTGGGCCTAATGTGCTAAATGCCTCTTTTTACCACTTTGATATTGTTTGAACTGTACATAAAACTGTTATGAAACCCTTCTTCTCTCTGAATATTCTAAATCTTTTGGGAAGTGCACGCTGGCGTGACTTCTTTTCTGTTAGTGTCATACCCTAATTTAGAACGAGGATCGGATCAGTTATAAAATCGGATGATCTTTTGGTTACCGGTACGTTGCCCCCCCGGGCTCGAGTTGTCCGCTCGGGTAAGCCAGGTCTAGAACAATACACCCAGGTTTTAAACCTAGAATAACATAGCCTCATGCCGGATCCCTAGTAGGAACACTTGTTTGTATCACGCGCATTTGACTTTGGGGACTCAACACAAGGGTTAGGTCCGTCTATGACAAGTGTACCCGAAATAAAAAGACCATCCTGATGCATTTTACGTGCTACTTGTGCATTTATTTGTTTCGGATTGCATGTTGATCGGCTTCTAGAATAGGAAAATAAAATCAAGAAAAACCAAGAGTGAGATAGGAGAGAAAACACCCGGTGCTGAAAATCCCGGTATTCAACATATCCCGAAACTCTGCCGAAATTTTGAAAAAAAGAAGAAAGAAAAAGTCATTTCAAAATAAATCATATTTTCCTGTTGCATCAAAACTTACCACACTACATGGGTCTGATTCTCACCGGATGTGAGATACGTAGGCAGACCTCATCGGTTCCGGCCCCAATTTTTAAAAATTCAAAAATATTTTTCTTTAATTCCTTCTTTAGGATCTTCTCTTAGAAAATCCCAAACAAATAAAAATAAGAAAAAAATTTTAAACCCAAAAATATATTCTTTGTAGAAGTCTTTCATTCGAAAAAAAGAAGTAAACAAATCAAATCAAAATCCAAAAAAATATTTTCTACCTTTTTAAGAAGTCTTTTCCCCAAAATTCGAAAAAAAAAATCAAAAATCCAAAAACAAAAAAATATATTTTCTCTCTTCTTTAGAAGTCTTTCTTCTGAAACTTTTGAAAAAAAATATCAAAACTAAAAATCCAAAAATATTTTCTTTCTTCTTTCAAAGCCTTTCTTTCGAAAATTTTTTTTATTTAAAAAAACTAAATGCAAAAAATATATATTCTTTTTCTAAACGCTTTCATTGTCTGAGTGTTATAAAAAGTAAAAAAAAAGAGAGAGTTAGTTTATTTACTCCATTTTTGATTTTCCTAAATAACGTGATAATCTGATTTATGCGGCGTCATGATACATAGGCAATCCACATCGGATTCGACCATAACCATAGATTAATTGAGTGAAAAATAAACTGAAAAAAAAGAAAGAAAAAAAAATTGAGTGAAAAAAGAAAGAAAAGAGTGAAAAAAACAAAAAAGAGAAAAAGAGTGCCAAAAATAATAGAGCGACAGAAACAAAATGAGAAAATCAAGAATGATAAAGGAAAGGCAGAAATGAAAGAAAAGAGGTACAAAGTGAAAATGGGTTAGTTTAAGGCCGGGATGAAACATGCAACCATTCAAACACATGGTAGAAGCGTTTAACTGTTTAGGTGCATTGCATCCCAACGTGCGATTTCCTATCTATTAAGCGACTCATAACTAACAAGGTTGTTGGGTGTGCAAATTAGCTAGGTTCAGTTCAGGTGGTTAGTTTTGTTGGTAATCTGGCTTCCCATCCTTACTTCACAAGATCCAAAGGCAGGGTTCCTATGGCCTCCGAAAGTCATCTACCAATTATCAATCCAGAGGTTAGCCCGGCAACGGCTATTCCACAATCAGAATTAGCAACTACTGAAGAGAATAGGATGTTGCGTCTTCGCATGTCAGAAATGTGGGACGCCTAGTCTAATGGTAGGGAACCGCCGAGTGCAATTCCTGGGTTCCCCGAGTTGATCCCAAGGTCAGGTGAGGCTACCAACATCCCTGTGCCCAACCTGCTCATCCCATGTGGGCACCCTCCAATGCCGTCTAACGGTCCTGGCATGCCTTTTGTGGTTCGCCCCCAGGCGCCAGTTTCAAGGGCACCTCCAGTATTGTTCTCCGTAGCGCCTGTCTTCACCACATGGCAGCCAACTGTGCCTAGGCTGTGTTTCGAACCCCCAACATTCACCTTCCAAGGTCCGCAATTTCAGCATGATATGACTAATGTCACCCCGGACTCGTATGCCCAACAACCACAATATGAGTTTCTAATTGAACCAGAAAGAGCAGTTAGAAATCCCGAGCATGAAGAAATGGCTCAAAAAATGAAAAGCTTGGAACAGAGTTTGAAGAACATGCAAGGCCTAAGTGGCCAAAAAAGTGTCTCTTACTCAGACTTGTGCATGTTTCCAAATGTCCATTTTCCAGCTGGCTTCAAGATGCGAAAATTTGAAAAGTACGACGGGCACGGAGACCCGATCGCTCACCTGAAACGATACTATAACCAGTTGAGGGGCGCTGGTGGGAATGATGAGCTGTTAACGGCCTACTTCATAGATAGTGTCACATGAATTGCTTCCGAGTGGTACATGGATCAAGAGATCGCCCATTGGCATGTCTGGGATGATCTGGCTCGAGATTTCGTCCGCCAGTTCCAGTATAATGTGGACATCACTCCCGATAGAAGCTCATTGTCCAATTTGAAAAAGAAAACTGCGGAAAGTTTTCGTGAGTATACAATCAGGTGGCGGGAGCAGGCCGCCAGGGTAAAGCCTCCAATGGATGAAGCGGAGATGGTTACGGTCAGTCTGCAGGCTCAAGAGGCAGACTACTTCCAGAATATGATGTCTGCCATGCGAAAGCCATTCGCCGAGGCCATCAAAATTGGGGAGATGGTATAAAATGGGTTAAAAATGGGCCGAATCTTGAGTCAAGATGCTTTTAAGGCCACATCACAGGCCGTTCAGGATGGTTCGGGGGGTTTGATGAACAGAAACGTGAGAGAAGAGGGAGTCATGATGGCTTCGAGCTTGAGGGGGGCTCGTAGGCCATTCAACCAATCATATGTGCCGCCAAGAACCCCTTAACATTATTACCCCCATCAAGATGCTACTTCTGCTGTGGCACCGCCTCCCTATGCGGTGATGAATGCACAATCTTACACGCGGCCACAACATTATACACAAAACCGAGCTCCACATCCCAGAAATGCCCATCCTTACCAAGCTCCGTATAATTCCCAACCAAATATTTCCCAATACAATCCTCGCCCAAGATAGCCCCCCCAGAATGAATCAGTTCACCAATATTGGTGAATCATACTCTAGCTTGTTCCAAAAGTTGGCTAGGATAGGTCTGCTGCAGCCAGTGGCCCCGAACCAGCCGAACCCCGAGTCTCCCTCGCACCGGGCTGATGCTAGATGTGAATACCACTCTGGAGTAGTGGGGCATGATACTGAAGACTGTTGGACTCTTAAAAGAGCAGTGGAAGACCTCATCGAGGTCCAGACAATAGTGCTTAGGGATGAAGATGACCTTAATATGATGAACAATCCTCTGCCTGCTCACACTGGGCCAATAGTCGGAATGATTTGTGAAGATGAGAAATTTGATCCGGCACTGAAGGCCATTGCAGCCATTGCCAAGACAGGAGAAAAGCCAAAAAACGGTCACCAAGCCTGAACGTTTCCCCCTTTAGATGGGAGTCTCGGTAGTCAGTCTTGCTATCCTTTCTGTGTCCGAATTATCTCAGGGTGTGATCCGGATATTTTACTTTATTGTCTTACTTTCTGATGTAAACCCTTCTATATTTAAAATTTAAAAAAAAAAATCAAATGAAATTAATATTTCATTATCCAGGAATGTCTCTTTTCTTAATCTTGTCAGTTTTCTTATTCTCTTTTCAGTTTCTGTTAATGCAGATTTTAATAACATGACATGCTTTCGGACTTCATGCCCAGATCCTAAAACGTTGTCCGACTTTGAAATAATGAATGAAGAATCAGAATGCAATAAAGATAGGGTTAAGGAAATAAAACAAAGAATCGGAGCAGCTAAAGAAAATTGGCTCCGGATTGGAATGGTCCATACGTTATAACAAGATGTACTGTCAAAAGAGAGTGTTGCACCTGGGAAACATCAAAGGAAATGTCTTTGAAACAACCGTCAACGCATGGGCAATCAAAAGGTACTATGTTTGATCCTCCATAAAATATTAATGTTCTCCGGTTGGGATGACGAAGGCTTTCATTCTCTCTACCCAAACATCATTAACCCTTTTGTAAACCCTTTGAGCTGGTTACTCTTCTTTGATTACCCTCTTTGGAACCTGAAAGTGTTATTAAAAAAAAGGAAAAGAAATGAAAAAAGAAAAAAAAAGAAAAAAAGGGAAAGTGAAAAAAAAAACAGAAGAAAAAGCAAAAGAAAAAAAAAGAAACAAAGTTTCTTGAACTATGTTCGACTTGATTTCGAAAGGATACGTAGGTAGCCTCTCTCTGGGGTTCAGTCACACCAAAATAAAAATCCAAATTCTCCCAAAAGTGAAACTGGGGCAGATGTTATAATGGTTCTGCGATGGTCTCGCCTGAAAGGTTCCAAAGTTGTAATTCAATCCAAATGCTTTCTACCCTAAAATCCTGTTCAAGACCTTCCGATCGATCGACAAAGAGGTTCAAAATAGGAGGATACAGTTACTTGGATCTGATGCAACCAAATGAGAGAAATAAAATGAGAGAGTATTATTGGTGAAAATCCTCACGGGCACCGTAAGGCGACGGTAAGCAGAGAAATTAAAAATGAGAGAGTCTTGTTAGTGAAAACTCGCAAAGAGCACTATAAGGCGACAATGAGAAGAGAAATGAGAGAGGTTAGCTGGTGAAAACCCGCAAAAGGTGCCACTGATAAAAAAAAAAAGGATTCTCAGTCACTGACATTGACACAGTCCTGGGCAAGGTTTCTCGGTTTCGAGGCAAAAGTTGTGATGAATTTTTGAGAGTCAGGCGATTTACACAGATCAAGCATCCAGTCCAAAAGGCATGCCATGTTCATTGAGGTCCGCATGTACTCCAGATAAGTCCTTCTATCCTTTTCCACGAAAGGGATACCTCTTATATAAATTCATTGTCCATTCCATTGTTTGTTTTTCTTTGAATCCCTTTCGGTCTTACTCTGTTCCGAAACTAAGACAAAGAAAGGATGGCAAGACTGATTTACAGGGCTCTCATTTGATACAAGATAATATTCAGAAAGGCACCAAGCCTCGGTAGAGGCACCCAAGTCGACTTCGACTGGCCATGGTGGCTGATGTTTTGAAATTGAAAACTCTCGAAAGAAGGAAATCAAATTGAAATGCCTACAAGGGCGGAAATAAAGCTAAAAAGGTTGAGTCCCACGTGGCTAACCGTCCCGCCAAGGTTTGAAAAGCCAAGGTACCCCAAATGCTCTGAAATTAAATTTGGAAGAAAGACAAGTCAAAAGTGAAAGGATTATAAAGGCAAAATAAAGTCAAAAAAGGTTGAGTCCCACACGACCAACCATCATGGCAAAGTTTGGAAAAGCCAAAGGTTCTCCGGAGCCAGAAATGAAATCGGTCTTCAAGAAACAACAAGTTGCAGTTGAAAAATATCATCAAAGGAACCAGGCCGAGATTGTCACGACCCAAAATACATTAAGGTCGTGATGGCGCCGGACACCACTGTCAGGCAAACCAACAATAAATACTAAATTTGGTTCTCATTTTTTATTACTTTTGAAATCATATTTTCCTTTAATATACATAGTAAAGAATGGGGATTTACAGAGTAAATAATAATACTTTTGACAAATTCAATATAGAAAAACCCATAATTCTCCCAAAACCCAGTGTCACAAGTGCATGAGCATTTACTAGGAATATAAAATAAAATACAGCAACTGTCCGGAATACAAATTAGACAGGAAAAATATAAATAACTCTGAAGGAGACTCTACCGACTACTGATCGTAATATAGAATGCAGCTCACCTAAGTCTCCGCATTAACCACACCTATGCGCCCACAAGGCCGCTAGACATATATGTACCTGCACAAAAATGTGCAGCAAGTATAGCATGAGTACGTAAACAACGTGTACCTAATAAGTATCAAGCCTAATCTCGAAGAAGTAGTGACGATAGGTCGACTTTGACACTCACTAAGGGTCAATAATATTAAAAATAGAAATATTAAATCAACATGATTTATAGGATTAACAATAATTTTCTTTAACCAGTAGAAATAATTAAATTCTTTCAAATGCGACCATTTCTAATTTATTAATTAATTTCACAAGCTGCAATAAATAGCAAAGTATCGTCTAATTATTATTATTAGGCATGATGTCTGCCGAGGTCGTTCGGCCCGATCCAGAGTGTCGTGTACACTGCCGAGAGACGTGCGGCGCGATCCATAGATACATCTATACTGCCGAGGCTTTCGGCCCGCTCCACAAGAAAGGAGGACATTTTCTTATGTACCTCCGGAATGAGAATATATTTATATTTATTAAGATTTACATACCAGGATGTACAATTTATAGCAACAGTTAAATAATTTGAGCAAAAATTCAAGTATGTGAAATTTCAGTCTCTTATTATTTCCTCTAACAATTTACAACAAAAATTCCAATATTTCAATTAACTGAAAGATGCAATTATCACAAGTAATTCATGATTTGAGTCCTAAACTACCTGGACTTAGCAATATTAGTAGCTACGCACGGACTCTCGTCACCTCGTGCGTACGTAGCCCCACAATTAGCAACAATTATTAATTTAAATCACCTAGGGGTAAATTCCCTCTTACAAGGTTAGAAAAGAGACTTACCTCGCTCTGAAGTTCCATAGCCGGCTCCCAAGCCTTTCAAACAACTCGACCGATGCCCAACGCTCCAAAACTCGCTTTCGCTTTATTTACATTCACAAGCTTTTAATCCTCCTCCGACATCATAACATTGAGTAAAATGCTCATACGCCACCAACAAATTGATAACTACAATTACAATCCCAATTACAATCAAAATATGACTCAAAAATATTTATCAATATCCATTTATGGCTCACAAGTTGGCTACAAGCCTCCAGCTCAAATTGTCTAATAGGTTCACTTACTAGCACATTCTACTTCACTCTTATCATTTAATACCCATTTGAAGCCATCAATGATACTACATTAATTCTCCAACACCGCCAAATTACTATTCATCATCTTCCTTAACCAACATTTCCAAAACATTTAATTTGGTGATTACTTAGTTGAACACTTCCAACTAAGCTAGAAAATGATTCTATAGGTTCATTGCATCCTTTAATTTCATTTCTAAGAACACTATTTATCTTTCCCTCATTTTCTCAAGAACACTATTCATGCCATGAACTAGGGTTTATGAAATCAATTATCCAACCATAACAACTTGAAACAAATATTAGAATTACTCTCACCGACTCATAAGAAATGAGCTTGAAGCATTAGTATTACCTTCTTGAAGGTTTTCCTTAAAATTCCAATGTTTGGGAAATTTGGTGTTCTTGAACAACTTGAAAGATTTCTAGGGATTTCAAAGATTGAAAGATGTTAATACTAGTGCTAATAGGATGTTATTAACTTAAAATATCCAAACAAACTCACCTTGTATTCTTAAGTAGTCCCAAGGTCAAATCCACCACCATGCAAGAACCAATCCCTAGCTCAAGAAAATCCCCAAAAATGGCTGCTGCCCGTGACTGCCTTATACAGGTACAGGTGCTTCAGCGAGTTACATTCTGCGCTGTCCAGGTTGTACCTCGTATTACAAGTTTTCCCCTGCTGGACACCTTTTACTAAAATGTCCATAACTCTTTGTAGAAATATCCAAATGACGAACGGTTTAAAGAGTTAGAAACTAGACTCGAAGATCTTTCATTAGATAGGCTTTTCACCATATAAATCCATACATATATATATATATATATATATATATATATATATATATATATATAGGCATGCTCGTCCAAAGTTAGGTTTTGTGTGTACTCATTTGGAACTTTAGTCTATCATGTAATTTCCAACTTGACTTAGACTTAGGGCTCTTCTTAGACCCCACATCACTTATAATATGACTCGTACACTTATTAACATACGAACCTGCTGGAACCTTCAAATCCTAATTCCGAGGTTGTTTACTCAAAAATCCAAGCTTTCGAAATGAGAATTTTCTTTCCAAATTAACTCCGAACTTCCCGAAATTAAATTTCGACCACGCGTACAAGTCATAATACCTGAAGTCAAGCTGCTCAGGGCCTCAAACCGCCGAACGACACACTAGGGTTTAAAACGACCGGTCGGGTTGTTACATTCTCTCCCACTTAAACATACGTTCGTCCTCAAACGTGCTAAGAACTGCTCTGGAGTTGTCTGAAATCATTGTTTAACACATCGTGCACCTACCCGTGCTACCATAACTTAGTTGAGCTCACTAGCTCGAGCCAGTCTAAAGATTCTCCTTTTTTTTTCTTAGTCAGATAAGCCTTAGAGCCCAATTCCAACATCCAAAATTCTTCACCAGGCCTGTTTCCATCATCCGAACACCGTATCAATCATTACACGGTGCACCAATACATGGTTGCATACCTTTGCTAAATCCACACCATGCACCGCATAATTCACATAACCATAATAACATACTCGGATAACAATAGCTGAAATTCCAGAAATTTGATGCCCACAACACACCTCATGACACATATAAGTCATGCTCCAACTCTTGAAATGCTGCCACGACGGAAGAGATGTGTAGAAATTCATAACCAACTGCCGAATTAACAAATCATGGAGTCTCTCCTCCTGACAAGGACCATCACCTCATTCTGAACTGAATAGCGATATTTGTTCTTTAATATACCTTATATAAATCTGATTGCACTGATTTCAGGTCCAGTAGTCTCGTCTCACCCAGTATAAGCTACACAGGCAATAAGCCACCTCAAACACTGACCAAGATCTCGTATGACGCCAACAATGCGCCAACATGCTACAATCTCAAATGTGATACATAAGGAAAAATAAACTCTCGAAAGAACTACTCAACCCGCGTAACTAATTTAACAACTGAAAAGATGTCATGAATCTTTCTCAGAAAATGCGGACAAAAACACAGGAATAGATATAGGGAGGGGTGCTCAACATCACGCTACTTCGGCGTGCAACCCAATTCACATATGATACCGTTGCGGAGTGCAACCCGATCCACGCTTAATAATCTAAGGAAAACACACAACGAACCGTAATGCATATACTCACTAATGTCCGAATATCAACCATAAGCACGCCAAGTGCATAATGCAAATCCTGGGGAGACGGGTAGCGTCATGCGGTATAAAACTCGAGCACAACTAAGGTGCGATATATGATCTGCATCTCGAGAGCCATCCTGCTCACATAACACCACCGTTGTGCGGGACCTCAACACATTGTACAAATAATCAAGCCGTCTCACAGCCCACACGACACTATAAAGTATCACATGAAATAGCTGGCAACTAAATTAACATCCCATGCCCTAATATTCTTCCTTCCATAAGGAATGCTATGCCAAATGAACACACCCAGGCTGGTATAGAGTACACATCCATATTTGGACCCATCAACGGACCTCAAACCGATTCTGATCATACCATATTTGGGTAAATAATCTCTCAAGGATCCACAATGACCCTTTTTCCATGACACGTAAGAACAACCATCTAATCCGGAACAAACTTCCACAACTCACAACCAAATAAACCGAGCGCCCTTCAGGCATAAATTCTCACATGAACGATAGTACCACAATCTCCATACTTGGTTTTAAATCTTTATTCAATTAGGTGACTACATGTCACACTTATACAATCTTCCCGTGGGATATGCTCCCATGACCTTTTGTACCAGGCAACAAGTCTGCACATCCATACCGCCGGCCATACAAATGCTGTAGAGCAAAATCGAAAATCCACAAATCAATACACAAAGCCTCTCACACAGGACACCAATCTCAGGTGACGATAAAAACAATACCAACTTACTCTAAACATTTGAATCATTCCCTGCTCGTCCGAGCTCGTGACATTCCTGTCAACACCGAACTGCAACCTTGATCCTAAATTTTCAAATTTCGTGCCGCTCACCGTACCCACCTTACCAACACGCAAAAACCCAAGAATTTCATCATAACTCCTGAACCACTAATAGGATACACAACTTCATCATATAGAAACCTTTCACTTTACTCGTTTCAGGAGAACTATTGCAACACGTAACTGAATTCTCAAACCGCAGAAAATACAAACCTCAAGTCATGATCTAAGCCGCCATAACTCTTCCGGGATCCATTTACACAATAAAGCCATTCGAATCAGATACCTCCCAAATCAACCAAGTGGTGGCAGCACTCAAGCCCAAGTGTATAACCACAAACTACATGTATAACTTCACGCTAAAGAAACTGATCATTGCCACAACCATGCAGATTCAACCATTACTAACCGACCCCGCTTTTTCCAATTTATTCTCTATTTTCCTTAGAAATAGTAACAATAGCTCCATTCCAACGTAACGAACCAAATCCGCATTCATCCCGAGTGACCCCATTTCACGAGACCACATTGTCTTAAAACCCACAAACCATCTCATACCCTCCTTGTGCGTACATTCGCATCTTTAACTGATACGCTCATTCTGATATTTCCTTTATGAATCCAAAGTCATTTTCTCCCATTCCTCCAATGCTATACCGCAGACTGAAGATAACATAGAACACCCCAAACCCTTTTCATAATTTGCTGCAAAAGCTCGATACTTAACCATACTACAGGCTCGAAATCCTTAGGCAGCGCACTTTAACGTTTTGAATCCACTAGGACCATT